>NC_140094.1:10332087-10961486 GCF_964237585.1 Gallinula chloropus
CAGCTGAAGTAAAGTATTTATTAATAATCTCTGAAACACTGTAAAGACTATGTCCTTGTCTGTAGCTAGAAAATTCTACAGTCCTCCCTCTGCCTCCGGAGGAACAATCCATTGCTGGGTCACAGGCACTTCCTATGGAAAGGCAGAGAAAGAGTCATCCCATAGAGCATTCAGTATCCAGTATCTGCTGGTCATGGAGACAGTGATTTCTGGTAGTTGTCAGTATCTGGCTATTTGTCAATGGCCAGAAAACCAGACATTAAACTTTCAAGTGCATTTGCAGGATTTGGGCTTGTGTGCTGAACTGATTGATGCTGCTGTATTATTGGAGTTGCCATCCTTCAGTTAAAATAACGGAGGGGTTTTTTCTTTGACTCACTTCCATTACAGCTCCACCTGTGAAGGAACATCTTGTTTCTCTTTTATTAATGAAATTTTGGAAATTTTTTTCTCATGTTCCCTCAAACTCCCACCCATTGCCCTGCCAACTCAGCATACTTTTGATTAACAGGAAAAGATTGTATCTGTCTCTAATGTTAACCCAGTCTGTCTCTTTGCCCTTGTGGGAATGAAAAAATCCAATGGTGTTACAAAAGGAACCATAAAGACTCCTAATGTCATCCTGTTCGGCATTCCCCTTCTTAGTAAAACAAGCTTTAATATTCAGGACATTGAATAAGCTGTAGTGAGTGCCAATTTCTTGCTTGTATACTTGTTGCGTTGCCAAAGTCTCTTTGGCTCTCCAACAGGGATGCACAATAGTAGAAATGAGTAAAGTGAAATACCAGATCCAGCTCTGATCAAACTCTGGAGGAGTTTTTATTTAGATTTGAACTTTCTCACACCCATTTCTGAGCAATAGTTGCTGGTGCTTGGTGGCTTGCCACAGCATAAATATCATATACTGGAATGTGCTTAGCTTCAGAGGATTACCTGGGAAAGAAGCCCTTCCAGTTGCAATGCTTTAAAAGGTCTGTTTCAACTCTGACTTCCCTCACCCCTCCCTTTATCCCTCTTAACATCTGCATGTGAATATAATAAAGTGCAGACTGAAGCTGGTCACTTACAGAGAAGGAAGAGCGCTGGCGTTGTAATTGAGATGTTACTGCCTGCCTCTATGGCACATATTAGCTGAATAAAACATGCAGTCAATAAAGTGAAACAAAACAATAAAACTAAGCCCTTTGGTGCTCTGTTATAGGGTGTTATGCAACATAGAAACCTGCAGTCATAAAACTGAGAATGAGGGAAACCTTACACTTTCAAGAACAAAGGCATCCAAGCATTAAGTTGGAAACGGCACTAAACTTCCATTCTCTTTGCACCTGGAAGCAGTTAGATTTAAAAGCCATACCGGTTTATACTGTTCTCTTCCAATTTAAATAGGGCCTTCATGTGTTCTTGTTAGATGCTTATACAGAAACATGGTTTTAATTAAGGCATGCATTGATCCAAGTCCAAAAGATACATTTATTTCGGAAGATAAATTCATTAGCCACAGGCATAAAAAGCTGGTGTTCTTGCTGAGACAATTCCAGCCTTGGGAACGCCGTTCTGTATCCTTTCTGAGTGTATAGTATGCCATACAGCTCTGCTTTGTATGGCATCAATCAAATATACTGTATCCTTAAGCTGTTTGGCATAATAATTTTGAGAAATAAAGACAAGCTGAAGGAAGAAAATTAAGACGTATAAGCATGAGAGGACAGATGTTTTCAGCTGTCAGGTTTCACTAGCATTTATCAGTAATTTATGTATGCTAGTTATGGAAAATAAATCCTAATGAAAAACTGATTGAAATATATGAGTTTCAGTATGTTGCCCAGACAGAGGAGCAAATTTCATGAATGTCTTTGTAGGTATTTATAGGTTAAAGATATTTTTTCAGTACTACTTGGGGTGTAAATGAATAGAGCTCTCAGTGACATGGTGCATTTCTCATCACATGGGCATAACTCAGTCCCTGTACATATACCTTAAAAAGGTATAATATTTTTCATGGTTCTTTCTTTGTTAAAATCTATTCCACCCAAATATCCTCCCATGTGTGTACCTGAAACTTCTGGGAGTGTATGGAAAGCATAAAGCACAAAAAAATGTTGCATAAATAAAAATCAGTATTTATGAGCACCCCTGAACAGCAGTAAATGATTAAAATGCTTATACAGCTTTTATAGAATTATATAAAGGGAAAAGTTGCAAAGTATGCTTATAAATGCTAAGAACGGTGCATCATTTTCTGGTCATTGCTTTAGTAAAGTCTGGCCTTTTTCCATGAACTCGGCCTTGAAATGATTTCAGGCAAACATATTCTTGACTATTTTCACTGACAAGAAAGGCCCTATCTGACTCCTGACCACTTTCATGCTTGATGTTTTTTATGCACCTCATTTAAAGTCAGGGCACATGACAGATGTGCCTTGACATCAATGAACTTTGAACATGGCACTGCAGGTTCAAACGCTTGCAGGCCTGGGTCATTATCATGCCATCTGCTTTCCATGGGGCTCTGGGATAGACCTTATTGTACCATTTAAAGGTACTTGGACTGCATCATCAGAACTATTCCCCGGTGACATACATCTCTTCTTTGATTATTCTGTATTAAGCTAAAGAAAAGAGTGCTTTTCCACCTTAGTATATCATGTGATATACTAATAGTATATAGCTAGTATCATGTGATCATAACTCATTATTTGCATATTTTCTGCATGTGGAGTTAAATAGCCAACATTGCTTGCAGCTTCTTGCCCTACATAAAACTATTGGATGCTGTGCATCTCCTCAACCTGTGAAGTTTGAACGATTCAGAACCAAGATTTTAGTCATGAAACACTACAGAGATGAATAAACCTTATCTTTTCACTGGTATCTGTGAATGTCACCGTCAAGAGACCAGATAAATGCATAAACTCAAGACATTGTCATTGATGGTGAAAATATCGAGCTGTTCAAAGTGAATAAACTTACTGTCAGTGTGTTTGGTGCAATGGTAGGATTGCTACAGAAACTCCCAAACATACTCAAAACTTACCTGTTTTCTACTCTGCTTTAGGAAAAGCTCAGCATGAAATAAACTGGAAGTTTGTGGAAGCTACTCAATATGCATTGCAGAAGTCTCTGTTGTACTGTCGTTGAATATAGATTACTTGAATGCCCCTAAAACTATGAGTTAAAGCAATCAAATTACTATATTTACCTTCAGAAAGCAATTTCATTAGAAAAAACATTTACTTGCTTTTTCTAGGTCCTGAAAACCTAATCCTGTTTTGTTTTGAAATGCAGACTACATATGTCTTTGTCATGCAATACAGGATTGTACTTGTTTCATCTAACTTCATTTCTTCACATGTAAATGGCAGTTTATGATTTTTGAGAGGTGGGAAGTCTAAAGAGGTTGCAGTGCTTGTGGAAGTGAGTTATCAGGCATCAAATAATTCCCAGCTCAGCACTTGCTTGCTTTTAGTTTTATTCATTCAAAGAAATACTACAAAGTTTTGAGATGATCAAACAAAATATTTCTGGTGAAAAATATTCGAAAGGCCTCAAAAATAATAGACATATCTCCCCCTGCCTGCCAAAATTAACAGAAAATTCATGCTTGCATCAGCGCTAGGGTGAGATGTAGTGGAGAAGGAGGAAGAGGTGACAGTGATCTTTTGCAAAAGCTGTTTGATCTAGTAACATCAATTAAGCACACTGCCTTCAAAACAATTACATTAATTTTTCATGTCACTTTTCTTCCTGGCTCATTTGATGACTTTTGGGAGGGGTTTTTTTGGTGTGTGCTTTTTTCTGGGGGTGGGGCTTTGTTGGTTGTGGTTTGGTTTTATTTTTTGTTAGTTTTCCTTCAGTGTCCTTCAAAACACTACCTTTCCACTCAGTTGATATTTCCCATGTTGTCCCATTATGTACATCGTAAGCCTTTTTTGTTCTTTATCAATATGGCATCTACTATAAAAGGATCTTGGTCTATGATCAGAGGTCTTACCCATTGCTCTGATTTCCAGAAAACTGGATAAAGAGTTTGGGTCCAGAAATAGCCTCTCAGGGCAATGTGAGCTTTGATTTGAAGAACTGGGGTTCATTTTTCTATTTTGGGCAAAATGCTTACCAAAACTACTGCAAATACATGAAGTCTGTGGCGCCTTAAGTGAGTGTAATACAATTCAGTGCTCTGGCTTTCTGCTGCCAGCATTGCTTTTGAAGCGTTTAGACAGAGGGGCTCTGTTAAAGGTGAACCTTCACGAGTTCTTCTAGCACTCAGAATTGCTCCTTTCCTAGTTAACAATCCTTAGAGCTTATTCATGTTCAAGAGACTCTTCTTGCTCTTGTTTCTCTTTCTGCAAATTAGTCAATTAATATAGATACAAGCATGCTACATATAATGACCATTCATGTCCAACATCGAACACACAGTGAGCATATAAATGAAGGTTATAGAAGATGAACTAGTATATAAGAGGCTATATAAAATGTAAAATCAGAGGATTTGGATGGTTCCCCAAGATTTCTTTTTAAGAATTCAACAGCACTCAATTTACTGAATATTAGAAAAGGATTTTATAGACTAAATAATAGTTGTTTGTGAACTTAAGTGCCAGCATATAGATTTACTGTGGTGCACTACAGCATTTCTCCCTTGGAGAAAAACACAGCCTCACTCAACAGCCTCCAGTAAAATAAGCATTTTTAAAGGACTGAAGTTGCAGTATAATTTATAGTTATCATTTTAAGCACTAAATTTTCAGACCATTTCCCTCTGTTTTCTCACTGGTGAGGAATGTTCAAGGACTGTAATATCAGCATGTCTCCTATTACAAAGTTAAACTCCAGAAACATTTAACAAGGTGAAAGTTCTAAAATTAGCCTGATTTCTCCAGCCCACACATCACACACCTGTGGGAGAACGTGGCCATGTACAGTGTACTCTACGCTTTCTTTCCTCATTACAAATCAAAACACTCCAACCTAGCATACAAACCCAAGCATTGCCTATTTTCATTAAGTCGAGAGACCTATTAATTCCAGATGTAAACTATTCCACTTATCCTTCTTGGAGCTGGAAAAGGGATTTTCCTGTACCTGCATCTGGCTTTTAGCACGTGATCTCTTTCTTCTACGTTCCCTGGCCTGCCTGTGGCACAGTGCACCCCTGAAGATTTGTGCTCTGATGCACACAGTAAAGGCATTTCCACACATGAGAGTTCAGCAAGTTTAAAGTTTTTACTTTCTCTAATATGGTTTCTAGATATCTCATCAATACGTGCTCACTTTCTGTATTTAAAATATACTATGGGAGAAAGTGGCCAACCCGTGATTGCGTAACTTGGGGCTACAAACCTCTCATTGTCAGTGACTACTTTGAAGAGGCACGTGACAGTTTTAATAAGCCCAAAAAAAAGAAAAGTGGTGTGGTGGTTCAGCCCCAGGACAGGTGGTGGTTGTTGTTGGTGTTGTTATCATTATTATTTTTGTAAACAGTGTCTTTGCTACAGCTAGAAAAAAACTGAGATGCTCACCAGTGGAGAAGGGTAGAGGATCATCGACTCAGGTAATTTGTTTTTAAAATAAGAATCAGCTTAATCCAGAACCATTTTTGGATGTTTGTGTGGTCCTATTTTATTTCACAGAAACTATGTTTTGCTGATGGCTTTGCAGGTTTTTAGCTGCTCTCTTAGTGAGAGCTCCTTTGTGAATGAAGATAATTTCCTAGGAATCTCTGGATTTCCTAGGAATCTCTGGATACAAGCAGGAACAGTAGTAGTAGTTCTGGAGTAGTAACTAACAAAAATGAACATGCCACTTCATGCACTGATGGTTTTTGTTACAGTCAGTTTGAAAGGGTTTTTTAAGCATTGATGTGATGGAAGGAACTTCAGTCAGTTAAATATCTGTGGTTTTGAATAATCTGATAAATCTGTTGGCAGCAGATTTATCTGTGGTAAAGGGTCCCTAGAAGCTACTTTTACCTGTAGTCCTTCTAACACAAGAGAAAGAGAGAACAGTGGTTTTATCATGAAATGGGCATTGGCTGTGACTTGGCAGCCCTCAGAAAAGCTCACTAGCTGTGTTGCTGCTTGTCTAAGCAACAGAGCACAGTATATTGCTGCTGCTACTGAAAGTTTATACCTGTGTTCATCTGCACACCAGTGAAAACTGATTTTAATTCTAGCATTAAAAAAGGGGACCAAAATTGGGAATACATGGATAAACTCATCAACAGCTGGTCTTGGGCATAAATTTTAGAGAAGTTTCCAGGGGCAATGATTGCTGCTTTGATGTGTGTTGGCGTTGTGACTAACACTAAAGGGTAGCAATCTGTGCCTTGGGCTTGTACATGCCATGCTAAGACAAACTGTTAAATTGCCCTCCTTGCTGCTACCTTTGTGATATATCTGAGCACATAAGTGCTTATAAAAATTATTTACACCACATCTTTGCTTTCTTTGTATATGATGATAGCACTTAACCAAGACAGAGGTGTAGGCCTGTGAACAGCCAAGCGGAATAAAATTGTCACTGTATTCCTGGCAGACTTTGAAATGAAAGTACCGCGTAACTTTTTCCCCTGTTCTTCTCTAACTAAGAATAATAACAATAAAAAAAGAATGTTTAAAGCATAAGTCAAGTTGGAAATGATGCATTTTTTTAGTCGGAAACGTGATGGAAAGTAGAAAATGAGAAGCAAATGAGTCACATGATTCTTAGGGAAAGACGCAGTGTTGAAGTTCACTGCTTGAACTGCTGCCTTTGCAGCTGAGAAATACTTTAATGAATTAATTATTTTTTTAAAGTTATTCATTTGGCACACTGAATTAAAAGGAATAGAGGAATATATTTTTTTCTCCCCAAGTCTACTGTATGCACAGTTTGGAGATAGTAATCTACAAATATTTCCAGTAAATTTTTCTGTTGTTTTGCTTTGGGTCTTGTAAAAAGTGGGGATTTTATAGTATTTTCCTTCTATCTGTTCTCTAGTGGACCTTAAATGCAAAGACTACAGAAAAATCCTCTCCTCAAAAGTTACTTGTTGCCACTGAAACACTTGACGGTTAGTAAATTAAAATAAACATTCCTTGTGTAATTTATGATATGATGGCTTTCAAAGCTGGAGTGCAGTGCTTGCAAAAGGACTTGAGTGTTTCTTTTTGGGTCTTTTTTTAACTTGCATGGCTTGCAGTAAGAAAAAGCATCACGTTAATCATATGTAAAAAGAAATGCAGGTTTCTTATGTGAGATAACAGGTGTGACATTTTCCACTGCATTACTGTAATACAGTAAATTGGGAAAACCCAAGCTGTCATTTATTAGGAGCCGTTCTTGCTACAGGCTGGCTGTTGCTGAACATTCCCACCCAGTGGTGCCCATGACCAGTGGGATCAAAAATAACCAGTTGGGAAACAATAAGATGAGGAGATGGACGACGATGATGAAGACGTCTTGGGAGTGAATTGCATCTGCACGCTGCTCTTACAGAGCTGTTGACAATATACAGTGTATTAGCAAGTTAAAATGTCTAGGAGAGAAGTCTTAAAGCAGGAGACTGGCTTGCTGATAGCTACATGAACTACATAAAGGTTGTGAGGGTCCAAGCACTGCACCCCTGCACAGCTGGTGTTGGATGCCATTGCTCAGAAATCTTCATGCCACTTTTGAGCAACAAGCGAGTCTCTATTTTGAATATGAATGAGTGAAGTCAACTGCCCCTTAATTTATACACATTGCCAGAGACTGTCCCAGGGTTTGGAATTAAATACTCCAGCACAAATCTCTTTAAACCTCTCCTAAATAAGAAATTATGCTAAAGCTCTTTAGTAAGGAGGTTCTCCCCCCTGTTGAAATAAAAATCAATTATGTTTGCTCTGCTGTGAACAATGTCGCTCCGTAGCCTTGCTTTCTAATTGGGTAATGCCTTAATGACCTGCTGGGAGGCTATGATGCACTGCTTTGGACCCTCTCTGCAGGCTTTTAGACTACCAGTCAGATGTCAATGAAGCTTGACTCAATAGGGGTTCTTTTTCTAAAATTCCATTATTCATCGGGGTTTATGCACTAAAATGATCACAAAATAAAACCTTCACATCAAGCAGAGTTAAATAGAATTATGGATGCTTTGCTTCATTGTTAGACTCTGAGATTGTCACTGGATTAAAATTAGGTTCTTTTTTATTTGTTAAATTTGATGAAAACATTTTCTCAGTTTCGGAGTTTTCTGTTAAGAAGCATTGAATGAAGCAACTTTAAAGTTGGGGTTTTATGTTTGTGTGGTTTTTTATATAATAAGGAGGTTTATATGTATTTAAAATGTTTTATCTACTACTGTTTATTTTTAAAACATGAAAGAAAAGTTTTAAAAGGTCTTATTCCCATTTCAGTGAGTGATAATTATGAGACCATTTATTTCACTTAATGGCTTAGTTGTATCATTCTGGGTTTCTGTCAGAATTGGGATAAACAGCATAAAAAAACCTGCATTTGTTTCATGGTTTCCTCTTAATGCCCAATAGCAACTGGTAAAGTGGAATTGTAATAGCTCTTATTAGCTATTTTACAGAGCCTGTACTTGAAGAGGGGAGCTACTAGTTTGGGAGGACTTCTCTTCCAGAGCAACAAGGACCATCTATTCATTTGTATGGAGAAGCTGCTTTCCATGATGACAGCCTGAGGATATGTAACTACAGGAAAGGTGAATTTAAGGTGGAGGAGCATCTTTCCTATTTAATACATGCATATACAGAGAGATACGTGTATTTGATTTGAAAAGTAAAAGGAGATGATAAACGCATGTTTTTATAACAGCCTCAAGAAAAGTTTTACAGCCATTTAAACACAAGTAATTTTGTTATGCAGGAACAAATTAGGAGTTACCAGGGCAACTGCATGTAATAATTTATTCATACCACCTCTGGAAACACATACCACCGTCTTAATGTGACTGACTGATGTGTTGTGTGAAATACATGTATTTCCAAATTAGTAAGGAAGTCAGTCATATAATTACAATAAAATGGCACCTGTCCCTCAAGTTTATAAAGGTTAGTGAAATGTAAAAAAATACAATTACAAATAAGGGGAATGTATAAATTAGTGAAAAGTTTATTTGGCTTTACTTTTTCAGATCCATATGTTCTGGAAAATTCTCTGATTTTTAAGCTTTAACCTTCTGTTTTTAAATTAAGGTTGGAATTAGTATCTCTTAGGATTGACATCAGTGAGCTTAATTTTTTATCAGAATCCTCCCTCTTCAGAAAGGTAAGATATCATCTGCACAAGTTTCACCTTCTTCTCACACACTGAACATTGCATTTTCAGCCATCCAGTTCCTTCTGTCAGAACTTTCATCTCCTTGTCTCCCAATTAATACCATCACCTTTACTTTTAACAAATTTTAATGCTATACTATGTATGATTGTCTAGCACGTAGGTACACTTCTTCATTTGCAACCTATCATTAGTAATATATAGGATCTTCCCATCTTACTGACTATCTATCACACAGAGGAAGATATAAATTGATGTTTCCTTTCACACACGAAGGAGGTTGACACAGTTGTTTTCCTAAAACCTTGGAAAGCTGCATTAAAACCAGGATCCCAGTTGTTCAGGCTATATATCTTAGTCTAGTATTTAGATAATTTTTTTCACATTTACGGAGGTTTCATCAACATCTGTATCTCTTCAATTGCCAAGTAGGTCATGAAAGGTAGTCCTAACTAGACATTCCTTATATCTGCTAGCAACTTCTTTAAAAGCCTATTTTCTCCTCTGTAGTTCATTATTTAAGCAGTCTGCCCAAATATGCTGTGTTAAATTGTCTCCAGGAACGAACACCCACCACAGTTACGACTGATTACACAGGTTTCTCAAAACGACGTTACCCAGCCTCCAGATCCGGTCTGACTCTGCACACAATTAGAATGATAAGCTTTGAAATCTCAGAAGTTTGCAGTTTCTTAATATGAAAAGTCTGTAATCCTTGAATAATATATTGCACCTTGTCAAGAACAAAGCATATTTAGAATAATTGGAGACTTCATAGTTTAGTATTGATCAATTACTTAAGGTGAGAGCATGAACTGGAGATCTGGAATGCTACAAGCTCACCAAATGCTGGTTTTAGGAATTGAGAGAGGCTTGTTATGGATTCAGCCCTTGTGTTTGATCTGTAAATGCTAAGAAGCTGTTCTGTTTTATAACACCATGCCCCCGCCCCTATCGTGCAAGAACCATTCTCTGCACATCTAATTCTAATCAGTAAAGTAAATAAACTTGAACTTGGAATACTCTCAAGAGCACTTGCTCATGTTTTCATAAACACTTAGGAAAGGACCCAAGTTTCTGGTAGCTAATATTAAAGCCTTAGCTGAAACACTCATTCCGGCTGTCCCAAACTAGAATGTCTTCCAACATGCACTTGGAGAATTATGGGACTCTGGAAGGTGACACGACACTCCACAGGAAACCATAAAGTCTTCTGGCCCTGAAATACAGGACTGCAAAACTCATTAGATTTACTTTATTCATAATCCTTCTGGAGGTATCTTTTCTATTTTCCTCTTCTCCCCCTCCACATCCCCCCAGATAATTCTGTGGCTATACTTGGTTGTTAGGCTTAAACAGTTGCATTTTAATGCTTTATAAGGCATGGCAGGAGAAAAACCTGGTTTCTATTTGAAACAGTGCAAACTAACTACAAAAATCAATATACAAATGATATGATTGCCTGATGTTAAGCTACAGTTTTAACGGTTAAAGGAAATGAGTGGTTCAATGGGCTTGCCATTACCAACTTCACCTCATCGTGCAGACCTATTGCTCCCTAGGGAATGAAAGGTTACTTTTAAATTTGATATACATAGAATTTTATGGAAGGATACTATCTTGCTAATGGATGGCATGTTTGACAAAGGTGGACTTCAAACTCAGGGTTGGATCAAATCCTGAGTAAGGAGTTTTTTCATTCCTTCAGTGCTTCTGGATGTTGTCTTCTTAAATGCCCCCAAATGTCTTTTTTTCACGCTTGAGGATTTATCTTATGAAACAGTAAGGCTCTGGGGATGTTACCCCAATCTATGAGATTTGTCGAAGATTGTTCAGAACTGACTTTCTTAAAATAATACTTAAGTGTTATCTAGGCCTATTGCTGTTCTCTTTGCAAGGAGTTGGGTCACCCTGAGGGATTAGGTGCTTAACTTACCCTGTTTGAAGAGATACATTTACAATTTGTGCAGTTTTTTGTCTGTCTATGGGGCAGCCCTTGTAAGTTTTCAAAGAAACAAAACAAAACAAGCAAGACAAACAAACAAAACCCCAAAACCTACACAAAAGAGAAAAAAACTGTTAAATTCTAACTTAAGTTTCAACATTCTCTATTTCTTTTTTAGAGTATGTTAAAAAGAAAACTGAGACTGTCATATGTGTAGAAGAAAAGCACATAATGATAACAGTGGGGTTGATACTCAAGGAGGTAGCTTTTGCTCACTAAGTCTTCAACAAGAGCTAGAATTAGCTTATTTTACACTGATGCATCTGTGCACATACCCGTGCATACACATGGTCTGTGAGAGTGAAACTTCTGGTTTATCTCTGAGAAAGCAAACCAGAAAATTTGTAGTATAATTGATGTCCGGCTGAAATTTTTGTCTGTTACGCTTATCAAAGATGACAACTGCAGAAATAAAAGAGCAGCTTTGGATTTTCAGCTTTTACATGGCTTCCATCCCTTTCTTCTACAGTCCAAATAACTGGAAAAACTACGGAGAAAAGTATCTTCAAGTGGCAACACATTCTCTTCTGATCAGTTTTCACATGTTGAAACTGAGGTTTAGGAATTAATTTAGTAGTGTAAGGTCTTCAAGATTTGGATGATGAACCATAATCAAACCCCTTGCATGGCTAAACTGTCAAAGATTATCTTCCCTACAGCCTGGCTATTCCCTGTGGCCTGTTCCCCACTGATCTCCAGGGGTTTCCTGCTCCATCATCTGTGAACATCAGGATTGTATTTATGGCAAGATCCATCATGGTGTGTCTCATTATATCTAGACTGAAAATTTTGGATGTAGCTAAGACGTCTATGATGTCTCGACCATTTGATCTCAGATTTATGTCAGGATCTTGGCTGATAATTTTGCAGGCTTATGCAAACTTCTCTAGTGTCTTAAAAACAGTTTTTCTTCTGTGGTAGACTTGACTTGATAGTAATGCTTTGGCTTGGAGCTGGATGACAACTTCTTTTCATCTTTACTTTTCTTTGCTTACAGAAATTGTGACATTATTAGAACGTGGCTCCAAAGGATTTTGGTAAGTTTTCAATTAGTGGACTTTAATAGTTTACATATGACATCATAGTTTTTCCAGGCCAAGACAACTACTATGTGAGGTCATATTAAAAATACTAAGCTGACTTCATAGTGACTATGTTAACTTCTTCTAAAAGAACATTTATAGAAAAATACTACTTTACTATTAGAGTGCTGGCATTTTCTGTCTCTGGGATATAGAATTTGGTTTTACAGCCTCTCTGCCAGTAAAAATCTTATTGAAATTATTTTCCTGAAAGATGTTTTTCTATGAAAGATTACCTAATATCACCTAAAAGTCACTGGGATGTCTCTGTCTTTGTACCAACACAAGAGATATTAATTCCTGCCCTGATGAAGAAACTGTTGTGAAGAAATGTAAGTTCAATAATTTCATGAGCTTACTGCTGTGTCCTTCCTGTTTTCTTTCAATTCATCTTGCAAATTGCTCTCTTTTATTGCTTTTAATTTCAGGAACTGTTTGTGATTTGATGGTGTTTTCTGACGTTCTCCATGAGATGTCCTATGCTATGGCTACATTAGCAAATAAATCAGCACAATAGGGGCACATTGGCTGACTAAAGAAGCTGTTGCTGAGGCTTCTGCATCCACATTATATATTCTTTGGAGATTTTTCTTCTGAATAGATTCAATCTGGTCTCCTGAACTAAATTTCCATATCACAAACATGGTATCAAGATGTAAAAAGGAGCAGCTGTGTATTCAACCCCTTACGTTCATTTAAGTTGGTTAACACCTGAAGACAGTTCAGTCTTGCTGAAAGCAATCCAACTGAATTGCTGTCAATCCCACCAGCACAGGGTGACTGGGTTCAGGTGGGGGCTAGCTTCAGAGTTGCTCCATACCAAAGCACCTATGTACGCACAGGTCAGCTGCCTCTGATTTCTCATAGGGAATGTTTTCTGAGTATCTGAAAGTTAGGTCTCTGTAAGATATCTCAAACTGATCAGTCCAAATGCTGGTCACTTTGGAAAGTGTAGACAGTAAATAAATCTTAAATGGTTTAACAATGTCAGTGCATAGGAATAATTTCACTACCATTCAAAGCAGTATTCTGATACAGAACTGAATAAAAGCTTTCCGAATAAGGTGAATTCACTGGGAAATGAAGAGGACAAAATATTAAATTTGGGTCAATATGGTGAATTATTTCAACCAAAGCTTAGAAGCAGGATAATATTTTAAGGTCTCAAAACATTTTATTCTATAGATTGTATTTTTTTCAAACCGTTTCAGAATATTTCACTTTGGGTTGAAATGTGTGGCTGACATTTGGGGTGGGGGAAGAGCTGGTTTTTTGTTTGTTGGTGTTTTTAAATTCTGCCAAAAAGTCAGAAACATTTCTGTTTGGGATCAATTTTTTTTCACTCTTTTTTTTGGCCTAAACCACAAAATCTGAAAATCTATTTATTCACTTGCCATTTCTTATATGTTTAATTAGCTACAGATGTTGGATCTTAAATTCTGATCTTCTCTAAGGCTGTATGAAAATCATCTGTCTGTAAAGCAGTTTTGGTAAATCAGAGAAATACATAAATAAAAAATAGAGCTTAGAGCATAGCTGCTTCTCTGTTCTCATTATCAGCCAGAAATTACCATATTTTAAAAAGATTCCTATCCTCTGCTTTTGGTTCCAGCCTGAGCGAAGAATTTCAGACACCTGACAAAACACGGAGAGGAGTGAAGTGAAAGTACGTATTGTTCTGGTATAGCTCTTGCTGCATCTGAACTGGTTACTGATGATGAATCTGCTATGATAAGGCCACATGGTGATGCATGAGCAGACCTCAAGGGGACAAAGGGAAGCCAGGATGCTGCTGAAGGAGCTTGGGTGAATTCAACTGTGGCCATGTGAAGCACGACCAGCCTCTGCTATTCGCTTTGTGCTGTCCCACCTGCCTCTTGTAGGCACTCCCTGCTCCAGCAATGAAGCAGGAAGGACATATACCTGTTGTCTCTGCAGTTTAGCCTGGTGCAGTTTAGCAGCCTGCTTTCTTTGACTGTTTAAAATAAAATGTCAGTTCTAAGCAGAAAGCCATCTCATCCTGCTACATGGCTCTGGAGGGAGACACAGGGCAGAGCAGGGTTCAACTGTTGGCTGACTTCTTGGGAGCCTGTCTGTCAGAGCTCTGATAAAAGCAGAGCTTGATTCAAGCATAGACATGCATCATTTTGTATCTGTAGTATGACTTTAAGGTATGTATTTTGGAGAGGTGGTTCTGTAGTTGTTTAACCCCAGCTGTCAGCCAAACACCACACAGCTGCCAGCTTGCTCCATCCATGATGGGAGGGGAGAGAAAATCAGAAGGGTAAAAGGGGGAAAACTTGTGGGTTGAGATAAAGACAATTTAATAGGCAAAGCAAAAGCTGGGCACGCAAGCAAAGCATAACAAGGAGTGAATTCCCCACTTCCCATCAGTAGGCAGATGCCAACCACACCCAGGAAAACAGAGCTCCATCATACATAATGGTTATATGGGAAGACAGACAACATCACTCTGTACATTCCTCCCTTCCTTATTCCCTCAGCTTTACATGTCATATGGTATGGAATATCCCTTGGGTCAGTTGGGGTCATCTGTCCTGGCTGTGTTCCCTCCCAGCTTCTTGTGCACTTCCAGCGTACTCACTGGCAGGGTGAGAAACAGAAGAGGCCTTGGCTCTGTGTAAGCACTGCTCAGCAGTAAGGACAACATCCCTGTGTCATCAACACCGCTTCCAATACAAATCCAAACCAGAGCCCCTTAGTAGCTACTACGAAGAAAATTTAACCAGGAGTCACTCCTATACTTGTAACTTGAAATCCCTGAACTGGAAATCAAGCTAAAACCAAATTCTCCCCGGTCCTTTAATATCCTACTACACTTCCAACAAACTCCACTGTTAGAGGATATTAAAGTGCTTTGCCAGAGGGATGCTTCCTTTCTGAGGTAGTACACAGAGATCAGGGGTTGAGAAGGGTGACTGATTTGTCCAATATCACAGTTTGGTGGCAAAATTTAGTTCCCAACCTCAGGTCCAACCAATAGTTATCACTACCTCTCTTAGGGATTAGTTGATTTAAGTAGTATCATAAAGCTGCATTATTTGAATGAGCTAATAATTTTGAACTACCCTGGAGTAGGTGGCAAATCTTCAGCAAAGAAAGAAAGAAGCAAAGAAAAAACTCTTGTCACAATTTTCCATGTGAATACAGACATGGCAAACTGCACTAAGCCTATGAAAGGGGTGAACAGTCCTCCAGCACATCTTTACCATGCAACCCTGTTTGACACAATCGGTGCTCCTGGTTTTAGTGGGAGCTGTTCCTGGATTTCATCTGTCTACAAGGAGACAGAAATGCTCTGCCCTGGGGAGAACAATTGAGGGGGGAAAAGTGTTTCTTAAAATCCTCAGTAAATGCCTCTCTGCTTTATCTAGAGCTCATTAGAGAGTTTAAAGAAAACCCAATGTCGTGTTTAAATGCTTTTCCCCCCTCAGTTTTATAGATAGTTAAATGGCACACAGGTTGTGGCTGTCTCAGCCATCAAAAGCTAAGAAAGGAGGTTAAAAGACCCCAGGGATCCTTCACATTAATTACTACCACTGTCAGTTGGTGTGAAACCATGTTTGGGCCTTTTAAAAAGGAAGAGAGTGTAATTTGTGCTTTCAGTTTAGGCTGAAACAAATCCTGCACATACTGATGGCATATACTCACATGCAAAAATGACTAATTTCTTTCCACTGAATTTCTGTAGTTAATCTCAAAAAATTTTATGGGAAAGTCCCTCATCTTCTCCCAATAATTTCAAGTGAATTTTAGCAACCTGAATTGGCAGAGTCTGTAAAACTGGCTTGAATTAATTGGAAGCCTAATCCACGGAAATTCGTTAAAAAATGCATTATTCACTCCAGTGTAGCAGCAGGGAGGAGAAATGAAAGAACTAGAGAGGAAAAGCAGAAGCAGCACCTAAGGCAAAGGGCTGTCATTTGAATTTCATAACTGAGGGTGAAACAAAGACACCTCTTTGTCCAAGTAAAATACCTTCTGAAAGGGAAAATCTGAAGAAAATCAAGAAATACACAGTCTGAGCATTGTGGCTGGTTAGACTCTGCATCCCCTGTCCTTTACAGTGGTGCACAAGAACAACCAAAGGGAAATGAATTTTTCTGTAGCGCTGCAGCACAGTGTATGGGATGCATTTGCCCCACAGTCTGCCACTCAATTTTGTTGTGAGTTGACACCCTGCTGAGACAGACACACACAAAATAAAAATTGTGGTGCACCGCAGCCACAAGAACACTGGTTTGAAATCCCTGCCCATGCCCATGTCATGTCCCATGCGATGGCAAACCAAAAAGAGATGTTCTGTGCAAGCTATTGAACACCTGTGTATGTGCAGAGATGTGGCAGAGGTTGAAAATACAGCTAGAAATTACTCCAAGTTGGTAGATGACTATTATCTTGACAACTGGTGATTAGCTTGCATTACCTAACAAATATATCCCAGGAAGGAGGCCAGAGAAAGAGAATGGGAGCTGGAAAGAAAGCAGATGAAAACCTGTTTTTCATTTTTAGCTGAAACACCACAGACTATAGCATAATTGTAACCTTTCCAGTTAAGACTAGGTGTTATAATCAAGAGTGACAACTTCAAATTAAGTCCTCTCCTGAGTAGGAAATAGCCAGAAAAATTTTTTGAGGCTATTCTATTGACTGGTCTAGATCCTGAGCAGGACACTGTTGCTAAAACCGACACAGCAACATGGGAGAACGGTTGTCTGCAGGTCTACAGAGCAGAACTGGCTCTTTGGGGTGAGATGAGTGCCAGGGCTGAGCATAGGAGGGGAACGGGAACCATGTTGCTGAGAAGAGAGGACCAGGATTAGCCCTTCCTTTAGCAGTGAGTTAAATCAGCTCAGCCATCTTCTGAATCAAAGTGCTCTACCCCTGTAGTTTCACTTGGCTGTGTTACACTTGTCCTAAAGTCTTTGGAACTATTTTGCACAGTACTCATCCTTTTTGAGAAGATACCGCTTATCTACCCCAGCAAGGTGCATGGTTTGCCTACGAGAATTTGACACATAGATACAGGTTTATCACAGGAATACAGTGTTTCAAAAAGAGAGCAAATAATGGAAGTTTTCCTTAGAAGTGGGGAAACTGAGAACAGCTCTTCTGCTTGCAGAAAAAACAAACTCTCATTTTCATACTCCTCAGCAGAAGCGCAGAGAAATTTAAAGCATGGAAGCTGGCTTCATATTTTTAATTAGTATTGCATCCCCAATACACTATGACCTGCTTTCTTGGCTTTGCCATATGTGTTTTATGATGTGTAATCTCCCAGTGTCTGTTTCCGTCATCTATAAATTGGGCTAGATGCAGACACGCTGCAGGGCTGCACACAGGCACGGGGAGGAGGAGGAGGAGGCTGTGCTGCCTCCCAGCCCAGCGCTGCTTGTAATTCACATGTAAAACCGCTCTCCTACTTACATGTGCACACCTTGCAGGGGGGATGTGGAGGTTAATTAATTGCTGTTTGAGAACTGCCTTAAGATCTTTGGATGAAAGCGCAACTGAATATAAAATGATTAAATTAATTTTCAGGTTGGTGTAGTCTTCGTACAGGCAAGGAAGGATAATCATGGCCCACATCAACCTTCTGTGCTGATTTTCACAGATACACATGTGAAGCACTTCTGCACTGCTCTTGGGGAGCAGACAGGGTGGAGAGCAATTTTGTCATGGCCTGAATTATCCACCTTTTGCTCTATTCTTTCGGATAAGGTGGCTCCTTTGGAATGGCTTAATATTTTAAAGACTACAGCTGGCTGTAGTTATTTGCCATGCCTGACACAGGTTGTTTTGTGTTTTGGGATGGGAGACAAGTGTATCATAGAGCAGCAATCCTGTGCAGAGAGCTAATGAAGGGCCTAATTGCTTAGACTTGAGTAGCTTACTAGACACAGCTGCTGCAACATCACTGCCCCAGTCAAATAGGGGCAGGAGGGAGGGGTGTGGGGATGGTTTTGGAGTCATGGGAGGGAAGATGGAGGAAGCCATGTGTGGTGTAAAGGAGAGAGAAATTTTTCTGTTGCTCACCAGGTATGTGTATGGGAAAGTTAAAAGTGGAGATGGGCTAGGGTGGGCTTCTCTTCCCAATCAGCCTGCAAGAGTCATAAAGGACGAGTATGTTTTGTAGTGGGGCATAGCCTGTGGTTTTCTGGTATGAAGAATTAATCCTTTTTGCTCTGGGAAGGGTGAGTCCTTGAGCTATGTAGATGGTTTGTGCCCAAAATATGGTATAAAAAGGTTTCCTGTGGGTACTCTTGGGGCCTTTTTGCAATTTAAAACTCATTTGCTGTTAAAATGCTGTGGGCATCTCTGTAGTATCTAGTATGTTTGATTAGAAAAATTATGTATGGGTAATGATGTGAGGAACTGGCCATGTATCTGGTCACTCTGGAAAGTAACTTCTGCTCTGCTTTGTAAGCCTACATCAGCTGGGAAGATGTGCAGAGGTTGTTCTTTTAGTTTTTCTTGGCTGGGCATGGATTTCCCATTTGTAACAGTCTTTCTCTTTCAAAAACAACAACAAAAGACTTTAAAAACTTGGAAGTTAATACTGCTGTAGTCCTTGTTCTGCTTTTCTACTATATCCTTCCGTGTGCCTAGTACTCAGGTTGTGAGGAAAGCAGATGGAATAGTTTTATCAATTACCTGGATAGGCTCTTTCTTGGTGGCAGGTGTAGTTGTATCCTGGTTCTTCTAAATAAATAAATAAACAAACCCAAACAAATAGTGTGTGGTTAATCCAGGTTTGACTGCTACAAATGAAGAGTCTCCGACCAATTTTGTCTGTGCTAAAAACCTCAGATACTTTTCAGGTCTCTACAGTCAAATGCTGAGGCAGGACTGAAGTTGTGTTTTCTGCTGAATATGCTTGGGCAAAAGAAGGATTGATTAGTTCTCAAGGTACCTTTCTGATGGTATTCTGTGATTGTGGCATCCCTTACTATCTTCCAGGAGCAGCCTGTTAGTTACTAATAGTGGAGTGCATTGTACTTGCACTCGGATTTCACGAGGAGCCTTATGCTGAATTCTATACTAGTTAATTGTTCTACACTTATGCAGCTGAAGGTTTGTGTTCGATTTATCATTAGAAGGGGAAACAATACTATAATAGGATTTAATGGATTATGTGCCTATAATTGCAATGTATCTCTCAAAGCCCTCAGACGAGCGTATAACTGCTGGTTCTGTAAGCGCAGCAGTAGAAAGCTGTGGTCCTTCTCCTTTCCCAAGCATGGTTAGAACCTGTGACTCAGTTTTTAGAAGGACAGGGTAACCATGAGACATGTTGGTTTACAGTTTTAGAATACCTGGCTGTGAATCAAGGATAGTGTGTTTCGTAATGTTAGTTTGAAGGCTATCATTGACTTTGGTGCAAGATCAGACCCTAATTACTCACTTAACAGGTGTGAGCTTGGCATGGTGTTTGGAGCTATGCTGCCATCTTGTTGGTGATTGAAGGGACCTAATCTGCTGGCTTCTTGCTCTGTTGTATCTTGAGATTAAGCTAAATAAATAGTTAATTCATCATTTATTTATGTCCATGTTCATTCATAGCTTGAATCAGGGTTGTTGGGCCTCATGCTACAGATTCTCTCTGGTTCCTGAAGCTGGAGTGGTGAGATGGGTAGTGATAAATAACACAAATCAGGAAAAAACAAATGAAACCTCATGAACAGGGAGATAAAAATATCAGAGATCTGGATGTAAGGAAGAAATTTTGTGGAGCAACTGCTAGCATAGCTGAACCTTCAGGGCTTCCCCTGACCCATGGGGAAAACAGAACCCTTCCTGTCCGGAATGGTCTGCAGAACAAATGGTTTGTGATTGTCCTTTCTGTAATGCTTTTTTATTTTTAAGTCAAGAGAAGCAAAGTGCTGCAAATAAACAAAATATAGAAGGAAACTTGAAGTAGTGAGACAGAAAAACAGGGTAAAAGACAAAAGGTGAAAAGAGAAAGGTGTCAGATTTCTTTTGGCATTCATGTGCTCTGTATATAGAGTTTGAATATATTGTCCAGAAGAGGATTTCCCCTTGCATTTGCAATTCAAAGCTTCTAGCAAATTCCACTGTTTCCCTTGGCACTTCTTCAGCTTCTGTGGATTTTCTAGTTCTGCTTTTCAAATGCAGTGTAATTGTTAAACTATGAGGTTTTATTTTTTCTTCCCTGAAGTAATGTGGCTTAAGGTGTATTGTGCCATTCCTTAACATTTTGGTTCAAAACCTGAAAAGGTGCAGGGACCTTGCTATCTTCTGGATTTCCAGTTTAATTAGTGGCCTTCAGGCCTTATTGCATATATGACAGTGTTGCTTGTCTTTTTCCACTTCATTCCCTTTCATAAGTAATTGAATAAGAAGATTTGGGATTCTCTGGTATGGATAGGTGGTGATAGCCAACTTTTATTTTCGAGTAAAATACCAGGAACAGATTGCTGGAATGTCATCATAAATATATAAGGAGATGATGTATTTGGGATTATAAGTAGAGAAGAAAGACACGTTACTCTCAGGAACAAAAGACTCTTCCAACCCGTATTGTAGCTGATTCTATATCCCTATACACTTATCTAAAGGTTCTTTTTTTTCTAGTCATTTTGAAATAGCATCAATAAGAAAATAAATATTGTCTCCTCATCAGCAGTATGTATGGTAGTTTGCTTTATTTTTACCTCTCCTAGTGTGTAAAATTAATGGTTTTTAACAGAGCCTTGTTTTACATAATGTTGTTAACAAGCTAAAAACACTTCAAGTTTGTCAAAGCAGGACTGCAAAATAAAACTGATCACTAAAGTCTGAATATCTGGAGAGAACCTTTATGGTGGAGAGTGGAGAAGAAACTAACATGTGGCTCTTCAAAAGCCCACATGCAGCGAAGATGTGTTAAAGTGAAAATTGTTTCAACTTGTTCTGAAGTGAAGTAGGATCCTGCTAATGGATCCATTACTGACATGAAGATATGCAATAAGGTTTTTTCCTAATCACTGCTGTGACGGGCTGGTGAAAGTATTTGGGATAAGCTGCAGTAATAGCTAATTGTGTGTAGAGGCCCAGCAGCTCGACCAGGCAAAGGGTTTCAAAGGGCTGCATGGGAGAATTCACTTCACAAGAGGCCCCTTTCAGATACTCTCCAGGTTTGGAGCTCCTTTCCTTTTAGTACGCATTCTGGGAAAGCACTTTTATAATCCTCCTTTAGAGTTATTGCAAGCGAATGCAGTGATGGTTCAATGAAAAAGCATGAAAACAGTAATGGAATTTCTTTTCTTTTTTTTTTTTTTCTTTTTTCTTTCTTTCCTAATAGGCCCTTTAGAAAGTCAGACCATATGTGTAGAAGCCGCATTAAGTAGAGGCCAGGTTTGGAAAGAAGTGCAGTAAATGACCAAGATGAATTTAAAAGTAAACCTAGAAAGCACACATTGAAGTTCTAAATTGGTACTTAAAGAAAATAAAATAAATTTGACCTGTAATTATTTGGTATCTTATGGCAGTCCAAAAAACGTTTGGTGTAATTTTTATAAGACTGAAAATTATGGGGCAGAAAGAATATTGGTAGAGAAAGTTTAGGACGGTGCATATTTCACCTTTTGAAATATCTTTTAGAATTGAAATTTTACATGCTCTGAATCTTAATATCTTTATTTCAGAAAATTATTTTTGTAGACTATGTAAATGTTCTAGATGATTTACGTAAGAAATACACTAGAAGCATTAGACTTTTATGTAGCTGAAGCTTGGAGAAACCTAAGGCTGGGAGTGTAGGGAGAAAGCAATATTTTTTCCCTTAATCCATGAGGATTATTTTAAAATTATTTTTGGTCTACAAGTGTTTCTCTGTTTATGCTTATTCCTAACCTGTTTCAAGCATGTGCATGGTAGGGCTGTGTTTGCTTGTTTTCTTGTTCCTTGTGCCAGCATAAGTAAAAAGAATGAATTACTTCTGAAGATTGGCCCATTATTTCTGTAACAGTTTCATGTTTGTTGAAGTATGAATTTTGTGTGGATTACATGACTTATGTTCAAAGGTGTCTGAAAACTATAATTTTTACCCTCTCATCCATAATAAGAATCTGTCAGCTGGTCATGCTGTGGAAGAGGGGAAGAAGAGCTGTTAATTTTCTATGTAATTCAAATGAATGATGATTTTGGAATGATGGGGTAAGCTTGGTGTATTTCAGAACAAATGGGCATGGTGTATATAGTGTGACTATAAGCATATGTACTGCTTCCCTCTCCAAGCTGCTGTGAGTTACAGCATGGTCTATCTGATTGAAGAAATACCTCTCCTTTACTTTCCCTTAAGCACTTTTTTAGGTTTGCATGTGATCCTGCAAACTATTCTGACAGAAAACCTGCACAGCCTAATATGCAGAGCTGGAGTGTATTTTTAAATTAAAATCTTTGGGGCAATTTGAACTTCTCTGCAGCTTGTTTCTTCTTTAATCCATTACTTAACTACATATTCTTATTACTGAAACCTCTTGGAAATCACTAAATAGACCATGTTAGTAGAAAGTAATATGAGAGGTATATAATAGTACGGAAGAATTTTGTATAATATACGATTCCCCTTATCTATTATAAAATGCACATTGGTCTTACTTCTAAGTTATAGATGCCTTAAATGTTTCCTTTGTTTTCAACTGGTTGCTGTTATGGTTTTTAGATGGCTCTAAAAAGGCAGTGGTGGTTGTTACTCAGTAGATCAGTGTAGAACAGCTTTTTCCTTTTACGGGTGCTTTGTCTTTGGGATTATGTTTTTCTGAAGGTGCCTGCGAACGATGCTTGAGAATCAAAACATCTGAAAAGCTGCTGCACATAATGATTTGGAAAAACCCTGATAAGCATGTTTAAGATGGCAGGAAGTAACTGTCCTTTTTCTGGCTAATTTTAGATGGGGAGAGAAATTAATGGAGAAGAGCAGCTGAGAGAACAGGAGCTGCTTTTTCTTTTGGGATGTGTGTTTGAAATCCCTTGTCTGCAGTGCAAATGGTTTGTCAGGGAAAACAGGGTAAACTTGCTACGCTTTCTGTGCTGGCCAGAATAGAAATAGCTGCTATCTGACAAATGAATCCTGCCAGTGGAAAAGCCCAAAACCACGTAGAGTGGAAGAAAAGCTTATACTGGTAGCTTCCAAGGCTGAGACATACCCTGTCACTGGTTTACTCCATGTGAAACAACAGCCTTGGAAGGAGAAAGGAGGATTCTTTAGCATCCATCTCTCAAAATATATCTGACTATGGTATCTTAAATTACTGGAAAAATGGCAACCTTTGGGTGGATAAGTTAATTTTAGGAGGGTATTTTAATCATAATAAAAGGCAATTTTTAATTAAAAATGTGGGTTTTCCATATCTTGCTAGTTTACTGGACAGCTCTGTGGTTCCTTGTGGCATCACGCAAATTAGCTAGAAATTCTGCTGTGAATTAACATAGATTTGGCTATAGATGGAACTGCAGGCAAGTCACCATCATTATGGTTTAAACTTATTAATGTTCACAACTGTTATTTTAAATCAGATTTGGTTTTAAATAGGATGATTGTGAGAATCCTTTTGTGTGTTGAAGATGAAAGAAAATGAGCAAAGGGCTGGTTAACTACATCATGATTTAAGAAAATAATAAATTGCACCATAGAACCACTGCTCTATGATTTCAGTTATGCTTGTGGAAAAAAGATTGTTCCTGTTATGACCCTTTGTAGAATTATTATTGTAGATTGTATTGAGTTGCTTACATGAAGTAGACTATAATAAACTCAGTGAACTGCCTCTGCTTTCTCCATTGCTTTCACTTTATCTTAAACAGGACCCCTGTTACTGTGCTGAAAGGCCTGGGTGGGTGATGGAAACCTGGGATGCTGCAGCACTATGTATTTTGCTGCTAGTGAGACAATGTTGTGTTTGGCAAACAGCTGAACATAGGGGAAGTGAGTAAGGCTTAGCCTTGGCATAGATATTAGATGATGCAATTGGCTAATGCCCTGCTGTTCTGAACATTAAGATGTACATTAGCGTCAGCACTTGAAATGTCTCTGCAGCCTTGTGGCCTCTACAGAATATCTACTATGCTTGTATTTTAGAAGAAACAGATAAATGACTCTTCAAAAATAAACAAAAAAAAAAATCCCCCAGGCTGCAGGTTCCAAGGAGAATTCATTCTGAATAGGAGGATTAATGGAGGGTAACTGCTTATGTATGAAATGTATTTTTGCAGGCTTCCAATTAAGTGGCAGAACTATATGAATTTCTTTTGGGTTGTCAGGGAAAGCTTTGCTATGCATTGGATGCTAATTTTCCTTTTTTCAACTATGAATTTCTAATCTCCTCTGAAGTGCAATATTGACAAAACAAGTGAGGGTTACTCAGATCAAGTTCATCTTGGCAAGCTGTCCCTGCTTTCTATAGGCTTTGATATGGAAGCAATTAGTGCCATGTCTGAGAAGCTTATGCCAACTTTATATCCCTCCTTGTTCTTGACCCCAATCCTCAAAAGTTCATGAAAGGTACCTGTTGCAACTACTGTGTTTACAATGCAAGCACATACATGCTTATAACAAATTTCTGAGCATCAGTTGTCACTAAACTTCTGATCTTTTCTGGTTGTTGCCCAAAAAGAGGATTTTAAAGGAAGAACTGAGGTCTTGAGAGACCTGGACAGATTAAAGGCTTTGTAATTTGTATAACAGCAATAAATGTAGGATTGCCTCAAATTAGACACTTAACTAGTGATAGTGCTGGCATTTGATACTTTAGGACACTTTGAGGTCATGCTTCAAAGGTCATGTATTGGGTAAGAGTAACTGCTGTTCAATATTAAATTGTCAGAAACGTAATATTGAAACAACAGGATAGGGTATCCTTGATTTGATGGCATAAGCTACGACATATGTTACACATAAATGCATTCATTTGATTATTTTAGGGAGCAAAGTCACATTTGACAGTTTGCTTTTGGAGGCTTTTTCATGATGAAATTTTTAACATCTGCCACTCCACGTGTTTCTGCCTGGCTAAGAAATCACTAGGAATTTTTCTTCATTAAAACATTTACATCACTGCTGAACTTGCAAGCTGCTTGTTTCTGCTGTGCAAGCATTCAGTATTTCATATGATAACTTTAATAAATTTCATGCCTCTATTTAGAGATGAGCCTAATAAAGAAACACATCTTTAAAGTTATTTTTAGTTAATGTTTAACATAACTAAGGCAAGTTTCAGGCAGGTTAGTGGGAGGTGAGAAGTTTACGATGTCCTGAGGCATCCAGTTCCTCCGATCTTTATTATGCGATTAAATTGCTGTTTCTAGATGTAAATCTTGCCAAATGGCTGCTGGCTTTTTATATAAATTACAAAAATGTAACAGTGTAGAATAAAATTGATAAGCTGCATGAAAGCAAGGAGTGCACTGCTAAAGTTATTCTCCTGGCAAATTGCTTGTATTTGCTAGTTAGCAAGAGCTCTCCTGTCTTTCTAGCTGCTCTGGATTGCCTGCTATATAGTAGCTAGAGCTTAAAGACTTTTTTATTTCGCAAGCAGATACAGCAAAACATTTCTCCTATTTTTGAAAATGTTCTGGTTTTGCGTTAGAGTGGAGTTACACAAAGGGAGAAAACCTGAGTGAAGAACAGACGATGTATTATAATGCAGAGGTTGCACATCATTAAAGTGTGAGAGGAAATTTTGTCCTGTTCTGTAATCATGGGGTTTCTCTTCTGCTGAACAATCTTGCTTGATGTGTTCCTTTTTATTTTAATTTAAGAAAAAAAACTTCTAGAATGTTGCTTAAAGTGATGTCTGTTGAAAATTATTGTGCCACTTCTGGGAAGTTGGGGGGATTCATGTCTTCATTGGTGGGTCTTTGGAAAAAAGTGAGCTAGCAGATGGCAATGTCCTCAAAATGACCAGTGGCTTAAGCAGGAGGGTCAGAAAAGCTGGAGAAGACAATGGAGATGCTGCATGTCTTGCTTCCTGTTGTGTGGGGAAATATGGTGGCACATAAACGGGCATAAAAGCACACCGTTCTTCCGCAGTAGTTGTGTACTTTTACCTGAGACCTTCTCCTTGTTACCTCTTTGGGGGAGTGCAGAAAAGGACATAGAGGACAGAGCAGAAAGAAAACCTTATTCTCTCTGGTATGGAAGTCTATAATTATAATCTCCCCTGTGGTGATGAGATGTTTTAAATGTAGCTGCTCATCTTTGGGGAAAAAAGCTAACTGCCTAGCTTGGCCCTTTTTTGGAGGTGATCTTGGAGTGTATGGTAGCTCTGAGGCCAGAGCTGTGTACTGAAAGCTGTTTATTCATTATGTCCTGTAAACAGAGGTAATTGCCTTGGGTACTGTGATAGTGTCATGTGAAACTGGGTAAACACAAACTAGCCTGATAGGACTTAGGTTAGTATGAATAATTAAAATACAGCCAAAATGCATTCATGGCAGCTTTCTACTTCCATTCTGTCTCTTCACCTCTACCTTGTTGCACAGTGCTCTGAGAGGCATGTCTGTGGTAGCTATCTTGTCTCATATGCTTGTTCCTTTGTGGTGAGGAGAAAATGGTTGCTTCACTTCCTCCCAGTGGTTCCCCAAAATGTCATGTGGGTGAATGCTGCAAATCTGCTCAGGAGATGGTTGTGTAATCAGACTCTTGCAGGTTGTAAGCAATAGCTATTGTTTTCATACCCTGAGAGCCATATACAAATTCTCCCCTCTGTTTTCAGGCCTAGTCAGCAGAGAGGTGCCAGGCTGGAGATGTATGGCAGCACTTGCTATGCCTACAGAGCAGCTGACTGGGGGCTGTAGTTAGCAGCTTCTACTTGAAGGAATTTGCATCAGAATATGGCCCTAAGCATCCCATCTAGATCAAAGTGGCAAGTGCTGCTCCATAGGCAATAGCCAGGCTTCACTTTGTTCCTCCCTCTCATTACATCCTCTTACCTGCAGACTTCTCTCTGGGATGCTGTGTGAGTCAGTGCCAACCCTCTTTTGAGTTGTTACTGGGAGGAACAATTTTGAAGTCATAACAATTCTTGCTGTCTGCATATAATTCTTTTTTTCTTGCTGGCATTGATGTCCTTGTGTTGTACAGCATTGGGGTTTTTTTAGGTTTTGACTAAGGTTCACAGCATTTAGGCCTAAAAGGAATCTGAAAGTACTTCAAGTCTGTGCTGGTTAGACTGTGTTTTATCACTCTGTATCCCAGCACAGTTGTCCCAGTACTGTATCTTATTTATCTCAACCTCTTACTTGCTCTCTCTGGAAGAGGGCAGTTTTTAAAGTTGCTTCCCCTATGCTGTCACACTCTTCTAATCTTCCTCCTCCATGCCGTGATTCTGGTTGGAAAAAGTGATTTAACTGCACTGCTGTTATATGTAGATGACAATACTGATAGCTAGAAACCTCAGGTCAGGGCCAGGTTATATGGAACTTTGGGAAACCTGGTCTATTGCAGGGTGTTCTTACCCATGTTAGAAGCGTTGGCACTGATTTTTAAGGTCATTTTGAACGCAAACCATTCTATGGGTTTTGTTTTTAAAGCTCCATCAGACAGGAATATTGCAGGCAGGAAGGTCACTCTCAAGAGTTGAGCATGTCAGAATAAACTGAGTTGTTGATGTGAGAGCATATGTGGTGTGAGCATACAGATCTCTACACAGATCTTGAACTTCTTATTTTCCTGTTGAAACATGTCTGGGGTATTGGAACATGAGTGTGCATAAAAAAAATTCTTCTGACTATATCATTTGGATGTTAGCTGCTGCTTCAAAATAAGTTTTCATATTGTGCTCTCTTCAGTTGTTAGGTCCTGCCATAACCTTGTGAAACAAAGTTGTTATCTCATTAGAAGCTTAAATGAAAGGAAATTCAGAGTTAAGGTGGTATCTCACAATCACAAGATTGGAGAAGATCTTTAAGATCATCAAGTCCAACTGTTCCTGTCCTGTGCTAAACCATACCCCTAAGTACCTCATCTACCCTTTTTACAAACACATCCAGGGATGGTGACTCAACTCCTTCCCTGGGCAGCCTGTTCCAGGCCCTGACAACTCTTTCAGTAGAAAGAGTTTCTCAGTCATTATCTCAGACTTATACCTGAAAACGAATGTCCAGTAATATGTTTGAGGTTTAAATGCTCTGAGCAATTAAATTCTTCTTGAATTCTTAACAACATCATATAGCAAAATATACTAAATTTTGGCCCATAGTGTAACACATAGTGGGGGTACCAGTAGCCCAATATTTATCCTCTTGCCAAATTAGTTTCTAATACAGTAGCAATAATAGGAACTCTAGCTAGTCAATGTTCATACGAAGAAAATTAATTTGTGTTTATGTACAGCTGAATTCTGGTCTTCCCTGGCCTTCATGTAATCCTGGGGGTGGGGGTGGGGGGAGGTGGGTTTCAATAGTAGTTCTCTAAAGATATTAAATAGATCATCTAAAAAACTGTGTCTGGTTCTGTTTTAAGTTGAACCTCAGAGTTTAGTGTGCTAAACAACTAGTGGAGAATAAAAAGATGGTCCTAATTTTCGAGAAAGAAGACCTAACTTTCCCTCTGGAAAGCATTGGAGAAGGATGCTTCCGTTGTGAAACTGCATCCTGTTGCTTGCATTTCTGTTTGCAATTTAGCTGAAGAGGCATGTAATTCTAATGTTTGGTGATGCTTGACAGCCCTTTTTGTGTGTTTCCAGTTGAGATGTATGGTATATTTGTGCCCTGTTATGATTGCTGTTGCTGAGCAGCAGTCCCTTGCCCTTACAGCTTCTCTGGGAGACAGGTATAACCCTGGGGATTTAACTGGGCAGATTGCTCTGTGGCTTGCAGGGAGGGAGGCTTTTGGGAGGTGCCTGCAGGGATGAGCAAGTAGAGGGGCCTGCAGCAGCAGTTCAAATCAAGAATTGCTAGGTGAGAGGGTAACCATCAGGCAAGCTTCAGAGGTGATAGAAAGGATCTCCTGAGGACGCAGTTGGGACTCTGTAATGTTTGCTGTGGGACATACCAATAGTTAGATAGAAGCCAAGGACCAGCCCTTCAAGTATGGGTCAGGAAGGCTTGTATTTAACCCTTGCATTTTAAATCAGTTGACTTTGTGTCAACTCTTTAAGGTGCTCTATCTCAAGGAATGTACTGTGCCTTTGGCTAAGTTTAGTTTAAGAAAACAAGCTTGGGGTAGTCTCACACAGTGATTGTGTGTGGCAATTCTCAATTGCAAAAATTGAGTTTATCCAAAATCCGATCCTTTTTCCCATAGCTTTGTTGAGTTTCATGAGGTTCCTTGACAGAAAAGATGGGATTTGCCAATATTCTGCTTTTCATTGCTGTTGGGCTGGTCTGTACTTGGGGAATAATATGTTGTTGAAAACTAGAAAGAAAACAGCCATCCCACACAATTGCCACATCTTGCAGACTGATCCTCCTGCAGTTTTCCATTATCTTCATGCACCTAGTTCTTATCTTAACAGCAAATAGATACTGCTAAGGAAGGATAAAAGAAAAACTTTGAAGCCGAAAGCCATCCAGCTTTCAGATTTGCCTGTGCAGTGTATTAGGGACACTGGGTACCTACCTTTGTCCACTTGTGTGTTCATATACCTGGGAGTGTCGTTTGGGTACTTGCAGAATGGTTGTTTAGGACTCCTTCCCCACCTCCCTGAGGTAAAACAGCTCTCCCTCTGCCCCAGTACCTGTGTGTATGATACACATTTGTGTGCACTATACAGTGCCTGTGCTTCTATTTCTGACCAAGATCCTAGATGGATTAGTAGACTTGTGTATGAAAGTGCAGAATACTCTGGAGTGTAAATGAGAGATGATCTGCCTTAATTCAATCCCTAGAACCAATTTATTTTAAAAAAAAAAAAGTTGAAATTTGCAGGGTCAAAGTCATAAGGAAAAAATGTGTGTGTGTTTTTTTTATAAAAAACCCACCACTGAACAAAACCCCAATTGTTTTCCCTAAATTGATTGCAAATGTGCAAGTATAAGTAACATTTGGGTTTCTTCAACAAATTCCCAAGTGATTCAGCAGTTGCCAAGGTAACAGTGCTACTTTTAATAACAATAAAGCAAGCATATAAAACTTCCACGTTTCTCATTGTCTAAGATAATACTGGTCTGATGCTGTAATAACATTATTAGCATGTACTTTCTTTTGTTCATTGAGAACCGTGTCTGGTTCATAAATTGGTTATATAGCAGCATCTGACACAGTGGGGTCTGGGCTCATTAGGACTCCTGGATACTACAGCAATGCAAAGAAATAAGGTGGTTTTTTTTAGCTTCCTATGCATTTCTTAGAATGTCCTTTTTGATTTTGCTTCCTGTGGCTGTCATTGTAGTATGGGGTTGCCTTAGATTAGTTAGTCGAATATTTCTGTGATCTTTTTAATGCAAAAGCATCAGTATGTTATAAGCAAGTCCTGCAGATAGTCTTCATGACTAAGCTATACTTCATAAAACATTGAGTACTCTTTTATTATTCATAGGAAGCTGTGTATTACTAAAGAAAACTCAGTTACTAGTACTAAAATATTGTTGTTCTTGCATCTTTTAGAGCTGCCCTTTTCAAGTCTAAATGGATGTATTCCGTTCTGCTTTTTCCTCCTTTTTCCCCTGAAACTTGAGCTTCAACTGAACTTTGGCTCAAGGTGGTTACTGTGAATATGAACTCCGAGGTCTGGGTGGATTATTTGCATTCTGAATACTTGACCTCGTGTTTCATTCTAACCAAGTTCTTCACCTTTATATCAAATTTTTGGCACCTCAAAAATTAGAGGCCTATTTTTCTGCTTATTTCTGTAGTCATATCTGTGCTTTTAAGATCATTCTTTTAGCCTCTCTAGGTGAGGCAAAATTGAGCCTTTAATTAAAAATGTTGAAATAAACATTCTGGAGTCTGGAGATGTGGGTTATGCTATTTTATTTTTAAAAAGCTGTCCTATTGCTTTTTAATATTTTTGTTTTGAAAAAATTGCCCTGGAATTGCATGAGTAGTTGTAGACAAATCTGTGCTGCTAACTGGGATTCTTGTTGCATTGGAAATACTGAAGTTTATTCTGTGTCTGTACGTGCAGGCTATTCTATGTTTGTTTAAGCAAGCAAATTCCCCAAACCAGCCAACCCTTTATGGCCTAAATATGTGGAAGGAGAAATCACTTCCCCATCTCCAGACTTTGCCACTATTGATTCCGTTGGTTCTACCAGTCTTTGACTTCAGGGGAGGTTAAAGCAGGATATAGTGTACTGCAGGATTAGATGATAGTTTCTGAGGTGTAATTTATGCAAATGTCTAGTTTGAGGCAAAATGTATTTTTGAATTTGCTAGTTTACCATGTGTTATTGTGGATCACGGAGTGAATGTGATCCCTTTCTTCTAGAAAGAGCAGTTATTTTCAGACCTGCTGCAGCTGTCTACCTAAGACATCCAAACTACCCCTGAGGTGGACGTGAGGGTCTGAACCAGCTTCCCACCCTCAAACTTCTCAAATGTGTACTGAGCACTTGTGCACCAAAGGCATGTCCTTGAGCTGCTGAAGGACTTTTACCACACCCTTGCTCTTAGCTCGTTGCAATCTTCAGCATCTGTCACGTGGGACTCGTTGCATGATGTCAGTGAGAGTTGACTGAAGGTACATGCTGCTTTTACAGGTATTGTAACTGATCTTTCTTGGGTAGGAGTGCACCTTGGAGCACACAGGTCCCAAGACTGCCATGAGAGAGCCTAGAGGAGGGTACTGCTGGTGACATACATCCTTAGATATTTCAGAAGACCTTAGAGGCAAGCATGATGTTTAGGGGCACCTCTTTGGCCTCCTCAATGCTAGCTGGTACTGGACGCCCTCTGTTGTGTGTTAGATGTAAGATCATCAGTACCAATTCTGCTTCTGCTTTGACTGTGCCACGTAGCTTATGGCTATACTGGAACAATAAGATACTTTATGTTTAAAACTGAATGCCATAAAATTTGTATTTTTATCTTTGTCTAGTGGTTTTCATTACATGAAAAAAGTGGCTGCTGACTCTATATGAGGGTATATTTTATCCATGACTGCATCATCAAAAATTTAATATTTATTTTAAGAAGTTTGTTACATTAACGGAGGAAAAAAATACTTAGCTTGGGGCAAAAAGTTTGCTGGAGGCCTTTGACCCAGTGAAATCTTCCTTTTATTTGGCCTCTATTCAGGAGTCTGTTCCAACTTGATTTTGTCATTTGGATTCTTTTTTGCTTACACTAAGATACTTTGGGTCAGGGATTGTCTTTACTGGTTTGTTTGCACAGTGCCTAGGACAATGTGATCCTTGTCCCTGGTGGGGCCACCTAAGCTGTGTTCTAAAACAGATAATAGGTTACTGCAATTGAGAAGGGTTACTTGGGCTGTTGTATGCTTTTACTTATTTTAAAAGATTGATATTTCCAAACAAGAGATGTAAAGGAAGAGCAGAACAGTGGTGACCATTAATAATGATCTGTTATAGGAACAGTCTGGAGTAGATAGTATAACTACCACAATTTAGAGCTTGAAATATAAAAATACTGATTTAAGGTCTGGAAAAGATAAAGTGTCTATAAATCTTTTCAGCTCTATTTTGGGAAAACCTGTTGTTTTAGAATAAGTATCTGGTGACCTATATTATAGGGACTAGAGAGCAGTTCTTTCTTTACTGCAAATTTCATTCCTCAGGATTTCAGTAAAGGGTACTGTGCTTGATAAACCCTCAAAACACATACAAACAAAACCAACACAAAAAGTTCCATGTTGCATTCTGCGCCTTTATCAAGGCATGCATACACCAAAAGTGCAAATCTGCTGTTTCCAGAGAAAATTGTTGCCTCTTAGTGGCCAAAGGCTGATGTAATAGCAGGCTGATGAATTCAAGATGTCGTTTTCCACATCTTAATTTCACTGTGTGGCTGGCATTCATCCTCATGTTATCTGGTTTTGCATCAGTGCAAATATTATCAATAATGTTCTTAATATAACAGTCACTTTAGTCTTGCATTCTTTTTCTGTTTTACTGCATTTATCTGTTGGGTAAGAGTTTTAACAGCAGGGAGTTTGTAGTTTGGTGCTAGCCTGTATGGAAAAGGGAAAACATGTTCTGGTGTCGCATGTTTTTTGTTTGATGTTGGTAAGGAAACAGAAGTGTCTGAAAGTATTTGGAGTTGTTTGATTCTGCTTTGTCAATGTGTACAATTCCTGTGCTCAGCATTTGAATTCTGAATTGGTTCTTTGCTGAATACATGTGTGAGTTCCTCTGCTTAAGAGGTGTTGCCAGGTATTTTATCTCCTGAAGTTTATACTGGTGATCAGCACCCTGTCTGACATGGGCAGTCACTGAACATCTCATTTTGAAATGCAATGTCTGCACCCAATCAAGTGATGCTGGAAAGAAATGTTCAAAACATACCTTGGAGAAAATGAGGCTTGAAGGCTCGTGGGGATGTTTAAATCAGTGTCAAATGGTTCTGAGTTTTACTTGGATTGATGGGCTTCTGCTGATTCACTAGTGCATCTGCCAGTAGGACTGCTGCTACATTAAAACACAGGCCTGCCTAGCCTTGGATGGAAAAGCAGGAAATAGCCTAAATCCAGTTAAGGACTGAGTTATTACAAGCTTCTGTCCTGGACTAATTGGGAGCAGTACTAGACTTAAGAATATACAGGGTAAGGGAGTGCTAGAGCTGCTCTTGTAAAACTTCATGTGCAGAAAAAAAAGCAAATTACTATTCCTTTAAATTATGAAAGCCATGAATGAAGCACTAATACTATTTAGATATTTTATTAAAGATCATGTAGTAATATACTTGAATGTAGAGATGTTTAGGTGATGCTTTGATCAAGCTTCAGGCAAAAGTGATGTTGCCCAGGGCCAGAGCTGGCAAATACTCTTCTTTTCCAATTGCAAATGAAACTTGACTGCTGTTATCACAGCTGTTAGTCACTGCTTTAGTCACAAGCATTTTTATTTACTTTCCCCATGATTTGCTGGTTAACTATGCTCTTCCACTATCTGTGTATTTTATTATTTTTTTTTAGTAAGAAACCCCTGGGCACAAAGCAACATTGCCACAGGAGCACAAAGACTGTTTTTCCTTTGTAGATTCCATTGTATATGGCATTCAGTTTTTGCCCCAGTATTGTTGCTTGCTATCAAACTGCCACATTCAGTTGGAGAGTTGGTTACTTTTAGGTGAAGGGTGAAACTCTACTAGTTTTCTGTACAAATGCAGAGCTTTGAGGTCCTTTTATAATGAAAGACCTTAAAGATATCTTATTTAGACTTTAAGTCAGATTTAAACTTCAACTTTCTGCTTTCTCTTTGTGTCACTCAGATCAGGGGGGTAGTGAGTTTATACCAAAATGCCTTTTTCTAATTGTAATTCTAGTGTTTCTTGAAACACTTGTATTGTCAAGTGTATTGGTGTATGAACTGTTTTGCCTTTCTTTCACAAAGAGAGGTTTTTGTTTCAAATGCCAGTGTGTGTATGGCTCAGGTATCACTTTGCAAGGTAGTATTATTGTAATTTTTTTTCTTCAGAAAAAGCATGTCTTTAAAATACAATAGCCAAGTTAAAGGAAGGAAAAAAATCTAGTTCAAAGAAATATTTATTTCCATAGAATATCCACCAATAATTAACAATTGGTGGTGTAGATGTGCAAGCTTTTATAACAAAAATGCTTGTGCCCCTGATTACCTGATTTAAGGTGGCAGAACAGGCTGTTTAAGTCATTGCGATGGAATGAATTGAGCATCCTGGCACTTGAACATCTTGAATGCTATAGATTTAAAGCACAGGCTTTTTGAGATGGTGCAAAATCATTCTCGTGCTTTTCACCCTGCTTTGGCTGTTCTCTTCTAACTAGTGACATTAGCACTCAAACACCTGGAAAAACCCCACAGAACCAACCAAACAAAAAAAGAGTGAAAACACTTAAGTAGTTGAGTTAAATATGTGCAGTGTCCTCTGGGATGAAAGGAATGCCAGAAAGATGTAATGTGGTGGTGTTTGCTCTAGATACTTAGACTCTCCTGGAAAATTAATTTAGTAGCCAGTTTTCAGGCTAAGTATGTTTTGAAGGAGGAGTAGGGGGATGGTGGAGTTTTGCATTTACCTGCCACACTGAAAACCTGTAGCTGCTGATAAATGTAAGGCTATATAAGACTTCCAGTCTGCTGTTTCTCTGCAGTATTCTAAGCTCTCCACTGCCACCCTACTCATGCCTATCATTGGGAAGAGCTTGCCTATGAATTTTCAGAAAAATAGCACTGGATTGGCAGGGTGGACACAGCTGCTTTCTAGACTTCAGCAGTTCTTCAGACAAACACTTTGTTTGCAGGGAGTTCTCTGCAAACACTATTGAGAAATAAAACCATGTACACCTTTTTAATACTGTAAGTGTCTCAAGTAACTATTGTTTGAGATGATTACTGTCAGCAGGACAAGTAAAAGGAAACCAGTGTTTACTTTTGCTTTAATCTGTTCCTGGTGTTTCATAAGAGCTGGTGAAATTAAGCAATAATTATGGTCTTATACCAGTCTAAGAAAATTCTCTCTTAGCACGTGGTATTTCTCTGGTTAGCAGAGGGAATCTGACTAATGAAAATGCTTCACTTCACCTCTTGGTGAAAATGGAATATTACTTCTGCCTTTGGTGTGGCAGCATGTAAATTATGCTAGATATACAACCTGTAAAATGATTTTGGGATCATAGGAGAAAAGCTGCTGTATGAATGTGACTTAAGGTATGTGTGAACTACTGCTTTAAGGTAGAAATGAAAGCTTTTCAGTAGGGCAGCTCATTAAACTCCTCCAGAAGGCATTGGAGTGATGTGCATCCAATTCTTGTTTGTCCTGGTTCTGGCCAGGCCAGAGTTAACCTCCCCAAGCACAGGTGACTGGTTGGCCAGAACCAGGACTCTGTTGTTCAACTGACCTGGGTGACTTAAATGCTGCTCTATCCTGTTCTGTGACAGACACTTCTTTGGGCATGTATCATTGATAGCTGAAATGATACACTTTCAGAAGGGCTAAACGATAAGTACCAAGGGCTGAAATACTTATGAGAGCCCTTCCAACCAGTGATTTTAGGTGATCTTCTTGGGTAGGTCAGGAAAGTGCAGAGCCAGAAGCAAATACTGCTGCATGAAGCCACAGCACAATTCTTCCTGGGAGAAAACCTCATTCCTCATTCATTCTACTTCTAGAATGCAGGGCTTCTTCAGGGGGTGACTCCTATACTAGGGTTTTCTTGTAGTCTTTCCTATTCTTTTTAGCATTACTACTCTTCCTTGCTCTAGTCTCCCTTCTGCCAACTTAACAATTCTCCTTTGGAATCTGGATCCTCTGATCTTCTCCTTGGTCCCCCTCTGAAGATTCAATTCCCTAGGCTTCCCTTCCCCTTAAAGGCCTTATGACAATAAGTTCTGTGGAAAATCTAGCTTCTAACATGTCATCTGGGCATTCTTGGAAAAAAAAAACAGCTGCATTAGCAACTGGAAATTCTCTGTGCTGTGCTCTAGGGAGACAATGCACACAAAGTGCCAAGAAAAGATTAGCCAAGGTCGGGGCAATCTAGCCTGGACTTGTCTGGGTCAACACATGCCTCTTATTTCTAAATGCAAGCAAAATATCTGTGTTTAATTTTTTTTCTTTTCCTAAGGCAAGGACAATTTGATTTTTATCACTCCAAAGCTGCTGTGAGCCACAGGTATAGCTAGATTCCTCTGATCCATCTGTGTTCCATAGGGATGGTAAATGGGTATCTTTTGGGTGATAAAATTAAAACCCACCTCCAGTTCCCCATCAGCAAGCCGGTGGCATCATAAACAGCTGATTCTTAGGACTGTATGATGTGTAACACTTGTGATGGATTACATTCTGGCTTTTGGTCTTTTTTTTTTGGGAAGGCTGACGTGTAAATCTTGTCAGTTGGGGATCCCTTGGAGCTAGGAACATGTTTGATCATATCTGCTGGCAAGCAGAGTTTGGTGGTGTCCATAAGGGACAGTCTAGCCATGGGTTCAGGTGATTGCTTTCCCTAGTTACTTGCTCTGGCACTGAATGAGAGAGGGGATTTCTGAAAACCTGTTTAACTCTGTTCCAGGCTTCAAGGGGAGGGTGGCAATCCCTCCTGCTCTTCCTTTCCCATCAGTCCTCAGCTTCTGTGTCTTGCCTTGGAGCTGGAAAAGAGAAAGCTAAAAGCACCAGGAAAGGAGCAAAAGCCTGCATAGGATTAGGCAGCAATTAAAATGGGATTGTATGGAAGGTGGAAAGAAAAGGAAAACTGTTCTCATGACCCTGCTGCTTGTAGTTTTATTAAATCCATCAATAGTATTTGCAGGTCTTCTGCTTTTAAATGTAGTTTTGAGCACCTGTACTGATCCTTTGGCTTCCTAGTTGAGGCCTGTGAAAGAGGTTTATCAATCGAGACTTGTGTACTTCAAACATCATAAATGTATGTTTGAAAAAACACATTTTTAGTCATTTTTCTACTGCAATATTTCATCTATTTCTTCTCCTGGGTGTCTAAGCATGGAGGCTGTTACCACTGTGAAAGATGTAGCACTGTGGATCATGAAATAGCAAAACAATTTGCATGGGACTATCAACAGCCAGAGAAGTAAATTATTTATTTACTGACTTTTAACCTTCTCATTGCTGACTGACTGCAGATAACTTGCAATTTGTTTGATGCCAAATCTACAGAGGCTTGTAGACCTCTCTTATTTGGACAGGTATGTATACTGTTGGTCAGATTGAAACTGTGAATATTAGGGTTTCATTGTTATTAGACATACAAACCATATTTCTTCTTGTATGGCTTTTTCCTAAAAGTGGTGTTATCGGTTAATGTTCTTGCCAGTGAATTCATCTGCTAGATTATTCCTGGAAGATGAACAGAAGAGTTTATAAACTCTTCATGTAAATAATTTCTTTTAATTTGAGAAGCTTTGCATGAAACAACTCTTTTCAGGGCACTTGTTTAACCAAAAAATAGCTGCTTGCCAAGCTCTACCTTGACCTCTGTTTACCTTTGAGGGCAGCCAACTTCTCTTTTCATCATTTTATGTATTGAAATTAATGGCTTTTGGCTGGTTCAGCATAAAATGGCTTGTTTCCTGAAAAGTACCCTGAGAGGTTGTTTTTACAGTACCATTCATGCTTGAACAGACATAGTAAGTACCAGAAAGTCTCACTCAAGCTGTTCTCTCGAGAATTCCAGCTCTGCTTTGCAGACAACTGATTTTTCTGAACTTTTTGGGGTCCTGTCCTAAATCAAGCCTCTGAACTGCTTTTGAAGCCTGCCTGTTCTTACAAGAAGCCTTAGTACAGAGGAGGTTTGTTTATGAAAGGATATATTAGTCTCCTTCATTTGCAGCCAACAAAAGCAGCTCGCGCTCTCTTCCTGGCTGCTCTAATTGATTTTTATTTTTTATTTATTGTTTTGAAGTTAAACAAATCATAGATTAAAAACCCTCCAACCAGTGCCTGTAGGTATTTTTGTCACATAGTAAAAATACAAGTACTAGTGCAAACAAACCAAACCACCAAAGCTTGGAGTATAACGTTGCTTGCAGATGCTTTGTCCATGCCTATTAACTTGTTCATGACCACAACTCTTTTTGTGGGTTCTGCTGCCATTGCTCTGGGTTTGTGATGCTGGAATGAGCAGTGGTAATCTGACTTCAGATGCAGCTGGAAGACAGGTAAAAAACACAAAACTTGTGTTGGTGCAGGTATAAGAATGTCTGAGATGTAAAGATTAAGTGGATTTTAGTCAATGTTCCTCAGGACAAGTTTAAGGAAGAATATGTTGTCACATCTCAGAACAAGCAGATAATTTCTAAACCAAGAAGAGAAATGACAATTAAAGTACATCTTAAGAGGGAATGTAAAGCTTTTTTCTTAAACTTCAGCACAAACTAAATCTTGTACTGTTTTCAATTCAGTTCAACTTCAGTTGTCAGTCTTTTTTCCCTTCTACAGCACTACTCTTCACAGCATTTAATGAGTTTTTAAATGTATGTAATGAATAGGCTGGGTCACTTAATAGAATATGAAATATCCTCATGAGAGTAGTCATGACACAGCCACTAAGGAAAATTAACTTTCTTTGCCATTAATTTTGGGCCACAACACTTCTGTAGAACATAATTACATTTGAATCTGTGTAGTGAATACACAGTTTGATTTTTAACCTGTGTACACTCTCAAGCCTTTTCACACTGGTTCATTTGGAAAGGCAATAAACAGAATGATCATGTGCTAAACTGAGTGATTAGGTGTGGTTCACCAGAAGTTAATTAAGTTCTTGCATGTCTTTGGCCAATTCCAAATCCTGATACTGGGTTTCTCTTACCTGTAGCCTTCATCTAAAGGTTACTACTGACCTACTGACTGCATTGCCCCCAACATGTTCCGCTTCAGATGTGGAGGACTTGTAGATGTATCTGATGTGCTTGGTATTCTTCAAAACTTCTCTGAGGTAGCTTTGAGTATGAGTCAACTCTCACTGATGTTAAGTGAGTCCTCCTATATGCCTTATTCATAAAAGCAAGGTGTGTTTATATATGAATGAATGACAGCTAGAAACTGCAGATCTTCATGAGGAGACCAGAACAGAAGGCTGATCACAAGAATGGATGGAGGCATCTCATGTGTGTTAAGATTTCCTCCCGAACAGACAACACTCCATTATTACCCCGAGCCCATAAATTTATGCCTAATCTTGACAGAGGGCAATCTTTTACTTTCATAATGAAACTTGTTTAATTTATTAGTAGGGAGACAACTTTTTTTTAATATGCCAGAAGCCTGTCTTTGGATGGTATACAGTCATCTCTAGTCTGTGTTGCTAGATAATAAGATTATGTGAAATTTAAAATATACCCATCATTATTGCATATTACAATGCAGTGAAATTTGTGGGCTATGCTATAGTTTGTGTAGCATCATGACTATTTTTGTGGTATTTCACTTGCAGTCACTTGCCTGAGCACTTAAAAAAAAAAAAGCCACAGAAACAAACCAATCCAAAACAAAACCACAAAAACAAAACAGTGGTGGTGGAGTGAAGTTGTGATACCTCAATGTTATTTGGTTTTTGTAATGCAGGATCTTAAGCAGAATTTAATTCTTTCTCTGCTACCCGTCCCCCCCCCATTCCAGTATGTGAGAAATAGCAACTTACCGGAAACTGGTAAAAGTTTAAGCTTTCTAAAGGAACTCATCAAATCATAAGAATTAAAAGTGTTAAGAACTGTAATGAGTTCTACTGTATAAGTGGGTTGATGTGGTGCTGAATCAGTCATTAGATTTGAGGACAGAGAACTTTGAAACAGTCCATTAAAGCAAGAGATTGCCCAATTAGATATTCACATGGCAGTTAAAATTGCATCAGAATATTAACCACTTGCAATTTTCAGTCAAATGGCTTTTTAAAACTTTGACTTAAATGTTCTTAGCTCTTGCTGCATGGCAAGAGAGAAAAAATTGCTTGAAATAACTGTTAAAAATAACCAAACCCATACATCCACGTTAAGTTCATACCAAGCTGTTCTGCTTGTAATTTGAAAGGGCTGATATTTAACTTGAAGTGTTGAGAATTTTTAAGGCAATATTAATATGCCCTTGTAATATAACCACACTGGTGCAAAAGATGTGAAGATTTCCTTTGTAAACTGAACAAATGTTTTGAACCAATTGATCTTCAAAACATTTTGATGTTTCAGAGTTCAGGATGCTTTTTTAATTGCTGAAGGAAGGGCAAGAAATCATGCTTGGATATTCCTCTTGAATTAACCTTATTCTAAATGGGTTTAAATAGGTTTTGTACTTTCCTTGAAGAAATTACAGCAATCAGTTTGGGGCGGGGAGGAGGTTTTTATGTTATGGTCTACGTTCAGTTTCATGAACAAGTGTCCTGAAAGCTCTGGGATTTATTAATTTTTTTCTTCTCTGGTGGATTTTTTCCTTTTAAACACTGATTCAGTAAATAAGCAGTTGAAGAGTACCTTGGGCTAATGGAGTCATGGATCCTCCGGAGTGATGCATCAGTAGAGTGGAGATACTCTGTAAAGTTGGTATGAATAAATTAGATGTTGTAACACTAGAGTAGGACACTTGCAACTGTCTAGTGAAAACAAAACAATTAAGGCACAGATGAAACTACCTGGAAATCTGCATTAGAGCTCTGTTCTCCTGCATGTCCCACAAAGTATCGAGTATATTAGAGCAATTCCTTCAGGAATGAAAAGAAATGCTGCAATACTGAGGCTATGGTAAGAGATGAATGCTTACTGCTTGCAGAGATGGTTATTTTAAAGACAGTACCAGGGCTGTTAGTTTTGGGAATTGGTCAATATCTCCAAGTACTGTTAAAATTATAACCCTAGCACTGCTGTCAGGGCTACATTGAGAAAGCTCACTTTGAAATGTTTATAGGAATTTAGTTACTTTGAAGTGTCTGATATCTTGAAAGTTTGTTCTACAAAGGATCAACCTAAAAACCCCTTTACCCCAAATTTCGGATGGTTGTTTTTGTTCTGGTTTTTGGGATTTTTTTTTATGTGACAAGATAAGGAAGTCCTTTCTTCAGGCAGTCAACATGTTGGTTTATTATTTAACACTTCACCATATTTAGATATTGATGATCACAGGGAGATGACAGGTCCTTAATGGTTGAGACTGTGCAGTATATTTTGAGTGTGGTCTTTATATGTCAGAATATAATAAGAAAAAATGAACAAACTGGGCAGTACCAACACTCTGCTTATTCTGGCATATGTGAATGAGGTTACTGTTCTTGTTTGAAAAGGTCCTAAGGAGAACTGGGTGAAAAAGAACTGGGGATGATATATGCTGCCATTATTTCTACTGAAATAAAACTTAATTGTCCCTTTACTAATGCTTTGACATAAGTGCTCTGATATATGTTGTGAAAACACTTCTTGGTAGGACTCCTTGATGTGTAGAGAGAGTGCTATTCCTTTTTATGGTACTGTGGCAAAACCCAAACAATACTTGGTGGGTCTGTGTTGTGTTTAAAAAGATAGGAATGAATAAAGAAAATGTGTTTAATATCCTTGTTCAGCCTTTTTCTCCAACACCTTTCTATGTCCAGGGTAAAATGCCTTAACTTACCCCTCTATGTGCTGCTCTTAATAAAACTGAAAATGGAGATACCCTGTGCAGTGGTTTTATTCCTTTCTCTATCTTATCTAATACAATGTAGCTGTGTTGTTCTCTCACTTGAGGAGATAATTTGAAGTTTAACCCTTCATAATTCAAACTTTCTGTTATAAAAAGCAGGCATTTCTCATTCACCAGAAAATTCTCTAAAGAAGGTACAACTGAATGGAAACGCTGCAAGTGTGGTGTTTCTTTTTCCTTTAAATCCTCAGTACAAAGGGGTGGGAGGTTATTAAATTCTCTGACATTTTTATATCCTATATATTGTGTATTAAATGCTAAATAGTTGGGATGAGCACAGGATTGATGATATCTTATGTCTGATATGGATGTGATAGTGTGAATGCACTCATTAGGCTAAAATCATAGAAGAAATTAGTATGCCAAGTTAGGTTCTATGAAAGTAAAGATACTCATAAGCTTTTGTGATGTCTGACTTAAGGCTGAAAAAACAAAATATTTAAAAATAAACTGAATTTAAGGAAAAATACTTCTATAATAAATGGAAAAAGTATCCAGTATATGGTTTCAACTTAATCGCTACTTAAATCAATAAGCAATGGATGTGATTAGATTAAGGGACTGAGGGAGTCCTCCACTGGACTACCTATGGAAACAATAACTTTCTCCGTCTTATTATTTTAGAGTTAGAAATCAAAAATATCATGCAAGGCATTCTAGCAACTCTTCAGTGAGAAAAAAATATTGGAAAAATATAAGAATTATTCCAACTTATAATGGAGGATTTGCAGGGGGCAGTGAGTAGACATAAAAATGTCTTATCTTTCAGATTGTTTCTACTAGAAATGCAACACTGGAGATTTTTCAGGGTAATATGTGGCAAACATAACAAGCCTAAGCATTGCATGGGGAAATGGAGATTAAAAACTTTAAGCAGACTTCAAAACTAGTAAATAAAAATAGTAAAAGTGTTCTTCATCCAGTTTAAGAAATTCCTGAGGTCTAGAATCTGACTAACATAGAATGCCTTCACTTGAGAGGGTCAAGTAACGTACTGGAAAACTTTAGACTGCACTGTTTGATGTCATTCATGTGGAAAGTCTTAGAAGCTGGTTTAAAGTTTAAGTGAATTTTAATGGCCCAAATGAGAAAACATTTGGAAAAAATGTCATAAGATTTAACTGTTTACCTGCTGAATTATAAGCCAGGCTTATTGACATCCTGCAAAGGAGGATGAAAATCTGAAGAGATTCTTCCGGAGTCCTGGAAGCTCTGAGGAAGTTTGTACAGAGATGCAACTGAGCATATAGAGCTGAGTGTTACAAAGTGCTTGTAGCTCTTTTGCCATGGATGTCTTGCTGTTCTCGACCAAAACCAGACGACAAAAATAATGTATCAAATATTCTTTAAATATGTTAAGACAATAGTGTATTAGTTTGATCTTAAAAAAAAGCAAGAAAAAACCCTAAAACCAAACAACTTGGAAAAATTGTTCAGGGGACCCATGAGCTCTACAGGTTATGAAGTGACAAACATATGACAATCTGCAGTGGAATCCAGGCTTTATTTGTGTATAGTAATTGCCTCTAATGCTATACAAACTAAGGGTTTCAAGGTTGGAAATCAGTGAAAAAGGCACAACAAATAATGAGGCTTCCCTCAGCACAATTAGATACAGGAGATTCAGATCACTTAAGTTTCTGCTCATAAATTGCCAAACACAGTCTGTTAGGAAGCTATAAATGGGGGGAGGTGGGGAAAGCCTAACAGACAGTTTAAAACCTCATATATAATGGGTGAGATTCCAGAGTGTGCTGCCTGGGAAAGACACTTTCAAGTGAACATAAAAATCCTTGAAGTGCTGATCCCAACATGCACAGCTGCAGTAAAGAAGGCAAACAGTGTTACTGCCAGAGGACTGCAGTGTAAATAAGGGAGCTGCCATTCTCGTTATCTGCTGCTTAGAGCATGAGCACAGGGTCTGCTCAGTGTATCTTTGACAGGAAATAGCCACACTTAATGGGCTATGAGCGAGATGAATCCAACTGGCACCATAAATCTTGGAGATGTTGGTAAGCATAAGGAAATTAGGATCCTTTTCACTGCAGAAAAGACAGTTTTATTATTTCTTTTAAAGTGTATTTTTTTATAAGTGCCTATGTTTTTTTCATAGGTGCCTATTTTGAAACTATTTCATTTAAAGCATAGCAATGAATGAGGGAACATAATCTCAACAGGAGAAACAATCTGAGGTTTTGTGTAGGCTATTTTACACAAACATGATCCAAGCCAGCTGTATGTTAGTTCTAAATAATTCAAAGTAGGATTTGGTGTGTTCAGCCATCATGCAGCATGCAAATTCAGGCTTCCAATACAGTTGCCCAGGCAATGTTGTGAAAGATGTGCATGGTAGACTATAATTAACATCTCCAAATGGTGCATTCTTTTTCCCCTGCTAATCTTGGCCTCCAGCATCCCTCACTTCAAAATATTACCCCTGGATTTGGTATGCAAGTGGCATCTCTTAGGCTAAGCGCTCCTGGGTATGTATGTGGCTCTCCAGATGTCACAGAAGGGTGGTGGAAGAGTAGGTGATTGGGAAGGGGAAGTACATGTATGTTAGTGCACCAGCTTTTGCAAACAATTGCAGACATAATACTTGCATCTCTTTTGGGAAAACTTGGTTTTCAAACTTGTTTTTCCCCAAGCTCTAAAGTAATGGCCAAATGCAAGTTCAAAGCTGCAATAAACAAGGTGGGGAAGACTCTAAAGCCATGCAACTGTTGTTGTTGGGGTTTCATGGGGTTTTTTTGAGCTAAGTATGTACTTGCTCCTTTGGACAGTTCTGTTAGAACCTCTTATCATACAAGTTGGTACTCTTTCTTTTGTTTTTATAACACGCTTATCACCATGGTATCTGAGCACTTTGTTTTACATTGGTAACTTCAGAGCTTCTGCTAATGCATAGAATCATGTTTTTCCGTTACTTTTCCCAAAAGGCCATTACCTATTTTCCTGTACCAGCTGGGGACTTCACTACAGATTAACACGCATGTCCCTGTCCTGTAACCCAACTGGAAGAGATGGTTTATTCAGATTTCCTTCTTTTAGAACTGTGCCGATTCCTCAGAAAATGGGATGGCAAGCACACTGTACAGCTAAATGGTGGTGGGGTTTTTTGATCCACATATCCAGACTAAAAATGTATTGCTATCTGCAAATTGTTTAAATTCTTAGACTTTCCAAGGCAGGGCACTATTTTAGAACTCTTTTAATATGAAATCTGTGGTATGGTTCTTAGTTTCTCCCACACCCTCTCTGCACTACAGCTTTGCGTGCAACCCAGATGCTGAACTATTATGGATGTTTAGTCACGTATCAGTGGAAGATGCATTTCTTGTGATATAGTGAGGGTTTCATATTACTGAGTCTGACTCCTGATCAGACTTTTTGGAGCCTAAGAATGAAAATGCTTTTTTTCTACTGTATGGAAGGGCTTGAACCTCCCCACAACCTGAAAGACAGTGTTTCTTATTTGTGTTGCTAATAGTAATTTCAGTAACTCCATTATGATCTTAATAGCACTTGCTCTTACTCCATTGCCTACATATTTCTGATGGTTACTTGGATCATCCTCGTTGTTGATACTAACGATATTGAGGGGGGCATCTCTCCCTTTGGGCATGCCTGTAGGTTTTAGTGTGCATCGTAGATATGTGTTGTCAATGAGGTAGCTTGTGAGACAATGATGACAGTTTGTCAAGAAAAAGTAGCTTCTTGTATCCATGGGATTGCACTGTGTAAATCGGCTATTTCTGTTTGCTGAAGTTATGAAATAATCACACTGACAGCTCATTTGGCTGGTGTCTCCAGTTCCGATTCCTCACATAGTCTTGTAGCATGGTCAGTGAACAGAGCTGTGAGCTATTCTGTAAACTTCCTCACATTTGATTAGGGCTTTCCCCCCTGAGAAAACTAGGGTTATAAAACTGTTGGTTAAGCAAGGTTTTCACAAAATAGAAATGGAGAAAACTAAGCAATAAAAGACTGATACCAAATTCCCCTATAACTTCGGGGAACCTCAGAGTGGAAAAATTCCCAGAGCTGGGGTATTTGGCTTGTGGTATTTTTATATATATTTTTTTAGGAGAAATGAAAAGTTGCATTTAATAAATGGAAGATTCAGAATCTAGTAATGCAGACTTTGGGAAATGATCAAATGGAAACTTGTCTGCAACAAATTGCTTTAATGATCAGCATAAATGTGTTTTAATTTGGATTAATTACAGCCTGGGAAGACTTTACTTCTAAATAAACTTCAGGAAAATGTCATCCATAATGAATATACTAAATAAACTTCAGTATAAATAAATGGGTCATGGCTCTCCTTCCCACTGAAGACTTGCTGTGTTTAGAAAATGTAAACAAAGCCCTGCATATATACTATACCTTAAGGTATTTACGTAATGACAAAAGATCACTTTTTCATTTTCCAACCATCACCAAGGGATTGCAAAGCAATCAAACTTTAACAGCCAATTAATCTCTCTAGATGATGTTTGTGTAGCACTTAACCAGTTTCAGTAAATTAGATCCCTGTGGGCTGGGCTGTTACATTGATAGAAATGTTACTGCTAGCTGGAGGCATTCATTTACTAGTTTGTAAGAACAGCAGTATTGAGAAATGGTGAGCATATGGAAACAAACTCTCTGCACCTTTTTAAAAGAAATGCTGTTTGTAAAGAATAGGAGGTTCTGGGAGTCACCCAGCATGGAGCCTCACTAAACTAAATAAGTAGTTTGTCAGTTCTGTTGGACTGGAGAGACTGCTGTTAAATTCCCTGTAAGAAACAGAAGAAATCCATTGGGAGGCAGCTGCAACTAAAGAAAGAAAATTCATTGCAATAGCATCCACTTAATCTGCTCCTTTAACAGTTTGCTTTACTTAAAAGTCCTTCTGTGCAGCTAAGCAAAATACGTTAATTAAAAAAAAAAATCTCAAGGATAGCAGAATCTTTCCGTATACATGAAAGAAAAATCTATCAGCAAAGTATAATCTGGGAAAGAAGCTGGAAACTTTAATCTTCCATGTGGTGGTTTAAGGCATCTGCAGTAGTTTTCAGGCTCCCTGTGTGTGAGTTGAATCCCACAAAGCACAACTGCAAACCTCCAAGAGAAGAGCTGCAGGACTGATGTCTATGTACCCATGGCAATATAGCTGCAATTACCAGGTGGTGGATTCTTTCTGTGTGTTCCTCAAGGTTCGTAATAGCACCATGATTTCTGTACAAGGTTGGTGTAAGGATTCCCTTAGCTGTTGTGACTCTGGAAGACAGGTTCTGGGGACTCATGAATGAGTTCAGCTTTGTCTGCTTTTCGCTTTGGTCAGTCCCAGCTGGGAACACAGCAGAAGAATTCTTCCTGCTTGTGGCTGCTCTGCTGTTGCATTCGGGATGCAAATAGGAAGAAGTGAGATGATTGAAAGCATTTCAGTAGTGGTTTCTGATCCATGGAAATGTCAGGAGGTCTTGAGGGAGAAATTAACTCCTAGCAGAATGAAGGCATTATGTTACCTGGGAGTTGTCAACTCAGCATGGCCTAATCTGTTGGTTGGTCAGTTGGAGAGGCAATTGGTTTACATGTATTTTTAAAGACTGGTGAATTCAGTGTGACTGGATGTTTGTCTTTTGAAAGAACAGGCTGCCCAAACCTGCTCAGGCCTGTGGCTCCTAGAATTAATTTGCTACAAGGTGCACATGAATATTTGAAGATTGCAAAAGCTGCTTGCTCTTCTGTGGGTGTTTGAGAAAAAAGCAGAGCCACAAGCACCTGCTGAGGAAGGCAGGTGGTAGCAAATAGGAGTTGACCTTTGGATATGACTTTCTACTTTATTTCTTCTGATAATTTACATTATCATTCGGTAGCTGATGAAGTGGCCTGACCATATGGTGTTTAGCAGGGGAAGGTTTAATTATAGCTTTAGACAGGCAGCATATACACTTGCAAGGCCAAAGAAAGAGATGATAAAGGAGGTATATTGCTGTATCATACTGCCATCACTGAACTTGGTGATTATGGCCTAGAAATCACAGAATGGTTGAGGTTGGAAGGGACCTCGAGGGATCATCTGGCCCAGTCCCACTACTTAAGCAGGACCACTTAGACCCAGTTTCCCAGGACCGTGTCTGGAGGGTTTTTGACTGTCTCCAAGGGTAGAGACTCCATAGCAGCTCCCCAGACAATCTGTGCCAGTGCTCAGTCACCCTCTCAGTGAATGTTCAGGTGGAAATTCTTGTGTTTGTGCTCAGTATCTCTTTTCCTCTCAATGGGCACAACTGAAATGAGTCTGGCTTGTGCCTCCTTGCAGGGCTGAGGAGAGGGGAAGTTTTTGCATCCCTCAACCTGCTGGCAGTGCTTTAATACAGCTCAGGTTGCCATTAGCCCCATTTGCTGCCAGGGTCCATTGCTGGCTCATGCAAATGATGTTGTTTGATTAGGTGCAGTTGTTCTTGGTAGCATCTTTGGGAGGATGAGGTACAAACTGTGGTGTTGAGAACAGTTTTTTAAACTTAAGTGCTGTGTCTGGGGCAGCTGTCCTTTGTGCTCTCTTAGTGACTCTTAGTTCTACCAACCTCTTCTAGGTGTTTTCATTCTAGTGCCTTTCAAATGCTGTTCTGTAGTCCTGCGATGAATACAGGGGACTAAGTTTACCTATAGTTCTAGATTTGCTCTTCGGGCAACTGGAATTAGGATGGGGAAATGCCATGCATTGATTTAATTATCAGACAATACAGTAGCTACCATAGAAAGGAAGAGATAGCTATTGACCAGGTAAGCAGAAAGCAGCATAGGGTGTGTGGGTGCAGTAAGAGCAAATGTATTTGTCCTTATGGTTCTGTGTACAGCATTTCATAAGAACTTATAATAGGTGTATGTTTAGAAATTCAGCTTGTGAGCAAAGTAGAACTACCCCCCGGGACTGTAGCAATTGTAGCCACTTGCATGAGTGGGCAGGAAGGTTTTTTGAGTATAGATATTGTGGTCAAAACATAGCTTAGAATATAGGGAAGCCTGTAGTAATAATGTGCTATTCATTACAATTTTCTAACAAAGATGATGCCTGAATGGTTGATAATGAAATGCTTTCTCAGTGCAATGATTTTACGTACTGTTTAGATGCACAATGGGCAAGTTTGGATAGAGGCTCTTTTTTGAGAACAGATGAACAGCTTCATGTATTGAATGAAATGACAACTTCCTAAAATGACATGCTGGGAAAATAAATGTATCTAAGTGATACTTGGCTCTAGAGGTGAAAATGAAAGAACAAAACTACAGGACTGCATCCAACCAAGTGAAGTTCTGACAAGGTCATATAACATAATAATAATATCGCTCTGGGTTTCTAGTTATCGTTTCAGCATGTGCTCTGACCAGTGAAAGCATTGCTAATTTTGTTTTGCACAGCTGTCCTCCATGTCATGAGTTTGTATTCTTTGTCTTGTTGGATACTGCTCTCTTGCAGATATGCCTGTTTTCTGTCTCCTGCAGTAATAAGTAGCTTTGAGACTTAAAATAATCCTTTCATAGTTTCAGCGGAAAGTAACAACAGAGCAGTTTTCTGCAATTTAGTAACTGGATATAATTCTGAAAGGTGGTAGCAAGTATCTGCTTAAATATCTTTGCTTGGTTATGAACTATGGTGTAAAAATCAGGTGTGTTTGCCAGCCTGCATTGCAGAGTACTGTCAAAGCAGGAGCGAGCAGTGTGAAGATTCAAGAGGTGATGCTTCCTCCTGTTGAAACACTAGACCTTTGCGGAGTGTTTTAATGGGGTGGGAAGCTGCAGAAAGGAAGCTATGACACTTGGGTGCTTCTTACTGAGATCTGCAACTTGGGAGACTGCCAGCCAGAAGGGCTGCTCCTGTCACGTATGTGTTCAGTTCAAGGACAGTTTAGTTCTGTGGTATGCGTGTTTCTCTTGTGGTTGCTTCTTACACCAGAGGACACCTGCTTTGGTCTTGAACTATAATATTTTACTGATACGAAGAGTTAAAGAAAGGTTGTGTTCCCCATGCCCAAAGACAATCATACAGAGAAGTACTGGACGAAAACATGAGGTTTGACATTGCATTGGAGGTGTGGAGGGGAGAACACAGCTGCTTGTATCAGGAGCTTGTGGGACTGGGAAGCCAAGTTCCCTATTTGAAAACTGCTGAATGGTTTTTGGTGCGAGTTGGTTGTGTTAAATTGAGGGGTGAAAGTGGGACTTTGCATGGAATTACTTCTAGGAAAAGCCTTTCTAGAGTGGAGCAGGCCATGTCATGGGGCAAATGCTGATTGTGTTCCCTCGGCGCTGTATTTTTAAACCCGGTCTTGATGAGAACCGTTCTGAAATTGTGACATGTTCATCTTGAATCTGCTGCTTAAGGCATGGAAAGAGTTACGTTTGTTTAAAGAGAATTTTTAAGAAGTATATGTCTTTCATCCTTTCTCTTCTTGCCTGACTACATTGCGTCTACAGAGGGGGAGTGGGAAAATACCCAACACTCCTGTTCTGCTCTAAGAAAAAATGCATTCAATCTCATATGCATATATGTGTGAACAAGCAGCACCCCTCTGTGCCCCTGGGACTGGCTCTCATCCAGAGGCTTGCTTACATTGCAAGGGGAAGCAGGTGGCATCTTTGCACAATCTCCAGTTTCAGATTGCATGTTATCTTTAGGGCAGCTTTAGATTCTAGCCAGCGCTCTGTGGGAGCTTCTTGGCACACACCATCTGGTAGAAACACTGTATCAGCCTGGTTTAGTCCTGTCCTCTGGTTAAGGTGGTGGTTGAGAACATACCATACAATATTTTTTCTGCCCCCCGTGCCCTCCCCCCCCCCCCTCCCCCCCCCCCCCCCGTGCAACTTCAAATGGCCTTTTGAACAGGGACTGTGAATTGAGGATCTGCCAATGGCAGCCTGACTCTTAAATTGAGTGTTCTAGTTGTATTTTGAATACATGCTCTAGTACTGAGGAGTTTTTAACGCCAGGGCTGTGTTGTGATACAATATTTCCCATCTGAATAACTTTTTTCTCAGTCTGAAAGAGTATCATCATTGTAGTCTCTTCTAGTGTTGGTGACACATTTGTATCTATAATCACCTCTCTAGAAATTCCTTGTCTTCATGGCTCTCTTGGGGTTAGAAACAGAACTGAACACTGTTTAAAAAAGCAAAACAAAATTCGGATGCTCTCATAGGCTTGGGGTGTCAGAGACATGAAGGTTTATGTTTCATTCAGTGCTTCCTGGACAACTGCTGGTCTTGATTCGTTTTTCCTTTGTTGTTGAACACTAAGCTGACACTTCCACAGGACCATCCACAGATTTCTTTTGAGTGACACCTTTCACTGGACAGTCCACAGCTTTTCTTTTCTGAGTGGCAATAGCTGATCTAATCACTGTTTCATGGTTGGATTGATTTCCCCATTGTGCCTGTAGAGCATGACTTTGAAGTTACTGATGTTGAATTCCATCAGATAAGGGCTCCTGGTCTCTGCAAGAACCTTTGAGGACTAGCCAAGGAGATTTAGAAGTCACCAGTTAGGGAATAGAGTTATTTTTTATTTTGAGTTTTTGGCTTTTGCTGTATTACTTTCATCTCTTCACACATCTGGGTTATTAAAGGTTTGTCCAAAAAAGAGTGGGGGGCAGACTAGATTAAACAGGAAGCTAGCTGTTCACTCCTCGGGGCTTATAGGTACTACTGTCTTGGTAAAAAATGATAAATGTAACTCCTGAGCCCAGAGGGGTTCTGAAGATGTATCAGCTTAGGTTGTTTTCCACCCCTGCATGACTTCTCAGCATAGGGTTAGGGAGAGCAAGCGGCCATCCAGCTTGGAAATACAATGGACCAAATGTAAATCTCTTGACACCATCCCTCTTAGGAATGCCTGGAGTGCTTGACACAAGTAAAGAAGCTTTAAATTGTTAAATAAGTGTAATGATCTCATTAGGCATCTCTGAAAATATAAGACAAACCAGCAAGAAGCTAAATATTGCTGTTACTCCTAACGTATTTTTTAAAGTTCTTTATTTTCTTGTGCATTCTCGTGTGCAATATACAGCCAACCCAGTGCCACAGGCTAATATTTTCATTAGTATTCCTATTTATCTTCACTAAAAATTAGTTACATCTGAAAAAGCATGTGCACAGGATACGTATAAACTGTGTCCTGGTGTTGGCAATTCTGTTGTTCATGCTTGTTAACTTTACTGCAGCCTTAGGGCTCTCATGCTGACTCTGTTAAGCATAGAGTGCTGTAACTCAGAGTGCTGTTTGTGTTAGGCCTTTAAACTTATCTTTGCAAGTATTTTTACTAGTTTTACTGCGTTCCTTACCTTGCAGCAGTTCTACGTGTTCAAACTATACAACTGACGCTCCTTTGCTTGTTTCCTCCTTTTCCCACTCGTGCTCTTTTTCTTAAATATTAATAAAGTGATGGGAAACAGCTCATAAAAAGATCTTATACGTGGAGATGGAGGTTGGTAATGACCATGTAAAGTGTGTTCAGCAGTTGTGGGTAGGATGGGGGAGAGGGACAAGTGCAGGAAATAGCACAAAATACTTTATGGTAGAAGTGTATAGCAGGTCCAGGAGAACCTAAATTCTGTGAACTGCTTCATCCTAGCAATGTTAGTCTGTCTCTGGCAAAAATCCAAGCTGAACCTTTGCTAAATGTGGTTAGATAATTTGCACTTATTCTAAAATGAAAGCGCATCACTAATAGCAATTTAACTGGTGTTCAGTGGGGCAGCTGTAAGGTGGGAGAGTTCCAGCATGCCTGATAAGCCTTCCACATCAATTCACAGGACCTGCAGATGATATTGCTCAGGACTTCTGCAGTAAACATAGAAGCAGCTTGCTGCAGTTTATGATAGCACAAGTACTATAGATGCCTCTAGCATGTTACTGCCTCAAGACACTGCTGATGTTTGTGTAACCATGTGCGCTGTGTAACCTAAGGAAATGGTGGCATCTGCCGAGTCAGGAGAAGAGGGGTAAGAAAGGGGCATAGATGGGCAGGAGGTGAAAGACTTTGTGGTTGGCTGGGAGTATAGGCCTGTGTGCTATATTGACTGGATTAAATGGACGAGGTGTCAAGGCTGTGATTGGGGATGGCAGGATGTGCTGTTGGGGAAAGGAAGAGGCTGAAGCTCAAGCTTGAGGATGAGAATCACAGAATCACAGAATCTTAGGGGTTGGAAGGGACCTCAAGAGATCATCGGGTCCAACCCCCCTGCCAAAGCAGGCTCCCTATCTCATATTACACAGATAGGCATCCAGACGAGACTTGAATATCTCCAGAGAAGGAGATTCAACCACCTCCCTGGGCAGCCTATTCCACTGCTCCGTCACCCTCACTGTGAAAAAGTTCTTCCGCATGTTGGTGCGGAACTTCCTATGCTCCAGCTTACAGCCATTGCCCCTAGTCCTGTCCCCACAGACCACTGAAAAGGGGCTGGCCAAATCCCCCTGCGTCCCAAGTCTAAGATATTTATAAACACTAATTAGGTCTCCCCTAAGCCTTCTTTTCTCAAGGCTGAACAGACCCAGCTTACTCAGCCTTTCCTCATAAGGGAGATGTTCCAGGCCCCTAATCATCTTCGTGGCCCTTCTCTGGACTCTCTCCAGGAGATCCCTGTCTTTTTTATACCATGGAGCCCAGAACTGGACACAGTACTCCAGGTGGGGCCTGACCAACGCAGAGTATAGGCAGACAGAAGCCTCTTCTGTTACACCACTATTTTTATTTTATTTAACTCTAAGACAAGTCCTTTTTCCATATCTGTCATCCTTACTTCTGAACAACAAGGGAAATAAACATCCTGAGTGCTCTGCTTTATTTGCAACCATTTGTATACTTACCAAAGTTTTGGGGAGTCTTCTATTGCACATTGCTATAAATTAGATGTAAATCTCCTGGAGTCGGTGTTATACTGCACTCTCTGGAAGCAGATTTCAATCCATGTCAGTGAACAGATTGCATGTTAGCATGTAGGTATGCAGCTTTGCTGGTGGTATGTGTGGTAGGATATTCAGAAAAGCTTAATGATGTGGAAACTCTCAGTAGTTGAGCCTTCAATTTTGACTTGGTTAGCAGTTGTGATTTGAAGAATTAATAAAGAAAATAATTTTATAAGGAATCTTTGCTTTAAAAGAAATAGTGTCTGGTAAACCATCTTTTGAGAGACATGCATGGTTGAGGCTTATGTGTTATCAGTTGCTTTTTCAAAGCCCTGACTCCTAGTTTTTAAATTCACAGGATACTGAGTAAATGAAATGCCTAACAAAAAAGAAAATGTCTGTCAAATACTGTGGCTTCCCACTGTAGGAGGATGTTTCAAATTTGAAACTTCTCCTTCAAACATTCTGTGTGAAAGTAGCTTAAAGGGGGGAGGGGGAAGCTGAGGTAACATTGCTATCTATTTTGAACATATTCCAGCCTTTCAGTTCTTGGTCTGCTGTTTTCTGTGGGTGAGATCCTGCAATATCTCACAGAATGATGGTGGAAGGCTGGATGGTATGTCCATTTATATGCATCTAAGGATTTAGTCATAAGCAACATAGTTATGCAAAATATATTGTGGGGAAAGGTAATATGGTGCAACTTCTCTTGTGACAAAATTCTTTAAACAAAAAAACTCATGTTTAGTTGAATCTTGCTGGTGATCATGAGCTCTGCACCTCTCTCCATGAACTCCAGAATTCTTTAATCTTTTGCATTTGCTGCAATCACACCTACTTCAAAGCACTGCTGCAGGCACTGGAAAGGATCCTGGCACTCATTGGGAATAGGGTGGGGATGTGAAATTCTGTCATCACTTGGAAACTGCAGCCTTTTCTGAAGTGCCAGTGTGATCGAGCTTTACAAAAGGGCAGCAGCATTATGCAACTACTTCGGTAACGTAGGCAAGTGTGTATTTATTGGCTCTAGTTTTGAAAATGCTTTTAACAACACAACTCCATACTGAGAAGCACCTGACCAAATCAGAGCTGACTTGAGTGTGGTAAGGATAGCTGGACATCTCTACAGATAAATACCCTTCAGTCTTGTGGTTTTGAGACCAGCTGTAAGAAGACAAACCCTGGACACAATCCAGCCATTGATATATGGGGTTGATGGTAAAAGATTATAGCAGAGGGTCTTGGGGAAGAGCTGGAGAAGAGGGTGTGAGAGTGTTAATTTGAAAAGGGGGGGGGCTGTTTTAGTATTAAAGAAGTAGGTAGTTTGGATTTTAGCTGTTATCTCTTAACTATCAGCTGATCTTTTAAGAAATAAAACTCACCTCACTCTAGGAGGTGAGCTAACTTAGTGTGGTGGAAGCTGAGGGTGATACCTTACCTTACAAGATGCCAGTGTGATACTACTGACAGCAGTAGGAACAGTATGCCTGACCTGTTGCTGTGAGAATGATCAAATTTGTAGTGATAATACTTGTCCTCTCTCAAGACTGGTATGTCCTATTTTTTGTATTGGCATAAATATAATTCACAGATACCTAGGGTACCTATTGGTTCCTATTTGAGGGAAAAAGTTCACTTGTGAATGTCTCAATCATTATGGCATCTTCTTATGCTGAGTTGTGCTTTATAGTATACAGCTGCTGCTTTGACTTGCCAAGCTTCAAGATACTGCTTCTCATTGGAAGAATGTCACTGAAGAAGAAGCTGTAAGGTCTTTATGGTGATTGGATTGTGAGGTTTTTTAAAAGGCCACATTAAAAGTATTCTACAGTTAAGTTTCAAAATAATTAGGCACTATAATGCATTTCAAGCTGCTGCTGTTGTAAAGAATTACAGTTCCTTGAGTATAAAATGTGACTCAACTGCTCCTAAAAAGTAAAGTTTGTTGTGCAGTGAACTTCTGTTATGAATTCACATGGTGATAGGAACATAAGGCGATGTCCAAGGTGCTTCTAACCTGGGAGACATCTACATTTTTTTGTAGTCTGAGTTTTCAAATAACCTGTATAACCAATCTCTCATAGGAAATGCTGACTCAGTTGGAAAAATGCCTTTTGTGGATAAGGTATACTTAGAAATAATGCTTAGATTTCTAAATTTTGATGTATTATTGCAACATCTTTGTTAGTTCTAAGTGTGGGTGCTAAGTGTCCGTGCTCCCAATTAACACACACCATAATGTCAGAGGAAGAAGAGCAATTTCCAAGTTAGAGCCAGGAGTAATACTGATTATAGTGTTGAAGTGTGGGTTTTTTCTGATTGGGTGGTTTCTCAATTAGAATAGGCCATTCTTTAATTGTGAAAATAACATAGAAATATAAAAATAATTTTCTCTAAAAATTTACCTCCAATCTTCAATTGCTGTTGGAAAGAAAGGAACTAGACTGAACTTTGATCTGTACTTAATAAACTTGATCTTAGTTTACACTTCCTTCTGGTATGAAAGATCAAAGGACACTTAAAGCCGAGACCTTCTTGGATTTTGCATGTTTAATGTGATGTTACTTGGTTTTGGTGTTGGAGAGAGTGCTTTTTCCTCAAGGCAATAAGCTCAGAATAGGTAGCTATTATTGAGCCACTCTGTATTAATGTTATAGGTGCTGAAACAGAATATAATCTGCTCATATCATATGACTTCTCTTTGCCCAGTGAGTTGGCAAAGATCAAACAGACCAAACAAACATCAGCAAAAAAGCCAACTTATGTGTCTCCTGGTGCTTTAATGAAGTACATAAATTTCCTCTACAGACACTGTAAAATCCATAAACAATCTATGGTAACATCAGTCAAAAATTAGTATACCCTTTACCTGGAAAAATATCATGATACTTGGCCAATGCTGACATGAATTAATTTGTGTATATTACTTGACATGACATTATTCTCAAGGAACATGTGTTCCTTCTAATTAATCTTGAATAGGACACAACCTCTTACCTGCCTGGACAAGAACATATTAAGAATCATTGTACATCTGCACAATGTGAGATCAGGCTGTCATATTCATTCCAACTTTCTAGTTTTCTGCATAGATGCATTTTACAAGTATTGTAATTGCAATATTAGTGTTGAGTTTTTAATTGTGTGATTTAAAATACGATTTTAATCAGTGCACTTTATTTCACATTCTGCTACTTAACCATATGCAACATAAACAAGTTTTTGTTACCTGATTGTATGAATTGTGGGATCAGTAAGTGAAGGATTCTATAGGCAGCAGCAAGGATATGGGGTGACCAGTGCATATAAAAATTAAATTGAGCTCCTTGATATATATATATACACCATTCTCTAGTTCTTAGCCTTGCTGAATGTAGGCAGATCATCTATGATTATTTTAGATCTGTATATCCATAATTAAGATTAGTTCTAAAATTATATTTCTCTTAGGTTTTCTGGATGTTTTATTTCATCCAGAATGGCATAATGTAAGAACAACTTGCTCTTGATGGCTGGCATATTAGATAACTAGATGAAAAATTACAAATATAGTTTTACCACCTGGTCATCTTTGGATTTCCTTTTCTTTTAATTTCCCAAAACATGTATTTTGATAAGAATTGCTTGCATGCTTTCCCCAAAGCTGCAAAAGCTGATCTTATTGGACTGTAGGGAGACTATTGGAAGAATCTAAAAAATATCAGGGTTCTAGATTTTGCTAGTCTATGCTGATCAACAAAACAGTCTGTGGTGGACTGATTCTACCAGCTCAGCAATCCTAAACTAGGCTAATGTTTGGCTTTGAGACCATACGGGAATCCTGGGTACTGTAGGCGCAAACCAAGAAGTCAGGATCAAACTCTTGGCGAATATTAGACCACAGATGCTGAATAAGCAGAAAGACTTCATTTGGTAGCATTGCCTCTGCTGAGCTGACAGATGGGAGTAAAAACCCATGAACAGCCCCTTCCCCTCAGTGAAAGCTTTGTGCTGATCTGTGAATGACTGATCACACCCAGAAAGCAGCACTCTGTCCCTTTTTGGGCTAACGATACCACGCATTATCCATGAAAGTAAAAAAGGTTTGAGGAAAGCCAAGAAATTCTTAGGTGTTTCTCTCATGAGACAACATAGGGTGGATACTACCAGGAGAGAGTTAAGAGGGAAGTGTGGACCGTGTGGCTGGACAAGACTGGAACTTGGGTTTTGCCAATTCCAGCCAAATGAGCGATTCTGAAGCAGAACAATTCTGTTCTGACTGATATCTGCTAGATTTGGTTTTGCTGTAAATCCATAGTAGGAACATGAAAGGAAGAAGTTACCCCTCCATGACTGCTGGGAGCCAAATTTTCTGTGTCTGACCGTTTTAGCATTATGAACAGATACTATCTTCATGTCTGGCATTGCTAATGATTTTATGTAGCTATTTTTTCCTGTCTTTTTCATTTTATTTTATGACTTTTTATCTGATAAAGTGTATTTTTGACTTTGTTAACAGTGATGTGTGGGTCTTCTATAAATTCACTGTTTAATGGCATTGTGTGCAGACTTACCGGATGATTAGTACCAAGTAAAGCAAATGGATTTGAAATATTTTCCTATAGTTGAGTGGTGTGTCTCCTTTCCTGATACTTTGACCTCAAGAGTTTTTTCAGAAGGTCTGGAAGGCAAAGATTAAATTTCACTAAGATCTAATCAGATTTTCATAAGGTTAAGCCAGAAAATGAGGTTGCTTCCCTGTCTCCTTTCTTGACAGTTTTGCGCTTTTTCTTTTCTATTGCATCTCTTGACTTCCTTGCTCTGATGATCACACACTAGTAGTCACAACAGGCAGTCTCCTCTTCAAGAGAGGAAAGCTGCACAGATCTGTCTGCTAAGGAGCTCAGTGCAATGTCAGAGTTGTTGTTTCTGTTCTCCTAAAATTTTGTAACATTTTTCCATGTCTAAATTTGAAGAGCAGGGCATGGGAGTTCTTGGTTGCTACTGCTGATTTTCCCTGTATAACTATGGTGATGCCCTGTAAAAATCTCTAAAGAAATCCAGTGATGTAGCAGAAAGGGGAGGTTAACCAAAGATCTATGTAATGTTCATTCACTGATTATAGGCAGAGTTTTTCAGATGTTTGTAGCATGCAACTCTGGGTTCAGCACTACTTCTTGGATCATAGTTGCCCTTTTGCTTTGTGGAAAAGTAAATCAATTGAGTTTACACTGTCACTGAGTCCACAAGCATGCTACTAAAGATAGAATCATAAAGAGAAGAGTTTAAAAGATGCATTTTATGATGCTTGGGCCAAAAGCCCACCTGTATGCTATTGGCTAGTGTTCAGTACTGAATTATTTGACTCCTCAGGTATGAAGGCTAAACTTTGTTTACAGGTTGCACCCACTAAAAGCCAAGAAAAGATGGCCTTCTAGGGATGCATCCTCACATCTATACACACACGACAAGTGTGTCACCCTGAGGGTTGCTTGTGACAGCTGTATTGTCCAGGAGAGCTGTGTGGTACACCACACCAAGAGGGCAGAACAATGGGGTAAGGCAGAAGACCCTCTGTGATATGGTATCCTGTGTGCTGTTAACATCTACTCTGCTCTTTCAGCTGAGTGCATCTGTGGGAGCAGCTTGTGCTATGAACTGACCTGCATCTTAATGTGTATTTCCATCCCTATTCTTAAAATACTGTAGAATTAAAATCATGGTCAAACCAGCCCAGTAAACTTGGCAGATTCCGTCTTCATTCATCAAGACAGATCTAATGCTCCCTGACAAATTGTTCAAAGAAACTGTCTTGTAAAATACAGTATCTGCCAGTTTCTTAATACCAAACTATATTCCTATTAAAGCATAGAGTTAATGATTCAATAGAAAACATAATGCCTGGTGCAGAGCGAATCTGAAATAATTTAGCATACTTGATTGTTAACTGAGCTAACTATCCTGTGAGTGCATCGGCTGCCATCTGTCCATTTACTGACAGCCTTCGAGGGGGGGAGTCTTGAGAGCTGGCAGTGGTCCAGTTTGCCGCAGGTCTGCTTTCTAGTGTTTTTGTAACAGATGTTGTGCCACATGCCCAAAGCTGCTGCTTGTAAGCTGCTGTGTGCTCAAATTTTTAATCTTGGGGGTGTTTGACTGTCTTTTGACACAAGATTTGCATTTATCTTAGCAGCCCATTATGGGGCGTCTCTGCTAGAATGAAAATCTGAGAAAAGAGCTAGAGCCAAAACCTCTAGACTTCTGTCAAAGGCTTTCTGATGACTTCAGTTGACATTGGATTGGACTGTGACTTGTTTTCCATTGAATTCTGTGTATTTTCAAGTACAGCATTTATAAAACAATATGGAGTTAGGGAAGCCCTCAAGCTTGCACTGTGCTTTTAAGGAATTCAGTAGTCCCTGCTTATCTAGGATGTTCCAAAAGTCTGTGTGTGTGTGTGTGCGTGTATATATATATAGCCAACCTGACTGTTATGCCTAGACAAACTAAGATTGTACTGAATTCGTCTTCCTCTGTTAACTTCCATATATAATTCCACCATAAGGCAGTTGATCCTGAATGAATGTAAGTCAGTCAAGGTGAGTTGAAGCTTGAGAAACTGCTGTGTTCTTCCATTCCGCAATTAAAATGCCTTGTTCTTCCTATGAAGCCTGGCTGTTGTCAGCAGAGTAGCAGGAGGGAATTATCATCTTCCTGCAGCAACCCCTGCTGCTGCTGATAGGAAAGATTTCTTCTCTCCTTCCTTGCTTTTCATTAACAAAAAGCAAAAGGGGGAAAAAAGTCAATTAGGCAATGCACCATGCAACATCATGTATCTGTACGCTTTCTACATGACATCAGTTTAATGTGAAATGCTATAAGAAACTGATAACATGGTTATCCACAGGATCTATTTTTTTTCTATCCTAGTTTATATTTCCACTTGATCACTTCGTAGTGGATTGCATGTATGATTTGTTGGAGGATGAAAAATGGCTTGACTGTGTCTGTTCAGCTGTAAAAGCAGCTGCCCACTGATTTGCTGCTGAGTGTGTAAATAAAGTATAGTACAAGAGGTGACCTATTTTATGTGTTAGGCATGGGAAACTCTCCGATCTCAGTAATTCACTTATCACCTTTCAATGGGGAAAAAAAAGTAGGTGGTTTATTCAGCATGTGGCTTAACTTGCCTTTGTATAATCTGAGCTTCTTTGAGCGTAAAAATATTTGGTTCATAGTCTCTGCTTTTTAAAATACTAAGGTGTACGAAATACAAATGTGATTACAAAACTGCTTGATTGGTCTCTACTGTTCAGTCTGTTAAATGCCATTTGCCTCTGTGGCAGTTTAACTCCATACAGACTGCCAGAGAAATGTGTATCATGTAGAGAGAATACTGCTGCAGGTCTACAGAAGTGATATATTTAGAATACACTGAAATTCAGGAGTGGCCTTCATAATATCTCTAACTATCCTATTGACTAGGTAATTAGTCCTAATCTAGGATCTCAGGCTGAGAAATGCTACTAGTTGTTGTGTATGCAGACATCTGTTACTCAGCAACAAATGTCACTCTCTTTCCAGATGAGTTATTAGGAAATGTTAGAGAGACAGGTATACAGTAAAAGTTTAATGCCTATGAAACGACCTGGAAGGCTGCAAATGCCTTAGCATATGGAATAAAATTTAGAATAATAGAGATGAACATTCCGGAGTATTTATGATGATTAAAAAAGACTGCTGCCATGTAAAAACAAAGAATTCAATTTACTGTTTCAGTAATGCATGCTTTACAAATGTGTATGCTATGGTTTACAGAGGCATTTAGCTGAACAAGACAACAAATGTTTTCTGCTATGAAGTAATATAAGAGGCAATGCATTTGTCTACACATAGTTGAAAATGTGTAGTTCCTTTCTTAAAGATGGGAAGCAATCTTACTAAAGCAGAACAAGAAACGGTTACAGTATCAAAATACTATAGAGAGTGGACAGAAAAACTTAAGTCAGGTGAAGATATGGCACATATCTATCTTGTCTGATAAAATACTGCATCATTCTAACTAGTAGCATTAGAGCAGTCAGAACAGTTTGTAGCTATCACAAGCATTTTATTTTTCATACTGTACATAGTTTAAGTTGCATAAAAGCAAATGTCTGCAGTATTTCTCTAAAATACAGACACCAAATTCTATAATAGTTACATCAGGACAGTTTCTCTGGGTCTTACCTTTTAATCCAGAGACAGATGTTGACAGTTCTGGTGCATAACTGCTTGTGCCACTGCTCCAGGATGCAGCACAACTCTCAGCGTGCTGGGTATGCATTGGTAAAGATACTGAACCAATCTGATTTAATTGTGGTAGAAATAGTTTGGAAGACAAGAAATAAAACCAAAGAATGAAAAAGTTCATATATAAATAAGGCAATACAGAAGCTTTACTTGTATCTCCTGTCTATCCTTCTAATCCTAAAGTCAGGCGCTCTCCCTCTCCCTCGCCTTTTCTCCATTGCTTAGCAACACTCATGGGTGAACTTACTTAAAGCAGAGCTTTGTTCCCAGATGTGATTTCTGTGAAATTTGCAGGCTCAACAGTTCTGAGATGTAAAAATCAGCCCCCTTCCTCCCCACCACCATTAGCCTACTTCGTTAAATAGTCTCTCTCCTTCTGCACCCGGGGCATGTTTCAGTTTTTGTCTCTACTGTTTTGATCTATACCAAGAGTGATGTGGAAGGAGGGGGGAGGTTCAAATAAAGCCTTAATTATGGAGGACACTTGCACAATGTGCGCAACAAAGCTGCATGTTGGGTATAGAATTGGAGTATAAATGCAGAACGGGTCAAGACAAGAACTGTTATTTCTTGCTACTCAGTATGATTTTTTTGAAGTTGAGATTGAGTAAATGGTATTTTTCATGCCAACACTTACATGCTGAATTGGTATGACCAACTGCCTATTACAATGCAGCCTTGAATAATCATTTTGAGTAGGGTGAAGCTACAGTAGCTAATTGCTTCTTACATGGTTTCTCTAATTTGGGTAACGCAGTGACACATCAGTACTTCCTAGAAATGTTCAGTTTGCCAGGCTAACCTCTGTCTGTATTTAGTCCTATTTTTGGAGGGTGATCTGGTTTATCCATTCTGTTTCCTTTTCCTTCCCCTGGCTGCTTTTCTGCAGTTTGCGTTCAGTTCTGGGTGGGTTTTGTGTGTGTTTTCTTCTGCAAGCCAGAAGATGTTAACACAGTCCCTTTGATCTTGGAGGCAAGCTAGATCACTCACAAAAGAAACTTCTGCTGAAATACAAACATTTTTATTGAAGTCTCTCTCAATTTATGTCCAGAACAATATTTTTATAGGAAAGATCTATGTAAAACTGGTGGCAAGTCTTTGAGAGTTGTATTGCTCCAACAGTGCCATAACCATGTTACTGAAGTTCCATTGAAAATTCCCTGTGTTTGGAAACGGAAGACATACAAGTCATGGCCAAGCCTTGGAGCTGTTGCCAGGCAGAATGATCTGAAAGGCTTTTATATTTAGGGTCTCTATCATGGATTTTGAGGTTGAAACTTGGAGAATTACCTGCCTTGTGAAATTAGAAATTTTGAGGGTAGCCTGTTGCTCAGCGGATAAGGTAGGTGTTCACATGCTCCCCTCAGCTCAAAATCAATGAGTAAATGTGGCACCTTAGGTAAAAAAGCATTTTATATGCTCTATGTCAAATGTCTGGTATGTTTTCTAGGACAGTCAAAAAGTAGAATCTGGGAAAAGACTTCAATTTTTTTCTGTGCTATTTTAGAGATTTATAATTAGTCTAAACCTGAATTCTACTTGTCTCAGTCTGAATGGATAGAAAGCAAACGAAAGAAATTCTGAGTTACTACATTGTCACACTGGGCCTTGTGTCACGGAGCTTTGCTCTGGAATACTTTCCTAAGAGGTTATATTATTGAAGGCCCATGTAGCCCTACGTTAAGTTCTTATAGGGGAATGCCTGAAAGCTTTTATAACAGGAGTACTGAAGAACTTTGTGATCCTTTATTCCATCTCTTGTATGCTAGCTAGTGTGTTCTGCTGTGCCTTTTTTCCACCAAGTGTCTTATTCTTTACTCCAACGTTTATTAAGAAGAAAACTGGGGCTGAAAAGATATTTATTCCCTTATCTGAGACAAGTAAGTAACTTCTGTATCATTGATAAAATGTCAGATGGATAAAAGTACATTTTTTTGATTTACACTTACTATTTAAGCGTATGCTTCCCTTAGGGCAGCTCTCTGTATCACATCTCTTATGATAAGGCTAAGTAACCCCCCCAAATCACACACACCACCATCCCCAAAACCCACAGGTTGAGAGGTTTACCTTCAAGTAGCACAATTTTCAGAGAATTTGAAGGGTGCAGCAATCCTCTAACACCCTATGGTATTCCCCTTTCTTCAGCTTCACTACCAATCCCAGATTAAGTTTAGTGATAGAAACTATAAATGTGTCTTGGTGGGAACTTTAGCTGGCTTTACTTTGTTGAATAATTTCTTGGTAGAATACTTGATGAATGTATTTATTACTACTGTGAAATGTTTGTTAGTTCCTCAGAACAGTGCAGAAAGGCACACAGTGCCTGTACTGTATTGTATATTGAGACGTTTTGTGCACTACAGGACTGAGTTACATTTGTCTACCCTTGCATCTGTTGTCTTGGAGTATGCAATTAAAAGTCAAATGGAAGCTAAAGATGATAGTCTCTGACTCTGAAGAAAAAACAAACATCTTTTTAGTTCAATTCTACCACTTGTCCCTGTCACTGTATGTGCAGTCAGACAGCAGTATCTCTGAATTGTTTTATCCTCTCATCCCTTTAAATGAAAGCTGCTTTTTCAAGAGTTAATTGAAGACTGAAGATAGTGCTTGCTGCAGTGTACTGTTGCCTGACTTTGGTCTAAACAGTAATAGATAAATAAAGGGGTTGCTCTTCCTCTCCTCTGGTAGAGGTGGCTTTCTTTTCAAGGGGACGTGTTAAACAGTCTTTGGACCGCAGTGTCCTCTAATTTACCTGAAGCCTTTAGGAGTTGTAATGTCGGTATCTGAAATCTCATAAAGCCAAAGGGAATTATTAATTGCTTGGTTAGTTACATCTGCTGATGCTTTGAAAGTGAAAAAAATCACTATTACTGTTGGTTACTCTTATCTTTTATATTCCTTAGATACTATTCTATTTATTTTTTAGCCAGAATACATTAGGAATTGCACTGTTGGGCTGATCTGAACGCAGTGAGTCATTTTTGCAAATATCTGCCCAACAATTGTCACCTGCTTAAAAGCAAATAAAGGGTTTTTCTTTGTAGTATAGCAGTGTGGCTAAATAGTCAATTGAAACATGTGCTGCAGCTTACTCTTACTGTCCTTCTAACTTCTTGAAACTACTTGAACTATCGATCACTGGGAAATTCAGTCATGGTTTTGCTGGATGGTGTGCAAGGATGGAACAAGTTCTCCCTTAGCCCAGTGTAGCACCAGGATTGATGCCTTGTACTGTTAGGTAGGTTTAGGCACCCTGGTGGTGATGAGGACAAAAATAACCCACTTGTCTTGTGTTTTTCATGTTCAAAACACTCTAAATAAAAAACCTAATGAATCTGTACAACAGCCAGAGTAAATATTCCAAGTGGTTCTCCAGTTCAGTTGCTGTCATTATCAGTGCTTTACAGGTGATGGGGTATTCTGCCTTTATTTAAATTCCTGCTGCACTTTCAAATCCTGCTGACTTTGCCATTCTGGCAGAAACCCTGAGAAGGGCTGCTTTTATTTGGAATTAAATTAAATGCTTGTATTTAAACATCTGTACAACAAGGTGTGGAAAACCACGGATAGAAAAGTAAATAAAGTTCAGTCCTGTTGTCTGAGTGTCCTGGAGGACTGCACTGGAATATCATTTGTCCTTTCTATTAAGGGTCTGGATTAAGCAGATGACAGTTGTGAACCAATATTACACAGCTTTTTTGGGGGAAGATCCTAAACATCTAGATGGTAAACTGCTTGTTCTACCAGGTGTTTCCAAAACCTCTCTTTCCATTTCAGAATGCTGTTGCTGCTATCAGCATTCGAGACCTGTCTCCCCACCCCTGTTTGTTTTTTTTTTCGTTCTCCATGCAAAAATATTCTGTGAATTTGCAAATTGGTTGGGGGAAATCGAAGACATAGGTTTCTTTTGGTTATTTTTCCTTCAGAGTAGGCACTTAGCAACAAAAAAAGTTCCAGATGCAGAGTTCTAGCACATGGTGCTGTCATGTTGTTAACTTCCCAACTCTCACACCCTTGTGTCTCAAGTATTTTTCATATATTGTCTTTACCTGTGTACTTGGACTTTGTGGGAGAAAATGTACAGTGTTGTGTGCTGCTGAAGATGGGGCGGGGGGTACACGGGCAGACAACAATGGACACAACTTGGACTGACCCCAGACTCAAGTTGTTCTGATATAAATGGTGTGTAATAACTGTGCCTGTAACTGTGCCTTTGTGCTGCATGCACAGAGGTCTTCTGTATGACATGTGAGTGAAATATGTTGCCTTGTTTTTGCAGGCAGTTCTAGACAAAAGGTAGGCAATGGCGCTGATCTCTTCTTCCTGTGCTTTTGAAATTGAAGAACCACTAAGTGTGACATGTGAAATCCTTCAGTAAGTTGCTGCTGTTAACTGAAGTGTAGTATTTAAAAACCCTTTTATAATGGAGCTTTTGCACGTTGTTCACATAACCCTGCTAGGTGGCTGTGAAGCTTCCTGTCCAAATCGTTACCTCCTGTGCAGCGCTCTGGGCAGCCAGGAATGGCATGCTGGGAGCAGTGCTGGAGCCCTCCTGTGGCTTGTTCAGTAGGTGCACCTTCTCAAGAACGGGTCAAAGAGGTAGGGTGGCCAGGGCCAAATCTTGGTAGGATTTCACCCTGATAGAGTTATAAAGGTATTGAAAAGTCTTGATAATTTCTGTATGCACTTCTTAACTGGTACAGATAATTCTGCTTCTCTGTGTGTGCATTCCACTCGTGCTTGTGTATGATTTAACCTACTTCTTGTAGTTCTAAGGAAGAGGGTAGATATAAGTGACTTTTAACAAACCCCTCGATGATTTGGGCTCCAATCCTGCAAGTTCTTAGGCTGCTGTACTCATCTTATTCTGCAAACTAGCTTTTTGTAGCAAAGAGCCCTTAAAAAATTTGGGCTTGGGATGGTTTTGTTCCATTGCAGTAGTTGGTTTTGTCAGGCTTCAGTGGGAGCAGGAGTGAACCTTAAACAGGTAAGATTTTTTCTAACGTGGCTGCTTTAATAAGGGCATATTGTCTCATCAATTTTTAAGCTAAACTCCCTATAGAAATCAAAGAAGAGTTCTTCTGAAAAATCGATTGTGCAGTATGACCCATAGGTACTGCATGTCTTACAAGATTGAACTGCTCTCTTTGTAATTTGCCCTCTTCCCCACCTCCCCCCCTTTTTTTTTATTAAAACAAAGCAAAGCATGTGCAATCTTTCTGGAGCATGTGCTTAGGCATGCCATCTGATGGCTGAAACTGCTTCATTTCCTTTGGCTGTGGAGGATAAGTTAGCTCCACATGAAGCTTTACCTCCTGCAGCCTCCAGAATAGTATGTGAAATATTTACCATTTTAATTGTGTGAGGCTTCATTGAGAACCTTATTTTCCTTGCTACGTGTCATTTAGAGAGGCAGAGCTGAACTATTGCTGAAAATGGGAGCCCTGACAGACAGGGAGTATGGCACTTGTTTAACAAAGAACAGCATGCAGGCTTCACGTACCATAATGCTTAAGGCTATATAATTCCATTTTCTTCTGTAGATTTTGTTTCATTGCCTTAGTGTCTGCAACACACAAGCTATTAGTATTCAAGGGAAAAAGCTCAAAGCCTGCCTAATGTGATGCCTTGTGCAGAATAATTTAAGTTTTGCATAATAGATGTTTACATTTTTAACCTAAATGTGATACATAAAGAATATAGAACTAGTTAAAACAAACAGCAACAACAAATAAGAAAAACCCACTCCATGAAACAAACATCCCTCAGGTTTCATGTTTCTTGTTCATACAAGAAAACATGTATGTCTTTAGGTATTCCTGTTCTTTTAAAACTTCTAATCAAGAGAAAAACCACCTTTCCACGCACTACCTAGTTATTAGTTCAATAGATGGTGTTTTTCATGACAGAGTAAAAGAAATGCATCCTCCAGGCAAAATCATTAATTTTTTGCTTAATCACCACATTGGGAAACTTTTACTTTTTTATATGGGTAAAGAACAGCTTTTCATGGCAAATTTGTTTCTCATACTCCCCCCTGGCCTTTAGTAGTGAAAGAAAAACCTGATAGGAAAAGAAGATATTTACTGTTTGTGTAAATTACATTTTTCATTGCTCCAGCTTAATCACTTAACTGGGTTGTCTCAAGAGCATTCACCCATGTGGAAAGCTGCAATAGCAAAATTTTTGGAAAATGTGGTGGATTCAGTGAGTTTTTTTACCTTGCAGCTTATTTTCCCACCTGTCCAACCCTGTGATGAATCCCTCCATCTATATGTCATTCTTTGCAGGGACTATAGCATACTACAATGTATTTTAGGTAAATAAATTCTATGATGTTGAATGTGAATTAATACCTGGCTTCTCTACCTGAAAACCCAAATGTTTCTATAAGTTCCCTTTGCTTTTTATCTGGGTCATATGTTGTAATTCCCAACTTCAGCAGTGACTAGAAGCAGAAATACCAAAATAATATTATTTCTAGTATTTCTCAACCTGGATGGAAAGCAAAGAGTGGGGTTGAGGGACCTTGCCAGATGCTATTTCTATGTTCACGCTGTTTTTTCAGATTCCTGTATTTTTGTATAAAGTTCAAATAAGACCCTTTGTGAATTGAACCTGAAGCTCGTCTGAGGTTCAGCCATCATCACTAATTCTTTCTCATACTTTGACATGCTTATAATTCATTTTGTATCATGTATGCTTTATAAGTGTAAGCCTCTTAACTCATTCTGACTAGGTAGAAACTATAGGGTAAAAATAAACTTTACCTATGTTCCAGCAAGAATAATGATGCAGCATTTATTAACGAGGCTGTCAGTCCATATCCATCACGAATAGGAATTTTTACAGTGGTTACCTGTGTGTAGCTATAGACTAGGAAAAATTATATATGTAATCCATAGCTAAGGTAGAAATGTGCTTGAAAATACTCAAAGCTCAAAAGAGCTGTTGTGAAGTGTTTAGGAGCCAGGCTGGACCAAGTTGTTTTGTACAGAGATGTCAAAATTACTTTTTTCCTCCTTTCCTAAGGATGCTGGGTTGCCAATGACTTTTCATTATGTTCCTTTTTATTCAAATAACACATAACACTTTTTTCCCTGTTGTGGGTAATCTTTAAGGCTAACTAGGTGAAAAATCGGTGGTTTAGGGAAAAAGAACAATTTTATTTCTGTGTTTAAAAATGTTCTTTCTCACTTTGCTTCCATGAAGAACCAAGCACCCAAGTAAATTGGAAACTTCAAGCCATGCGTGAGGTGTGGGGTGTGTGAGAGCATGTGAAAATGCAGATTTCTTTATTTTGAAAGGAATAGGGAAATGTCCACAGCTGGGTTTTTACATGGCATGGGAATGTACAGAGGGCACTGAGAAACGCTTCACTATTCCCTGGAAAAAGAAAGATCTTGAGCACAGTCCATGCAGGAAAACCCATGTCAGCACAGGCCAAACATAACAATGTTATCACTATGAAAAGTTGAGTAGTCTAGAAGAACTATGTTACCTATCAGTGCACACCTTTACCTGCCTTCCCCTTGAACTGGAGACAGCTTGGACAAATACTGTCGCATCTTGTGCTGAAGGAATGAATCACTAAAGCTGTGGGCATGGAGTGGAGGCTGGGGATGCTGTGGCTTCTGTGCGTGTTCCCTCCTTTTCTGGCTAGGAGGTCAAGACATACTGCTTGGGAAGCTTGTGTTGTTCCAGAACTGGAGAAGATGCCCAAAGAACCCACGTAGGATTTGCTCATATAAGAAAGCTTGGGGGAGCATCTGAAGTACTTAAAGTACTTAAACTGGTTTGAATAAATTTAGACATAGAAAAAAGGTTTCTTTTAAGTCTTTGTGGGGTACATGATTATTTCAGGTTGCTGTCTACTTGGCAACTCTGCCCAAGTAAGATCCATGAGCTGGAACTGCTAGCTCAGCTCCTCTATGGGATATTTAGTGCTGTATAATGAGAATTTTGAGCTGTACTTACAATAATTATGACGACACTTAAACGCAACAAGTAATTTAACCAACACGGGAGGAAAGAGGTTGTTGAGCAGGAAGAGACCTCGTGTGCGTCTCTAATCTTGTAATCAAACGTAACCAGCCTGTTTGAGGGACTCTTGATGAAGATCAATCTGGCAGTTACCCTAAGAGAATTCAAGAGTTTCTCTTGTATTAATTTCTCAGTGATGATGCATGCCTGTCCCCATCCTTAGAAACACATATCTCTCTTAAGAACCAAAAAACCCCAATCCCTCTGTAGTCTTTTTGATTCCCTTTGTGCTTTTGTGGTAATATAACTGAGGGCTGTCACACCATGTACCAGGTACTTATTCCTGGAGTAAGTTTAGGGAAAACTCTTCAAATTACCACTTGGTTCCCATTTGAAAAGTAACACTATTTCACCTTTGATTTATTTTTGTGTTACTATTGTAACTTGAGTTGTTATTCTGTTGGAAAAAAATATAATATATAAATATATAAATATATATATTATTAATTAATATATAATTAATCTGGAGCTTCACACTGTGATCACTGGTTGTTCAATAACTTTTATCCTGCTCAGTGTCTGTGTTGTGGCCTTGCAAATGGTTCTGGGATTACGGATATCTTTAAGCTCCACCACCATTAAATTGTGTGTATGTGTGTATACATATAGGTAGGTGCTTTGTGGTGATATCTAAATGCTTTGTTTGATTAAAAATATTTTTATTGAAGTTGATAAAAATAAGTTGTCCAAGCTGACCAATCTGATCCAGTTAGCAATATTTAACTAAGCACCTGAATCTTTACCAACACCTTGGAAATAGTAAGCTCTGAGCAACTGAAGAGGCAAAATATGTATTAGTCAATGGAGGCTGAAGGACTTGGGACTCCTGAAAACTGGGTGGATCCTTTTTATGTCTATGTTGGTACTTAAGTGATGATCCATAGGTGTTCAAGTTTAAAAGGTCTAAGTTGAACTTCTTCACACAAGTGAACTGCATGAAAAGATCACAAAAAGCAAAGGAAATTGGAAGCAGTGATTCTGTGAATATTGGTGTTACTAATAAAACAAATATGGTGTTGAAGTAATGTCCAAGTAAAACAGTGCTGAGAAACATGTCAAGAATATTTGGGCAACATGTTAGGGTGGAATGCCTTTGGAAGCATATCGGGCTAGTAAAGCATTGATTGTAAAACTGGAGGGAATACAGTGTTTTATAGGAAGCTACCTTGATTGTCAGGGGGACAAGGAAGGAGAAAGAACAAGAGAGGAAGTGAGACAAAAAATAAAATCTGTGCACTTGAAATAAATTATTCTGAAGAGTTTTAATACTTAACTTTTAAATATCCTTAAAATCTTGTGTTCTCTTACTGCTTAGTGTATTTTTCTTGCCTTGTCTGAAATGGTATCTTTGAATACTAGGGCAGTTTTGTATACAGGAACCAGCTAGCTTATGAGATTTCCAGAATGACTGGAAGTAATCTTCCAGGGGTAATATAAATAGCCATGTTATATGAAGTGCTGTTATCGGCTAACATGGGTGACTTGGTTCACACTGTGTGCAGGAATGAACTGTAGTTCCTTGGGTTGCCAGAACCTATCAGAGTGTAAACTGTGTAGTTAGTATCAAGAGCTGTATAGCATCCCTACCTTCCAGTGATGAGAGGATTTGATTTGTGATTGACATGAGTTGCAAGAGTGATAACTGTAACAGGAGCTCAGAAGAGTTTATGCATATATGTATACACTTCAAACACACAAATCAAAGAATAATTATTGTAATACTTTGGAAACAGAAGAGAGCACTCCATATAACACATTAATGCACGTTTCAGCAAGATGTGTAAAACATCTGCAATTATGAATGAATGGATTCGTTATTCCACCATGTGCTCACTGTGCTGAAAAGAAAGTAAAAATAAATCTTTGAGACACTTCTATCATTTCCTTTTTCATCAAGAATTTACATCTGGATTCCTCATGGAGTCTTACAGAAAACCCAGCAATGTAAAATGATCTGCCTGACTAACACCACTATTACATTACACTGGTTGTGGCTTTCTTATGGTTTAATTGTTGTAGCCCCTGTAATGTTAGCCACTGGAATGGGGAGATATAGATCTCTGTCAGATGACAGATATTAACCCTTTGCTAACCTAGATCCTTATCTTCTGGAGAAGGTCCTTTCTTCTAAAGAGATGAGTCACCTTTCACCCAGGCTGCTGTTTTCAAAGACTTCAAATTGAAAACTTTCTTTTGCCTTTTTTTTAACCTAAACAAATTATATGAATTTATGGCTTTTCATATTGAGTACTCATGAAAAAACATGAAGGTGTTATGTTGTTTTAAAGACCTGCTACATTTTCATCTTGAAATCCTGTTTAACTTTGAGCCAAATGGATAATCCTGAAATAGCTTTCTCTGCTTCCTGTCAGACACATGCTTTCATTCTGCAGAAAGCAGCAGGAGGCCTTTTGCTTGTTTGGAGTCGTGCTCATAAATATAAAATTGGACTGAACACCTGAGCTTCAGAGTGAAGGATGAATGTTAATAGATCACACACAAATTGGTCTCTGTTGCTTCCAGAGTCCATAGCATGAGGTCTACCAATTGCCAGGCAGAGAGCGGTATTGTGTAAGGCCGACTCTTTCAGCAATTTAGGTGTTTTGTGCAAGTGTAGTGCTAAGAAAAGAAAGCTTCCAGAGTGCTTGATGACAAATTGGTAGGTAGCTTCTTCCAGAGAATGGAGGGGTTACTGTGAGATTTAAGACTGTAGTGCTTATTTGTCCAGTACTTTGTGTTGAGAATTTCAGCAAGGGTTTGAATTACTACTTGGTGTCGCTGAATGTGGTATAGTTGAGAGGATACATTTTTATCACTGTTCAGGCTTGTGATATGCTCCAAGGTCAGCACAGTCCAATTACAAAATTAGTTTTATGTAAGAATAACTATCTTATCCCATGGTGGAGAACTAACTAGTAACATGTGTAACTCATGTTCAGTGTTATAAGCATGTAAAATGTGAATTCTGCTCTTGGAGTAGAAGCAAGTGCAGAAAGAGGTAACAAGATTTGTCTTGAGTCATAGGGTAAGAGCAGCAGAGCAGAAAAGCTTCAAGCACTAGCCTTCCCATCGCTGTGTTTACTTAGGTTTAGTTACTAGCCCATCTGGGGATTAGATGACAATTTCTTCCAAGTTAACTTGATTTTTCTGTTGTTGTTTTTGTTGTGTAAATTGATTTTAATTGTGTAAATGCAGCTTGAAATACACTTGGATTTACCAAGGAGATTATAGGGACATTAGTCTTGACTAGTGTGCTGTGTGAGGTCCTGATTTTACATTGAAGCACAGTGATGTTGCTTCCTAGACCTTCCTGCTTCAGGATGCACATTGTGGCTTCTGCCACCTGGGCAAGAGTCCATTTTCTTGAGCTTCAGGAACTCTGTGCGTTTCCTGTCCAGCCTTGGGAATCCACCCAGAGAAACCACCCAAATTCAATGGAATTGAATTTGATCTATGGCTATAGTGTATGAGAACTGATGTGTTAGCCAGTTATTTCAACAGAAAGCTTAATAGCTGCAAATAGACAATGACAGTGACCTGAACAAGAACGTCCTTGGGACATTGTGACCCAGGCTAGTATTTTAAAAGCTGTAATGCTGCAGTGTCTGTGCTGTCAGTGAACTTTTATTAACTTGAGTAAGAACTGGTTCAAAACACTGTTTGTACAGCTCTGAAAATCTTGTTCTCTTTTCTTTTTTTGGTGATAGCTCTGACTATCAGCTAAAAGGTAGCTTTGGTATGCAGACTTGCCAGGATTTGAATTCTAGGTACTGATTTACACTTGTATTATGGAAATGAAGACAGAAAGCCATGTATTGAAGCACTATAATTTCTATTGTTTCTCAGTACTAGGAACTATGTGTTTTTATCTAGCTTTACAGAATAGGTTATGTTGAGTCTACTAATCCATGTTAGTGCTCATAACAGCATATTAAATGCTGTTTTTTACCCTTTTCTCAACCAAAAATCTGCCTTGTCTGATAGTGAAACAAAAGAAGATAGCAGCATGTACTTCTATGAAATATTTCAATTATGTTAGGTATGTAAGGGGAAACCTGCTTTAAATGTTACAGATTTTAGAAGAAAAAAGGAAAACAATGGAATTAATTTATTATTTTATGGTTAGCCACTTGATTGTGGCAAAGAAATAGCTGTAGACCTAGATGAATTCAGAAGGACAATAAATCAGACTGCACATATTAACGAAGTCTCTCTGGTAGAAACAAATCTCTAGAGAAAAGCACTACTTGGAGAATTTTCACCCTTTAACAAGATAAAAAGACAATTAGGAAGCATTTCAAATTGAAATAAGATAATACGTGGAACAGTGGTTGTGCAATAAGGAATTAAAGCCCTGAGAAGTGTGCCCAAAGTTCACATTTTAATGAGAATTTTTCTGACACTTGGGAAGACACTTCCCACTTTCAGATTCTGTAGAAGAGCTCTGATCAAACAGGACTGAGACAGGCCTGTCCTGAAGGAATAGTACGTGTAGATCACATTAGGTTGTTCATTCAGTAAAGCTCTTGAATTATTTCAATATACATTAAGTGCTTGGAAAGCCTTTCTGATTTAGGTAAGAGGCCCTTATTTAGGGTAATAGACCTAATGAGTGATGCAATAAACACATTGATATCAAATACAAATTCATCATAAACACAGATGAACAGTTAGCTATCTTGTTTCTTGTTCTTAAGCTGTTTATGCTGATGTAAAACTGTGTGGAAAGACTTTAAAAAACAAAACATGATTGGAATTACTTTCTGTTATGTGGTTTGGGTATGTCTGAAATCTGATATGGTTTTGTTAGATACACCCACACTGATTTTCTGGAATTTGCCTCTCATGCGTAGTTTTAATGTTGTCTTATCTAGTTGAGAGGCCTGATGGATTAGAGAGTTGGCACTTCTTACTCTTTTGAAATAATTATTTTAATTTTTAATAACAGTTTTCCTTTATCACTGCAATATACAATATCAAAGAGACAGTGGTTTAGAATCTGAAAACACATTGTTGCTATTTAACTGTCTTATTTATGCATTTTAACTGGGCTTTTTATGTAGCATTTCTGTTGTATGGATTTTTACTCTTCGTGACAATCTAGAGATTTTGGTGATCTTGTGGTCAATGTTTACTATGTGTGAAGAAGACTTCTTCAAAAACATGGTGCAGTTCAAAGATGGATAGTTCAATTGATAAAGGGATTTTTGGGGGGTGGTTTTCTTGATAATTGAATTCTGTGGTAGTAGAAAATACATTCTGCGGTAGTTTGTGTTTTTAAAAAAAACCCAACTATTCATTTGGGTTGAGCTGAAAGAGCAGTAAGAGCAGCAAAAACTTTACAGTTGAATTTTAACAGAAAAAAAAGCATTCACTGACCTAAAATCTGCTAATTCAGTTAAAAGATTCCTGATAATTAAAATCTGTACCAGATGGTGGATACTGAGGAAAGGTGAAGGCAGCAAATGTGACTGGAGGCCAAAATTGTGGTCCCAAATGCTGAAGCAGAGGATTGATCCAGCCTGTTTGCTGACACAGGTTAGATGAGTCTAACCGTGTTATGTGCACAGCTGGCTGTAACCACAACAGCTGCAGAAGGCATGTATTCTGGGGGAATTCTTTGGCTTCGTTTAAAGCCTTTTATAGCACAGAGAAACAAGAGTCAAAATTGAAGTCTGAAAGGCTGTGCTGAAGAAGCAATGCACTTTAAGTTAGAAGAAAGATTTAACTTCAGGTTCAGTTAAAGTCACTTGTCAGTTAAGAAATCTTTCTCCAACCTCTTCGATAACTTTGTGTTACCTGTAAGACAAGCCTGATACGTTAAGTCTTTCTTCAAGAAAGTACAAATTAAGTACAAATTAAAACTCTGATCTAACTTTGAACAGCTGAATTGTGTCTTAGGGCCCACTGGATCTATTTCATTCTCACCTATACCCCTATGTTGAGTGTTTCCTAAGAGACTTGAATGAAGCTTGAGCCAAATGGGTACCAAATTAGAGTCTGAGCCCAAGACAAAACAAGGAAGTCGCATTCCAGAGAGTCTAGCTTGCATGATGTTAGTGTCATAACTGAACTTTCTCAAGTGTTTACAATGTTTAGGGGGTGGGGGACGACTTCCAGTGGAAAACAGTCTGAATAGACTGTCAGTGCCTGGTGTGTCTCCAATGAGTGGCTGTTTTGTCCCCAGGAGGCTCATAAATGCAACAGGTCTTGGATCTACTTTACTTTATAGTGTCGCTTCCTAGTCAGAAAGAGAAGTAGTCTTGAAGTGCATAATTAAAAAAACCCTATTTTTGTGTATGTATAATCCCACCAAAACTCTCCTAAGAGAATACTATTGAATATGTTAAGCATGGGTGTTGGACTAAAAAACACTTGCTCTGAAACAAACACAGGCTTAGCATCATAGAATCATAGAATTGTAGGGGTTGGAAGGGACCTCAAGAGATCATTGGGTCCAACCCCCATGCCAAAGCAGCTCCCTAGGACATATCACTCAGGCGTCCAGACGGGTCTTGAATATCTCCAGTGAAGGAGACTCCACCACCTCCCTGGGCAGCCTATTCCAGTGCTCTGTCACCCCCATTCAGCTTGTTTTTATATTCCTTATGTGCATTTATAACAGGTGTATTATGAAATATTTAATTCTGTATTTTTTGTTTGGTTATGTTCGTTTTAGTAACTGTGACATGAGAGCCAAACAGGTAATTTTAGAGAGCCTTGCTGTCTGTGAATGAGATGGGTATCTATTTTGGTTTCAGTAAGGCAGAAAAGGCACTATTTTGTTGCCAAATAATATTTATATATCCATAGCCCACACAGACCTTGAAAAATTATAAAGTATACCTGAAGAGCATGTAATACTCCATGTGAGAGCAGGCTGTGATTGTCACAGTCTTCCAATTTTCTTTATATGTGACTGAAGATGTTTCCTCCATTAAGGAATCTGCACTCAACTTCAAGCAGTTGCCAGGGCTTCTGGGGAAGCTTTGTAGTGTGTTCGGGAACTTTAACTACTTCACTGGACATAAGGAACTGATAACTTGCCTGACGCCAGAACAGTCTCTTCTTGCATTATCCAAGATATGTTTCTTGGGAAGGAAAGCAAAGTAGGGGAAGAAGAAACAGAAAAGCATGAATAAACACTGTAACTTTTCATCTTAATGCACTTCCAGTGCACTCATAAATATGAAGTACGGAGAAGAGAAACAGGGAAATGCAGTTTACTGAGCTAGCATCTAATCAGGGCTAAACTCCCTTCATGTCCTTCACTTCCAAAAGTACAAATTACCCTTTAAAAATTCAGGTCAGAAAAGGCATGATTTAGCTTTAAGTTTTTAATACTATTGATATTTCCAGTCCCTTCCTTCTGCCTTATGTAGGTGAAAAGAAAGTAGAGTGTTGACCTGAGTTGAGGCATAATAGCAGAGCAGCCTGGAAAAAGATGTGCCAGGATGCCAATTGGAATGAGCTGAGTATGTCCTCTGATTAATTTATATTTTTTTTCTGGAGAAGTCTTTCCTTCTCTGATTACAGAGGGATCCCAAAATAGCTGCTGCTTTTCACTGCACTTTCACAGGTGTGCAGCTGCTATTTTCTTCTCAGGAAAAAATATGCAGGAGAAAAATGAATCCTTGCTTTCCTTTAACATTGGTTGTGCTAAATATTGGTACTCTGTGTGCAACATTAGCTGACTGCAGCCTGAATTTGGAGGAAGTGACCACCTCAAGTGGTTGTGGGTGCTCCACAAAGATACTTGTTACACCACACAGACAGCAGACATCTTTGTAAGCCGTTTTCTGGATGCTTTGCAAAGGCTCCTTCAGCAGAGTAAAGGTGATGGGCAGAGTGAGATGAAAAAAGTATATGCAAAGAGTGAGGCAGACAGGTGTGTTAAACTAGCTTGTTACACTGGAAATTCCTAAATAAAATCCTATTCCCTGAATTCTCCTCTGAAGCTTTTTCTGAGGCCCACTTGTTCTATTCCAAGTTATGAGGAAGGACAATCACATACTTTTCTCTGTGGGGTTTTTCTTATTTTTCCCCCTGGTGTAACATCAGGGATGGTTATCAGAGGGAGAGCATCTCCAGAATGGTTGCTGATGTTTACTGGGAAGATTTGGTACCTACAGCGGCGGACTCAAATTTCAGGAAAAACCTGGAAGGTTCTTCAGTTGTCATCTTGGAATCTGTTTTGCATCTTATGAGCTTGCCCTATATTGTGAGGGAGAAATGGTAGAGTTCTTTCATAAGGCATAACTTCCTTGCTTTTTTCTGATCTTTTTTTGAAATGAAATGGCAAAAACTGAGAAGTGGCTTGAAAACACAAAGGAAGTAAAAGCAGGAATGCGATGATTGATGCAACTGAAACACATAGCAGACTCCTTGAAATCTTTTCACAGGTAACTTGTAAGTTAGGATAAAGTATTCTGTGTAAGATGATTTAATCATACTCTTAGGAAAGTTTGTATGCTGTCATTTTGTTGTCGTTGGGCTCTATGAAGCTTACTGAGTAGAATATCAAAGAGAAAGAACTTTATTCTGGAGTGATTTTAAAATCTCCATTATAAGTGACTAACAAACCATAGAAAAACAATCTGTATTCCAAACATGCCCAAACAATGGCTTAGCACTCTGAATATTCAATAAATAAGTCGTCTTTTTAATAGTTATTATGTTCAGTATCAATGGCTGACAACTGCTGTCACCCCATCGAATTGTGCTAAATCCTCCTAAACAAGACACCCTTGCAATAAAGCTTCACTTGTAATCATTTTTTGGCAAGCACATCTTACAATTGTTATTATTCTAACTGCTCACACTCGCGTACAGCATGAGGTGCCAATGTTTTCAGTTCCAAACATTAAAGATGTGGTGATAGAGAAGGCGAACCCTTATTAATTCTGAGAGATTTGCTTAATTGGGACACAATGTGAAGATTCTCAACAATAATAACAGATGATGGGGAATAAATAGGCACGGCAGGAGAGAGGCAGTTTCTAGTGTGAATTTCCCTTTGCTTCTGTTTAATTGCATTACATACTGTGGGAAGTATCTGGAGTATGTGTTTTCTAGTTAATTTTTCTTGACTGCATCTATCTAGCTACTGCTCCTGGACATTTTAATGTTTGATAATACTCTATTTGCATATGACTACACATCTATAGCTGTCATTAGAACCAATTTACACACATGATTTGCTTCTTTGAAGTGTCAACGTCTGAATTTTATCTAGAGACAGGAATAGGGTCAGGAAAGTTTAATTGATTGTATAATGCAATTGAAAAGGCTGGCAGGGATCTAGGGCAATTTTGGGACATCTGTCTTTGAGTCATCAAAAATAAAGCACATAACAGCTGTGATAACAGCAGGATTATGATTAGATATACAGCATTCACCATCAGATTGAACAAGGACTGGAAAACAAAAAGAAGGTAAATAAGTCAGTTTTGATAACATTGCAAGAATTTTTAATAGCTCTTTTTTGTGATTATTTTACAAATTTATATGCAAATACAAAATTGAACCGGAATATAAACAAATGATGTGTATTTTTTTAGCAAAAACTTCCATGTAGTCTTCAAAAATAGAACTTGTTGGCCAATAGCAGTTACGTAGCTAAATGTTGCATCCTACTTATTACATTGTGTGCTAGGTTAGGAGTTCCCACTTCAAAATGGCAGCTATCAGCCATTATTCATGATTACTTAAAGGATCCATGAAATATTTGTGACTTGTTGCTTTTATAATGTGGAATTACATTTATCTGTGTATCTGTTTTATGCATAACAGATATGAATTTAAGGGAAGTTAAAACAATGCAGTTGAGAGCAGGGTACAGTTCACCATATTAATTTCCAAGCTTGAAGACCTATGGAATGACTTAAAAACACATCTATTATAAACAGACCTGTCCTCTTCCATCTTCAGACTTTGCTCTGCACTGCATTTATGCTTCACTTACTTTGCAGGTGAATGTCACCTGACTTGAGACTGACATTGGTTTTAATTCCAAATTTTTACTGCCTAATTCATCTTACATACACCTAACAAGTACTTTAGTGAGTCTTCCAAAAATTAAGTCAGTTGTTTGCAATCTGAAATTTTTGTAGTTCCAGAATGGGTTCTAAAATGTGAAAGTGCTCTGTATGTAATTTCTAGATAAGCTTGTAATTTCTTGAAAACGGAAGATATAAGAGGTATGTAGTTATATAAACTTACCTTAGAATTTTTGTATCTGTAACTCTTGGGTGCGATTTGGTTAAACCTGGATGTATAACTTCACAAATAGAACCAAACTTACATTTTATTCTGTAGTCACCACGTGAAAAAAGAATACATCAGACAAAAAGTGCATAACTTCAGTATTTGTTTGTGCTTCCTGCTTAAGCATTAATTCATGAAAATTGGATACATAAGTAATGACACTTTCAGAATTAAAGCACTGGTTTGTTCTTTCTATCAGTATGAAAAGACATGCTGCAGCAACATAGGAAAAACTACAGAATGTTTGCAAAAATATGCAGTGCAGAGCTGCTTTCTTGTCCACAAATGATTGCGTGGGTAACGAATTCATTTTAGGATCAAATTAGAAGGCTGACATGAGTTGAGTTGCTAAGATGTTCTGTGGCTGTCTAACTTCACACTGTGCTATTGGCTTTGCAAGAACGTTTTTGTTTTTGAGCCTTCTCAGCAACTGCCCCATGTGGTATAAGGCAACTTGGCGCCTTGGAATCTGTCACTTATTTATTTCAGATACTTCTAAATGAAGCAGCGATTTGGGTATGTTTTGGCATGGAAAAGCACCAACTGCAGAGGAGTACGTGTGTTATGCCAAGTAGTGTTTTCCACCCATAAGTGTCAGCACACTAACAATCATGTCATAATCAGTGTTTAGCAGATGTGCTATTGTTTTAATTCCTGCAGGCTCTGTGGAGCGCTCTCAGATCTCTCATGCGAACACAGCATCCTTGTTTACAGCAGCAAGTGCATGTGAAACTTCTGCAAGGCAAAAATATATGCTGCTTTACTGATGGCTAATAAAAGTAACAATCTAATCAGTGGCCTCCAAAAGATACTGAGGTAGTGTATTCTAAACAATAATTAAGAATGGGTATCCTACAATACTGTGACAAACGTGTTAAGAGCCACTGTTGGTCTGACTGCAGTAGTTAAAATCAGTAGGGTTTTGACTGATCCTGACATGCTTGTCAGGAGTTGTTTTCTAGTCCAATTTTTCACCTATTTTATGATTACCTAATGCCTCTCTGATCCCAAAGTATGGCAAAAATGTTTGGTTCACTAGTGTTTTTGAAAGGAAAATGAAACTGCATGTGGGAAGAATTAAACATGTGGGAAGAAGTAAAGTATGCTCATAAATTTTGCCGATGGAGTTTAATATAATGCCAGGCAATGCTGAAATCAGCAATCTGCCATATGAATGTTGTACATGTTTGTTTCCCTTAATGATGAGGATTAATAGTTTGGGGAAAATGTGAGAGGGAAATATGAATTCTTCTAACTTAGCTTAGTTTGATTTTTTTTTTTCCAGAGAACTAAAATATCATTGTCAACCTGAATAAAAGTGTCTGCAGAAGTTATATCAGTTGAAGTACAGCAAATATGTTTTCACTGAAGTAGAAATGGTAGCGAGCTCAGGCTGAGAAGTACCTGGTGTTCATCCAACTTAAACCTATCACAAGGTCTTAGATGTAGCAGAAGTTTGCTCACCACCTGCTGTCTTCAGATCATTCTTGTGTGTTAGGGCTTCCGTGCTGCTGAAGCCAAGGATGCTCTGCAACATAAGATGTAGACAACTGCTGAGCTAGCAGATACTGCTACGCCTACTGTGAGTCTGCAGTTAACATGTCATGATCCTAGTAAAGAAAAAAGGGAAAAAAGGGGGTTTTTTGAAGGTTGAGCTGCAATACTTTGGGAGTAAGAGGAAATAATGCAGTAAATAGTGCAGCTGGGTGCAAAGCAGAGCTCTGTCAGAGGTGAGAGGTGACTGGTGTGTAGCACTTGGGGAAATAATACCCTGCAGGAAACACAGGGCTTCACTGGCAGCGCCTCAGCAAGGAGGGAGACTTTTCAAGAAGAAAAGATCTGCGTTTCTTGTAGATCTGGACAAATGTATTCACTTCATCTCTGAAATAAGGAACTGCAACTTGTGTATGCTTGTTTCTCTTGTCTGTATTTCAAGATTGTGTGTCTGTTAGGATCACCCAATGCTGAGGACCTTTGTCTTAAAGCTGGCTTCCAAACACTCACTTCTTGCAGTGTGGCTCTGTGGGAACTTACTGCTAATGACTGTTCCCAGGACCCAGCAGTGATGAGGGTACTGTGGTGCACAGGGTGTCACAGAAGAGGTTACGTAGTGGCCATCTTCACTAGCTCTTTTTTACTCTGCTTTTCCCTTGCTTTTTCTACAAGGACAATTCCCATATGTACATGTAGGACATGATAAATATCCTTTCAGCTGGGGTCAGAATTCAAGGGACTTTCTGATATTTTTTTCAAATTGAAGTCTTTACTTGTAAAGGTCTGGTGTATGATACAGTAAGAGGAAATCTATCACACTCCTGCTCTTCCAAGCTGATGTCATCTCTTCAGATGGAGAGAGACTTCAGGAAGGAATGCTTTTGCTCCTATGTAAAGGATTTGAAGGTTAGTTCTCTTCAACTTACCAAGTACTTAAATGAATAGCAGATAAAATAATTTGATTATTTTGTGAAGTCTTGGGAAAGGCTTGTGTAAGTACTAAATATGATTGACAGTTCTGTTCAAAGCAGCAGTTTGGGTTCAAGTCAAGGCTCATAAGATGGCTGTGTTCTTAGTATAAATGTAAGACAACACAACGAATAATGTTGTTGTTTGTGTTACTTCTGGGCACATGAGGCAGTTCCAGTCTTCATTTCTCTTGAGAGACCAAGGAAAACATTCAGGGTGATGCAGGTGCAACTAAAGAGGACTTCACTGATCAGGTGGCTGGAAGCATAGATGGGCTGCACAGAATGCTTTGTGTTGAGTTTTTAAGGTTTTTGGCTCCCAGGAACACTTAAATCCTTAGAGAGAAGCTAGTGCATCAAATAGGTGTAGCAGTCCTAGACACTGGAGCGGTATGTGAAATACTTGGCTCGTGCATCAGGATCATAAGTCTTAAAATCAGCAGTGTTCAACTTGTCCTGTTTTAGTAAACCATGAGTGCAAGTATGGTGTTGATGTACTGGGGCTGCTGTTGTGCCAGCATAACTGGGACCACAAAGTGATCTTAGGTACAAGGATTTTAACAACTAAGAAGCTGAATCTTAACATGACTTCACAGCACAGGCAATGTCATTTATTTGCTCTGAAGTGGATGTGATAGTAGTGTGGGTTGACCTCAGCTGGCTGCCAAACTGTGTCTTACTCTCACTCCCCTTCCTCAATGAAAGAGGAAAGATGGACAGGCAGTTTAATGAGAAAAACAAAGAATATAGAAGTAAATATTGGTTATATTTGAAAATATAAGCTTACTACTTTTATAGTCATATATTGTCTATATTTGCAAATACTTCTGTAAGCAAATACTAGACCCAGTACAGGTGTGTTTGGAAAAAAAAGGCTAAAATCTTTAAAATCCTGCCAACCAAGCTTCATTTTCTCTTCCATTCCTTACATCTACTGTAATGTTACTGATTTCCTGTAAATTCAACTACAACTGTGTTGTCCTCTGGTCCTAAGCACAGTGGATCTACAGGTAGAAAGGACTTTTGAGGGAGTGCCCTGTGCTGCTCTGTTCGTGCTGACAGGGGCACTCGGATGTGTTGCAGATACATGCTGGAACAGTTCTGAGCATATGGCAAACTGTGTTTGTAAACAAAACCTGGTCAAATTTTGAAGGTAACTTGTTTTTCTTCGATGTGTTGGGCAGTTCTGCCTTGAAGCCAAAACATAGGTACTGACCTTTAACTAGAAATGAGATGTGTGTGATTGTCTGTATGCATATGCATACATGCTCATGATGCATATATACAAAGCTTGCAGAGGTGATGGGAGTTTGTAAAATACAGGTACAAAGAAAAAGTTCACAGTGCTGTCTGGATTGATTAGAAACACATCCATGGATGTGGTTCCCAAACTGTGCTGGAAAGTGGACATATGCTGTCAATTTAGTCATATTTAGCTCGGAATCTTTCACGATGCACTGGTACAGGTTCTGTGCTTTGCCTTTTCTGTTGAGTTTAAAAATGCAAGGCTTCTGAAAGGAAGAAAATGTCTTGGCATGAGTTGCTCCAGTCACTGCAGCACTATTGCCTATGAGCTTTCCTGTATTTATGAAGATTAAAGCATCTACTGATTAGTGGGACACTCTGCAAATTGCATAAAACTGGTGGTGAAGGACTCTTGCAGATTGAGAGTCTGATCCAACAGCCATTGAAACTGATGTTAAGACAAGCGTTAGCAAATGCCACTTAAAGTGTTTTAGCAGGGGAACAGTTCATTAAAATCAGTGCCTTTTCCACAAGTCAAATGTGCCAAAACAGGATAATTTTGTCTGCTTTTACATAACTTTTTGTGAGCAAGAGATTTGGCAGAGAATACTCAGCAACAAGCTGCTGTCTTCAGCCTGTAGCTAAAGCCAAATGCATTCCTTCTCACCCTCTGAGGACCAGAGATAAGACATTATTCTGGATATAAGGTGGGATCTATTTTTTTTTTTTATAGAGTGGGAAGAAGAAAATGCCGGAATTGGAATTGCTATTTGAATTCTGTTTTCTCCAAGTGTCACTTTGGCAGAGGGATACTTCTAAGCAAGACACAGTATCTAATGTGAAGGAGAACTTAATCGATGCACTGCAGAGGATCCTTTGTTGTCTCTTGCATGTGAGCTTTTCTGATTGTCTTTCCAGGCAATGCAGCTCAGGTATGTGAAGGACAGTGAAGAGGGAAAAGTATCTCCAATATCATGTATACTAGAGCTGACATAACAGCACTAGAGTCTCAGAAGAGAGACACCCTTAAATGCAGTGGCTTTCCCAGCTGGAGTGCCAAATGTCCTTTGATTACTAGGCTCTTGACAGCCTGCAGATGAGGGGCAGAATGCACTTGGCTTTTGCAGGGAGGAGGAAGGCAGCTAAGCTACCACTTCTCCCTTAGTACTGTAACTCTTACGTGCTCTCAGACTATATAGACTGATTCTGTGCTTGAAATCTTGATCTTGTTTTAAAATATTTATTTCCTGAAACACTGCTTAAGCATTTAGTATTTGACAACACAAGAATTATTTAGAACTCCAAACAGTACAGTGTCAGGTTTTCACTCATAAAAATTCTGTCCAATTCTTTTTTTAAGTCTGAAAAAGTGTAAAATGTTCTCTTTGAAAATGGGAGGGGGAGAAGAAGAGCAATTAAAAATGTAAGAATAGAAGCTAATTATGAGCAATTCAGGCAGAGCTTTGTTTAGAAAATGTATCAGTATAAAATGGATAGGTGAATAGATTAGCACTGATTGCAGTTTTTACATATAATAGTCTCTTTTTCATGAGTAATCATTAGCAATTATAATGTAGGCTTTAAATCAGCCTGGGATGGGACTGCACTGTAATATGAATACTAAATAATTGTATGTTCCTAAGCAGAAGAAAATAACTTTGTGATTTGGTGATAAAATCCATAGTGCAAGTGTTTTCTTGCACTGTTTGTCACTTGCTCTCTGCATTTTGGCTCTGGGTTCAATAATGCCAACACTGAATGCCAAGGTTTGTCACACAAATGATTGTTAACTTGTGCAAGTTGGTAGTGGAAATAGCAGTTATGCTTTTAAATCAGTATGACTTCATGTAGTAATTACTGTTATTATTAATTGCTAAGGGAAAAGATGATCCAGGAGATAAAGTGTCTAAAAGTAATGATGTAACATGCTACAGGGCTCCAACAGTGCAGGTGTATTTTAAGGTAGCTTGTCTGATTGATCAGAGACTATTTACTTCCTGAGCCTGAAGGTTTAATGCATCAGCAGATGTGCAGGGCTTCATGAGAAGATGCTGTTGACAGTGCCTGCTAACACCAGGGCTGCTGCTTCCTTGGTTGCTAACTAAGTTTTTCAGGAATGCTAATGGGTAATAAAAAAACCCTTACCCTTCTTTGCATCTGCATTTCTGGTCAAGATTGTGACCCTGTTATTTAAGTTCTTAATCATTTCCTGAGAAGTCTACATTTCTAGAGGATGTGCACCTGGCCTAGAATGAACAAAATGGTCCGAGTAACAGCAGCAGTGCGATCTCAGAGAATTACAGGCATAGATTCAGTTTCCTGTTTCACTGAACTTGTTAATAATGGCTTTTAATGGAAATAGGCTTGTGCTTTCTGTCTGTCCAACTGCCAGTCCCTTGTCCCACATCCTCCCTCACTTACTGGCTAAATTTAACCAAACTGGTATGGTAGAAGACTTTAAGACAACAAGTTTCTGTAAGCTTGGTGTAAATTGGTGGTTGAGTTAGGAAGAAATTAGTGCTCTGCATCTTGATTCTCTTAATGAAGAAAGTGGGAGAATAAAGATGGTGGAAGGGGAAGGCAAATTGAACAGGGAATTACAGGAATATATGTCAACAAGCTGAAAAAAAGCAAATGCTTGAACTACATTCACTGACATCCAGGCTTAAAAAAGGCTTTTTAATGGTAAGGCAGGAGTCCTGGTTTGACACTCCCCTAATGTCATGTTGGTGCTGGCTTTTGCCACTTGATTGGTACTACACTTCCAGTTCCAAAGAAGAATCAATTTTATTCCAGAGTTTTAAAACATCTTGGGTACATTAAACTGTGTAGCTCTTCTGTATGCCCAAACAGAAACTGGGTGTAATTAGGTAGAAAACTTACATAAATCTATAAGCTGATATTCAGGTGTCATCTAACTGCATAGACTTCTCAAAGGTGTAGAAGCTCCAGTGCCTTGAGAAATGATTAAATGCTCCAAAATATGGTAAGCAGCGGGGAGCGGGTTCACTGTGTGCTGGTGCGGCCACCTCTGCCTGTGCTGTGTGGTGCAGCACGTCTTTCTGCTCAGTGATGTCCCCCAGCATCCTCACGCTGTATCTGCATCTGTTCTGGTTGGCAGCACTGTAAATCCCAGTCAACAAAGCCAAGCTGCTCTCTTTTCACCCTGATGGTTTGTGGAAGGGTTCATCTCGCCAACAAAATTAAGATAGAATGTTGAAGTTGTCCCTTCTGTGTTGAGCAGGGTTTTACGGGGTGTTGGCTAACAAAACTGCAAGCACACCCCCTTTTAAAAAGTTGAGCCCTACCTATTTAAGCAACAGGTCATAGGAAGCATGCATGTATTTTTTTAGACATATAGCCTGGTTTTCTTCTGCTTTAAAATTGCATTGGGGAAAAAAAAAGAGAAGTTATAGCTTAAATATTCGTTAAAAAACAATGCTAACCATTAAAAAATGGAACATGTCAGGGAAAGGGGGGTGAGGAGTAAAACCAGAACAAAACTCAAGGGTCATGTGTATATTCATTCTCTCCCCTCAGAGAGAGAGAGAGAGAGAGAGAAGGTTATTCCTTTAAAGACATGCAGTTAGGGGTGTGTGTGTGTGTATGTATGTCTCCCCTTTTTGAAGGGGGTGGTCACTCATTGTTTCCATGGGTTTTTTGGTGCTTTTTTTTTTTTTAATATGTCTCAGTTGTCCCTTTAATCCCTAGGGAAGACTAACCTCTGGAAATATGGGAGAGGGAGACATTAGAATGCAGAGAGCTGCTGTATACAGTCTTGGCTCTACCCTGAGGAAATACCCTGCAGGTATAAAAGCACCGCACACATTATACTTGCCCAGTCCAAAATGAATGCTTCTCCTAACAAGGTCTCCTTTCACTTGAGTTCTTCAGGTTTCTATAAATAACTCTGTTTTTAATAGCCTAACCAACACACTCAAAAAAAATGTTTTGGGAAATGTGCAATTAATTGCTTTCCTTCTCCCTATTTAGAGATTTCTAAGATTCTTCCCCGTCCTCAGATCCCTGTTAGAGGGACATGCTGTCATTCTTTGCCCTGTAAGGGCTGACTTGCCACTATTTATGGATCTGTGGGGCTATTAGAACTGTGTTAATATTTGAGTACAAAAAAAAAAACCCAATCCTATTTTTGATTGCCTGAAAACTTTAATAAAATAAAGTCCACAAGGAGTTTACATGTCAAACTGCATCTGAAGAGAAACTGTTTGCTCTGATTTTCATTAGTCCTTTTCCAAGTTCATGGCTGCTTTTCTCTTTAAGTGACAGCTGGAATCTTATCTTAGAAAGTATTGAAGTAATTCATCCCCCACCCCCCAGCACTGAATATTCTTTTTAACTGCAATGATTCATAAAGTAGTGAATTATTCTGGTCCAGCCAAGTCTACCTATTTCAATGAACAAATATCAAACTAAAACATTTTGTGCTGCTCTGGTAGCAGTGGCGGTTAAACTGCTGCAGCTGTAGATGTCAAAACACTGTGTGTGGATCAGCCCTTGAGGAAAGTGATATGGCAGATAGCCCTGGCTGCTGGCACCTCTGGAGTTCCTGTGCATTTAATTATCCACCTTATTCACTTTCCTGAGCCTCCTGTCCTCGAGGAACATGCTTCTGGAGTGCCAAGTTGACAGTTTTCTGCTCTCTGAGCCTGCCTGCTCTTGCTATCACTAGGTGTTAGCAGATGTGCTCAGGCCTTGGGAAGGCAGAACCAGTTACGCTCACTTTGGTCTAATAGCTTCTCACCCTTCAGATAGTCTATGGACATCAGTAACTGGACCAGAGGTGTAAGTTGAAAACTGGTCAGATTCTGGCTGCTTGTAGAAAGCCACGGTGGCTCTGATTAGTTTACATATTTTACTTTTCAATAAATGAATCAAATCACACTGGGATTGGAGCAGTCTAATCCCAGTGAATTCCAAGTTTTCTTCTTTCCATTGGCTTTAGAGGAAATCATGTCTCATTTTTTGTGTGTGCTGTTCAAAAGCGCTTTAGCACTTGAAATGGTGATGCTTTATGAAGTGAAAGAAACAAACTGATAGGGAGTGAAGTGAGATTGAGGAAAGGAGGACTTTACCCCTTCCTTCCCACTAGCTGCCTTCAGCATGATGTGAACAGTCCCATTCCTCGCTGCTCCCCCAAGTAGCTCCACTGTCTGCGAGCAGGAGCAGCCGCAGGAAGGCTTTTGAGAATGAAATAAACGATACATCAGGTGCTGAAGGAGAGGTTAAAATGTCTGTTTGCCCCAAGTCAGATAATAGTGTATATGTTAGGGATAAACAGATGCACAGCTGTCCTTAATCTTTCACGCTTCTGTTTATATACAGAAATAAATGTGTTTCCTCTAACGTAAAGTTACTGTACTCATTTAAACAAACATTACTTGTGTATGGGAAAACTCAGCCTTTATCTAGTCCATAAAGGCTGTGGAGATTTTTTTTTTCATACTATAGAGGAGCTTCTGGAAGAATAATCTCTGAGCCCTCCTGTAAGTTTTTTGCGCTGCCCCTTGAATAACCTTGTGGAAGGCTGAAACAAATGGAAATTCCTGTGTGAGCAAATAGCAATATGCAGCAAAATGGGGATTAAGCAGAATTCATGTCATTTCCCCAGTAATAGATTGCCTTTAAGGAATGTGAGTAAGAAGGCAAGCTCTCCGCCTGTACTGAATCAAGGAAGTCGTGCCTGCCCTGACCCTCCTGGTTTATTTTTTTCACCAGGGGATTGAGATTTAATTTCCATATATGATAGAGGGTTTTTTTTTTGACGGCTGGAATTTCTGTAGCACTGGAGCGAAGCACCTCTGAGAGCGAGCGCTCTCCTTTGCACTCCCCTGGTATGCGCCGCCCACGCTTACAGACAGGTTTGGGGTGGGTTTTTTATACTTGAATTCTGCTCACCTCCACATCTGGCTTGTCTGTGGTGAGCTGATAAGATATCAGCATATCTAAACGAGGAGCACGTGAATGATCTCTTCTGGCTCTATTCTTCCCCTCCCGTGATTTGTAAGTGTTAAAGCACTCATCTGTTCTGGCAGTTAATGTATGCAGCCTCTCAATAGCTAATATCCTGTCATAGGCAGTGCAAACCAGCTTAGTCTGGTTCGCTGCTTCAGCAAGTAGTTGAGAAAATATAGGTGAAATGAACTCAGCTGGGAGACTAGCGCCTGCCCTGCTGCAAAACCATACAGAACACTACACAGAAGGCTGTGCCTGCAACACAAAGATCCACACTTTGTTGGTTGCAACACATTGGCCATAGCTCTTTGTATCACTCTGCAGCTCTGAAGTCTATTACTTTGCAATACGAACACTTAATGTCTGAGGATTTAAAATGCAGATGCAAAAAAAGATCTGCTGTGAATTGTAACTTGGCAGAGATGACCAAAAATGGGAAGAAAAATTGATTATTTTTTGTGTGTGTCTGTGGAATCAATCATCTTAAATTTTTGGAAGTGGGTTTCACTTGCTTTGGTAATAAAAAATAAATAAATTAGTCATTTGGGCTCCAAATGTTCCTCTACCCTGATACGCTGGGGAAGGAGTTAATAAAAGCAAAACCCAGACTCTCCCAGAACTGAAGAAAATCTTTTGCACCTACGGAAAATCTGGCAGAATTAACCTCTGTCATTTCACTGCCAGCTTTGCCTTTTCTTCTGAGTTCCCCTTAACGTTTTCACAACTTTCCCTCCCACCTTCCTCTCTGCTTCAACAATACAAATAATAATGAGTGCAGACCCAGCTGAACCTGTGTTTTAAAGTTCACAGTTTGTGCTTTGATCTTGTGCCATCTTCAGGGTTTTGCTTTATGATGCACCCTAAATTATACAGGATCTCCTGAGAGCAGTGGAAACTGGAAGTGACTTCTGTAGTGCATGGCTTGGCTCTCCTGGAAAAAGCAGTGAGGCTGGAAGAGTGGGTTTGGGAATCTGTTAGAGCCAACTGCTGCTGTGCCAGCCAGTTACTTGTTTTATGGAGATGAAGGGTAGAAACTTCCAGAGCTACTGTGCAAAAAAATCAAGAGTAAGACACTGTGTTAAGAGGGACATTTTGGATTTTAAGAGACGATTTCAAGGCTGGGGGCTCCAGGGCAGGGCTGGGCCAGCTGCAACCTTTCCTGTGGTGTCACTGCCCCTTCACTAGGGTTGCAGTGGCGTGGGCACAAGGAGAGGGCACTGCTGCTGCTTACTGTGCTGCAAGCTTCCCTGTCCTGGCAGGTACAGCCTGTGACCTGTCTAAGCCTGGCTGTTTGTGGATAGCACAAGAAAGACTGTACTGTGTATGTTTGTGTTAACTGCATGGCTCAGGAGCCTAGGAGATGGGCATTGGATGATTGTGGAGCAATGTGTGTGTTTGCATATGGCTTTGGTACCATGCTTGCTATTCTCTACATCAGTATGGAGGTTCCATGTGGCTGTGGTGCCTAACCTCTCCTCTGCCTATAGGAAAGTCTTTACCCAACGTGTTCCACTCTAATTGTCTGTTAATTGAATAAACTGTGGGTAGTGCTTTGTCACAAAGTAAGGAGAATGTCCATCTCGGGTTGAGATGTGTCCTCCTGGTGTGCTGAGGTTATTGTTATGTTGTCTGTTCTTCCTTTAATGATAAACAAAGGCATGGTATATTGATCTGTCTCTGAATTTGGGCTTGCTGACCTTTTCTTTTTTGTAAATGGAAGTGACATGAATCATTGACTCTTCTACTGTTGTAGCAGAGTTGCAACTTGTTAGAGGGAGCTGTCAGTGACCTCTCTGAAGAGACTTCCTACTACTTCTCATTAGAAGGTATTTTTGCAATATCTGCAGAAGCGCAGCACCTCTGCACCGTGCATCTCCAGCCTTTGGAAGTCAGCAGAGGAAGGCCCTGAGGCTGTGACCAAGGCTGTTTCTTTGTTGTCTTAAATTCTCTTCCAGCTTAAAACTCAGATATACAGCGGTGATAATATTAACTTCCTTTCTGTTGCTCTTTCTTTTATATGATAAAAATGCTGGCATCAGACCTAACTGTAGCTTCTTGGGTAAAAGTTGAGAGTCAGTTTTTGTGGCACTGCCAAAGCTTCAGTGGCTGCTTCTTGGGAAATGAATACCTGCGGGGGGGCTTGCAGGGCAAGTGGCAGGACAGGGACAGACTTATGTTGGACTTGTCTCCCAGCTGTTCACAGATCAGCCCTCAGGGAAGATATTTCAGAGCTTATGTGCCCAAAAGCAGTGATCCCAGAGTTTTTGAATGTTGATTATGCTCTGTAGCCACCACCTGAAAAATGGTATTTATTGCTGGAGTCTGATCTCGGGCAATTCCCCTTGGCAGGCTGACTTGGTGCTTATAACTGTGGAGACAAGCCAGCCGTTCTTTACTCTCTTAAGGAGCCAAATTTGGTCACCTTGCCCCAGTGATTACTTAACTTTTTCTTTAATTATTTTATGCCCACAACAGCAGCTTTCTTCTGCCACCAGCAACTACATTTACTTTTGCAGAAGCATGGCAGATATGTGATGTGATAGACACTTATTTGTAATCAGCTACCTTTTGTCCCACAATACCCCAGCGTGCCAAGCCGACGTGCGTGAAGGTGGGATAAGTATTGCACAAGTTTCTTGAATCCAAGTTTTCTAGCTTGGGTATGTGTCATATTGCCTTGTAAATAACACTCCAGTACCATAACTTTGGGCTTCGAGCTTGCACACAGTGTCTGCTTGAGTGATTCCATGTAAAAACTGTATTTTTTTTGAAAGTGCATGTCCTTTTGGTGCTCACATGTTCTCGTTGGGGTTGTTGCTCAGGGAGTGTTCTCTCAGACGTGTACGCTGTGGTTTGTAAAGGAGCGCTGTAGGATGCTGTTACTGGGTTTGCTTAATCCACCCTGCACTTGGCTTTATTTATTGCCAGGAGTCAGTGCATGCTGTGTCTAGTGCTTCTTAGGTAGCAAGAATGGGAACTTTATCAATCAGAGTAGGATCTGCTCATCCCTGGCCACGGTCTCTAGTTCTGCCTCAGTTTTAGGGTGGTGTGAGTTCATGGATTATAGTGAACTTCATGCCATTTAAAAAACCAAAAAAGCAAAGCCAAGTACCCAACAAATCAACTGGTCTGGCAGTCATCCTACAGAAGGGTGATTAGGCCTGTAATACTTTCTGAGTTATAGGAATAGTATAGAAATTATAAAAATGAAAATACATCAATAATGCATAAATTGGTGATAAGTAAAACAAAGTTACCAGCAAGAAAATTAATCTTGAATACTGCTTTCAACAGGATGATCATTTTAAAAAATAATGGCTGTCTAAGGTAGCAGCTATAAAGTGCAGTGGAAAGCTCCCAGAGAGCAGTGCTGCTCAGGCTCTGAAGTCCCTGCCTCCCCTCAGTCTGCTGCAAATCCTTTGTGTGCCTGGCCATGCTGTGAGTCACAGGAGCGTACCAAAGGTCCTCACACCTTTCCTACATAAAGGCATACTTCAGAGCTGGGGGAGATGACTGCTTTCAAGCTGACAGCGAGAAACACTTTGTTCCCAGCATCAACGCATACTACCTTGATACGTACTTCACTTTATCTCTTCATGTTTAGTCACAATATGCAGCTTTAAGGATGTTATATTACCAAGAAGTCCTCTTTCTAGCAATGAGAAATAGGGATTATAGACTACTCCTGATTTCCCCCCTCGACCTGTGTAGTGCTGCTGGTGGTTTAGAGTGTGGTAAATGTGAGCTGAATTGAGCTGTCAACCCCTATCAGGTATAAATCTTCATGTGATAACTAAGCATGAAGGCTAAGTGACGTGTTATAGGTCATTCTTTGGTCATTTTCTGATACTTTTTTTTCCCCTTCGCTTCACTAGCATTGCTATTATGGTGATAACTGAGTTGGTGAGGTCAGAAATGCATGCCAAAATGGTGCTTCTGCTTCACTCAAAGGTTTTAACTAAATGCTCTTTACAGATTGCAGAAATCCTTGTTCTTTGCTCAGCTGATATAAAACAGATCACGAGTGCACAAGGTGAAGCTGGTGATCTGGGGTTGTGTTGGGTTTTGTGGGGCTCTTGAGGGATGGTATCATTGCAAATGTTAAATGATTGCTATGGAAAACCTTGCCCAGTTTCACCTGTTTGAATTGGCATTTCAGGTAAAAACATACCACAGCTTTACTCTTCCTTTGTAATTTACCTCTGTCACGCAGCAGTTACAGCAGCTCAGGTGTGGCTCCAACGGCTCCTTTGGCAAAACTCGGGGAAAGTTTGTAGATAGGGAGCTACAGCCTTACTATTAAAGGATTCCTTTTTAATATTTATTTGGGGGATATGTAATCAAAGCAGACTATTCAGAAGGGTATGTAGCTATATGGATTATTAGACATTGACTTTGGGTAAGGATTGAGGAGACAGGCAGACACACACACACACATAACCCAACTGTTTGCTCGTCGCCATCAGGCTTCAATAAATTCTCATTGACTCCTAAAGATGAATTCTCAAGTTCTGCTGATTGCACGTGGGGGTATGTGCTGAGCACTTCTTGCTTTCATAGGCTGCTTGAGGCATGAAAAGCTGTGAAGACTTCTCATTCGCAGGTACTCTTTTGAGTGAACTTGTCCTGCTGAACTCAGCCACATAAACAAATCTCTGCAGTGAGGAGGCAGATACTGGGGGGCTACTGGCCACCTCTGAGTGAGGTGCTTGGGTGCAGGAGAATGCAGATAGAAACACGTACTGTTCTGTGGAAAAAATGCCCTTCTGTGAAGTTCTCCATGGCAAGGAATTGACTGGGAAGAGCAACCAAGACACTCAGTGTACCCGTGGCTTTGTATCCCTCCTCTGAATGTCAGGTCACACTTAGAAAGAGAAACTGGGTACACAAAAGGAGGTAGCCTGTAAAAACTCTGTTATGACAAACTGTATTTGGGCTTTTACTACTGTGTTCACAATTTGTATTTAATTTTTTACAGAGGAAAGGGTCTGGATCTGTCTGGTGGAGCTCTGTGTTCTCAGAGGGCAATTGGGCAAGTACAGTCTTTTAAAAACCTGGTAGGCAAGGGAAAGAATGGAAAGATGTGCTTGGAGCCAGAAGCCTTGGAAGAAGGTGGTGAGGAGTATTGACCAGTCTGATATCCCCTGAAGCCTGTCTCACACATGTTCTGCTGTTGCAGAGTTAACTGAAAACAGACTTGGAAATAAGAGTCTGCCTGGAGGGATGCAGCAGGCAAGGGGAGATTCAGTAAAAGCCCTTAAAACACTTCTGTTGTCTTTTGTCTAATGAAATGAGTTTAAAGGAATGCTTGTGCTCCAGATGGACAGTTAAGTTTTTTTAAAAAGATTAAAGTTTAAGTGCTGTTGTCTTTGGATGCAGATGCTACTTCCAGTTTAGTTGTCTGTATTTAAGTAGCCCAGGTTTCATTGCAAACCAGACTGCTTGAGATTTCAGTTATAGCTAGAGTTTTTGAAACTTCATTGCATAGAAGTTGGGCTCTTCCACATCTCTTTTGTATGTGCTTATTCTCTAAAAGGAAATTGTGCAAAGACCTTGAATCTTCAGTTTCCCTCATCTGAATTAGGGGTATCCATCTGCTGCAGAAAGACATTGATGGAGGGGAGAGGAGTTCGTACTTGCCTCTTCTGTTGTCTCTTCACAGTCAGCCCCTCAGCTCTGGGTACAGCTGAATTTCTTAACACAAGCTGAATGCAAAGGCTGGTGTTATGGTCCACAAACAGAATAGGAAGCAGACTGGAATTTCTTTGCAGGAATATTAGAGTCAATGAATAAGACCTAACAGAAGCAATTTTTTCTCCTCTTTTACTATTTACAAATGCTTTTGCTGAATTCCTGCAGAGCACTTACATATGTCATAGCTTGTGACCCTGTGACATAAAACACTTTGATTCCCTCTAGAGGAAATGGTCTGGTTAGGAGTCAGACCAAGTGTAGATGAAAACACAGTAATTCCCAGAGTTTGCCTCCAGCTGTTGCTTAGTTAAAAGCTACTTTTCTGGCACCATGAACAGAAAGCAAGACAAAGAAATTAGACATTCAAATGTGACTGAGTTATACTTTGAGTTGCAAAAATATTAATCAAATGTGAAAATTCTAGTTTTAAAAATATATATTTTCCATTGAGAATTTACTTATGGGAGACAACCTTTTTTCCCAATTCACCCTGACAAGTTGAAGGAACACTTATTCCTGGTCAAACTAAACCTCCCCAGAAATCTCTGGCAATTTTTCTTGATAACTACAGAATTAATCTCCTAAAGCACATCCATTGTTTTCTTTTTTTTAAGGCCTAGGAGGTTGGTGGTGTTTAGGAAAGCAGAATTTGGGACTGTTGTGGAAACGAGGGCTTTATAAAAAGTCATAGGGACTGATTTTTATATGGACCAGACCAAGTATTTTGGTAGGGCAGAGGCATGTGCTTCCATCCTCTGTGTAGTCCTTCTGCTCCCAGGACTGAACAGTGTCTGTCCTTTTGTTCTGTGAAACTGCTGGGTTCCTAACCAAAAGAGGAGTCTCCTAGGTTTGTTTAAAGTTCAGCATGTTTGTCCTAACCATCCCTTCCTGAACTTTTAAGCGATAAAAATAGAGATCAAGGCATAACAGGAGCAGATTTGAAGTGAAAGATGAACTTCAAGCTCCTCCTTTTTTGTTTCAGCAGGTGTTAGACTAGGTTACTGCTTGGTACTCTAAACAGTGTCCTTTGTGATAATCCTATACGTTGCCAGTGACATACTGGAGCAGTGAAGGAACCCTTAGCCTGTGATAAAACTTGTGTGATTGCCTCTGCTCCTTGCTTTGCAATAAACCCAAGTGATGTGATGGAGTGTGAAGAGATTTCAGATATAATGGAGGCCGCTGCCAGCCAGCTTTTGTACTATGTGAGTCCTGTTTCCATGGTTTGCAGAACTGGGTCCCACCAGCTGCTAGGAACCTCTTTGACCTTCCAAATCGTTGTCTGCCCTTCAGACACTATCAGAGTACCCTTGCTTGATAGCTACTCTCCTGCTGAAACTCAGTTTAACTCAGGAAACTTCATAACATAAAAATAGGCACATGCACTTTAAAAACCTGGACAAGGAATTGCTGATAAAATTTCTCCAACTCAAATGGTGTGCATTGGAACAGAAAAACAAACAATTTGATTATTTTGTTTCCAGTTGGCTCTGTTCCTGCCAACGTTGCCAGCAGTGCAAGTAAGAGCATGGTCAGACCCTGTGGCATGAGGCAGTGATGCATGCTGCTGCATTGCCACCTAATGGCGAGGTAGATAAGGAAGTGCTGCTGTGTGCTCGAGCACTGGCTGGGAAGAAATGTGACCAGACACGGCCAGCTGAGCACCAGTCTCCTGTGACCGGGTCATAAATATTTAAGTAGGAGCTTCTGATAGGCTTGAACGTGAGCTACAAGGAAGGTGAATGACTGGGAAGCCCTTGTTGGCCTTTCCATTGGCAATACCATAGGGAATGAAATGGTCATTGGTGATTGTTGACCTGAATGTTTTAATTTGAACTCATTGGTCTTCCTAGGTTTGAATTTTGTGCAGAATGGCTGATATCGCAACAGCTACCTTGGGAGATCACTGTATCTTTCATATATAAATGTATGTCCAGGGTACCTTCAAGTTCATGTAGTTTGTGTCTTCAATAGAAGTGCAACCACAGCAGTTTGATAAAGATGTTTCTAATGCTGTAGTGAGAGAAAAATGTTGTTTAAACTGTAAATCACCCATATCTTAAAAGTATGTTTAGCTGCAAGGAGCATTTATTTCACATGCTGTATTTCTGAATTAAACATATTCTGGATTTAAAGAGCTAGGATCAAATATTTAGTGTAATGTACTACTGAAAAGATGATGTGGCCTTTCTACGGCTTGCAAACACACACTTTAGTGAGGTACTGGCAAATTATGCAAATGAACAGAAGTCTTTTGGCTGATTTTTATGCTTAAGTAGCTGTTGAGTATATATACCTCTTGGATGCTTATGCTAATGACCATTTAGAAGTACTCAGAGGTTTCAGTAGTAGGATTAATGTTACCAACCCCCAAAATTACAAATGCTAACATTTATCTTGAGTAGTTCTATCCTTATAAAATCCTGCAGCTTATTTTGTGCCTGTTGCTAATTATTTTTTCAGTTGATGGGTGAAGCTGCTCCTCCCAGGACTGGAAAGATTATCTTGGGCCCTCAGGCATGGTGCTTTGGCCACTTACTAGAAGGAACTACACTTTTTCTTCCTTTTCTTGTTATGTTGGGGAAGAAGGGTGCAAAGAGAAAAAGCAGGGGGACAGTTGTTGTTCACTGACATAATGGGGCTAAATTTTCCACAAGAGAGAATTGTCAGTGACCTGTTGATACCTCCTGTCTTTTGGAGAATCAAAGTTGCTCACAATAAAAGTTAGAGGAACCCAAGTCTGCGTTAGAAAGATCTCCTCCCCTTGTTGAATAACCTTAAAGACCCAAGAGATTGCTCTGGCTTTGCACAGGGCTCATAATGTATTCTACCAACAAAGTACAGTTTCCTCTGTTTTAAACATGCTTGCCCTTATTTTAATGGTGATACTGTGGCATATTTTTCTCTTAGCTATAAAATCTCCGTAGTCCAGTTCAGCGGATTTCATCAGTCAAGAAGGTGCTTCCTTCCATCATCAGTGGAATTCTGCTATGGGAGGTGTAATGTATGGTGGGTTTTCTAGGTTATATGTTTTAATGTTTCTGTCAATACAATGATTTCCTGAATGGAAAATATTTATATGCAAACATATTGTTGGAAAATAGAAGCTTATTTTCTGGGAGTGAAAGGCTGTGCACAACCTTAGATTTAAGAAGGTTTTTAGAGTTTTGTTTATTTACTTTTATTTTGTGTCAATGACTATTTGGAGGTGATATTGTGCCCACTGCAAGGCAGATAATTAAATCCTTGGATGTTACTTATTTCCAGAGTATTGCATTGTTCAGGTTTTTGTCTAGACAATTCAAATGTTCTTTTGTGTGTTACACGTGGATCATGATTTATACATGAAAAAAGTGTTTTCTTGCAGTTGCTTATCAGACTTGGCAGGTGCTACTGCGCAGAAGAATGTACTTCTGTTATTTTGTCACACAGATACACCACTGTATAGAATTATATTTATTTTCTGTCTGCAGTGCATTTATTATCATCGCTGAAAGATTGTTAACATAAGGTAAATACCACATTTACAGGAAGGCTACAAGCGAAGTTAGATTATATTCAGAGAGGTCTCCGTGGCTACCAGCTGTGCACTAGAGGAGATTGGATGCATAACCTGCAGGGCAGCCATTCTGCTCTGAAATAGACATTTTCTTAATTACATGCGTACTAAGAGGGATCTTGTTCCCACACAAATGCAAACTGAAGGGGAGAAGTCCACATGTTTTGGCAGGATCCAGATACAGGTTGCAAATTCCCATTGAAAACAAGAAGTCTGGCTCTATGAGGGATTTAGAGTATTTGCAAAGCCTTAGAGGATGCTTGGCTCGATTTGTTATGGTATTTTAAATATAGGGTTGTATTTTTCTTTCTTTTTCTTTAGAAGAAATGAGTTTACCAATAGAAAAGATATGGGTGGGAGGGTTTTTCTGCTTTTTGCCCTTTTCTCTCCCCGCCCCCCCCCCCCCCCCCCCCCCCACTTGAGGATGGAAAGCAAAGTGAACATATTTTTCTCTTCTTCCCACTGCACCCTACCTTTTTAACCAGGGAATCCCATAGAGGACACTGCTAAGGAACTGAAATAAGACAGCTTTGTTGCACTGAGAGCTTTCTTGACAGCCCTCATGCTGCTTTGAATGTGGTTGGTGAATGTCAAGGCAGGAAAATCTTGACAAAGTGCCTATTCGCTCTCCCCAAAGTTGCAGGTACTGCTGCTGAATCTTACTAATTTCAACTGTGCTGGAAAGGGAGTATTCAGGAAGGTTTTCCTTAGGCAGAATGTGTCCCTCTGCTATAAATTAAATAAATGAGACTGCCCACAGGTGCATGGTGGTCTGTGCAAGCTCATGATCAGTGAGAAGCTTTGAGGGTGTGGGGTTTGGAACTGGAAAGGTGGTAGTCTGGGAAATCTGTGCCTGGCTATTCATACTAACAGCAGCGTGGTCTGTCTAACGCTGTGTAAGGTGAAAACTGTACACAAGGAGGGATGGCAATTACTGTCACAAATAAAAATGATCCATGGTAACATGCATACATAAATCCACTTTGGGAGTGGAGCCCATTATCATCTCTGAAAAGCTAAAAGCCTTGAGCACTTAAGTGAGAAGTACTCACCAGCAACTGTTGCGCAAGGGTCTATATCCTTTTCAAAAACTCTTAAAAGCCAGATCTTGATGTGTCACCTGGACCTGTGTCTGTGTCCTGTAATTTAGCCTTATTGAGAGCTCTGTGGAAACTTGGGTGTGTGAAAGTGGAGCCAGTTAATTTTTGTCTTCCACTGAAAAATGTATTTGTGACTTCTAGTTGGGTAACTGTTGTGTGTCAATAGAAGCTTCTAGATTTTTCTTTTTTGCCCTCCCAATCCCTGCTAATACAGATTTTTCACAGCCTGCAACAGACCCAGACCCTCTCCCAAGATCATACCTGAGCAATGAGAACCCAGAGTGCTCATGGCTCCTTCCCCTGGAAGCATCACCTAGTTGGGGAGGGGCTGCTGAAAAACATAATTGGTGGTAAGGGTTGTGGGAAGACAGAGGATTGTGTGGGGGTGCCCTCTTCGGGTGATGTAAAATCCTTGACCAGAGGCTCCCCAGCCTGGTGTAGCACAATACACACCTGTACTGGGCAGGGGTATCCAGTTCTGCACATGCAAGGAAATTGCTGCTGCTTTGTACAGGCATAGAGCATTTTCTGTGGGGTTTTGGGTACTGTTGTAGAATGTCTGTTGCTACTGTCAGGAGAGTTACCCAGGGGAATGAGGTGGAGACAATTATCTGAATTCAAGACTTTTTTGGAAAAAAGAAAAAAATATATATATATATATGGATAGTGTGGGATAATTTCCTGCTTAGTGAGTCTGAAACTAAAATAATTTTGCAGGTTTTTATTTATTTCTTCAGTAGCTACAAAAGGCTCGATGCACTGCTGTGTTATGCATTAAATCCTTTAGAGGGCTTTGTGGAAACTGGCTTATTTTTTTCCTTTTGTTTTATTACTTCTGTTTTACATGAGGTATGCATTGAAATATGCTCTGTTTAATGAAACGTTGGTGATTTCCCGCTGTGGAAAAGACTGGCTTATCTGAGGCTGTCACACTTGCCTGATATTAATTGATTAAATATTCATTTGCTAATTTTGAATCCTGTGGCTTTGTGAGCACAATGAACAGCCTGCAGAGGTCACAGCTGTTGTTGCTGGAGCAGGAACATCAAGTGGAGAGGGGCTGATGGCTGCTGGGAGGGCAAAATCCAGAAGTGTCCATCCTGCATGTTTCCCTGCCATGCCTGCCTTTTGTGGTCCTCCGTGGTGTATCCCGCAATCCAAGCAGGTACCTCTGCTGTGGTTCTGTCTGGCTGTGGCTGCCTTACTGTGCAGCCTCCCTTTGGGCTGGGTTGTAGCATCCCCCAAGAGACCAGGTCCTGTTTGTTGCCTTGCTCCTACCTTCTTCCCAATTACAGGTCGTTTTTGCCCTCAGCGGTGATGGATCTTACCATCTCTGTTGACCTCAAGCACCTACCTGCAGGCTGTGCTTTTAAAAAACTGCTAATGGACACTGTGGTCTGGTACCATATAATTCCTTGTACTGAACTGCAACGTGCAACTTCAGGAATGAAACCTGGGTGAAAAACTGGTAGGTCTGCCAGAAAAATAGTAAAGCACTTAGAATTAGGTTTCAGCTACACAAGGAAAGGAGACAATAGCTTCTTCTGCTCTTTATTCACCCTGATTCCTTCTTAAAATGCATCACAAGTGCCAGCCATTATAAAACTCTGAGATACCAAGCAAATGAGGTAAGTAAAATTAGCGGCAATTGTGCTCAGACTACGTTCTACTGAGAAATATTAGCAAGATGGCTCCCTGGAGACAGCCTGGCTTTTAGGGGAAGCATTGAGACTGTTATAGTGAGCTGATGAGGTCTCATACCTTAGTTATGAGACATCAGATTTTTATTTTAAAATTTACGTTATCAGAATTTCAATATTTTTTTGTGTGCCACTTCAGGTATTGTCTTAAATCTGTACTCTTGTTGCTGATTTTTTACTCAGCCCAGCTTGAAAAGCGACTCTGAATTTTAACAGACACATTGTACTGAAGCGTTGTTCCACATTTAACATGCAAAGGGAATGTTATTCAAAGGATGAAACCAAAACAAAAAGCTTTGCCCAAATACATTTCAGAAATTAATAAAGCAGGGCACAAAGTAAACAATGCATTGAAACAAGGGAAGTTTGGTACTCTGGGAGTTCTGAAGGTGTAGTTAAAAATTGTAAATGGAACCAGGTTGAGCATTTTTCCACTGCTTCACTTGTATGAATATCTGTACTTCTTAGAGAAGGGCTTATAGGTTCTTATTTTTGCATGTCAATTACAATATGCAAATAAGATTAAAAACCCCACATAAATAATTTGTGCCTGCCTGTTTTTTCAGATTCATAAAAAAATACATTGTCAGTCACCTATTGTTTGAGTAGGTGTCAGTAAGTGAAGATTGTTCTGGGGAAGTTGGGGTCCTTCTTTAGGTGCTTGAGCAGGGCACCCCAGGGAAATTTCAGGGTGACATGGGGATTTCTGAAGGAGAGGTGAGCAGAGACAGCTGCGTGGATGTTGCTCCTGGACCAGCAGCTTTCCAGATGCCCTCAGTCCAACTTTATATACCTGTTGTCCTGGGCTATTGGGGTACAGGCTTTCCAGGTGTTTGTATAGGGAAGTGCATTTTGGCAGGGGAATGAGTGAAATGTTTGAAAAGAAAGTTATACATATCTCTCTTCATCTCCCTTTTGCACAGCTGCCAATTTCTGTAAAACTATTAGAATTGTAATACTTTCAAAGACCAAACGGAGATCAAATCGGTCAGTGTATGGAAAAGCTGCTGGGAGGACAGATAGCTGGAAAAGTACATGCATGTAGTGTGATTGCCCAAGGCTTACTTTTTGGGGTAATTGTACAGAAAAATCTGCTTTGGACAGAAGTTTATAGATAAAGGATGCTTATGTCTGCTCATCAGGTATGCATGAAAGTTCATTTAATGTTAATAAATATCAAAGTGCAGACTAGTTTCACATAGTTATGGGACATGACTCTTGTTTCAGATTAAAAAAAATGTTTGTGCAATTAAAAAAAATTGAAATGGAAGAAAAAAGATGTGGAGAATATTACAGGGCTTGTTAGTATTTGTAGTCTGCAATATATGATGATTGTTTTCACCAGATACTAGGACTAGTTATCTTTCAAACTAATAAATTAATCTGGTTTGTTTATACAGCAATTTTTGCATGCAGCGTTCAGCTATGGAGCACTAGTCAGGTGTGAGGCTGCCTCTGAGATTTCTGTGTCACATCCCATGTCTGTCCCCTGAACTCCCCACCCAAACATGACAATTTATTGTATGTGCTGTTCACAAGCGACTTCTTACAGATTAATTTCTCCATGCTGGCACTGTTGGAATCAGAAAGTTTGTAGTAGTTACTGTTTGAATGGTTGGTTTCAACAGACTATCAACAGTCAGCATTAGGTATTCTCTGGTAGGTGATAGATTGGTATATAACTGTAATGCTTCACTAATCAATTCTCCTACTGATCCTGCCTCCCAGGATCAATGCTGTCTCAAGAAAATTGAAGAGGCTGTCATTATTTATAAAGCAGAATTAACCATCTCAAAGAAATATTTTTCACTGCTTCTGAAATGCAGAGTGTTTTCATCAGCATGCCTCTGGACTCTTTCAATGCTCAAGTAACTTCTGTGATGCATTAAATGCTGTTGATCACAACCTTTGTGCCGTGCCACAGAGTAGTGTCTTCACTGTGTCTCTCCTTCAGGTTATCTAGATTTATTAAACTAATTGGAAACCATGTAATTCAAAATTAATAATGTGTCTTGGGAGAAGAAAAGGGGAAAGCAATGTCTAAATAGACTTTATCAGGTTCACATGTTCTCTGATGACTTTGCAGAGTTTTTATGTTGATTTATTTGCTGAACTGACAGCTTTCTTGCAGACAGTTCTGTAAATTTTCCGAATGCACCTAATCAATTCATACACATATACTTATTACAATAAGGGTCATCTTTTCCCACGTGTTAGAATATGCTGTCAGCAAAATCCTGCTGGAGGGATGAATGGATTTTCAGGTCTCATGTGTCTGTCAGAATAACCTGACTTGGAAGCAATAATTCTTGGGTCAAAGGCCTTAAAACGTCTTGCTGTTTTGATATAATTTTTTACAGCATGAAATTAGTACAAAAATGCTCAGTGCCAGTGAGGTGTCTGAGTTTGGTATGTACTTATGGCCCTATGGGGACAAATACTTACAGGGCCCTTTTATCACTGTTTGTGTATAACTTTGTTGGTATTTTTATACAGAAATTGTAAGTATCTAATACCACAAGAAAAATACAGTCATTAATTCTAGTATATCCAATTTACATGTCCTAAATTAACACAGTAATTTCTTAACAAGTAATGTTCAGTTATGTGCTCTTGGGCAAATAATACTCCAGCCAGCTCTTTCTTCATTGCTGGTTGCAAAAGACAATCAACAATGCTTTTCACCACAAGACCTTTGCTGAGACAGGAGTTTCTCTCAACTTAAGGGATAGAATTATCCAATCATCTACCCCCCAACTCCTTATAAAGCTTATAAGTAAATGAGATTTTAAATTAGGAACAAATAAAACCACTAAAGTTTCTTTGTATTGCTGAGTGTGGCTTCTGCTATAATTGGGAAATGTATTTGTTTGAAGGGACAAGTGCCTGTTCTGGCTTTTAAACTTGCTCTAATGTGCAAATAGCAACTTGCTATTAACAAGTTTTGCACGTTAGCTATATCCAAAATGTTTGCGTTAGAGGGAAGAGGGAACCTCTCATTTGTTCATAGCTAAATAAACTTTCCAAACGTTTCTTGTTTGGCAAGATTTGTGATAATTTAATAGTGATGTAGTTAAATATATGCCATATTGACTTACCTGGTTTCCTATTCCTCCACTTCAAAATGGAGCAGTAGTGCTCAAGGAAAATTATTTTCTGAAAGCATTTGTTTGCAGTCCTTACTTAGGCTACAGAGACCCATAATATTGTTGCCAGGTAAATACATTATTGCTATTTCAGATTTTTCTGGTAGGCTGGTGGGATAGAAGAGGAGAGGCAATACAGCCAGTCAGTAACGTTGCAACCTGCAAGTAATGTATGTGTCTAATACTGGAATCATCATTATATTGCACCGCTTTCAGATTCAAGATTGTATTTCGTTAGAGGTGTTTGTTCAGGAGCATTTTGCGCGGTCTCTGGAAAGACCCTTTCCTTAACAAGTCAGTTTACTTTGTGTTTGAATATAAACCAAAAAATGAGATTCTCACCCTTTTTCTCTTTTCAGATATCCTTGTCAACTCACAAAGCACAGATATGTAGAGCAATTTGTGATAAAACATCGCTAGTTTAGCTTCAGTTTGAGAAACAGCAACCCTAGCTTTTTCTGCCTGTGCTACCTTCTGCACAAATTAAAAGGAATTATAAAGTTGTATTTAGGACTAATCAACAATGTCAAGGAGGTGTATTAATTTTTAGGTATGGAGATCCATCTTTATCATTTTAATTACTGCATTTTACCTTTTAAAATATGCAAATTCTTCTCTCTACTTTGAGTCCATTTCATCTCTGCTCATCCTATCATGGGTCGTTTTGTATGTACTTGAGCAGCGATCTCCTGTCATGTAATTAACATCATCTACATGCTATTTGAGATTCATAGTGTAACATATTTGTTTAGTAAATATATATTAATGAATTAAAAACCACTACATGGAAAATGTGTTTCCATTAGTTATTGATTTAACTGGAAATTAATCTGACTGGTCATCCAGAGTAAAAGCAGTGTACTGCAGTGATAGGAAAAGTATATTTTTGTTTCAAATATTAAATATCTAAAAAGGCTTCTTGTGTATTTAGCTAATAAGATTGTGTGCGGGCTGCTTCCAGTCAATGCAAGTGTAAGACATGCTGTCAGTAATTAGTATGCATTGCCAGACTTTGATTATACCGGCTCTTTGACCTATTTTTAACAGAAACTAGGGCAGTCCTTTGGATTGCCTTTCTCTGTCCCTGGACACCCCACTGTGTTATGTTCTTCATATTTGACATTATAACATTCAGCTGCAGTGCCAAACTGCAGAATATTCCTTGGGGGGGTTCATTGAAACAGATGTAACAGATGTCTGCCCACTCTGCAGCGCACAGCGGTTTCTGATAACAGCCACACAGTAAATGATTTTTGTGTATTGTTTATTAAAGATTATTTCAGTCAAGAGCACCTTTCAGAGCATACAGCATGGAAGGATCATTAAGAAATAATTTTCAAATTGTTCTGAAAGACATTTGAATGTCCATCCTTACCATGTTCAGTTACATCCCAGGCTGCAAGGCACGGCTAATGACTTAATAGCCTGTTGGGTATCTACAAGCTAATATATTAACTGTTAAACTACGGACACATGCATACTGCTGGAGATACGTGTTAGCTATTGGGAATTAAAAAATAATGTAGTCCAAAAGCTACTGTCAGGACATTCGGTAATGCCCAGCTTTGCTAGGAATACATTTTTAAGATGCTTTATAACAATTACAGCACTGCAGACTTCAAATACTTCAGGACTAGACCAAAAACTTCTGTTTTGCTCTGTTTAAAACGATTACTTAATGCCCATATGTACCTTTGGGGAACTGGGAGTGTGTGAATGGCAGTTTCTAGACTAGCCAAACAGGCAAATATATGAACTGAACCATGCTAAAAGAAGAGGGGAAGTGAGGTTGGCTGTGGATGTGAGAGTGGGCAGAGGAAGAGGAGGAGGAGGAAACATTAGCCAGGGAAAGTGGGAGCTGAGAACTCTGCCTAAGCAGGGCTGTGTGGAACAGATGCTTGGGGCTGGAGTGGATATTTGCCTCTCAGATGTCTGGCCTGGATGCTGAAACAAAGGACAAGAGGAATATGGGAGCACAGGAAAGCTCGGGTAGCAGATAGATAGGAGATGATTTTTCTGGAGGAACTGAAGGAGAAATTATGGTTGTCTTCAATGGCAGTGGGTGTGAGTGTGAGTAGGTGTCCCTCAGTGTGCAGGAAGGTAGAGGATGCAGGTGATGTTGTATGGGGTGTGTTTGTACAATTTTAATTGGATTTTAATAGTGTGGTGTAGAAATAAAATTGCCTGTTTCCCTGCACTTCTTTGTGGAGGCCAGAAAATCTTAGTCAGTCTGAACAGACAGTTCTGTCACTGACTCCCCAGTGATTTTTCCCTTCTGTCAGTCTCTAATCCTCAGCAGTTAGCCTCCTTTCTTTTTTCAACCTTCAGAACTGGAAACCCATGGATACCATCGAGCCCTCCTTATCTGCACTTACTCCTATTGGAAGCCATCAGCTCCTTGGGTGGTGAGAATGCTGTGCTAGATGCTGTCCGTTTCTTCCATTGCTCTCATCCTCCCCTGTACAACCTCCTTTATGGTATTTGCATACAGCCTTTGTGCTGGGATTAAATGGGTCAGTTAATGGTATCGGGTTGCCCATGCACGGACAGGCTGAGGAGAAGCCATGCTCTTCATGGTTGATTGAACTGGCAAAAAGACTGTGGTCCTACTCTTGGTGAGAAATACTGGCATTTCTCTTCAGGAAAGCGAATTGTGAACCAAAATAGGCAGGCGTAATTGTTTCCTACACAAATAGGATGTAGCTTCAGACTCTTCTGAGCGTGAGGCTGTGAAGCCACATGTCTCTCCCTGAGAATGTGTCTTGCTCAGAGTCAAATGACTGTTTCTGAAAATCCCACTTGATTTACTTGCCTGAGTCAGGAAAGGTTTCTTTCACTGGTACACTGAAAATGCCTATTTGTCTCTCTTGGCTACGATAACACACTCATTACTGAAGTTATATCTGATTGCTACACAAAGACATTACTTGATTTCTAAATCAACATATTTGATTTTTTTTTGTCATGCTTTATTAATAACGTTGTCTTCTAGTTGGAAAATTAATTCTAACCATCATGTACAGTGTTATCCTAGCAAGCAAGATCACTTCATGCATATGTAATACTCTTACCACATCATAATTTCTTGTATTTTGTCATTGCATTGGAGAACTTGTTCTACTCTTAAAAATATATTGTAGCACTTGAGGAGGTAAATAACTGTGTGGTAATCTTAAGTAATCTGGTAATGATTTACAAATCCTCTCAGAAGGCTTATGCTTGGATACGTTTGCTTTGCTTGCCTACATCTGTGGAGTTCTGTGGGGTCCCCTTGGAATGATTTGGAATCCCATTCTAGTGCAGGGATTCATCTGGAGTAGTTTAGAAGGATGACATTTTGGAAGGCAGGAGATGGTGGAGAGACTCCTCCTGAGCACTGAGGAAGAAGGGCACCAGTTTGAACTGGACTACACAGTGCTATGGTGACGATAATTAAGTCTCTTGATCCAGTGCTTCATAAGGGAGAGTATTTTTTAATGCCATAACAAATGAGCAGAAAGTAAATAAAACTTCAGCTGAAAACCCCAAATCTCTTGAAGATGTATTAGAAACTAAAAGCCCTGGGAAAGGGTTACTTGTAAGTTCCTTGTATGGTGACTGACCTAGCATTGATTCTGACTCTGAAAAATGTTCTTTATACAGCTTCAAAGGTGCTGTCTTTGTTTCTTCGTACCACCTTTGTGGAAATGTCATGTCCCCTTGTGAGATCAATGGAAATATGCTGCCTTCTATCATTTCTTTCAGTGACCATCCTACAATTCATTGCAAACCTAAACAGAGCAAAGGTTAATGCTAGTACTCTGTTGACAACGTGGCTCTTGTCCTAGGTCACAGTGACTGTAAAACACATTAAGCAAAGGTCCTACAAGTAGCTTAGAAATATACAGTAGGGACCATGGAGGCAGAGCTCACTTGTGAATTGGTAAAATAAAATGCTTTCAAACTTGTGCTAGGGACCTACAGTGGATGAGTAAGCACTCTGTTCCTTTTCTTTTGCTACTACTTCAGGCATTACCCAGCATAATGCTGAGCAGCCCTCTAGGTTTTGTGTTATCGAAGTCACTGCTGTATTAAATAAACAGTGTCACTGCAGTTTTATGACAGGAGTCACCAGATTGTGCATGCTGTCCAAGTTGTTCTGTAAGTGTCATGTATTCCTGTGTTCTGTGTTTAGATTTCTTACTGAGGGAGGTCTGAGAATATTGCTGAGAATAACGATCTTCAGGTGTAAAACATACAGCCTGTTGTTTCATTTGGTATTCAAGTGATGATTCATGGTGGTCCAATCACATCTCTAAGGTGGCAGCCTTCCTAGAATTTTGGGAAGGATGGAAGTAGTAATGAAAGTGGAAAAAATGCTTAAAGACATAGGTTGGTGCAGTTATGAATTATGTATAACTTTCATTTTTCCATCGCAAACAGCTACACAAAGATCTCTGTAAGTAACACTTATCAATTGTAAGGAAAGAGTACAGCTACTTGCTTGCTTTTCTCCCCTTCTTTTTTGTGCATGGACTGTGTAGTTGTTCTGCATAGGACAATAATTTGATGCTGACAGATGATGCAGAAGAAAATTTGCTCTTTGTGACCCAGGACTTGGGTTAGGCAAGAAATCTGTGGTAGTTAATTATGTACTTTTGATCTCTCTCATTTTGGTTTAAGCCTCTGTTGCATATCTGTCATGGCATACACCTCCTTGCTCTGACAAAAAGCTTGCATATGCCACGTTCTTTGGGCCTTCTTTCATTCAGAAAGTCTCACACACGAGCAATGCAGTGCAGCCGGTTTACTGAACTCACCCACTAAGTAGTATGCTAATCCTGGTCCTGCCTAAATGGGCATTCCTAACTGAGTCTCACATGTCAGCAGTGTCGTGGAGAATGCTATTCCTCCCTCTCACTGCCCCTGAAAAAGCTGCATAGATTTATAAGCTCTGAAGGGAAGATGGGGCCTGTGAAGAATTACGCAGTGGTACACCCTTGAACTGGTACTGTCTCTTTCAGGATTTTTGTTGTAAAAGCCATTTACCCCGGAGGAGTTGTGGTGGTGTGAAACACTTTGACTTTCTAGAACTGACACTTTTGTCTTTTTGGGGACTTAAAATGTTCTGAATCATAAAACTTGTGGGTTTTTTCACGTGTGTGCATTTGATCGCATTATTTACCATGAGACTTTTTTAAAGAACCCCCAGTTTGACTGCAGTCTCTTGGTGAGCTTGAGAGGTTTTTCTGGTGTGAGTTGTCCCTGTATCCTTGTGATTCAGGGGCTGACTTGTAACATTGTTATTATTATTCCTACTGTTTTGAGAAAGGAGCACACTGTTTTAAAAAGGTTGAGAGATGCTCACAATGACTATATAATTTAAAAAAAAAAAAAAAAGGCTGGCTATGACCAAGACTTCAGGACCAGAAAGGACATCTTTTACTTTTGTTTTTGTCCATTGCTGTATTTTCTCATAGCTCCTTTGGAGTTGAAGTGTGCCTAAGGTGCTCTATGTTGAAGATGATGGTAGCACTCCCTTGTTTATCCCCTTTTGACTCTCCACTCAGGGAATCCAGTGATAAACCATGCTGAAGTATATAATTCATGTTTTCACTTTTAAGTGTATTTTTCAATGTTGTTTTTGAGTTTAATCGCATGAAACAGTGTTTCTTGAAAAAAATCATTAGCAGAGACTAGTAAAACAGTTATCAGAGGCAATATTACCTACAGGGAATACATGTATCACAGATTTTAACATACTTCCATTACAAGTACAGAGAATGCTGCACAAAGGCTGCGTTAAATGTTATTTTCACTCTAACTTCTGGAAGCATGCTTCAAAACAGCAAATACCAGTAACTAGCTTCTTTGGAAGGTGAGCAGTTAGCCATTTGGGTTTATGTAGTGTTTGCTAAAGAAAAGACTGGAGTCTACAGAACTTTAAAAGAAATAGAAAAAGGGTTCTTCTGGCTGTGGATAGATTATTGTGATTGAGAACTACAAGATAAATACTAGTTTGAAGGTTGGACTAGAAAGATTCAGCATAAAACACCAGTTTGGAATAAGAGGTGGCTTGAAAATGAGTTTTCTTCAGCTGGCTGACAAAGTGTGCCTGTCCTAAAAGAGAATAGGTGTTTTGTGATGGCATCTTTCTTTCTGTATAAAGATGAGTGTTAACTCCTCTTACAACTCTCTGCTTCAGCAAACCAAAAGCTGCAAAGAGGCAGCTTGTCAGGCTATGAAATGTTTTTGGCTGCTCTGTTGCAAAGTAGGATGTGGCAAAGTTCTACCAGGTTAAGGAAATGAACTCTGAAGTTAAACAACTGTGTGTGGCTCCTGAATATTATGCTCTAAATAAGGGAAGGCAAAAGAAGCTACAGCTGCAGGCAGGCTGTGAGGGCTTTTCAGCTGGCTACAGGTGGCTCGGTGACAGTGCTGCTTGCCCATGTTGCCCAGCACTATTTTAGGTATGATGCTCATTTTAGTTTGTAGCTTCCAGCTTTTGGGGTGAGCTTCAGGTTAAGGTTTTCTTTCACTTTCTTAGACATGATTACTTTAGTGTATGATGGCTGGAAAACCCAAAATCCTTTATCCCTTTAAAGCAAACAATCGTCTTCCAAATATTTTCTCTAAAAAATAAATTTTTATCATGCCACACATAGTATTATCTTTTGATGGTTCAAAGTGTGTTTATTCTTGCACAAACCTGCTCAAATCTAGTCAAACTTTGAGCACACCTAGAAACACTTGTCTTGTTTAATTAAAATTTGATCTTTAATTTCCTACCTCAGTAAGAATGAGCAGTTTGCCTTAAAAGGGCTAGTTTCACATTAGTGCTTACAAATATTGAGCTGGCTGGCAGATGTTAATTATGATTCCTTACAGTCACACTGAAGCTAGAACAGGAGGCTTTAACTAGATAACTGGATGATGTGCTGTTTATTTACAGTTCTTGCTTAGAGAATTTGTATACAATGACATGGGTTGCTATACTGTATTTTGGGGAAAAACAAAAAAGGTAAAATTGGTGATGTGACTTTTAAGGCTGCCCTTGGGAGAATTTTGTATTAAATGTATTTCTGCTGATAGAAAAAATATTTATCATGATTAATAAGGAAGTGTTAAGATTTGTTATTTTAACAAGTAGGAAATAATTTATTTTTTATAATACTTCATTTGAAAGCATCTGCTGGAAGTATGCAGCATATGCTGAAAATAAGCAAATGCCAATGTGTGCCAGAGTGCCCCAACACTGATTTAATATTAAGTACAGACAGTGTTTTCCCTGACTCCGGTGAGCTTAGGGTTTGGTCCATTTATTAAACATTCCTCATGTAGCTCAGTATTATTATTTTCTAAGCCTTTTTCCTTCGTACATTGCTGCTATTAACTGAAATATTTTACCATCTGGTTTTGGGTGGGGTAAGAAATTGATTAGTGATTAAAATATTTCCAAGCCTATCTATAATTTAAACGTTAAAAACATATCTTTTTAAGTGTCATTGAGTTTAAATGGAAAATGTGACTAGAGTAATAATGTGTTGAGCTTGTGTGATGGCACATCTCCAAAGCATCAGCTCAGTGCAAACCACTACATCTGCATTTCATGACTTTTGGAGAATGCCAAGATATTTCCATGGGGTCCAACTGCAGAGCTCTATAACAAGGCAATAGATGCCTTCTGGTCAAACAGAATCATAGAAAATATTTGAGCTACATTGTGGCCTAGCAGTATGTCTCCTTCACTGATGATTGCAGAGGTTCATTAAGGGACTGTTTTAATACAGTTTTTCTTCAACTTTTAGCACAGTAACAGTTTAATTTAGGCCCAAGAATACATGTGTAGGTAAGATAGAAGGTAGAATATGGTTATTAATGGTGAAATACTGGAGTATTCTAACACATCTGTGCATGGGACTGTAAATCCCAGGCCTATGTGAGGAAGTGGTGCTCTGGTGCCTTGGTCTTGGAATGGCTTAGAAGTGTGAAGAATAGGAAGAGTGATTGGAAGAAATCACAATTGATGGGGAGTGCTTCGTTGCAAAGCATTAGCAAGCTTCTGTATGAAGGTGTTGCTTGTGATTTCTCTCATACAGCCTTTGCTATACAAACTAGAAACATATACTTCAAGCAAGAGAAGAATTCTATGGGACTGTAACAAATACATGGATGTATGAATCTGTATGTTGCTGTAGGGAACAGGCTTCTAAATATAGTTTTGCCTGGGACAAGGTCTGGATATCCTTGCTTGCTTTTGCATTGTATGGCTAGTACATAATAAAGATTTTACTCATCTATGCTATTTCTGCTGGAGAAAAACATTGGTTGAATTTCTGATTTGTGAGCTTAAATACATGGGGGAGAGTATGGGACTGGGCTACTTATTTTACCCTGAAGGGATCAGAAATTTTAAAGCAATTAAAAGGTCATCTTCTCTGCAGGTTGAACCAAATGCAGCTCTTCACTGGGGTCTTCTAACATTTGTTTGCATCATTTTTTTCTGTTAAATTTTTGTAGTGTTATATTAAAATACTTGGATCACCAAAATCAAGGTACAACAGCCACAAGCACCTCCAGATTGAAAAGCCAGAGTGCAAACAAACACACCTTCTGCCAAGAACCTCTCAGCATCTAGAAGCAGCAGGTACTGGATAGAGTTATGTTTCCATTTCAAGTGATGGTGACGATAGACCTGCAATACACTAATTTCTCTTAAAATACACTTGCAGTATGAGATAAAGTACATCATATTTCCTGTTTTAATTAATTTTAATTTTCAGGAAGGAATCTGAATGATATTTAAAGAGCAGGTGGACTTTCTATAAACAGTGGTGCTTGTTTTCCGAATTTCACAGACCTACCATTCATCAGAATGTTACATCGTTGTTTCATATTTCTTATCACAAGACTCATGTATGCTGAGATTCTTCCTCGATGATGGTGATTATTGAGCAGTATTGGTAGGAAACTCTCATATCATGAAATTGAAAGTGCATTTCTTATCTCTCTGTAATGTTTGTCCGTAAAGCAAAAATGACAAATAACTTAAAGATCCCTGATATGAGAGATTTGGAGCATTTTCATATCAGAAATCTTTCCTTCTGGATGAACTGTACATTCTCCATGTTGAATCATTCCATCTGAAATGTGTTTTGTGTATTGACTTGCATCTGAAGCAAGGAGAGGCAGCAAGGAGGCTGGGAAAGAGACCAAAGCTATGGATTTGATTAGGTGTGTCAGGCAACCCAAACATGAGGTAAAATATGGACCAGATAACCATCTTGGCTGAGATTCAAGTGAGGTTGGAATTATTTTTTTGACAGGGCTCCCTTCCTTGCTGCAGGAAGGCCTGCATACAGTCAAGGGATTGACTGGAAAGAATGGGATTATTACCAAGTCTGGGTGTAGTTCATGGTTGGGCTTTTAATTGCTTGCAAAACTTCTTCCATTTTTTTAGATGCTTTGTGGAAAGCAAAGCTTGTTAAGAACCAGCTGTTGAGGAACCAGTTCCCCAGTTGTTACCATAAGGAATCTGGACTTTTGCCTTGGTCCTTTTCTGTCTTAACGCAGAGGGAGTAAAACATTTCTGGAGGCAGTTAGCATCTGCCACCCAGATTTAGTTTGTTTCCCATTGATTTCTAATAAGCTAGAAACATGGCGAGAGCAGTAAGGAGCAGTGTGAGTGCCAAAATCTCTCTGTTACTTTCCAAGCAGCCATAGCAATTACTTGACGTGGTTTTGTCATACTGTTGGTCTTAAATGTATTTCCTTAAATGTACTTTGTGGAAATTTCAAATAGACTTAGAGGATGTTGTGACAAGCCACCTTGGTTTCATCAGTTCCATTAAGTCTTGGATTATGCATTTTGGTCCTTCATTATTTATCCTTTACAATTGCCTTGCATGTGGTGTAGTGATTAATGAACCTTGATATTATCAAGAAGGAAAATTCATCCTTTAAAAACACCCCAAACTTATTTATGAAGCAGAGGGTCTTTACCCACAGCCATTGGACCTGCAGAGACCCACTGATGGGTGTTTCCCCTTGCATAGCTGTGCTATTATGTCTCATTTTGGTTAACACAAGTTTTCTTTCACTGTACCCCAAGTGCAAGTCTTTGCATTCAGCCTCGGATGACTCTTGTTTCACACTAATATCTTGTTGTAGCAGATGGTGGAGGTGTCAGGGAGCTGCTGAAAACTGCCATGTTTATTATACCTCCTCAGCACAGAGTGGCTCATCTGTTCCTGCTGGCAGTGGCTCCCAGGGGACTAGATGCCAGTTTAGGATATTCAAAACACATTGTGTCCTGGCCATGTTCTTGCCTGGCTTCGCATACGCTTGCTTTTGACTGTAAGAAAATGTTTTGTATAGGAAGGAGTACATGCTGGACAACTGCTTCAGACCTTCTCCAAGTTGAATTTATCCATAGAAAGCATGAAAGTGAGATGAGTGCTGCTAGGCAACGTAGTCCAGTTCTCCTATTGTATTTTAAAATGGTGATAGAGAAGGAAACCTTTGATAAATCCCATGAATCTAAAGAGTACTGTCTGTAAGGGGACAGGCTTACGCAGGAGTTGCATTTCTGCAGTGTAGCACACAGCCACTGAAAGCAGTGTCAAATTTGGCTCCATAACAGCTCTGGTAGCCTAAGCTACTAGGATCCTAATGTTTGAATGTATTGTTGAATCCTAGCCAGGTAAGCTGCTGGCATGAGCGTGGCTGTGTTGTGTCCCCATACCTTTTAAGTTACCAGATAATTTGAAAAGAACACTCAAATTCTGAAGTTACCTCACTGTTAAACCTGTGAACCTAATTGTGTTATTCCAGTAGCTTTTAGATTAGAACAGGAATGGATCTGCTTTCAAAAATTAGTTTGGTTTATTTTAAGCCTCTCTAGGCAAACAGGACTATTAATATACTAACTGATCACTTTAAGACTTGTAAAATAAATGGGTGACAAGTATTTAGTTTGGTTGGGGTTAACATGGACTAGGAAGGAGTTCAAGAGAATCAAACCAAACTAGGCAACAAGGCTGAGGTTGCATCTAACATCAAAGGGAACAGGAATGAAAGCTTCTCCTTTAGCACCTCCGGGTGCCCGTGAATGCTCCAGGCTGTGTAACAGGGGAGGTGCTACTACAGCCCTACAGTCGCTGTTGTCTGGGTGGCTGTATCTAGCTCAGGCAGCTTGACAGCAGATGAAAGTCAGTATAGACAAGTGTGAAGTATCTTGCATCAGAAGGAACAACTTAAAATTGCTTGCACACGTTGCTGGATGTGAAATTAACTGCTGGGAGGGGGGATGTGTGTGGGGGGTGGAAGTCTTGGCATCATTATGGATACATCATTGAAAACATCTGCTCTTTAGAGGTCTGGTCAAAAGAGAAAAATTTCCTCTCCAGCCCCAGTGAGTGGATTCCCTGGAGCATTGGGATGGATAGTGTTTATAGGGCCAAGTTTTCATCTGAGCATGCACGTTGGGAGACAGCTCACTGACAATTGATGACATGAGCTTGCTGCTCAAAATCCAGTTGCTTTCCTGCATGCCTTTGTTACTTGCAGAAGTAACTCATTGTGTTACATGACTGAAAGTCTAAAGTTTTCCATGTAAGAAAAGATAATAATCAAGGATGACTTAAAACCAGAAAAAAGCCCTCAGCACGATGATAGAAACAGCAGCTCTTGTGTTCTTAAGACCAACCAGTCTTAGAGAAACTGAGGCACTGTAACTGGGAGTATAACTGTCTAGACTGTAGGAATGATAAAAGATAATTTGCTTTTAGTTTGAGGTGAAACAGCTGAAATGAATCAAAGTTTTAATTTTTTTATTCTCTGAGGTTTGCCTTTACTGATAATTTTCATTAAGATCAAAGTACATGGAATATTTTTACATGATCTCTTTTGGGATTAATTTTATTTCCTCTCTGCTTCAGTTAAAACCTAGTGGGAAATTAATTATTTGGGCCCAAACCTTTCCTTTAGGAGCCTGACACAGTACAAGCATTTAAAGGTTACAGAGGAATAACAGAATGAAAGTGTTAACATTTTCTGATTGTGACAGCTATGCAGGGTACACGAAGGTAAAATATGATGTATGATAATTCTTTATCTGGAAAAATTACTGGCTTGTGTCTCAGTATTTCACCATGTGCACAGTGCAGTTCTGTAAGGAAAATACAGTGCTGTGTGATGACAAGTTTGCCACCTCTGTTAAGAAAGAGATTTTAGCTGTGGGCAATGAAAATCAATCAGATGAGATCACCTTTCTCCTTCAGTTGATTGGCAGTAGTGATGAAAATGGCTCAGGCACCAAAATCAGCTCCTGATGTTGAAAGACAGTGTCAAGATGACTTGAAGGTATTGACACACAGTCTTTGTTTCCTTGTGGATTCCAGCACATTGTTGGCTATGAGTACACCAGGGAAAAACATAGGGTATCCTATGGATTCACTCCTAGGGTATTTACATGAGAACAGGATCCCAGTGTTTACCTAGCTCCTTGCTACACCCCTCCTTCTGCCTTTTATCCAGTTTATACGCCCTTGGAGCTAGCTTAGTCTTGAGGACTTCAGAATAATCTCACAAATTTCATATGTAGCACAGAGTATTTTTGAATGTGTGCTGGGAGAACTCATTAGCTTCTTTGACCTCAGTGATTTATTTTTTTTTTTTATTCCTGAAATGATTATTCTGGTCCATGGTGAGAATTTGCCTTTAAAAATTCTGGAGCAATTGTTTTTACAGACCTGTAGTCAGGAGGAATATATATTTGCATTTATTTCTATTAAAGGCTCATACAGAAGGAAAAGGATGTTAATTAACCCAATAGCTGCTCCCTTTGTCTTCCCTTTTGCTGCATCACTTGCCTTGTATTACACCCATGGTGCTGGCCACAGCCCATCAGAGGTGCCCATCAGGGCTGGCCTGGGCAGTGGAAGGCTCTGACCTTTCAGAGCTCAAAGGCATTTCCCTTGAAGAAATGCAGAAGTACGTGAACACATGAGTGCCACCCTTGATATTTTCCCCTCTTCTCTGCCCTCACTTGTTTTTTTTCAGTCTGCTCTTCTAAAGGGCCTGAATATCTTTTTGTTTTGTTTCCCTTGGGAGCCTGGTAGGTTGCTCTTTGGGGGAAATTGCTAACAGGATGTTGGTATTTTAGTCAAGATTTGTTTGCAAAATTGGAGGATTTTTTCCAAGAAAAACTGTTCCTCTGCTCCATGTGAGAGCAGTGGGCAGTGTCTGTGGAAAGTGTCCACCCTTTAATACAAATCGTGATGAGATTAATTGCCTTTCTGTTTTCAAAAAAAAAAAAAGGGAATTACTGGTGGTCCATGGAGACCTGACTGCTTATGGAATGCTGACTCCTCCTTTGTATAGGCTGCTAAAACATACTTTGCTGCTTCTGCTGTGTACCTTATTACTCTTCTGTGTAAGTAATTGCTGTGGTTGCCTCATGGGCTTTAGGAAATCAGCAGTGGGTGGAGAAGTGCTAGTGAAACATGTACAGTAAATTGTGAAGCATCCCACAAATAAGTTGGTGAGGCTTTTACTTTGGAGTGCAGAATCGATATCTGGGCTGCACACAGGTCAGCCTTTATGTGCTGTGTGAAGTTTAAAAGATGCAGTAATTGAAGGACAGCTTTTAGGAAAGTTTGCAGTGAATGTTTGGCAATGACTTCAGCAAGGTGCTCCTGCATTTGTGAGCTACCTCCAGGAGCTGGCTGAGGCAGCTTTCTAATTTCACTAGAGCTTGACTTTAAAGTCAGCTGGAGATACTGTTCCTTGCTAGACCATCTGTTTGGCTGAAATGAAAAACCACCGTGTATTTTTTTTGTTTGAATGGGCCTATTTCATATCAGAAGAATACAGGAAATAGAAGCATCTTCTGTAAAGGGATGAGTTTGACTTTAGCAGGCTTGTCAGCTCTGAAGACTTGGGCAAAAATCTCATTTTGTTTTGAAGTTTTCATAAAGGCTTATGTGACTAAGTCTGGATCTTGAAGGAGGAGGTTTCTAGGATTTTCTTTTTTATTATTATTATTTTATTTATGGATAGTATTCTAGAGAGATCCCTATTGCATCATCTAGCTGAAATTCTTGGTTTGAATTTTTCTTCTTTGGCTGTGCCAAACTCAAGTTAATGGGAATGTGGTACTGGAGATCATGCAGGGAGTATTTTCCTAATGGAAGCACAGGTCACAGATCTGAGTGTGATGCAGCTCAGGAAAAAAAGTATGGCTGTTTCTGGTACTGTGCTGTGGTCTGTTGAGTGAAAAGCTAGCTGTCCGTTACTGTCCCCACAGACCCATCCTGCATACCAGAAGGACTGCATAAATATATGCCATGTGGTTTGAGGCTTTGAATAGCTAAACTAGACCGTATTCCTAGAAGAACTGCTGCCATATAACAAAAGTATTCTGAACAGACAGCCTCCAATTTTCTTAACCTCTAAAATCATCGTTTAGTTGAATTGCTAGCTAAATTATATTATTTTAAAAAATAATTAAAATTTCTGGTGGTTATTTCTTATTTTTTTAGTATTTAGTGAATTTATAGCTTGGTTTCCACCTTAAACTACAGTATTGGGAGGGTGGGAGTTTTGTTATTTGGGCTGTTCTGGCTAAGTTCCTTGGTAACATCCTCAAAGGCCAAATGGGGTCATGTGTGTATGATAAGAATATGCTTTAATAGGTCAATGGGTGATGTTGCTGCATGATAAATCCCAGTTGTGCCACTAATGTGGAATGATTTAATCAGTCCTCTCTTTTGTCATTGCATACTCTCTGCTGCATTACCCCAGCTGGCTGGTGCAGTTGCTATAACTTATTTAGATATAAAAGTGTGCTGTTGTTAACAAAACTGTCTTAGGTTTTTCTGGCCATCTTGGTCAGCCAGTCTATGTAACATAGGAGAAAAGTTGTCTCCAGCATCTACAGGTACTCAGTTTCAGTATGGACTGAGTCAGGTAGTTCATCCTCAAATGAAGTTCTTAGATTTTTGTTTTCTGAGATAAGACTGATATAACTAAGAACATCAGCCAGAAGATAATACTGTATCTCATCCTGATGTCAAAATGTAATATGATGCAGTGGAGCATATTATAAATGTCAGAACTATATTGTCTAATGGATCCTCTGACTATTATGTGATGTTTAGACTCAGTGATTTAAGCTAAATGGGAATGATAAATCTTCACTTAAAGCCCCAAAATTTAAAAACGTGAGGCATCGCTGTGTATTTATTCTTTAAGATGATAAGCTATCCAAGACTCTGAGAGAAAAGGAATAGGGAAAGGTATAATGAGTGAAAGGGATCTACTAGATTCTTTAATACCAGACAGAAGGAAAAAGCTCTGAAATTCGCTAAGGATTCAGTTACTGGTGTTCATGTTCAATGCTAATAGTGTTCATGTCAACCTGTGATTCTGAGTGCAGTTGGAAAAAAAAATGCCTTGTTTCAAAATGCTCTTGCTTTTTGCTGTTTTCACACTTCTATACTTTCTTCTTTCTTTGCCTCCCCAAATTCACACTGCAGCAAGCCCAAAATAACCATGTAGCTAGACAAGCAGTCAGCTATCCTCACCAGCTGCAGTGAGTTGGCTTTTATTTCTGACCTGGAATCAATTTGCTGGTAACAAACATATAATAGAGCACGGGAACAGAAAAATAGTCTCACAACTTATCTAGGCTAAGCGAGGTGTTAAGCAAGAGAATGGAAGTGTTGCTTTCAGGTGAAGAGAAAATTTGAATACTTAAATCCAATAATCATCTCATCCAAATGTACCCTTCTGTAGACAGTGTATTTAACCACAAGCCACAGTTTATCGATGTAGTATGTAACTAAAAGATTGACTTTAAAACTCATACTGCGGTTCAACTACAGAGAAAGACCATTTATAGTATGGCAAGAATCATCTTAATTTCTTGAAAATTAAAGAAGGCGTTGCAGGGGCTTGAATATCCTGCATGTCTGTGGGTATTACACACCATGTAATCAGAAAGACACATTTAGAGTGTAGCCCGATGTAATAGGTTGTCTTCAGCTGCTGGGAGTCTGGGAAGGACGAGTGGCAGATGGGAGGGCCTAACTTCCAGAATGCCCAGTATGCTTGGCTCTTGTCTGCTACAGACAATCCCTTGAAGAGGTTTAACTAAGGCTCTGTTTATCAGTGGGTTTTTCTATATGAAGTTCTGAGATAATGGCGCAAAAAGCCTGTTCCTCTCTGATGTCTCACAAACTTCAGACTTTGCTGGTTATCCCTTGAGGTGACAGGGCACAGCTTTGACTCAAGTGTATGATTAAAAGATTAATCAGAAAGGTTCTGGTTGATTGCTTGGTAGGAGAGCTAATATTTATTACAGGATTTGGTTTTAGATTTTCTGGATGTGATTCATTTCCAGCCATTAAGACTTTATTCAGTGATGCATTATGTGCATCCTAAATGAATTATCGATCATTTTAACATGAATTGTTTTACTTTTTTTGTGAATGATTTGTTCTATGAAAAGGCTGACTCTTTTTGAAAGAGGACTTACTAGGAGAAGTGGTGGTTTGCTTCAGATGCCCTCTCTCTGAACTTTGGGCTGGTTCTTGGGTGAATGGTTATGCTCAGCTTTCCAAGCTCCCCTTGTACATTAATAGCTGGATATATAATATTAGTGATCTATGACTGGACATACCAAGGGATGCTGGAAGTGGACAAGCTTGGGCACTTACTTATGTGCTTTCAAAAACCAGAACAGTGGTTTCCACTTTACTTTCACAAAGGTGTTTTGTTTTGTAGGGGAACCAAACATTAAGCTAGAATTAGAAAGATCAGTACACCATGATGTTGTCACTTATTTAGAAAACCTGGAAGGGATGTTCTCCAGAAAATCAAACATTGTTCTTTGATTTATATATCTTGCTTTTAACTTTTGTAAGGTTTTAAATAAATATATTAAATTCAGTGCTGTCATCGCTATCTTGGAATAACCTTATTTTTATAGTGTATTTCTTTTAATTGGGAGCTAGATAGAAGATCAAATTAAGCTCTTAAAGCTTTTAAATTGGGTACTGAACAATTATTTTTGGAGAGTCTGTACTTTTATGACAGAGATTGTGGACCAGGTTGATAAGAGAAGAGAAAAAAATCAATTTAGACCTTTTCATATTTGAATTCATTACATTGGTCTTACTCTATTAAAATAACAATTAATTTATGGCAGCCAATATTGTGCAATTGCATTGGAAGAGGGGGAAAATGCAAGGTAATAATGATGATAAATTTATCAAGTTACATGGTTGGAACTTATTACCTTGAGTGACAGTAATTTTGTATTCAGTTAAAAGATTGCTATTAGTAATAATAGAGTATCCAAGGATCAGGATTTGAACTGATAGATCCCTCTCTTCACTTTAGCTCTATATATTGCAAATAAGGATTTAGCATTGATGTAGCAATGAAAAAAGTCTTAACTGAAGCTCATTTTTTATTCTTCAAATAAAATTTGAATAGGTCTTTAAAAACGTTTTGTCTCCTCCTGGCACACATTGTGCTGGTACCTAAAAGCAAGCTTTAGTCAGAACTATTTATATGTAATTCTGTGGTTAATGCACCAAACATTCTTGAAAAGTATATTACTGTCTGCAAAATGTGTTTCTAGCTCTGTGGAAAGTAGAGCAATTAGTACCCAAGAGATATTCGCTTTTAGGTTTTTCAGAAAGCATTTACTGTGGTAGGTTAAAGACTGATGTTTACTGCATGCTCTTACACAAAAGCTTTACTTGTTCCATTGGTACCCTGTATACTGTGAGGCACTTACAGCTTATTGCAGCCTGAATCCTAGGGTTTAGGACTGCAGTGTGTTTTTTAACTGACTAGATTGAAAAAACAGCAGTATGCCAGAGTTCCCCACTGAAAAAGGTCACTTGAGGTACTGTAAATCCTGAAGAAAATTTCTAGGATTTTGGTGGTGGTTTTTTCTAGTTTGTGCTGAGATGGCTTTGAAGAAACCCAAGTAGAGGTTTTTTTGGTAGTTGCTGATAAGCATCTCTAATACTCTGCTAACGTAGTGATTTTTGATGCGGGAGGGGAACCACCAAAACCCCAAACCAGTAATGTCACGTGTGAACTCAAGAAGCTTTAATTGCTGCTGGATACCACTATCATTGTAGCTGTGCCACAGCAGCCTGCCTGACATCAGACCAACCCCCACTGCTGGTCGTTACAGTGAGGGGAGATAAAGGGCCCAGGAAAAAAAAAAATTAAAGTAAAGTTTACATGAAACCATGGATTCTGGGTCCTGCTAACTCAATTTACCCCCAAAAGATGAGAGAGGCAGCTGACTGTGGAGTCTCCCAGCTTTCAGGCACAAGGTATCTGCTCCGGCTTCCCTGGAAGCACAGGGCTGGTGCCCACAGAGCCTGACAGCGAGGGCAGGATCCCCAGTGCTGTCCAGTACTGGGCTCTTCGTTGGTGCCATTGGAGATGCTCAAACAAATAGATACCAGCAGGATCTGTCTCTTGTGTAAAAGTGGCATCTTATTCATATGTGGAAGACTAAATACCTGGTTTTCAAGTGAACTAGAACCAAAACAAATAAACTAAATTCTTTATTCTCCTCTGTTCCAACATGGAAGAACACACAGTAGGATTATGTTATAAATTGGGACGGTTGCTTTAATTTTTCAATGACCAGCAATTGTGTGCATGGGAACCTAGTATCAAAAAATAATCCTTTTAATACATTAGACCCATAGACTGGAAAACTCAATCTGCATGGCTTAATCTGCCATGCCAAAGGTAACAGCAGTACACCAGCTGTACTGCACCTGCTGTGCAAGTGTCCCAAGCTTCAGGGTGAGTGGCGTACTTGTTTCACTTGAAATGATCTGTGTTAATGTAATCAAAGGCTTCCAAATTCCCTGACTTGCTGCTGTAAAAGTAGGTGCTGTGTCTCCTGGGGCTAATATGGAATGTTACATCCTGATTTATGGTAGTCTTGCTGTTTCAAGACCAATTAAATCTTTAGCTATAGCAATGGTGGACTAGTTGATCTTAAAAATCTTTGGTTATAAATGAACTGGATAAGTAGCTTTAGCTTAGGACTGTTCATGTTCTAGCACTGACATGGCTCAAAGCTGAAAGATCCGATTTGGCTCAACAAGTGTGAGTGCCATTTCAGGGCCCTGAGGTCCTTCTGGGGGTGTGATGGTGTCTGGCTCAGCCATGATAAGGTCTGATCTGTTTTGCAGGCACGTAGTCCGAGGCCAACAACCTGTCAGAAGCCTCTGCCAGTTGCTTATGTTCTCTCTGGGTATCAGGCAAAATCAAAGGCGAAATGAATTCTTATATATGTGTCCCTTAAAGGAAAGGGAAATGCAATATGCACACTGAGAGGCTTTCAGCTGAGACAGACTCCTGGTAGTACTGATCATAGTTCAAAGCACATGAATTATCCTCTGTTAAAGCAATTGCTATTTCTAATTCCTGTTCTCCTCCCCCTTACTGATTTATTTCAAAAACTAGGTGGGAAAAGCCAAAAGCAAAGCATGAGTTACACTCTTCGTTCTGGCAGTGAGAATTGCAGCCCAGCCTCATAATCCCCTGCAGACGTAAGTGTCCCAGTTGCAGGCCAGCTGCCCAGAGCATGATTTCCCATGGCTGTGAACCCTAGCCGTGGGATGACCCCTCTGAGCAGCCGAGCAGCCAGAGGAAGACAGGGAGGAAGGCAGTATTGCAGGCAGGGGACCATCTTACGGGGGCCTGAGGGCAACCCTCAGGACAGCTTTGATGAGTAGGGCTGAAATTTTGGGTTTGGCTCATGCTGAAAGGAGAACGTTCAGCATAGCACCTGGAGCCCTGTGCCGTGTGCTCTTGGTGACTCCCAGTGAAGCTGTGACAGGAATATGGACAATAGTATGAAGTGAGCAGAGCTTTGCTTAACTGAATGACACAACAAACCCCCTTTAAACTCAGTAGGAAGAATCAGAGGTGGATAATAGTTAAAATACAAAAGAGACAAACCCCAAAATGGAGGTGGAAAAGATGGTGATTGCTTTACAAATGCTGTCTCTAGTTTGAAGTTTCTGAGACCTGAGGCTTTTTGAGATTTTTTTCAAGATCCTAAGAGCACCCAAGCTGGGGAGTCAGTGGAAAGGAATGTATTTTTTTCTAATATCCTATTTCTTGTTTAACTAGATTACTGGATATGCCGTTCATGAATATGGGGGGAATACCTCATTGTAACTGGTTTTGAGCTCCTTTGTTCATCAGTAACTTACAGCAGTTCAGTGTGGCTCTTCAGGTAATGGGGTGGTAGAAGTTTGCCCATTTCATGTGTGTTCTCTTCAGAAGACAAGCAGAAAACCCCAAGAAGATGAAACTCAGCATTTCATGTAAATAGCCATGGAAACAGCTCTTGGAAAACAACTGTTCTCTAATTATGTGACTCTCCAAAAATCTTAACCAAGCTCCAGCAGATGCAAACACAGCGCAGACGGTCGCAGTAATTACGCTAACCGGCGATAAAAGCTTCCATTTATGTGGCCCATCTACATCCTCGATGCAATCACTTCCAATCGCAAAAGGCATCTAGCAGTTGGAAACCCAGAGCATTATTAGATTGCATTGACTCTGCTCCCCACAGCTGAGGGAATGCTCTTTCCCTGCAATACATTTCCCTAACAATTTCAGGACCATTGAGATACACCCTTGAGTCAATTAAAATTATCTCCACTAAACTAGACTGCAGCTTTTAAAGTGTTGTCTAATAGCTGATGCGAACAGCGCCCATCTAGATTACAGCAGTGTGCAATGGTTTTATAAAACATTATTTATATTCTCAGCATGTCAGTTCAGAATGGAATTCTTATTCATTTACTGTGATTTCATTTTACTAACAAAGCAGTGCATAAAGCCGTTTTTTAGTACAATGCAGACTATTGTATTCATCTTGCAGAAGGAATGAGCAAATGTAAAACATGGTATTTTTTTCACCTGTCTTTAAGTGAAGCTGGTTTTAGGTGTAGGGAAAGCTGCTCTTGGACGATTAGAGACAGGTGACTAGGAAAACACAAAACGCTTATGTGATGCTTACTGTCTCTGCAGATCCTCTTTTCCTTTCTCCCATTTGATTTATATCTTTTTTTGCTCTTCAGGTTCATTGGTAAGCTGTTATTAAGCTCCTGTTGAGCACCAGAATGGCTATGTGGTCTGAGCAAGTGTAGTAGTAAGCTGATAAGTGATAAAGTGACAGCAAGTAGGCCAGTTCAGCAGGGAATGAATAAAGTTTTTTCTCAATATATGCATCAAAAGTGGAGATATTTAATTCAAACTTAGATGTAAGCCTCAGTTCATTTTCTTTTTTCCTTGTTTAAAAGAAGAGAACAAGCAGAGAAGACAATATATCGCTTTTAATTTGACTTTTAGAAACCATACACCTGTACTATACAGGGCTGGGAGAAGACCAAACCTGTTTTCACGTGGTTACGTTGTGGCAGTTTGTCATTATAAACGTCTCAAAGGATTATGAGGCAGAAATTGATGTTCTGAGCTTTCATTTTATTTGAGGGATGCTGGTAGTTTAATTTAGTAGCAGTGGGCTTTGATATGAGCAATTCTCAGAAATAATATATTGCTTGGAGATAATTGTGTTCTTAGAGGTAGTTGCAGGGATTAGATATGACTTCCAAGGGGAAGTTTTGTGTACAGTCTGGAGGGTATGTCACTTGCTCTTGTCCTTTGATTAGGGATCTGAACATGGGATGTAAGTTTGTAATGCAATAGCATAACGTCAGATACATGCTGAGTCTGGGACTGCTGTAAGCATCAGATTTTCCATGAAGCTTGAGGCATTATCTTGTATATGGTGAAGAGTTTCTTTGGGAAATCATTCATTAGATATCTGTGAACTCTGGCATTCCATTCTGTTATGGCTTTACGATTCTGGACTTGGTTGTCTGTTCTGTAATGCAGTCATGAGAGTGACCCAGAAAACTTCCAGAAGCAGCAGGAAATTCCCATATCCATGATTAGGCAATAAAAGATCTGCTGGATTCAGAATGCGATCACTTCCTCATGTTTCATCCTTTACACAAATTCTGGTGTGACTCAAACCTGATACTGGCTTAATGTATGTCAGTGAAAGGCCTAGAAAGGAGGAATATCGCAGTGGGCCTTGGGAGTACAGTTAATGGCATCAGCTTTTGAGTCTTGAAGTCGTAGCTGTTGGCAGAAGCGAGCCCTGGCATTACCTGAAGCTCTGGTCTCTTTCACTTCGCCTCTTTAGAAATCTGCTTGGTGGTGTTTTATTCTTTGTTCTTTTGGTTGGGTTTTTTCCTTTTTACCCCCCTTTTTTTTCCTCCCCTCCCCACTAAAGAATTGACGTTTCTAAAAGTTTAAAAAAAGTCCTAGTTTGACAGGACTCAATTCCATCATAAATGCTGATAGCTATTGGCATGAAATTAAAACACAGCAAACAATTAAAAACATGAAATGACTAGTAAAGTGTAACCTTTTTAATGACTATACTTTTTTCCCAAACCTCTCTCCTTCTTGGGTTGTCCCTTCTGTAAGTACATTCATGGACTTCACTGTGTGAAAGGATATGGAACAAAAATGTAATTTAAAATTATAGGAGCTGGATTTTGCTGAGAAAAGTCTTAGGGAAAGCTGAACTGAGGTGACATTACCTAGACAACAGGCTTTGTTAAAGTATTAAGTTGGTCTTTGATTAATATTGTGTGGAAAGAATATTTCATTTATTTTACCTAGCTTAGTTAAGCAGTGTGTACTCTTTAGAAACTAGCTACCAACTGTAAGACTAGGAAAAGCCCCTCTTCAAGTTCCTAGGTAAAAAATTTGTTTTATTTGATCTAAAAACCTTTTTCCTGTTCACTAATTACAGACATAGTTTTGTTGTTGTAAATAACTCATGTATTTAAACAAAGCCTTTTTCACAAACCAAAACTTCTTAAACGAGTGTTTTTATGTGTGTGAATTTAAGTCCTAAACTAGGTCAGTTGGGAGACCAAAGCAAGAAGTTAGTCTTGTAAATAAAAATGCATTCAGGTATATAAAAGATTATGTCTAACTTAAAATCTTCTAAAGACCAAGTAACAGCTGCTGAAAATGAGTTAAAATGCAAAAATGAGAAGTATTCCAACTCAATTTCACTCCAACACCTAGGAAAATCATGGCACATGTTGTACAGGGAATCATCTTTCAAATGATATATCTAGTACATATCTAAACACTCGTTTAGTAAGTTACCATTAACAGTAAAAGTTCCTATTTAAACAAGAAGTGGGTGTCTGAATGAACAGGTGCAATATCATCAAGCATTTCTAGCTGGTATTTTGTGTCAGACTTGCATGACCAACCAGTTTGGCCAAGACTGGCCAGTGGAGTGGTGAGTTAGGGTTACGTATCTGTTGAAAGAGTGGTGTACAAAGGATGTCTGCTTGGGAAAGAAGAAATAAATAGCAAAATAATGAACCATATTTATTTCTTCCTGATTGAATAAACCAAGTTTTTGAGTAGGGATGGATGTAGAGCTTTGGGAAGGATGTTGGAGAGAGAGTCTGTTTGCAAGAGGGTTTCAATTTGCTGAAGAGTTTATACTGAAGCTTGTAACAGTAAGAAGAAAATATCTTATCAAGGCTGAGGGAAGGATTTGCTCTCTGTTAATGCAATGACCTCTGTAGGGTTCAGAAACCTTTCAATATCCTGTTTGGGAGAATGAATGAAAAAAGAAGACTGAAAGGAAATTGAAGAAAGATGTTATTAGTAGTGGCTTCCTGGGAGTGGTTGCCTGTGTTTGGATTGGCTGTGTCAGGGATGGGAGAGGCTTTCATCCACACGTGGCTGAAGCATTATCTTGATGTAGGCTATAAGGGAACATGCTGTGTGAGGAGATACTCAATTAATTTTAAAAAATACAGGTGGAAAAAATCTGTGCAGGTTTGCCAAGTCTTTCATTAAAACAGTGTTGGGACTGACATGCTGTGAGAGACAGGAGACCTGTCGTGATTTGCAAGTTGAGGGGGAAGTGCTATTCTGAAAAGAGGAACAAGATACTTCTTTTGAATACAGTAAAGATTCAAAGTGTATCTATGTTGATTTCATTTGAATTCTTCCTGGAGAGCAGGTGACAATGTGCAGTGGCTTGGGGAGGCTTTAGTGGGGATAGATCAACATCTACAGCCATGGAAACTTGTGAACTTGCAGAAACAGTCCCTGTGTCATCCCCCCCTTCCCTTCATACTAATATAGAAAACATTCCTCTTTGCCATTGTGTGTTAGAAAAATGATGAGAGAAGCAGGTGACAGACTATTTGGAAAGCACCCTTGAGGCAGCATATAGCAAACTCAGAAACAAAGTGGTTTGAATTACAGTTTGGAGTAAAAGCACTATTTTGGCACTGAAGCAGAACAGGAGATTAAAATAGAGGCATATGATAACAAATGGCTTCATTCAATGTTGGGCTCCTGTGCAACAATTTTATTTCTTGAGAATCCTGAGACCTTGCCAGCTGTACAACTCGCTGCCTTCTGCTTGTCCTGACGATGCCCAGTGTGTGTTAAACGAGCAGCCTGCAGAAGTGCTAACCCTTATCCTCACTTCGCAGTCATCAGACAGAAAGGGGAGTGGATGTAAGAGCTGCCAGAAGACCTCTTGAACTGTGTTAGCACAGGACTGAATTTGGGTGGCTGATAGTGACCACGGCAGCAAGGAAGGCATGGTCTTCCAGCTGAAGATGGTGGGCTTTAATAGACATTAAACCATAAATAAGTGGAAGAGACAAGAGAAGGATGGCTAGAGATTGACTAATTACTTGAAACCTGATTGGGACCATTACTTCTGTGTCAGATTTAGCCAATTCGGATCACCACCTCTAAATTTTAATTAAAATTGGTGCTGTTGCCATTAATTGTATATTCCAATAACTTTAAATAATGCAGATGATTTTTATTCAGTTGTCCTCTCCTGGCCTTGCCCTACCGAGATCACTGTTAATTAGATACTACATTACATCTAGCAATGTCTTTATTGCTGTTAATGTTGTTGTCTATATTATCTGTATGGCTCCAAAGTGAGAACATGCTGAGAATTTAATAAGATGACTGGTAGTAGAGAAGCAGATATTAATGTGTTGTAAAACAGCTCTTAGGACACACTTATTAAAAAGTGACCACATCACTCATAAAAGGGGATGATTTAATTCCCAATCAAAGCAAAGAGTTAACTAATTCAGCAGTCTGGAACCCTTATTTTTCTTCAGGACCCTTTAAATAAAAACAGGAATACAACTGTCATGGATTTCAAAATGTCTCTTGCACACATCTGCCTTGTGTTGTACACGATACAGATAAACATTATTAAAAAAACTATTTGTGATCAATTTTGTTTTGATGCTGCTGGATTGTAAAAGATGTGATAGCTTTATTATTTTTTGGGGGGGGCGGGGTAGGGGGGGGGATATGTTCAGTGGACTGTGGCTGTTACTGGTGGAGATAGGTCCCAGAATCAGCTGGCTGGACCCTGCCAGGCAGGGAACAGAGGGCTAGCTCAAGGTAACCCATCAGTGACAAGATGTGTATATTCTTTTTTTTAGTGTCAACTAGAAATTAAAACTTGCAAGAAGAGATTTGGTAAACTATGGAACGTGACATTTCCAAAGAATTTCAATCAGTGTAATTCCTCTGGCTTCTACAGCAAACTCCCTTTTCCCCCCCCCTCTTCCTGAAAGAAATGGTTCTTGGGAATTGTTCCAATTGTAAGAAAAAAAGTATTTTTTTCTTTTTTTACTTAATCAATTTCAAACAAGGTTTGTGTCTTTTGGGGTTTTGGGTTTGGTTTTTTTTTTTTAAACAAGGGTTAAACTTTGTTCAAGTCTCTCTGCTGCGTGCGGATGATGGCTGCCACTTGCACGAGCCTCCTTGGAAGCAGAGACTTGAACGGATCCTGCAGGCTGCCCTGGCGCGCCGCGCCAGCGCGCACTGTGCTGCGGGTGGCCTCATTGTAGATAAAGTTGGACATTAAGAAGCTGGTTTCAGAGAAGCAGTGCCAGCCTTTCCACTGATAAAGCTTTCCTTTGAAGCTCTCGAGCTGTATTTTGTCTCCCTGTGTATTTTTGAAGAGCATTGTGTATGCTTAACAGCGTAAATAAATAAATAAAGCCTTGCACATTTATCTCTGATGAAAGCCTGCAATAAATTTATATGCAAATTAGGCCCAGCTCCCAGCGAGTTGCCAATGTAGCCTTCAGGGTTGTTAGGGTTGTGCACTGCAGATCTTACCCTTAGGAATTCTTTCCCGATACCCAGACCAAACTTTTTTCCCCTTCATTTAATCTCATTGCTATTAGTTATAGCAATTATCAGCCACTGAGATTGCCACATCTTTTAGTGATATTTTAATCTTGTAATTGTGATGGCAAAGAAGGTTTAATCCCTTGTTTTGTGGTGGTGTGTTGAACTGGAGATGAAAGTGAACTTAAGTTCTTTGTTCTTGACTAATAGTAATCAGAGGTAGACACATTCCTTCAGGTCCTGTAGGTGTACAAGAGCAACTGCAATCTATTTTTGTAGAACCTGTTTGTTTATGGTGACTCTGCATACTGTAGATACTGAAGAGTAATGTGAACCATTTTTCCTTTTTTTTTTTTCAGCAGTGTCCTTTCAGTTTATGGACTGCATATATTTCGATGATCTGCTGCATACAGGGATTAAATTACAAACTGTTTTCAATGTTGCTTATGAATTTAAAGTCTGGAAAAGAAAAGATCTTCCGCTGGGTTATGGTTTTTGATTATATCTTCCTAATTGCACACATCTAGTGAGATTACATCACATATTCCGCAGACATGACCAAGGCGTATGGCTCAAGATTTATGAGATAAACATTAAAGTGCAAACACGTAACTGCAGAGTAATGTAATGTCAGTTAGGAAAATTGGGTTGAGACTTCCAGACTAACCACAAGGAGATCCAAAGCAGAGGGGGAAAATGCAATTTTTCCTTCATCTGCTATATATTAGGGATTGCATTTCACAGATGACTCTGTGGGCACTGTACTGCTCTTTACCAGCGTGTGCACTTAGAATGATCTTTGTTGAAATCATCCTAACAGCAGGAATAACTGCAGAGAATTGCTGTGGGATTAAAAAGTAAATAAATTCAGTGTCTTTGCTCTTCAGTGCAGTGGATTCCATAATCCTGAATGGTCTCTCTTGCTGCCAGCTATTGAACTATAGGTATAATGCTTTTCTTGTTGGGGTGATACTAAGCAAGATGCTCTTAGTTTAATTATGACTGTGTCCCTTGAGCTGTCAAAACTGTGAGCTATGACTTGACAAGAGGAAAGAAAAAGAAAGGAAGGTATCCCTCCTAACTTCTCGAGAGTCTGCACAGGACAAGGTACCGTTCCTCAGCTGATCAGTAGTGTCACACTTCGTTAGAAACAGTGCTCCGACTCCTGCAGAGTAAAATGCAGACTAGGAAAAGGGATGTCTGCTATGCAGAGAAGGAAGATGCTGCCAATTTGTAGGTTTTCATGACTGAGGTTTCCAGTTCCTATCATTTCCTGTTGTGGTATGGGGGCAATTTGCCTTGCATTTCAGCAAATTAGTGCACCTGCTGGAATATTGCCTCTGCAGCTCCTGCTGAGCCATTTCAGGCACTCATAATGCTGTCATTTGTATCAGAAAGGTGGCAGAGTGGTGCTTTTTAGCTTGCAAAGTTGCTGGAATGTACCACTGTACTTCAGACACCGAAGGTGAGCTGTCTAAGTAGTAAAGCCATGGAATATTGCAAATAAGAAGAAAATACTCTGAACTGAGTATTGCCAGAAAGAAATGCAAACAGCTTTAAGCATAAACTTCGACTTCACTATTCATTTAACTATGAATGTCAAAGGTGGTAAGATGTAGTTTAATCATTTTGACCTCATTTTAAAAGAAAAAACACCTGAGTTTCTGAAGTGAAGTGTCTCAAACTATATTTAGGCATGTGTGTGAAAGTGGCCTGATTCTCAAAGGTGCTGAGCAATTACAGGGATTGGAGAAGGGTGATAGCCTTTGTCCTGGATTCTTAGGCTTAAAAATTAATACAAGTGCTTGTTGATGGAGAGGATCAGACTATGAGCTCTTCCAAAAGGCTGGAATCCTATATCATTGTGTGTAAATGAAAATTTATTCTTTTTCAGTAGAAATAAGGGAGATCACTGTAAATGTTCAAATTAAAGTGCCTCTGAGTATTAAAAGAAAAAGAAAGGAAGAAAAACTCAGTTGAAATGAATTATTTTTACACTGCCCTGGAATATATGCAGTGAAGCCAGTGTAAAAAGCACAAGGAAAAAATCAAAAATGTAGCTTGTTAGTTCAGGTCCAAACTGAAGTGTTTTGTTTTAGTAGTAGTTATAATGTATGGAAATGAAAGCATAGAAGGAAACACTGACACTACTTAAACAATACAGTTCACGTAGTAAATCCAGCAAATCCTCTTAACTATGGGAAGGTCTTCCTTATTTGGTGAACTCTCAATCTTGTAGAAGCTGTTGTCAATGACTGCATCTCTTTCCAGTTTAGAAATTACTGCTAGGCACTTAATTTTCATAATGTTGATTTTAGCATTCTTCAGTGCTCTCAGCATATATTTGATTTATGGCTGCTTCATGGATGCTGTGAATGACCACAAATGGTGGGGGGGAATCTTATAAAATTACAAAGAAAATAACTTTTGCCTCCCAGGACAATTACAGTCTTGGATCTTTGATTTTAGACTTTTTTCTTTCCTTTTTTTCTTTTTTTTTTTTGCTTTTACTTCCCTGGGTGAATATTAAAGCTTCCCAGTGAAATGGGTCTGTTTTTCAGGTATGCTAAAGGCTTTTTGTTATTTTTGTTATGACAGAGTAAAACCCAAAAACATTAAGTGGCCTTAAATGGAACCAAAACAACTTCCTGAGAGTATGTCCTGTGGGACAATCCCCCCTAGACATTTTTGAGCCAAAACTAGATAGGAATTTTTTTGGGGTGGGAAATCACCTTTGTAAATCACCTTTGTAAGGGATGTGGTGCTGGTGGTTATAGGATTGGGGTGGATGAAGCTTCTGAGGACTGTAAGTGAAGTTCAACCTGGTATGCTCAGATGGGGTCATGGGAAGTTTTGGATATCATGAGTACACGACTCATGTTATGGTAGTCAACTCCCATCAGTACTGTTTGGGTGAGTGTTCCATCCCCAGCTTGAACCAGGATCCTGCATGTGTGTATGTATGTGACTTGTTCTCTTGTTTAATACTAAGCACGTGTGTGTTTGTGTTTACAGGATCAAGACTGTAAGAATCTTGGAAACCAGGAGAAATGGGTATAAACTAAACTTCATTATTAATTCTTAAGGAGCTGTGTTTATAAGGCTAGTTGAAATTGTGGATACTAGTAAAGTCAATCACTACAGACTTTGCTGCAGCTATGAAATATAAATGATCGAATGAATGACTTGGAAGCCTTTAGTTTTTAGGGTCTCTAGAGCACAGTTTACAGGAGTGATGGAGCATTGATGGTTGACAGGCTTGGAACATGATGGACCACTGGGGATAGTTTGGTACAAAGCCCATTTAGGAAATAGCTTACCAGTAGTTCCTTCTATTTTATTCCAGATGGTTGATAACTAAAGCCTGTTGGTAGACTGTACCTGGGGCACTAATGCATAATAGAAGTAATTTGCAGGAAAATGGGTCCCAGACTATGTAGGGCCTTGTCACTTCTGCCTCTTAAAGATGAGGACAATGGCAGGATAGGCCTTGCATCTGTTTTCTTAGGGGCTTGGGGAGTTGGACCTGTGCATGTGTAAGCCAACCTGGCAAAAAAGGGAGGTAGAAGAGAGCTTTGCTGAATTGGTGGTGCTTTGTTGTTGCTGTTCCTCTAACAATTTTTTGATGTCTGAGTGTAAGATGTAGCTTAAAAAAAAAAGCACAACTACTTACCTGCCTTTTGCTTAGAAGGCTAGGTAATACAACGTACTCCTCCATGGGCGTGAGAAAGGGTGAAGTGGATGACTATTGTTGTCTATTGTTGTGTTTTCTGGACAACAGTGAGTCATAAAAGGTTCAGCTGAGGTTGATACCAACTGTGAAACGTAGAGAAACAGTATTTCTATTTAATAATTAAGTTTGGGGAAGGTGTGTATTTCATTAAAATGTTAGACTAAAGCAGACTATTAGTCCAAAAGAGCTGAATCCAGCATGAATGAGGTTGCACAGCTGCTGGCTTGCATGAACTCCTTGGCACCTTGGGAAGTAGCAGCTTTTTGCAATATGAAGATTGTTGGTCAGCAGTTCAGCGGGGGTAGAGGTGTGTGTTGAACATGCGATGCCACAGCTTAATGGAAAGAGGATATTATTTTTTGGGGGGTTGTCCTGGAGCTTGGTCATAACAGAAAGGGTTTTGAAGAAATGAATATCCATAGCTGGTGGTGTTTTCTGGCTGATGCATCCATTCTGAAGTTAAACCAAAGGAGGAGGAAAAGACATTATGTTGCCTGAAGACTTAGAAGAATGGTCAGTTTGTTTAAAAAAAAAATTAGAAACAAGGAAAAGATAAAACCAAGAACACTTGTACTCTGTAGACTGTATTGTAGTCTTCAACAAAGAATGAGTAAGATTATGGCATGAAACCTGATTGAGCTGGGCCAGTCTATATTCCAAGCCACCTTTTATAGGCCAGACCTTGATCTGTTTATTTCCTATACTCAAAGTTATTGCCCTGGCATCATTAGGCACCATGTATGCTATTGCTGTTCCATAAATAGAAATAATTTTTCTAGCCAGAAGGCTGGTCTGCTTCCAGCTCTTGGTGCACTGGAGAGATAGTAGGATTAAAAAGAGCTTTTAGACTCTATGAAGTTGAAAGACCACTTTCTGGAAACTGTCTTGTGTGCATTATGATATATCTAGGCAAAAAAAAAGATTTAGGTTACTACTTCCAGGACATCTGCAGGATTAATACTCCGCAGTTTGATCTGCTCTAAAACAGAGTATCTGTGAACCTTTTGAGATGCCAGCTGGAAAGTAGACATCTTGAACTACAGTGATAGTACTTCTGAAACACAATCCTGGAAGCCCTGTGCCTGAAAACGTGTTACCTCTTTAACATGTAAACAAAATGTTTTTTTCCTCCATGTTTCTCTGAAGTAATTATTTTATTTCAATGTTTATATCAATACTCAGTTTATAAATACACTCACTTGTTCTAGCTGGCAGCTAAGCACCAAGCATCCACTCACTTACTGCTCCTCCCTCAAAGGAGAAAAAAAGGGAAAAAAAGAAACAACCAACACAAATAAACCTCTCAGAAAAAGAGAAAAAAAGCAAAAAAACCCACACCAGAAAAGCTCATGGGTTGAGATAGATGCTTTAGTAGTATAATGAATGAAGAGAATAATAACATTAGGAATAGTAGTACTAATAATACCTAAAAGTGATGTACAAATGTAATTGCTCATCACAATGAAAGGAAACCTAAACACCAAACATTCAGTGCCCAGCCTGTTTCCAAGCAGTTATTTTGCTTCCTGTTTAGCTTACCCAGCGATATCCAGAGCATGATGGTAGCAAATATCTCTCTGGCTGGTCAGGGTCAGCTGTCCTCGCCATGCTCACCCAGCAGGGTGTGAGAAGCCGAGAACTCCTTGACTTAATGTAGACACTACAACTACCAAGAAACAACTGAAAGCATTAGCATTATTAATAATCAACATAATTCTCATGCTAAATCCTACCACAGCACTGTACCAGCTGTTAGAGTATTAACTCTGCTGAAACCAGGACAATAAGTAATACTTCTCTATTTGCAGCTTTTGTTTTAAGTGGCTTTATGCTAAACAAGAAGCAAGATAGCGCGATTATAATTGTTTTCCAGTGTATGAGAAGGAAATCCAAGGAGGAGGCAATAAATTAACCCATTTGTGCTCTTCTCTTTTTAGAGTTTGATCAGCCACCAACATATTTGTGGTTACTGCAGACTGTAAAAGTAATTATGCTAACCAGATAATAAAAGCTCCTATTCTGTTTGTCCTCCTTCAAAACAACCCCTTTCAGTACTACAATACAGCTAGCAGTTAGAAACAATGGGCCCTGTTAAAATCCATCGCTTGTGCTTACTGCTTCCAAGGGAGCCACCTCCTTTTGTTAGAGGTCTTTTTTTCAACAATTACATATTAAAACAGCAGTATTTGTGTTCAGTGAACAGGTCTAGGAGTTGTCTAATGATGCTAAATTACATGACATTAAATCAGTGCTTCAGGATACTGTACACTAAGTGTTCAACGTATTTTGAGAAAAAGGAAACTTTCACTCTGAGCTAAAACGTTAATCATGTACTCTTCAAACACTTCAGAGGTACAGATGAAGGTGAAAAGCTAGTTCTGTTCTGTCTTCCTACTCTCCTGATTTTGCTTGGACTAGAGGTGAACAGGTTTCCAAGTTAAGCGGTGAGATGATAGGTACTTTGGCTTTCTTCCACTGGAAGGCTTCTGTTGCTTCTTGGCTGCTTGCTATATGTGAGCTTTCCAGTTGCTCTGTGTGCTTTATAGATCTGGGTGTTGGATTTTCTCCTTTGGTATCTATAGGTGTGTTCTTTTGTATTAAAAATACAGCACTGTCGCTGGATCAAGCAACTTAATCGTAACCAGCTGTAAGAATCTTCTTCCATACATAAATTGCTTACAAAGTGTACATAAGAAGAGAGTACTACCTTTCCTAAAGACTGGTAGAGTTGTTTTTTATTGGTGTTCTGTGTTTCTTCTCTTCTCAAAAACAAGAGAAGTTTTAAGGCTGACCAGGAACAAACAGAAGACAGAAATACTTTCATTTTGTTGCTTTGCATCACCCCATTTGTATGGGTGAAATGAGTCTGATGACCAACCTGCTGAAACTTGGGGCATTATCTCCAACAAACTGCCTTATTAAAAAAAATTTTTTTGCCTTTCACTTTTCTTTTTCCTTTTTTCTGTAAAGAGCACAAGGAAGGTAACCTGTGTTTGGTTCCAACATGGTTGCTGCTTGGCAATGTGAACTCTGAACAACAGCAGTAAAGGCCATGTAAGTCTGCTCGCCTTTGTCTCAGAGGGAGAAGGATGATGTCATGTGCTGAAGTGCTGTTGATATTTAACATATTAGTTTAGTTTCCCACAAGCAACGTTAGGCATACAGGATGTACATAACAGTTTTCTCTGTTTCGTTTATGCTTTCTGCAACAATGTGTTGTTGCCTTGAATCCAGTCACATGTTTCAAACTGATCCTGTACATTAAGCATAAGTTTGGGTTGTGCATTCAAATATAATTGATAGCAGTGTTAACTGAAGGCTAATGATTGCTCACGTGTGGGTGATTAAATCTGGCTTCATTGGTCTTTTCTGTACTTCTGCTTACTGTGTGGTCAATTCACTGTGTATACACATTTGGGTGGTTAAGGGCCCGAAGCTATGATATTGCAAACACACGTGAGATTTACTTTACTTTTACAATTTGCCTTACTGGGACTACGTAGAAGAAATTTAAATGTATGCTCAAGTGTTTGCTCCATTAAGTTAGGATTTACCCGACTTTAAATGCTTTAGTGTGTGATTTTTAAATAAAACTGCTGGGTTTTTTGGTCCTTTCTCAAAAGTGCATTGTTACAGAATAGCTCACTGTAGGGAATTGTCTGGATTTCATATAAACTAAGGAAAAAAAAATTAAAATGCTATAAAGATTTTGCTTTGTTTCAAACAAAGGCCATAAACCAAAGTTGAAAAGACATTTTTCCAATGCAAATGCTAATTTAAGCAGAAACCAGGTTGGTTTTTAAATTTAGATTTTTAATTCATCTATCTAAGGAGCTTAATTATTTTCAGAAAAAAGAAATAATCTAACAGCCCCAGTAGTAGATAAAAGGAATGTTTAAAAACTGCTTGCCCAGATAAATATTTTTTTAATAAAAAATTGTCAATTAAAGAGCTTTCCAGCTAGGGTTTTGTATTCTTGCAACTAACAATCGTAACTTGTATTCTGCTTTTCTAGAGAAGCCTCAATGAGATGCTTCACAAATGTGGCTGCTCTGCTTCAGTGGTTTGAATGAGCTGCTTCAGACATGTCAGGCACTGCTCTGGGTACCCAACGCTGGTAGTTCCTGACTCTCTTATAAAAAGTTTGGTGATGCAGTAGATGTTACACTTACTGCTGTGCCAGGGCTAGCTTCTGTGAGCTTTCTGTCGCTGCTGTGGTTGCATGGGTGCAAAATCTTGGAGGAAGAAAACTTTTTCCTGGAATTAAAGTAAAAGGGAGAAAATTCTGTAGTGAGACATGGAACCAGATGAGATTGTTCTTCCACACAATGTCATGATTTTCCAGCAACCCTTATCCATCTTGAGGAATAACTAACAAGCAAGTCATTAGATTCATTCAAGTTTGCTAGCCTATTTACCCAAAGGCAAAGTATAGTCATTTCCTAAATGATTTCGTTCATAAAATGCTCAAATGAGTGAAGTCATTTTACACAGATAGTGAAGAAGGATTCCACTGTCTTTCTCACAGTACAACTTGTGAATGAGGCAGGAGAGGGTAGAAGTTTCAAGCTGTCAAGAAGAGATGCAATCACTACTTCTGGGTCTGCTCCTATTGAGCAGTGCTTGTTGGTTGAAATTTTTAGCTTCTCTCAATGTAGTAATGTTGTGTCTGTGAGTATGTAAGAAGCCAAGTCCTCTGGAGAAAGAATTTTAAAGTGGTATCTTTATTAAAGTTGAATTCAGGTTAAGAAAAACATTGAAGCTTGAAATGGTCACTGAGTCATCTTCCTAATCAGTTCTGTGTTGTCTAGTGTATTTCCTTGTGCAATTTCATTTATTATCTCTCCTGTTACCATAGAATCTTCCAAGGTCAGCTAGCCCTCAACAGAAAATATTCAAGGAAAAGCCATGTTTCTGTCAAACTTGTTCCCAAGGTGCATAACTCTCTTGCTGGCAGATTTCTTACCTAATGTTGCTGTCAGATGTTAGTAGACCTTCCAGGGCTCTCAGATCTTGAACATGAGCTTTTGCTGGACATGTATTATGATGAGGTGTCTCTTGCTTTAGAAGCCTGCCCTCCAGCTGGAGTGTGGTGGTGTGGCAGCTTTACGAACCCACAGCCACTCAGCACAGTCCTGAAATGTAGGAGAGGGGCATGCATGGGGGCTGCAGGTATTCCAGGCTATCAGGCTGGGATGAAAATGACTTTGCCTAGATCTATATCTGCATTTTATGATTACACAGTAGGAAGATGAGAAAGGTACTGGTAAGTATGAGGCAAGCGAGACCAAGGCTCTGATCTGTGCAGTTGTATGCATGCATTTTCTGCTCTGTGATGACAAAGATTTGTAAACAACTCAGATATTACTGTCTTAATACCTGTAAACGCTTAACTACTGTCAAAAGATAATTGTTCCATTTCTGGAAAATACATTAGGCTTTGATCCCTGCAAATCACAATCAATAAATTTTTCAGGTGAAGAAACTCCCGATTTGGTTGTTACTGTGAGGCACAAAAGTCAAGAGTTCCTTAGAAGCATTTCTTGATGGCAATGTAGATAGCACATAATGCCTTTATTTATCCTTGTGTTTTAAAAGCAATAGCTTAGGAGATATAAATAGCCAGTCATAGCTGTAGCAGAGAGAAAAGACTCATAACTTGATAATCCTTATGGGTTCCTTCCAACTCAGGATATTCTATGATTCTATAATAAAGTTGAGCTTTATAACTTAGATTGCACTGGAGTGCAATTCATTCTTCTAGGATAAATATGGGATTTTTAATTATATCTGTATATGCATGCAACTTGAATTGTGTACAATCTGTTTTGTTTGCTCAAGGTATTTTTCTTTACTATGTAGAAATCTTATCTTGAAGATGCTACTTTTATCTTTGTGGGGGTTTTTTTAAACTTCAGACATAATTTTGTGGTGATTTGATAGAGTTCAGCATGCAGTTGATGACTTCTAAAACAATGGGGTTCCAGGATTGTGCAGTTTAGCTCATAAATTTACTGACAGTCCTTAGTTTTATTTTGCTTTGGATGCTACCTCTGACCTGAATCTTTCCTGTCGGTGAGCAGCCAAAAGCCAGTGTGTTTAGATGAACCCTGGTATAATATAAAAGAAAACTCCAGTTCCTTTAAAACTGTGCTGAGACAATGACATCTGTGTAGCTGAGGTGAGTTGTCAGAGCCCAGTAGCCAATGTGCAGTCTGAGGCATTTGGCTTCAAAAGACAACTGACAGATACAGATTCACTCTAAGATTTTAAGGTTATTGGAAAGATGTTTTGTATCAATTAGCAATTTCAGTAAATGAGGAAATCTGCACTTTATTTTTTGAGTGAAGTTTTCTTTAATTAAACTTCTGAGTGGCTGCCTTTGGAGATAGCTTCTTGTTCAGGAGGACTTGAATAGCTTGCCAGAAAAAAGTAGCTGAGAGCGGTATCATTCAATGATTCAAGAGCAGATTATGACTATGTTATGAAGGAGTTCTGCAAGCTGCCAGAGAAACAGAATAAAAATCCAAGGTATTTTGCTGGACCCTGGTAATTTTGCTCTTGCGGTTCTATGTGTGATGATGAAAGGGAAAATTCAAAGTAGGAGCAACTGGGGTGTCTTAATTTTTTTTTTTTCTTCTCAACCATATACACTGATTAAATCCACACTCAAGGCATCACTTTACCTCTGTGATGGAGCCATGTTACTGTAGAAGTGACTTAAAAATGTTGCTGAGTAGTCCATGATATAAAGACCTTAATAAAGCTTCCAGAGGTATAAGGGTGATGCTTCAATAGTGGAGTTGATGGTGAACATAACAGCAAAGGATGATGGAACAGCAGGTTGTTTGGTATGCTGTTATTCAGATGAAGTCTCAAATATTCTCCCTTAATACCTTTCCCTGATGGCACTTTGTTATTGATTCATAAGCTAACATATCCCCCGCTGTGAGGCTGATTCTCTATCAGTTACACTTAATAATCTTTATTCCTGTGAGTAGTAAATGCTGTTTAAGTTGCAGAATTGCACCTCAGTTTACAACTTATTTCTGCAGTGCCTAGGCTTTTTTTTTTTGTGATTTCACATCTAAGCTCTAACTTGAGATGAATTCTTAGGGGATCATACCATTGTGAATGCATCAGCATATGAGGTATATAATTCAGCATCTTAGCTAACATTTACTTCTGAAACTTCATGTATTTTTATGGTTTACTGTAAAAACAGTTATTCCTGCTGGTTGCTGCCTCCTGAGCACCTATAGTGCAGTGACTCACTGAATCTTTCTGGCAGCTTTAAGAGAAATACATTCTTTACTTCATTATGATGAACCTTCAAGAAAGCCAGGCTGAAGTTTTAAACACTTTACTCATATTTCCTAGAAAGTATACATATACTAAAAATGAAAAGTGATCTTAGTAGCAGTAATACAGATGGAGCAATATGCACAAAATTGCATCATCCTCTTGGAGATGATGTATCTTAGTGATTGGTACAGAGCGTAGTGGAGTGTCTTCAGGACTGAAGTGCAACAGGTAGCACCAGTGCACATCTAAAGATGGGATGAGCAGAGGCTTTCTGTTTTCTGCAATTCAAATGTTATTTTTTTTCTGGGAACTTTTTACGAGAAGACTGTTTCAAATAGACTGCAATACTTCCCCTTCATCAAGGTGCTGTTCCTTCTCTTGGCAAGGACAGTGATGCAGGAACCCATGGGCTGCTACTGTGTTGAGGATATTGCGGGTGAGAGGCATGGCAGCATGAGCAACGTGGGGCACAGGAATGCTCCTCAGTTTGCAAATTTCTCATCAGAGATTTCTTTCCTGTGATGGGGGGAAATCTTAAAGTGGAGACAGCTAGTTAAGCTTTTAGGGTTTCAGTTTTTTCTCCCATGGCTCTTCATGAAGTCTGTTTGAGTGGGTCTTTTTCAACCAGGCTCCACACGTCGTGTACAAGCCAGAAGCTCGCTCATGCGAAGAGGAGGCCACCTCCTGTAACAGCAGCGGTTCAGACACCTTGTTAGATTCTGGCAGCCAGGCCAGGGGTGTAGTCTTGAAGGTGACATGATCTGTGGTCTGTGACACAGGCCTTTGGCCAAAAGAAATTTCCTCCAGTAAACAGGGGTGCTGGAAGGCGGTTATTCGGAGGATATTGTGATTACTGTAAAACCTGAAAGTCACTTGAAGAGCCATATCTTGTTTTCATTTCATCACTTAAAGGCCTAGGGATTTTTTTGATTAACCAAGAAATTCTTTCTAATCCCTTCTTCCAATTTAAACTTTCTGGGATTCATCTGTAGATGAATCGGCTCCAACCTTATCTCAATCCAGGAGAAAACCTGCAACAGATGTATCTCACAGAAGCAAATGACTTTAGCTAAGCTACCTGGTACACTTTGCTCTCTTTTTAGCACAGTCATGTCCTAAAATGGCACTTTGACTTTTAGTAGCTGAGAGAAAATATATTAAACCAAGTGCCAGCTAAACACTAAAGAAAGATATTGCAGGCAGATAGATCCCCTCCAGAAATCCTGCTGGATAAATGTGACTTGTAGGATATATTAGAACAACAACAACAAAACAAATAAACCCCCACACACCCAACTGCCTAGTGGAATAAGGGTGCCTTCCATAATTTCAAAAAGTAACCCCTGATGTTATTTGTTATTTTACCTCCTGGGCAGATGATAGCACCTTTAGAAGCAGTCTTTCTGAATCAGGCTTTCATTTCTGGGTGTGGGAAAGGATTTCATTCCTCAATCCTGCACCAGTAGGTTGCATTTGTATGGGCTTACAGTCTAGCTTTTTCTGAGAGTCAGCCCTAACCAAACATTTAAAAATGGAGTGAACTGTCATTATGCTATGCTGCTCCAGAGGTCCTGCCATTTTCCTTGAAAGTTATAATGCTATTAATTTTTAATAGCTACACATCATCCATAAGTAAAGCCTGTGTTAATTACCAGCGAATTATAATTAGGTCCACTATATTTTGACATGTGTGCAAGAACAGATATGTAAACCTAAATGCAGTAAATTAGTTTTCATTTAATTTTGGAAGGTTTTAAACAGATGTTAGTATTTTCTGTTAGCTAGTCTCACCCTTAAAATTGCTTAAAAATGGTGCTATAAAGTTTCATTCTTGTGACTTGCTTTAAAGAGATTAAAATATGAGTCAGTCTCTTTTCAGAATAATCATATTCCTATGAAGTGATCCCAGTTTGATATCAAAGGAAAAAGTACTTTAAATCAGTCTTTTTGTTTGAGCTTGAAACATAACTTGTACTTGTCTGTGAAAAAACCACAAGTTAAATGTGCTGCTCTGGAGGGTTTATGAATTTATTTCCAGTGTTTTCTAACTACTTTACAAAAAATAGCAATACACTACAGTCAACAAGGCAGGTTTTTCTGTGCTGTATCAAAGGTGATTCGTGACTGATAGAAGTAATATTTAGATTTCTGAAGAGATCTCTAGCTGCAAGAAAAGATTTTTGTTAGTGAGAATGCATTAGTCCTTATGTCTCTGAAACAAGAAAAATGAGAGTACTTAATGTTAAATTTGAGAAGTTTGAGGGTGGAATATTGTTGGCATCAAGCCTATAGGCAATTGATGGTAGGTAGGAGTGTTTTTTCTAAATAACTGAAAAGAGAATTTTTTGGGGGATCTAAATGATGTTTGGCTTGAATAGATTCCCTGAATAGACAAAGGAAGCAAAAGCTCTTTTAAATGGGCTTTTGGCAGCTTTTTTGGACATCCCCAAACCTGAACCACTGGGGAACAAGCAGCGCCAATGTCCTGTTGATGTCCATTGATGTTGTGGTCACATCTGCTAAGCGGGTGGCTGGTGGCACCGCTGCTTCCCCATGTGGTCTCTGTTGGGTGAGAACAGAAGGACTAGATGGCAATAGCTCACAGCTGAGATGGCAAAATGATTTTGTGCTTCCCTTTGTTCTAGGGGCTCACTTGTTTTAAGCTTAAATGGCTGCCTCCAAATCTTTGCAAATAGACAAGATATGCTTTTGTATTTCCCTTGGAGCAGTGGTTCCTTTACCAGCACCCAACTGCAGATCTGCCACCCTAATTGGAGTCTTGGGGTAGGCCAAGTGCCTTTAAAGGCCAAGCCATTTTGCTGTGCTGGAACACTGGGAATGTTGTGTACAGGGAGGCAGCAAGGTGTTTTGTGAGGTGCAGCTTACACTAGCAAACGCTGTGCTCTGGTGGTGTAAAAAACATATCCCTTGAACTTGTGGTGTGAGCTCTGATTTGATCCTCTCTCCTAGTGTAGCTGTCCTTTGCAAAGTATGAGCTGGCCTTAGATCTTACATGGGTTGGTTTTTTTAATCTCATTACGTACTACCAACAAGAATAAGATGGTGGCTATGGGTGTAGATGGCTTAATTTTGTAAGAGAAAGGGCTTAGCAGACAACAAACATGAATATGCAATTTAGCTAAAATAAGCTTTCTTCTGATCAGTTATCCTTCATGTGCTACCAGCCAGTTACTTGGTCAGTTTGTTCTCACTAATGCTGGTATAAAGCCCCTCACCTTCAGTGGGAAAAAAAGAATATAGTTCCTCTGTAGCAAGAAATTTTGTGTTGAATTATTCAATGCCAATGTTTTTGTTAGCTGTGAAAGTACCATCTGTGTAGGAATAAACAATATGATTGTGGCAGTGTCATCTGCTATTGGTATCTGATATGGAACGTTTTATGCAAGTTTTGTATATCAGCTGAAAGATTCTGGGTTGGGAAAATAAACAAATGTCTTAAATTTTCATTTAGAGTTGATCTCTTTTATGCACAATACAATGAGAATTTCAAGCAAGTTTCCAATCTGTGGTTTTGTCCTAAATTATTTCAGTTGCATCTTCTGAAGTCCTGATTGAAGACAGACCTTGCCAAAGAGATCAAGGAAAAGTGAACATAAATAGTTTTCCATAGTGAACATGCTCTGCAAGGTATATTTTTTGTTTTCATTTTAGTTAACTGCATCTCAGTTGCAAATATTTGCAATGAAAATCTAATAAAGTTCACTTGGGTTTGGTTTTCATTACCATTTCAAAACTAGAAACAAATGAATCAACATGCATAAAAGGATCGTGAACTGTATTGAATATACAAGGGATTACTTCCAAGGCTTCTAGCTCAGATTTGTGACCTGGCCTGGTTATGGTCTTGTAAATGCTGGAACTTGAGGCAGATTTAAAAAGAAATGATCCTGTGATTTTTTTTTTTTTCCAGTCAAATGGTTATAATAATAGCAGAGACTCTTCCTGCAGATTACTTTTACAATTTTGTGACACAAATCAGATCTAAACATATGGGGAACTTGGGATGGAAACAAGAGGAGGGAAATCTGACAGCCTTTAGTGTTATTGGCTTTTGTGGCTCAGCCAGCCACCTCAAGTCTTGCTGGAAAGTAACAATGTAAGGGCTATAAAACTGCAGGAAACAGGGTGTCCTGAGTAAAGCTCAGACTTAAGGCAGCTGAAAAATCTATGTATTTTAATAGGAACAGGTTTCCATTTGTTTATTTACTTGTTCCTCCTTGTGGCTTCATCACTGCCCCACTTATTTGGGGCAACTCTACATTTTTCTCCTCTTCTGTTTCTATTTTCATTTGATTAAGTAACTGTTTACTATGCATCTAGAAATAAACTATTATGAACAATTCTTGTGTGAAAAGGATTAAATGGCTGGGCAAATACATTTAGAGTCAATCATCAGACAGGATTTGCAGTATTTTTCTTTTATAAGAATTTTTTCAAAGATTTTAGTAGAATAATTGTAGTTAATCTCTACTTTCTGTGCATCTGTTCCTAGATTAGCTTTCCTCACAGAAATTGTTTGCTTTACAGTACCTTGAAAAGCTCTGGATCACTAAATTTATAGTTCAATGCATGGAGTTTACAACAGATAGATCTATATGGCTACTTCTGCCTGTCTGCACCATCATCATCCTGTTGAGGCATAGGATTACTGAGGTAGTTTGTAAGGGAAATGCATTGGGATACCAGAAAATACACTGCGGAAATTAAGAGGCTACTTGAAATCCGAGGCAGCAGCATATTTTTTATAGTAGGTCTGTTAAAATTTATATTGAGAAGTCAAATGAGAATTTTTACAGCTGGCTTTGAACCTCTAAGCTTCTGTCTTTCATACTGTTTAAATCTTCTCGGCTGTGACTGAAAACCTACTGTACTGGATTTAGTCTTGCTGGCTTCCACAGCTGTGGTTTAACGTGTTCAAGATGAAAATTTCATTGCAAGGCCTTTAAAATTGTTAATTCCTAACAAGAATGCTAATAGTGACAGAAAAATAAAATACATATACCTGTAGCAACAGATAAAGTACAGCTGCTATGAAGTGGTTGAAAAGAATAGGGGCATGATTGTAAAAACAGTCTGACTATATACATGCTTGCCTTTCAAGTGACTTGATGTGGCTGTGCCTGTTTTCCTTCTATAAACGTTTCTGCTTTTGAATTGGCATTAATGTTAATGGAAAGCAAATTCTGAAATCGTGTGTGTGATTACCTACCACAGCTGAATTTCAAATGCCAAGTGTCCTACTGGTAGGAAAAAAAGCACTGCCAAATGTCAAAAACTTTTTCAGGTTCTGATAAAATTGTATTTCGGGTCTTGGACACAAAAATGTTGCTCATTTCAGCTTCATTCTCAATACACTTTTGCCCCAAACGGCGTGTATCTGAGAACACACTATGAAAGTTTCCATTTTGTTTTGACCTGCTGGAACCCCATTTATTTATTAGCATTGCATCTTCTGTAATAGAAGGCAAGGAGCTGTTTTCTCCCCTACATCATTCAGGTAAACATCAAATAAAGCCACGTTAATTTCTAGAGTTCCATGATTTTGCATTCCTCCTCGTGAACCTCGAGCCTACGTTGTGGAGGTAGAGCTCTTCCCAGAGGTTGATATGAAGTCCATTATGGTTAATGGAAGACTCTTCTTGACGTTTTGGGCATTGACTTTGAGTTCTTTCTGTTTTCTTGCAGCCTGTGTTCTTTACCTAATTAAGTGACTTCACAGAGAGCTGCAATATCTTGAGGAATGTGCTAAATAAATGAAAATAACATTCATGCACTTCTCTAAGATTTTCCAGATTAATTAATCTCAGAGGTACAATGAGGCATAATGAAATTGTTATTAAAACCTCTCTTTAAATATGAGAATGAATGTAACGTAGCTGCTTTAAAGGATGTGTGAGATATCTTTTACATGCTCAGAATGTATTTCTTTGACCCCAGCATACTTGGTTAAGTTGTTTTACTGTAATCTTATGCAGAGGTTAAATGTGGTGTGCACCATGCTAAAATAATGAGACATGCATATTTGGAAACACACTCATACAGCCTTTAGCATTACTTTATCTGCAGTTACTGTAGCTTAATAATCACAATGATTTCTCAGTGCTGAGCAGACCTCAGGACCAAATTCTCCCTCATGTGTGCATGTCGTGGTAGGAGACCTGCCCAATAGTGCAATTGCTAGGTAAGATTAGTAGCACGAAGTATGAGCATTTGTCATCCACATTGTCTACTTTATTAAAGGCTTTCAGCACAGTAAAGTGAGCAAATCTGTTGAGTACCTCTCACAGGATTCATGCCCTTACCATTGGTACTCTTTGTGAAGGGACAGGGTGTGATTATCTCCAAGGGCCTTTTAACCTCAAAGGAATAATTCTCCTGCTTCCCAGTCCCTTGGGTATTTATTTGCTGACACACAGCCTTGGGCTTGGATTTTTGTAAAGAATTTTTTTTTTTTTTTAATATGACATATCAGTAACTTGGCATTTGCAACAAGGCTAAATTTAAGGCATAGACTATATATATAAGATAAATAAACCCAGAACAAAAAAACCCCAACCCTCACCCCTACACTCTAACATGGACACCTGATGTCCCCACTCCCTGGAGGCAGCATTGCTGAAGCTATAACATAAGTTTCCTTCATCCTTTCTGTGTATAGTAGGGACACTGGGAGCACCTCAGAACTGTTGTCACTTTCTAATGATTTTTTTTTCTCCTTAGCGTACACACACAAGGTGTGGTTGCTTTTGTTGGCTCCAATGATTTCCAAGTTGTTAGGAGAAACTCATGCACCTCGAAGTTGTGAGGGGTTTCTTGTAATTTATTGCTGTAAAAGTGAATTTAATCCTGTTGTAGCTGGATCTTCAAAGTCAGATGTCTTTACAGAACCTTTGCTGCTCCACTGAGTTATTTGCAAAAAGATTTCTTTGCTTTGAGGAGGAGCTAAGGAGAAGTCAAGACAGTGATCCAACTGTATGTATTTACATTTTAATGCTTTAAATGTGATTCGATGGCACAATAGTTAATAAGCAGTAGCACTCTGAATTTCCTGGCCTGGGCCTGTTGGAGCTGTGTATGTTGGGATATTCCACTGTGTAATGCAACGAAGTGTAACCCCAGCTGATGCATCAGCTTGGAGACCTGTCTGATGGCAGCTGGGGAAGGAGGGCAGTGAATCATGATGCTCAGCAGCTTTCATATCAGGAATGTGTTGCAGACGTTACCCAATGCTCATAAAACATAAAATAAAATATAGTTTTATAAAAATTGTTGCTTAAGCAAGCCGATCTGCTTGTAAAAACGGGCAACAGTGCAAATCGGTGGTGGTGCCTCGTGAAGGTTTTAGTGAGGTTGTTTTTGTTGCTGTTGAAATAAAGCAATTCTGGAATAGCAGTGTGGCTGTAAGGTTGCTAATTATTTGTCTGTGTTAGCTCAGTCTCATGGTGATAGGTTAGAATGCTTTCAAAATTGTCCAATTTTATCATTTCTATCCTAGAGGCACAAAGCGTTATTTAATGTAGCAACTTCAGCTATATTGTTTCTCTCTTAGTTCCTTTTCATGCTTTCAGATAAAAGGACTGTAGTTCTCAAATGATGTCTGTAGGAGCTGAAAGACAGCAGTTAATGTTTGGATCTGGTAACGACTCAGCACCTTTTGTTGTTTATTGTGTCAACAAGTTTGTGGGTATGTGGCATCTTTTCCTGACTTGAACTTGGAACCTTGTACAACTGAGTTCTCCAGGCCTGATAGTCTTTTGAATTGAATGTGGAATGAAGAGTCTGGTAAGAAATGGTGAGGCTCGTGCTTTGGGCTTTCATCTGATCCCTTGCTTGGATTTTGTTTGATTTATGAGGGCTGGTCATCTGCTAATCTAGCAAATCAACACTGAATCTTTTAAATTTAATCTATAATATAACTACATCCTTGCATATCTGTATTATGTACCCTCAGTGGAAAGATGCTAATGAATCAAGTTGCACAGTGCTGCCCTTGAGGGGGGATATTTTTTCATCCCTGGAGAGGCTGGAGTCTCGGAGAAACTGTGGTCATTCCAAAGTCACATAGCAAAGTAGGAACATGATTAGATATGTGCTTTTTCCATGTCTTTGACTGTTAAAACACCACTGCTAAAGCATTCGTGGAAAATGTTGGGTTTTATGCAAATTATTATAAAGGGCATTTTTGTTACAAGACTAGCCAGAGTTGCCTTGTGATTTATGCATTACATCTGTGAGCCAAGATTGAGGTTAAAAATAGGGCAGCAACCATAAAAAAAAAAACCCTCTGAAGTAATATGGCCATGAAAAATCTTATATAAAAAATCAATTAAAACTATAAACATTTTTAGAAGATGGATTTGATCTAATTACAAGGGGAGGGGAAGGAACTTCTGAAAGACAAGTATCTCCCTTTTTGGTCATCTTTTTTCTTATACTTTTTTCATGTTGAAAGATGTCTTGTACAGTAAGTTTGCACTAACTATGGTGAATTTCACTTTGTGGTTAGGATTTAGGCTTCTGTCCACGGGCTCCACTTGGACTTACGCTTGCTATTGGATGGCACAACAGTTACATATTGAAACCTGCCTTCTTAAACCCGTGTGCCAGTCCTTTTCGTGGCTATTAGCATATCTCTCTGTGTTTGTACCTTACACAGTAGTCAGATACTTGCACTGGGGAGGAAGTGAGGTGGCAGAGAACAGGAGAGCAGCAGCAAGACTGGGGATTCCTTATTTCAAGTTGACTCGCATTGTGTGTGCAAGTAAGCATTTGAGTCATTTGTGGAGAGTGACCTTGCTTGTCTCAGTTGTGATTACTTTCTTTTCATTAATTGGTCTTAATGCATGCATGCACACCCACAAACCATGTACCCACTGTTACAGATAGATAGGCTCTGCAGATAGAACTTCATGCTGGTGCAGGAAAAGGTGAGCTGTCTTTGGGTTTGTTTTTTTTTGTTTGTTTTCAAACCCAGCTGGCTGGTATGAAAGGAGGAGGAAAAGAAAGACCTTGAGTAAACAATCGTGGGTTTGACTAGAAGCAGTTGATGAGAGCCTTTGTCAAATATATGTAAGGGTCGCTTTGTTTAATTTTAGGAGGAATTATTCACACTAGACAAGGCATCTTGACAGAGAGCATATTTTTTTTAACAAATAAAAGCAGAAATATTCAGATCTGGGCATATGATGAGACTATATTGACTTAAATCCTACACTTTTCTGAGAATTTATGGGACCCTGGTGAGTTCAGAGGTGTTACACATGAGCATACATCATCAGTTCCTATAGACTGGAATGCAGAACTGCCTACAGATTTCTATTGGTAGATTTGGGATTGGAATAATTGGAATCTTCTTTTGGGAGCTCATATTATCAATTCTTTTCTTACTCTATTACTAGTGGAGGTGCTTAGGTTAATTTTAAGATAAGTTTATTGGAATTAGTCAGAGACTTTTCCCATACTTTTACTTAGCACAGCAAAAACAATGATTTAACTGCTGCTTGAGTGTGAATTGTCACATGCATCCTATCCATTGGTAGCGTAAGGCTGTCATTAGAACAAATCTGCTGATCTGTTTATCTGCTCCAAACTAAACAATTCTAGAAAGGTTCAGGATGAATTTTCATTGACTTTACAATCCTTGAAGTCTTTTTTTATACCTATTTGTACAGTTCCTGTCCTGTTGCAATCATCTCCATTAACATTCCTGAATTTCTTTTCATTTAGTATAGATGCTTATATATCTTTTCCTGGTGCACATCATTGCTTTTGTGAATTCTTGTAAGCAGTAAAGAAAATACTGTTTTGCTGGTAGTCATCTTTCTGAATCTGCAGAGTATATAGCCATCCCCCCTTTAAGGCAAATGAGGAAAAAAAACCCCAAACTCACCACCCCCTGTGTGCTCTGTAATGAATGCTAATAATTATTGAAGTTCAGCAGTCGGATGGAAGGAGTTACTCCGGGGACACACAAACAGAGCAGTTGGGGCACAGATTATGGAAGCTTTTGCTTCAGAGAGAGATGTAAAGGAACCATAGATGCAGCCAGTCAAGAGCCAGTAGCAAAACTGTTAGGGAAACATGTAGATGAGAGAGTGAGCGCTTGTGTTGAAGTGACGGCCTCGACTTGTGATCAAAGAGTATCTCGCCTGTTGTGTTCAAGGAGCAGAAGGATTTCTGGGACTCCAGTAATCCTGTGCCAGTTTTCCTGGGGATCTCACTGTTGTTCTAGTGCCTATTCAATAAAGTCTGATTCTTCCCCAAAGTGATGGATTATTATGCATGTGCTGTTGATTTCTGGACACAGAACAGTCTTTGGCAGAAGCATTCGATGTATTGCATATGTGCCCTGTGAGGGTATAGCATGTCTGCAGTCAGTCTAGGGTTTTTGCCAGGAAAAGGCTACCTCATGTCTGGAAACCCCAGACAAATTCCTTACAATTCATCCAGAAGAGATTAGGAAAAAAAAAAAAGTGGTGGTGGGGGGCGGTAGGGGATATTGTAAGCACTTGGAAAAATAACACCACAGGAGACCTGAAGATGTTACCTGTTACACCCCCTTGATGGAAAATGATGTAAACTACACCTATGACATTCCTAGTTAAAGCTTTGTAACCTGTTTTGAAGGATCTCCGGGAAAACATTCTCTACATAGAACTACCCTGGGCAACTCATTAGCATCTTTGACTGTCCTTAATTCAGAAACATTTTTTCCAAAAGCCTAAGTCTAACCACTTTTTAAAACCTGTTTTCGCAGATCACGTTTTCCAGTGCTTGATTATTCTAATAGCTTTATCTCTACTTGGTCCAGATTTATTTGTCTTGAAGTCAGACACAAAAGAGATGACAAAAAAAAGGAGGGGATAGGACCTAAACCTCTGCTTCATGTACCTTGAAGCCTGTTTATGCTTCAAGTATTTTTTTTTACAAAAAAACCTACAGAACAGCATCGCTGATTCATGTTCATCTTGGGATCCCCTATGAGCATTCTGAATTCTAATGCTGTCTTGCAAAGTAGTTGCAGACTCTCTTTACTCTGCTACTTGCATTTAATATCACATGCTCTTCCAGCAGCAGGTTGTCAGTGACAGCATCAAAGGAGGCTTTGAGCAACCATGTTTGATACATGTCTCTACTTTGGCAATGAATGGGTCACTAATCTCCAGTTGTAATTTCGCTTGTTTGACATACACCAAGCTTCCCTGCTTTACATATGAGGCAGCATTAAATACCTTAAGTTAGAGTTTTTTATTTTGTTGCGGAAAGAAATTAGACTGGTTTGATATAATTTGTTTTGGACAAATCCTTGTTGGCTGCTCATAATCTCCTTGTTATATTCCAGGTGGTTACAAATGATTTGTTTGTTCCAGAATTTTTCCAGGAACTGCAGTTAAGCTGCCTAGCCTATAATTTTCTTGCTCCTCAATTTATCCTTTTTGATAATAGACATTAACTCTACCCTTTTCTGCTTTTCAGTGGCCTTGCCTGTCCTCCCCAAGTTCTCAGAGATAACAGCTAATCATTGCTTCGGCCAGTTCCTTAGGTAAAAGGGATGTGTGATATCCCTAGGATTACACCAGAAAAATATCTGACTCTGTAATCAAATTATCTTCTTAATGGAAAAAAACAAACCCTGCTACGCCCTGATGATTGGCTCTGTGTGAGTCCAGGCATCTTGCAATTTTTCCTTTAGCAATCCTAAAGTGGTATGTGATAGCATAAGAAGTTGGAGAAAGAGCACAGTCTGCCCAATAAATGAACTGCCTTCTCCCTTTGTCTCCTGCAGACCATCTCACTGCCTTTAATAGCTTGCCTTGTATTTCAGTAGTTGCCATGGCAGCTAATAATTTATTATTGAGCTAAGTAATAATTGCTTTATAATTATAAATCCAAGCAACATGCTGGCACATCTATCTGTGAACTTATGCACTAATTCCTCTCATATTGATCTTCCTCCCTACTTGATCTCTTTGAATTTATGAATTATGTTTTATCTCACCTCTTAGCACTGAGTGAAATTCACCTAAAGCTTTTGTGTTGTAACCTCTTCAAGTATTCAGCTGTCAGAACATGGCTCTGACCAGCACAGCTGTAGGTGCGTACCTCTTTGATGTAAATCCAGCAGAAGAGAAAGTTGCTTTGAGCTTGACCTTTTACATATATTTTAATATTTTCTCTCTTAAAAAAACCCACAATAATACTTGTGTAATAATACTAATAAATGTGCATTTATATATAAATATATATAAGTAAATATTAAGTATTAATTGAAAAGATGTTTATAGGCAATAATTTTCAATTTAAACAATTTCAAACTGGGTGCTGACAGAAAGCGGGCACTGATTTGCTTGCTGTTGTGCTTTTATGTTGTCTGTCTGCTTATATGATCTGTCGCCTCTTTTGTCTAGTTCAGGTTTGAGCTCTTTAGCTACCATACTTTTTGTCCTGAAGTCCTGTGTTTCTTAGCTCATAGCTAGGATCACCAGGTTGTGAGACAACACAAACAATAATAATAATAATGAATAGAGTAGGAAATTGATGTGGCTGAAAACTGAAATATGCATTATGTGCAAATGACAGAAATAGTCTTTTCCAGCAGAGTAATATTTTCAGATAAGCTGTTGTTGATAAATGCACGTTTTCCTACTTGGGAGCTGCATTTTTCATGTCAAAACTGAGAACTGTCTTTATTTAGTAACACTCCTCAGGAACCTGTGTGAAGCTTAGTGATAATGCAATAAATCAAACAGTCTTGTTACATCATGCAGTCCTCACAAGTTAGATGACTATTTAATCATTGCAAAGTCCCCATCTTAAAAAAAAAAAAAGGCAAGTAAGGCTTGAACTAGATTTTTGTTCTCTTTTCAGAGTCAAATTGCCTGCCTGTTTATCAGCCACAACTGCTGCCATCCTATTAGACCATTAGGTTTAAAATTGGAGTGTTTCTAGGTAAATAGGCACAACATACTAGTTTTCACGCCTGATGAATCTGCCTTGGGGATAGGGTACAGGCCACTGCCAAGATAGTTTAACCTAACATATCAAATGTGTTTGAGCTGTTCTCATAAGGATGTTGAGATGCTGTAGACACATTTGTTCCTTATGCTCACTTATTTGAAGATTAATCTTGATTTAGGAGATGTTGTATTTCACTGCTTGGCAGGGTGTCAGTTCTGTGAAGGTGTACTGCAAGATTAGGTAAAGGATTTAGCAAAGGAGGAAGCAAAAGCAATTTAGTCAACAGTTCAGCAGTTACAAATCTAGGAAAATAGTCATAACAGAAGTGAAGTAAGTGGATATGGGCTTTATTTTTTTTCTAAATGGATGTAGTTTGCATACCTGCATGGAAGGGAAGCATTCTGGGCTGCATTTCTGGTCAAAGATCTTCATGGTAGTTTCTCCTGAAGAGTTTTTACAGGGTTCTAGAGATAAACAATATTAAACCTTTCTGAGCAGTTTTCAGTGCTGCTGAATGGAGAATTCAAGTAAACATTTTTGATTGGGTGGCAATATGTAGACAAATATTTTTACATGTTCAAGACTCTGGATTTGAGTATATATATGAAAGTTGTATAACTGTGCAGCTGTTTTGCAAGGAAAAATCTCTTCAGATGCATTTTCATCTTTTGAATTTCTTTTTTTCTCATTGATAACCAAAGTGCAGTTCCCTTGAGAGTGTCAGGAAGTTACTTGCTTTTCAATTAAATTTATATCGGGCCTAAATACCAAATTTACTTTTGGGCAGTGAGCATATTGTTAAGCCTCAGTAACACCCTGGTTAATGTTTATCCTATACTTGACAGAAAGCTTTGCAAGCCTCATTTCACTGCTCAAAAGTTGTATTTTCTGCAGTTTTATTGAAAAATATCTAAGCTATCTTAAAGTCAAATTATATGTGGAGGATGCCAAGGAGACCACTCTCCCTCACAAGCTCTGCAGGGGACCAGCTTTGAGGGTTTTAAGGTTGAAACCACAGATTTTATAGAATAATGCTGGTTTCTGCTAAAGCTGCAGCTGATGTTGACATGTTCAACTGCACTGGTAGCTTTCTCCTTGGTGTACAAATTTATGGAGACTTGTAAATATGATGCTCCTAGGTGTACAGAAAACTACTGAAACTGTTTCCTTTGTAGACATTGTTCTATTCCTGCATGGTAGTTCATGTCTCCGACCTGTTCTCTGTGGCATCTGAGCAATAACATCAAGCTGAGTTTTAAATATCATTAGTGTAGTTTATTGCCTAGAATTGCTCAGACTTGCTAATGAACTAAATTTAACATACTGAAAGGCAAATACATCTGGGTCATAAGTAACGATGAAACTTCTCAGACCCTGGGCTATTTGCTGCCAATGCAGGTGGCCCTGTCATTTAGGGGTTAAAGAATTCAGCTCTGGTAGTGTGGAAGTTGCTAACACCCAGAGACAAGTTGTCATTAACTACCATGAGGGCCTTTCTATGGGTTGTTTGCAGCTGCTATGAACTTGTTCTACCCACTGCTAACATCAATGCTGAGCCTACCAGGCTCTGTTGGGCAGCTTGCTCTGCGCAGGGGTGAAAACACCAGTTGGAAGTCAAGCAGAACTCCAACTTCTGAATGTGGGTTTTCTGCTACCTTGCCAGTTACTATTTTTTTTTATTTTTTAAGGCTACTTTGTGTTGGCTACAGGGTGCTTCAGAGCTCTCTTCTGACTCTCCCACGTCAGGACTGCCACACAGGGCCACCACTCTGCTGTTGCCTGTCGCTGTCTGTGATTGCTTCTATGCAGAAGGCTGGCGGTGCTGCTCCATCCGTTACTTACAGAGATATCTTCTGTCTTTGCAATGTGGTGTTGCTCTTTTTTTTTCTATCATTAGCACTTGCTTTCTTCTCTATTGACTATGAAGGATAGTTTCCTTGTGGTACATTTTAATTTTGCTGTTGACATGCTTGATTGGAAAAATTTTCTTGTAATAGTAATAAAAATGTGTACAAGATAGCAAAAATGACATGTAAGCTTATTCTGTGATGTTTGCTTAATTGAAGATAAACAAATTTATTATCTTGCAATTAGTATAGCTTGTATATGTAAACGGCTTCCTTTCAGTTCAGCAACTTGACTCAACATGCTGCTTTTGACTTGGCATCAGGTTTTATTTTGGTCTATCTTAAAAGCTGCTTGGAGGAGTTTCCTCCTTGGTTCTTCTGGCTCCCTGATATACAGACAAGATACCATATCAGGCTCTTTGAAATTCTCCCACAGAAAACTTGGTGATGGTGGAGAATTATAAGCTGTCTTGAAAACATGCTTTTTTGTTGTGCATTTTGCAGCCTCCTTCACAGTGATAAGTGATATGGGAGCATTTAGACAGAACAGCAATGCAAATATGAATGTTAGTGAGCACAACACAGACTTAAAATGCTTTTGTTTTTCAATTTCAAAGTATAATCTTGTTCTGTGAGATGATTCCTAATTGATAGCACTGATTAGCTTTCTTTTATTATTGTTATTTTCGTAAGAGGAGAGAAGCACATGGAAGAGGAGAAATTAGCTTGGGATCATGGGAAGGAGCACTGCTGAAATGTGAAACTGCTGTCAGAGCTAGGCAGGCTCATTCTGCCGTAATTACCCCATTGACCCACAAATGAACTTTTACTTTTCAAAGAAACAATTTTGCAATGTTTCCTGGGGAACGTTTTGCTGTTGATATGTGAGCATACAGTGTGAGATGCTAAAGATATATCAAAACTTGTGGCTAAGTATTAGCATAAAGATTGATGCAGCTGCCTAGTGCTGCGATACAGTCATTCTGTAAGGCATCATGACTTCTGGTAGCGCTTTGCGTCCTTCTGAGAAACTCCTCTCCATGGAGCTGAGAGATCCTCAAAGATAACATTATTTCTGGATTGTTAAAAAGCAGAAAATCCTTTAGAGAATATGGAAGCCTGGGGACCTGATCCTGGATGGCACTTTCTGTTAGAGGGGGACTTAGAATCTTATGGGACCAGAAGTCTTTTAAAACGGAACAGTGAGGTGATGTGGGGCTTTTTTAGTTCCACTTGTTTTACTGCTCACAAAGCTGAAGGCTTCTTTCTCCCGCTTCATTTGAAGACGTGGAAACAGTTGTCTTAGGTGTGTGATCCAGAAGTGAGGGGGGACATAACTGTCATGCATTGGTCAGCTTCTAAGTCTGGCTCTTTCCTTACATCTGTGTGAGCCAGTATAAACCAGGACACCAAAACTTGATCACCCAATGACTTTATAGTCTGTGGATCTCTTGTAAGAGAGGACTTAAATATGCTGTAGCATGATTTTTTTAAATCTAATTCTTTTTGTGAAGTTCTTAGTATTTCTGAAGAGTTGCCCTAGCTACTCAGATTTCCATTTCTATGTCAGCACTGAATTCTTTCAAAACACATCCTTGGCAAAAGAATAATCCTGATGATTTAAAGATGAGTTATATTTGATTAATATAATAAATTAAATTATATTGTAATATAATCTAATATGGTCTAACACAGTGGTAGTTAATTAAATGGACAAAATTCTTAGTATACTAATGGCCTAATTCAGGAATTAATTGCTAAGCATTTGCCTTTGTAACAATTCGGATTCTTCCTCCTTTGACATGGTTTTAATAAGGTAGATGTAGACATTCTTAATGCTTATGGTGGCAATTTTTTGTTGAACTAATTTGTAGAATTTCTCGTAAATATGAATATCAGTATTAGATACTTTTATGTCTGGAAGGCAACAGAAGGAAAAAGTGTTTCTCGGTTACTGAAGGTTAATCTTGAAAACACTTCTCAGCTTTCATTTTTGTTAATTATATTTTTCTCAGTTTAAAACACAGTATGTTTCTCTGGACAAATACTTTGCTTTTTCAGAAAATGCAACTCTCAGGTAACTTTCATTTCGATTCCTTGCCCGCGAATTAAAACACAAACTCGAGACCTTTTTCTCAACACTTCTATCGTCTATTTCTCATTATGCTTCTTGATGAGATTTTTAGGCTTCACAGAACACCGTCTAGGCAGCTAATCCGATGCAGTGCTAAGATCACAGCACTTCTTGTGTAATTCTTATTAGGTTAATCAAGAAACTTACTGAAGCAGGAGGTTTTTTAAGGCCTGCCAAATTTGAAACCATAGATCAAAGTTCATAGCCCTCTGACCCTTTTGCCCTAACTTGCCTCAGCAAAGTCTACATAAATGGCCTTATTGTGAATATGGCAATGTCTGAGAGCCTGTACATTTGCAATTGTTTAGGCTTAGGAGAGGCATTGTGTTGTGACTGATGAAATGCATTTTCTTCTCTTTCTGAAGTGTAGAGGTTTTCACCTCCATTGCCTATACAAGTGCTCTGGTGATCACAATAGCAGTTAGGTGATCCTTGTTCCTGTCAGACTGAGCAACCAGTTTTATGACAGAGTGTAATTAAATGGCTCAGAAGCCAACATTAGGAAAACAGCAGTAAAGAACAGGGGAAAAGCTTAATTTCCATATGGCCAGCCAAGCAAGCACAACGCCAGCATTGTGATCTGGAGTAGACAGTTTAAGAACTATTAAAGAAGGGGCTATTCTTTATGTTGTCTCTTGAATGCCACTGCACTTCTTTGATTACTCTTCTTCATGGTCAAAACCTCTTCCTAAACCAAATGCTTTTTGCATGGCGTGACTTCTTTGGTGTTATTAATATAATAGCAAGGATTGTTTTGAATAATAAGTCTGAACTTAAGAATGGAAATGAAATAATTCAATATAAGTTTGATTAAGGAAGGCTAGGGGAATTTGAATAAGATTGCTTTAATAACATTCTGATTTACTGCTTCATTTTTTCAGAGGAAATTGCAGAAGTATGACCACAGTTGGATTGGAGCTTTTGGGGAATGCAGAGTAGAAATGCTGGTTGTGCTTCTAAAGAGGACCTGATGTTCTCTGGGTAAATTATCAGGGTATGTGTTCTTGCTTTGTCAAAAGAACATATTTAAAAGTTTGCAACTTATGCAATGCAGAAATGAAGAAGAGTAGCATCTCTGTGTGCAAGCAACGTAGGTTGTTTTGTTTTAATCTGTGTCTCATTGAATTGAAAGCAAATGCTTAGGAACAATGTATTGCTTCTTTCAAAATCAGTTAACCTGAAAGTCAATGCCTGTTTAAGGGTAAAAAGATCAGATATTTCTGAGAACACCCATACAACCTTACGTAGCAGAGCAGGTAAGTGTGGTACCAGAAATTACAGGATTTTGTTAAAGTAAGACATGTTGTTCAGATCACCAATTTACTGATTAAAAAGGATTGTTGATTGATTAAAGCAGGATGTTCATTTGCAAAGCAAACAAAGCAGTTTGGGCAATTATAGTTATCCCCCTTATTGCAGCAAAACATTTGGAAGTCTGACAGGCAGTTGTTTACTTAATAGGAGTATTCAATTCTTCTCTAATCTTCAAATCCATAGAAAAATCACTGTATCACCTGCAGGAAGTTCTCAAGATAAATATCCACTGGCATATTTTGGTACGATTGAGCTGCAGTCTGCTGCCCTTCAAATAGGACAAGTGAAAGGCAGAAGCAAGAAAAGGACATCTTTGAAGGGTCTAAATTTCTTTTTCCCAACTCTGTCTTGGCTACAACTTAGTTTTAAAACGCATCCTTTTGCCTCCCACAGCCAAATCTGTTTCTTTATATATAAAACAGAAGTGTCAGCTTTGTCCAATCCTAAGATACTGAATGTTAAGATGCGTTGTTATTAGATGAGGCAAAGTTTATTCTAGTGAATTGCATTAACGAAAGAGCAGTGTGACAGAGATGATACAAGCACATGCTGTGTCAGGAGTGTATGTGCAGGAGAGAATATTGTCATCACTCTCAGTAAAATAACACCGAGTATTGCTTTATTTATGGCTTGAAAAACTGATAGAGACAGTTAAATCTTTGTGTCAGTCAAGTCTTGATTTAAAGCTCCAGCTGTCAGTATTCAAGGACTCAATTACATTATGACCTTTCATAGTTTTCCTCTTTACAGCAGGCTGTACCCAGGCTCCTCTTAATTATTTTTTTGTCTTAGTCTTTCCTTGTGTTTTTTTCTTTGAAGACAAGCAGCGAGGGGGAAATCTCCTTCCTTCAACTTTATTTCTTTATTTCCATTACATCATTATCAGTTTCCCAGTTGTAACTCCATGGTGTTTCTTCCTGGCACATTCTCCCTTGCCTAGCCAGCAGAGCCAAATGGGATTTACCCATTTAGTTTCCAGAAGTAAATGGCCTAATGTTCCTCTCTGGTTATCTAGCCTTTCAGCTGGTGGGATATATGCGCTGCCTTCTGCCTGCTTAGTGCCCTGTAGATAAATTTGTGCAGGATTTCTTTAGCTGTCAGCGTGATGGATGGGTGGTACAGTGGAGCCTGCTCAGCCAGAGCAAGTGGCTGCCTTGGCCATCCATCACTCTTCCTGCTGTCAGCCCTCTGATCAGGACTTCAGAGCGAGTTCAGACTTCATCGAAGTCACAGTGCCACGGAAAAACAATTAGTTTGTCAAGGATATACATATTTTAGCATGAGGATATTTGACATGTGAAATGCTGCTGTTGTGTTCTGTATTCAATAAATCAGATTTTTTGCTTTGTTTTGAAGTAGGGGCTCTGCACTTAGAGGAGAGAGTGAAGGTGTCACACTGGGTGTTCTTCTAGTTATGATTGTAGAGAGCAGGAAAGAAAAGTTGTTGCAGCTTAGGGGAGGGGGGAAAGAGAGAAAGAAGCATTTGATACCTGAGCACCAGACAGACATACGTTTTAAAAGGGATGTTAAAAGCAGTTCTGACCGTTTTAATGGATTTAGGGGTTTTTTCCTATTAGCAATTTTTGGTAACTGTAGTTGTCTTTGGGCTTTAGGTCATTCTTTGGCTTGATTTCATGGCTCTCGTGACTCACCAGCTATTTGTGAAATAGAAAAGTACCAACCTAAATTGAAGTATTTCTTCTTACTTGTGTTATATTTCACCAAGACTTGTGTTTCTCTGTATGTCATTAAATTCCATGTGTTCAGCCGGTAACTTAAGTTTCTGCTCTTGAACACCAGCCAGGATATTTAATGCAGAACAGTCCTTAACTCTTGCTTGTGAACTTAATTTTTTTATTCTTTTCCAATTAGAGGTGCTGGAGAGAAGAAATGGGAGATACCTAGGCTGACAATTCATTTAGCCAGTAAGGAAATAGGTTTAGCTGTTTGAATGCTGATTGTGGGGGTTTTGTTGCAGTGAGGGACTTTTCCATAGTTCACCGGGAAGGACTCATGGATCTGCTCCGCTTCTGCTGGGGCTGGTCCAACAGGAGTGCTGAACATGTGCCGTCACTCTGGTGGCAGCTGGCTCTTGTCTCTCCTCTGGAGATACCTGAAGTGTGGGGTCACGCCAAGAAGGACAAACACTGGTGATACCAAGAAGGTTACATCCACATTAGAAAACTGCTTTTTGTGCACAATTGCTGCAACAAAAGATGGTAACTAGTACAGACTAGGTCTGGGGCTGGTATAAAAAAAGACAGGGATCTTCTGGAGAGAATCCAACAGAGGGCTACAAAGGCGATTGAAGGCCTGCAGCACCTCCCCTACAAGGAAAGGCTGAATGAACTGGGGCTGTTCAGCTTTGATAATAGAAGACTGAGAGGGGATTTTACTGTTCATAAATATCTGAAGCGTGGGACATAGGGAGAAATGGCCAAACTCTTTTCAGTGGTCTGTGGGGACACGACAAGGGGCAGTGGCCTCAAGTTGGAGCACAGGAAAATCTGCACCAACATGCAGAAGAACTTTTTCATGGTGACGGTGACAGAGCTGGAACAGGCTGCCCAGGGGGGTTGTGGATTCTCCTTCTCTGGAGATACTCAGGACCCATCTGGACCCCTACCTGTGTGATCTGTCCTAAGGAACCTGCATTGGCAGGGGGCATTGGATGCTATGATCTCTGGAGGTCCCTCTGGATCTCTACATCTCTGGGATTCTGTCAAAGGGGTTATATATGCCCAATCCCACCCTTGGATTGTATGAGTTTACATGTACTTTCTAACAATCATACAACAGGCTAACAGTGGTGAGCCACATGGTAGCTTGAGTGGGATCCTACGCACCCGGCTGAGTAGTGACCTGAAATGGTACATGAGTCTTTGTTCTTCTGTCCCCACAATTATCTTTCAGGAATGGGTATGGTAGTGCTGCCTGCTTATAATCTGAAAGATCTACTTGTGTTTGCATGTATAAACCAATTAGCTACAAAGTGTGCTGTGGTCCTGAAGTATCAACAATATTTTCCAAAAATAAATTGTTTGTGCTTAGCATTTTAATGCCTGATGCGATATCTTGCAAATTAAATGTCCTTACAAATAACTATAATGTTCTGTTGCTTAAACGGAAAAGATACTTACAAATCACGGCCGCCTTTCTTTGCGACTTGTCTGGTGTGCTAAAACTGAGGAGACAAAATAACTGTGTTCTGGATATGCTGAGCAAGAGCAGAAATAACTCACCTCCTTGTTCGCTAATCCCATTATCTATCACCAGCCTCTCTCTGTCAGTCTGAGCAGCTGTGGTTATAGGATTGTTTTCTTAGAAGACTGCTACATATTTATGTTTGAGCGAGGAGGATTTTTGCTTGGAGTTGTTAACAGTGGATTGGCTGGGAAAATAAATCTTTGCTAAATTTGTGTGTTTTCACATTTTCAAGTGATCAGTTACATTTATCAAGTTTCGGGATAAAGGCAGATTATCTTCAGCTCAGTAAAATTGTAATGCTTCTCTTGCATATGTAGGGCAGAAGCTATTTCTCTGTGGATGCAGTGCAGACAGCCTTCTTGATGGCTGTGAGAAAGATGCCATAGCTAAGGCTATGCTGACATATTTAGAAGGAATTAAGCTTTCTCCACACATCTGTATTTTAATAACGTACGGGTTTTTTTTCAGTGTTTGTTTGCACAGTGGAACAAATCAGAAATAGCCACTGCAGCTAAAGGCAAGAGAGGCTCTTGCTCTAGCAACAGTGTGTGTTTCCTAATCCTCTTCCAAACCTTTCTTAGACAACTGTTATATTATCGTGTTCAAACCTCTTTTCCTGCTCGATTTGATTTGTTACTGTGCTGGCTCTCACGAGATGCATTTAAATCACAAACTTTTTTGGGAAATGGACTTCACTTGGCATGGATCTAGAAGCATAAGGTACGAGTGTAGGATAGACATTTGTTTTAAGGAAAGAAGAAATTTGGCAGCTGGCTAGGAAAAGATGGATTATTAGGACAATGGTAAGGGCAGGTTTTCATTACTTAGCAAGCTTATAGATATTCGTGCTCATTTGGTACTATGAGGGTATGTGACACCTAGGTGAAAGTTTGGAAAGAAGTTTATCCTGTTTCTGGTTTATTGAGAAATTGAGACTGCAATTCAAAAATAAATTAATACAAAAATAAATTAATACAAAAAATTTCTGTGGTGGGGAATACTTAATTGCTTTTTGGTTCTCTTAGTTAATGGAAGTTTATGGAAGGAATAGGCTGATTGAATGGCTCTGTGGTCCAAATTCTCTAACTTCTTTTCCTTTCAGTAAGAGTGGAGACCCTGGCTCTGGCATGTGCACCAGGAGTATATAGTGCTGTAGCTGTTACAGATGCTGCAAACCAAGCACCAAGGTGAGCGGTCACAACATACGCAGTACACATTTAAATGCACTTAAAACTAGTGTACCTGATTTTAAAGCCATTGAACATTTAATGCAACACTTGCACAGGATGATTCTTGTGTGCTTTGCTCATCTTAAAGTAATGAGTGAAAGTTCAGCTGGCATCTGTTTCATCCTGCTATTGTCTGCTTATTGGCTTCACAGGTGGTTGATAAATTAGCTTTATGGGGAGACTAGGGCTAATATATCTGAATTTCTGCAGGATTGTCACCTGAGGGGTTACAGTAATGTGGTATGTAGGGTGATGTGTGTTCACGTGGGCATTGAAGGAATTTTCCATCTAGGTTCATTGGTCACAAAATTGCACAAGGATAAATATAGTAACTGAGGTCTGATACTGCCAAAGTAGAATGAGCACTTCAAAGCAGTAGGTGACAGACTGTTGAAGAAAGAAAACAAAAATTGTAAGAGTAGATTTAGGAGGTAAGTAGTCAATACAGTAATTGCAAGGTATGTGTTGCCTAGTATCTAGATGGTTGACTAGTTAGCTACCAACAAGACCCTAAACCTGTACAGCTGTAAGCATAAGGTGTTTGACATGTAGAAATGAATTTTCCACCTTAAAATCACCTTAATGGTTTAAAACTAGAAGAGACTACTACTGTCTTGTTATCACTCCTTTATTTTATCAAAGAATATTCACACACTTCATCTAGTATCTAATACAGGACTTAATTTTCAATATTAGTTGTTCTTTATCAGTCCTTGGCCAAGCTTTGTAGATCCTAGTGTGTTGTCATTAGAGGTCAGATATAAAAGTAATGCAACTGCTGTGTCCTGTATACTGAGTTTTAGTGAGTCCCTCAGTTGCTTAGATGTTTTTCTCTCCAGGGTGCTGGTATGAACATGACCTTGTACAATGCTAAATATTAAAACAACTGTTTTAAGCTTTGTGTTTTAGTTTTAAAGGCAAAGGAAGACAGTCACAGTGGAGGCCAGCTGGCAGACTTGCACAGTAATGCACAAACCTTTCCCCTTTAGACATACCAGAATGTAAATTTGCACTTAAATCACAAGTCAGTATGAATGTAAGCCTATCCAAGAACTCATTTATGCACATCACAAAACCACCCCACAAATTGGTACAGTACTTTTTCACTTGGCAGTCATTCCTCCAGAGATATCCAGGACAGAAATAGCAAGGGTACTGTGGGCCAGATACATGCTGGCAACGCTGCCTATGGTTGAAAACTTGTTCGGCACCTGCCTGCTTGTGCTGTGCCTGGCTGCTATCCCCTCTGTTACACTATCACGTTCATAATGACTGAAATTGACCACTTTATTTAGGAGTAACAGTGGGTTTTGTTTTATTGTTTAGCTTGAGCTAAAATGTGAAGTGCGATTTAAAGTGAGCAAGATAGAAAAGCACAGCAGGTCTGACCAGAATTATTTGGGATTTGTCATTTCTTGGGACATAAACTTGGAACGGGCTGTGCCTAGAGAAGTGCTTTGTCTTTTTCCTGACTGTGCGAAGCTCTGTTAAGGTTGACAGGTCTCTGTGTGGGTGTGGAGATCTCTGAATTTAACAATTCATCTCTTCCTTGGTATTTAAAAACTGAAATAATTGTTAAACAGCCTCTTTGCTTCTGCTTGCCCAAGTAAATGCTAATCCCAGTGACTTTCAAGTGAACTGTGTGATGTCAGGAATGAATGTGGATCATTAAAAATAAAAATTAGAAAGTAGGTCAGGATGAGCACTGCGTCTAGCCCTGGGGTCCCCAGTATAAGAAAGATATTGAACTGTTGGAGTGAGTCCAGAGGGGAGTCGCAAAGGTGATCAGAGGGCTGGAGCACCTCTGTTGTGAGGAAAGTTGGGGTTGTTCACCCTGTCGAATAGAAGGCTCTGGAGGGACCTTAGAGCAGCCTTTCAAGTACCTAAAGGGGCTACAGAAAAGCTTGAGAGGGAGTGTTTGCAAATGCAAGGAGTGATAGGACAAGGTTTAAAATGAAAGAAGGTAGACTTAGATTAGACATTATGAAGAAATTCTTCCCTGTGAGGGTGGTGTGGCTTTGGCACAGGTTGCCTAGAGAAGCTGTGGCTGCCCTCTCCCTGGCAATGTTCGAGGCCAGGTTGGATGGGGCTTTGGGAAACCTGGGCTAGAGGTGTCCCTACCCATGGCAGAGGGTTTTAACTAGATGAGCTTTGAGTTCCCTTCCTATCCAAACCAGCCTGTGATTCTATGATCATATAACCCAGACATTTTTTTTGATAACATGAACCTCTTATTGAATACTACCTGGATAATTCATGAGATGGGTAAGAGTCTCCTTTCATGCGTGAGTTCTCCCAGCACACTGGTGTGCTTTATCTTCTCCAGAGCTGGAAAAGCTGACAGGAATTCCGCTTGTTGGCACCAATGGTATCACATTCACTGGCAAAAGTGTTAAGCTCGGCTTTGTTCAAGTGCTTTAAAGCAAGTGTAGGATATCTTCGAAATGGAGAAGCTTGCAGCCAGTATTGATTACTATGCCTGCTAAATTCCTTTGCTAACCTGTGCACAGGATCCATTGCATCCAAGTTCCAATCCTTTAATTCTTTAAGATATACAATATCTCAGCAAGTCTACCCTTGGAAAGTCTGGCTGAAATGACTTGATCTTTTCACTCTGTGACCAATTTTTAAGCAGTTTTAGTGTGTATATAAAAAAGTGAAACCTGATCCATTTCAGAGGAAACTTTAAGTGTTCTCCTTTGAAACTTTCTTGAAACATATAATTAAAAGTGACATTTAAAATAACTAAGGACCTGGGAAAGAATCATGTGGACAAACTGAAGTAGGTAATACCCTGAGAACCCCTCTTTTTCTTCCTGTGCACATCAAAATTGCACTGAGGTCAGTCCAGAACTCTCTTGTCATGACCAAATTAGCAGTTTTAGTGTGCTGTGTCTAGCTACATGCTGTTCCCTGGAAATGAACTGTGCGTTACCTCTAAAAGGCTTTGCTTTCTCCAGGATCGGTTTGATCTAATTGTGTTAATCTGTGTTAGTCCGACTGCTCTAATTAGGCCAGGGTTTTAATGTCACTGATAAGTAAAGCTAGTGTTCCTTATCTTACTTGGGAATTACTACAGTAGTAGCCTGTCCCAGCAAGACTAGAAGATTTTAGCTTTAATTACTTCATGAAAGGTTGTCATTTACAAAGATGTATTGTCACACAGCTGGGGGAATACTTCCCCCAGCTGGACACTCACCAGGCTGCTCCGGTTACCTCTTGCCACACAGCCTCTGTGTGGCAAGAAGTAACCTGTGGCTTTGTGATTCCTAGTGTTGAAAAGTAGCAAAGACAGGCACTTTGGGTTCTCTAGGATGCTCGCGGGTCGCAGGCTGTCTGTTCCTTTTCATAAACATGGGACCTCGTTGCCCAGCTGCTATAATCTTCTTGAGAGAGCACTGATCTCCATCCTCAGCCTCTGCTACCTTGGCCTGAAAAAGGCACACTTTGTGTGTGAGCTCTTGGAGTTTAAAATTCAGCATCCCCAAGTTGTCAGGGTTACAAAACCCCAATTGCTTCCTATGTTAGTTACATGAGAAGTATGTGTTATGCCAAAATAATGAGTTCACGTGCATAGTTATGGATTTTTAATTTTTTTTTTTTTTGGACCATGGTTGGAGTGTGCTTGGGGCTTGCTGTTAGGGTCTCTTGTGTAACCCAAGAGTCCCTACTCTGCCTGTGTTTTCCTTTCTGAATCATGAACTGTCTCCTAATATGCAGCTACTTTCTCTCTTTTGCCTCTAGTGTCTTCTCTCATTTTCTTCAGCAGCTGGTTGGGAGCCTGCCATTATAATTTTATCTTGAATGAACTTATGCACCAACAAAAGTCAATGGGAAACTGCTTGATGACTTCACGGGGGAGGTTGTGGCTGTGCTGCGTGGAGATGTGTAGAAATGTCTTTTGAGCTATGAACTACAAATCTTGTAATTTTTGTTCATATTATCTTTTATGTCAGTGAATTACATTGTTTACTTCATCCTCAGATTTATATAATTGTTTGTTTTCTGTAAGGGAGTGCTTCAATAGAAGTATTTGGTGGGAACATTGTTCTAGTAACTGACTTCTTGTAAAAGAAATCTTTTTTCAAAAGCAGTAACAATGCCTTACGGGCCTTTCACTTAGCTGCAGTGTGATATGATGCAGATTTTTATAGTAAATCTTCAAAGAATCTCAATCTCTGATTCATGTAGATGGATAGCTTACTGAAACATTTTGCTGGCATGTGAAAGTGGATGAATAATTCCTGCTTTGTTTTCTTGGTTAGAAGGGGAAATGAATTCTCTTAACTGCAAATGATTGCAAGAAGCTTATTCATGCTATGGTTTGAGAAAGTATGTCAAAAAATCCCAGTGACAGAATTACAGCCTTCCTTCAAGTCCCACAGCATGTACCAGTTAAGCGGTTCACCTGTAAGACTCTAGTACAAGATCAGTGAAAATGAAATGAGAGGGAAATAGCTGAAGCATAAACAGGAAGATAGAGAAGATTTTTGAGGGTCTTTTGAAGATGTCTGCCTTGGCTGGCTCTCCTGGTTCTATGATAAGCTGCGGGTTTTTTTCCCTCCTTTATGATCTCTCCACTCAGACACTAAGATGTCATTTCAGGTCCTAAATTATAGTTTAGGAATGTCGTCTTGTTGACTAGTCTGCTCTCCATTTCTGTCTCAGGATGGAATTATGCAATTCTTGTCTTTCTGGTTCATGATTTAGCAGTGTGCATTGGTATATTCTATGCAGGTATTTTCTCAAGGAGTATCTGTGCTGATGCAAACGATGATACAAAACCAACGAAAGTGCCATGTACCTGCTTAGTGTCCTCTAATATTGTGTGTCATTGCAAACTAAGTTGGCTGGCTTATTCCTGGAGTTAGGAAGATAGAATGGAGAAATCTAATTTATTCCCATGATTTTTAGATCCAGATGTTTGCTGATTCCAGTGCTTAAGCTATATTTTGAGGTATGTATTGTCTCTCTGTAAAGTGAAAGAAAGGCTTGGTGGCTGTGTGAATTGTTACCATCTGTTCAATAGCTTCCTTTATTTCAGTGAGTCATGAAGACATTGACCTTTGCTTGGTTGCTATAGTGGATCCAAAATGGGAGGTTGCCCTCATGGTGATGCTTGTTGTTGTTGTTCTGCTTGGGTAAGGAGATCTGGTCATGTGTGGATGGCTGCTGTGGGTCTGGCAGCTGTTTTTCTTCAGTAAGGAAAGCTCTTGCTGTGGGGTCCTTTCTTTGTTTTCCGTGTAGAACTTGCATGGTTTCTTAAAAGTGAGCCCAAAAGGTCTACTGTACCTCAGTGTCTAAATTGCACATTTGATTCAGCCAACCTTACAACAGTGGGGAAGGCCAAGCAGAGGACATGAAAGGTTGCAGGGATGTGAATCTTAAAGAAACTTAGGAAAGAGTAAGACTAAGAGAGGGAAATATCAAACCTTGAGGGTAACACTTTTGACTACTCTGGGATACTATATGGGAACATAAAATGATTGGAAATAGGAGTAGGAAACTCAAGAGTAATGTGAATGCAGGGGATTGGATAAGAAAAAAATGGTAGAAAAATCTTGGTCACCAGCTGTTATAATACCAGGCAACATATTGGGGGATTATTTAAGAACATTCCCAAAGTGGTTGAGGTAGGAAAAATAATGTGTGTTAGTAAACATACTTTGTCACGCGCTGAAGAGCTACCTAGCTATATAAAGCTATAATTAAGAAGTTTTATGGCCATACTATACATAAAAGTGTATTTGCATACTAAGAAGCTATAATTGTTGAGCTCCTTTGAGGACTAGGCCTCTGGAATATAGAAGTTATGGTTATTTTTGAAGGTTATAAGAGTACACTTAAGGATATTTCCAATGCTGGAACTAAGTACAAAACATGTTAAAGAGAATTGAAATACATATAAATAAAAAAAGTGAGTGGAGAATACATTTCACTACTACTATTCAGCATTTCTTGGAGACTTCAAGAGCCCTAAGGCTTACAGTGTATATGGTGTAGTCCGTAAACTACCCAGTTCTGCACTGAGAGCAGGAATATTCAAGGAGGCTCTGACTCAGCTGCACATCCGATCTAACTAGTTCAGCTGCCTTCAAATCCTGAACTAGTTGTGTCCAAATGGAGAAGAAGCCCAATAAGCATCTTCAGATCCCAGAAGCTTCAGAAATATTGCATGTTAAATACACGAGGAAAACCTTGTACTCTACTTGGTGGTGTATGTGTCAGACTGCTTATGCAACCCTGGATGCTACACAGAAAATAAGACATGCGTCAGATGGAGAGAGACCAGAGGCAAGCAATAAGGATGATAAAAGAAAACATGAGCTATGAAAGCAAACTGAAAGAATTTGGTTTGTTTAGTCTAGAGGTTAAGTAAAGAAGGCTGAGAAGATGTAAGGAAAAGGCTGGTGTTGGGAGGAAGAGAATATACTGGTTTTTGTGTCTGCTGGGGGCAGGACAAGAACTGATGAACTTAACTTAAAGCAAAGATTAGAAGTTAGATATGAGGGGAAACTTTGCAATTGTAAGGATAATCAGTCTCTGGAAAAGATTGCTTAGGGCTTCCCTGGAATCTCTTCAGCTTTTAAGAATAGGCTTGACGAACACCCGCCAGTAGTGCCATAGGCTGTGAAGCCTGTGCCTGGGAGTAGTAAGGCAAACTCGGGGACTGATTGAGAACCCTCTTGTCCCTTTTTTTTTTTTTTTTTTATGTGAGGCTTGTATTCTCTTTCTCACACTGTTGCTTTCTGGGGTCCCATTCACCACAAAAAGCCTCAGTTAAAATGTTGGTTTGATGCCTACTTCAATCAACCAGCAGGAAAACAAATACAGCGTATGCTTTTGTGACAGAAGAGAAGTTAGTCTAAAACAGATTTTGCTATGGAGACCAGCTTTAGGGCTACCACAACTTTCACAACATCTGTTTCGCTGTGGTGTAGCAGGAAGCAGCTTCTATTACACTTTATCAGCAAAAATTCAGATCCCAAAATGACACGGCAAGCTTAAAAGAAAAAGCAGCTGTTGACGAGACTCTAGTGAGTATGTTGTGGGCCTCAGAAAAATAAAACTTGATGGGGAAGGGAAAGCAAAGCATCTCCATTCAGCCTTGAGAAAAATTTACATGGTCACAGATCAGCGAATGGATTTCTACACTGGTTTACAAAAGCTGTTATTCAGAGCTCTGCGCCGCGTGTTACCGTCCGCTGTCTCAGTGACCCTCATGCAGGCAACGCAATTCCCCAAGGCTCGAACGCACTGCCTGGCTTTAATGCAATTGTGTGTCATCTGGGCTGATGAAGCAGGGTACTGATTCCGTTCACTTCTGTTGTGTGAAAGAAAAGAGCGGCTGCCTTTTGGTTCTGTAGATGTGCAAGTTTCATTAGAGCACTTACAGCTACAAGAAGCAAAAGAGAGGAGTGAGGTGTGGCTCAAGCGTGTATCCTCTCCAAATTGGTGGCATGCAAATATTGAGCATTAGCTCTGTAGTACTAATTAAATTCTGTGTGTTTGCCATATTTTTCCTTCTGAAAAGGGTTTTTGTTTGAGTTTTTTGCAAGTATTCAGATCAAGAAGGGCATGTTATGGGGGCTACTGCTTTTGGAGAAAAGACACAAACAGTCTGTCTTTTTCATAAGGCTTTTTATGTGTGTCAGATCTTGGGCTAGCCACTGACTTTGAAATGGAATATAACCAAGATTTTTTGCACTGTGGGATGTTAAAGCATCCTAGTTTCTTAGGTGGCCCTTCAGGAAAGAGGAAAAAGTGTGATTATTTAAAAGCAAACGATGCCGGACGACTTGTTACGAGCAAGGCATTTATTGTCACTGGTATCTAGAGGCATATTAGAAAGAGGACTTGTGTCATAGTATCCCCTTCGCTCCTCTGAGTTCCTCATTTCATTTGTGGTTTAAATGTTTTATTGATTACCACTCAAATATTCATTTGAGACAAAAACTTACTTTAAAAGCATACGCATTAAACTGCAAAGAAGACCCTTAACCTACCTAACAACCCCCAAAACACCCTCAAACAACATCCCGATTCCCCAGAATTATATTAATATGGAAACAAGCCTATATTACAGAAATGCATAAACCACCCCAAACTTGGTGAGGTGTCTGTGTATGTAGCTGTTAATGAGCTAAGTGAGCTGAAAAGTAAACAGGATGTGCCTCATTTCCCCTGATGAGCTTTTCTGTACAGGATCCTGGAATTTGCCTTCAGGTGAAATGTCAGGGATTGTACTTTCCCTTGGGAGAAGCGATTCTAATTAAGCAGTATACAGTCAAAATCATCTCTTTGTTCTGCCTTTATTGAGAAACACTTGAATACCAATTTTGTCATTGTACTAATGCTGAGAATATTGGCAGCTGCATATTGCCAGTGTGTATCTGAGCTCTGCAGTGTTACAGTGTGTGTTAGGAATGAGCACAAAAATGGTGTCTGCAAAATCAGTTAAGCGATCAGTTAAGCTGATCCTCATTACAATGGTTTTACTTTCTATTTAGACAAGGTACAAATAATGACTATTTGTTAATTAAATAGCGTGCTGGTGGATTGATTTAACCCTGGTTGATTTAACCCTGTGAGGTAAATGGCACACTTGAATAGCTTTCATCATGTTAGTGTAAAGCTATGGAGATCTGGATGATCTATCCAAGCAATACAGACAGACCTTAGGTTTTGCAAAAGATGAAATCCCTTTAATTAAATGAGTTTTAGCTGCTTCTCCCTATCACCTGAATATTTTCTTAAACATTTCAGGAATTGATATTCCATAATGTGCAAAGCTGTGAGAATTTTGTATGACTTTAGTCAAATTCTCAATATACAAAGACAGCAATGCAAAGATGCAAAATTTGGATTTCCTTTACATGTGAGAACATCTGGATAAGCTTGTCACACTGTTCAGTGACTGATTACATATGAGCCCACTTTCCTTTTGAAAATGTGTTCCTGTGTCATCTAGTCTAGGTGATTCTGCTCTGGCAGGGGGGTTGGGCTAGATGATCTTTCGAGGTCCCTTCCAACTCCTAATACTCTGATTCTGTGAAAAACAACATAGAAGTTGGATAAAGAGCGTGAAATTGGCATTAAAGTGAGATTCATGGGTTACCTTTTGCCCTGTCTTGAATGGTATGTTTGAGGCAGTGATTCACTCTAGTAATATAATTTTTTTGAGACCTGCAGTTTGTACCCAAGTGGTTTTGCATTCCTTCAGGTTTTTGCACAAGTTGCAGCTCAAATAAATGCCCAGGTTCTAAACCAAAAATTATTCAGACACATAAAACTTCAGCTTTTAATTTTTTTTAACACAAAATTTCTAATTCTTAAATAACTAGTACAGGATTTTCAACTGGTTGACTCCCTTAGATCACAGTCTCTTAAATGTGTGAAAGCTTTAACCTTGTGAGTTTAGTCTGATGTGGTTTACTTTTATAATAAGACTTCTAATTTATTCTGATTTGAGAATTCTATTTTACTAATGAATATTTTGTTTACATGCTATGAGGTATCGATTAGATGTGATTTGGTATAATTGTGAAATTGAAACAAGATTTTAAGAAACATCTGGTAGTATTTGGTTGTCCAGTTTTTGAGATATATTAAAAGGTTGTGATTTCTAAGTCAATGGAGATCTGTTTCTGGAAATAGGATTTCTGTGAAACCTCAGTTGTTCACAAAATCACAGAATGATTTGGATTGGGAGGGACATTGCCAATGGCGGGGGATTGGAACAATATTAAATGTTCACTAATAAGAAATAACACATTGCTGAATCCAAATGTGAAAACAGGGGCAATACTTTCTATTATAATTACTCAATAAATCATGTCCTTGATCTTAAGACATTCTCCTTGAGAAATCCTCCTGTAATCATAACCGATGAGGCATGTTGGGTGATGGCATATATCTGTCTTTGGCAATTAGGTAGTGGCCATAAGATAGCACATAAAACTGCAGGTCATTATCTTGAAATGTAAAATATGTCAACCCTCTGCTAGGCCTGTAGTCTTCCAGATGTTCATTATTCTTGTAATTATTTTATTTAGCAATCCAGACAGTTTTGTTGCATGGGTTGTAGCAGGGTATGATGCAAAAAACACAGGAGCTGTGCTTTCCAACAACCATTGTGCAAGTTGCCTATATTCTTTAAAACACTCCCAAAAATGACATACCACTTGCAGCTGAAGCAGAACTAGATGTTAATTTGGTGTGAATGCCTCTTTTGGCTTGAATAGGATGACTTCTTGCCATGGACAGACTTCAGGCTTTGTTTCTTGTTATTTTTCTGTTGTCAGACATATAATATTGCCAAAGAAGAACTGAAAAGCCATTTGGAGTAATATTAGCTAATGTGATGTTGGCAGAGTGAGAAATCACCACTGTTCTGCTGGCAAAGAGCATTTTTCTTGCTTCCTTATATTTCCAATTAAGTCTCGCTTTGAGAAACAAACTGAGATATCACTGCAGGAATCAAACAAGCATGCTTACAGGGGAGACATCGATGGTCTGGTTCAGGCATATGTCATCTACACATCCTAGTGGAGAGGTTCATATCTGGCTTCTTAGCATTTACTTGTTTCCCAATACATTTCCTCTTTAAACATAGCAAACAATTTCTAATCTATTTTCTCCATAGCCTATTACTATCACGATTTCTATACTTTACTGTAATTCACCATTCCTATATATTTTGGTGTGAATACTGGAAGCTGATATTTTTTTGCTTGGTCTCATTTTCCTGATGCATGGATGTTGTTCTAAGTACAGTTATGTGAGGGAGTTAATTAAGCTTCATGGTGGATTCCTTTATCGATTCTACAGCCTATTCACTCTGCAAAACTGAAAACATTCATAAGCATGATGTAGTACCATACAGATGATGGGTAAACATCTTGAGCAGGTATCTTATAACATCTTCCGGGTTAAAAGTCATTCATAGGCCTCTAAGATGCAAAAGGGTACCCTTCCCCCTAGTCTTACTCATCCCCCCAAAAAATACCATGACAAAAATAACAAAACATCCAACCAACCCAAAAACTCCACAAATAATAAAATCTGGTGACTGATGAGATCAAGGAATGTTGTGGGTTTGGGGTGTGTGTTCTTTCTTTGTTTTTTTTTCTAATTTTTCCTGGCTCTAAAGGTGACATTTATGGAATATGGCTAATACAGTTAGATTAAATGTAGAGGAATGAATAGTGATTGCCAGTTAATGAAAATCAAGGCTTCCTTATGATAAGGGTGTATTGATTGCAAGAGGACAACAAGCATATGAAGTATCATCTTCATGTGTGAGATTAAGAGGATTCAGTTTGAATTCATTTGAATTGAGGAGATTTGGTTTTACTTTTGGGGAGGAAAGAACCTGACACAGAGGCTTCTGTCCATCTTGTATTGGAAACAAAAAGCTCAAGGTGAAAGTGAGTGTTGTTAAATATAAGGTCCTGGTCTGAAGTGTATGAGGTATTTATTAATGTGGATGTAGCAGAAATCAGATAAAGCTAAACTTCCAGGAATCTCAGGTGTTGGCAGTTACTGAAATTACTCTGTTGCTGTAGCTGGCCCTCAAGACTGATGTCATTGGATCTAGATATTTATTCCTTGTGCCTAGGTGACTGTTTCAGTTTTCACTAGTGAAAGGAGCTCGGTTTATTTAGATGGTGCAGAAACAACAGCAGTAACCCCCCCCTAAATAAATGAGAGAGATATTATCTAAACAATTAAGATAGTATTCACTGCTACTAATTAAATTGTAGGTCTAACAAGCAAAGAGGTAAATTTGGCACTGTGCTAAACCACAACAATTATTAATGTCATTAAATTTAGTTATCTGTGTAGATTAGCAGAATGGTGCATTTAGTATAGCATAAGCATGTAGCTTAAGCTGTGTTGTGTAATGGTGTATAACATAAGAAAAAGCCATCACTCCTTCCCTTGAGCAAAACAGCAGTAAGAGAGGATGCCTCAAAGGTACACTTTGTGGCTTTAGAGCAGAAATTGCTGATTGATAACAGAGGAAACTTAATACTCCTGTTCTGACTTACTATCTTTGTAGTAAAGCCAAGCTCTTAGAAACAGTTAATTATAGTTTCAATAAAAATATTTAGATGACAGCTGCAAGCCTTCATCATTTCTACACATACATTACAGAAGTCTTTTGTTGTTGTTTCAGTATGTGTGAAGGAAGAAGTTTAGATGAACAAGTAAGAACAGATCTGACAGCCTTAAAGTTACTATCAACAAAAGCACTGGAAAGACAAGATGGGTTTTTTGGGCTCAGTCCACCCCAGGTTTAACTGAACATGATGTGAATTATTATTTTCCCTCAGTCTGTATTTTTCTACAGTCCACAAATGCCTTGTAGCCCGTGTGGTAGGTAGTAGTTGAGATACACTGAAGAGAATGGAAATAAAAATCTCTTGCCTACCTGTTAGTAAAACATGGTTATGAATCAAGGTTTGAATTCCATTTAGGCTGTGCTACCCTAGTTTAGCAGTTATTAGTAAGAACAGTTAGTTTTTTCTTCGCTCTCCAAAGATGATGGGTTGATTCGAATTTCCCACCCCCAACAGTGAAGTCCTTAACCTGATGCCATGTGTGGCCAGCACCTTTCAACAGTCCCTCGTGAATCAGCTAGCTGAACTGAACTAAATATTGTCAGCATCCTGAAGGCATTTTATTGATCCTGGAATCAGACTTCATCTTTACTACTTCTCAGGTAGCTTCTTAGCTGATGCATGTTGGTACTTGCCGTGCTATCGATGTGGTTGGCTTCAGTTGGAAACAGCTGGCAAGGATTACCTTCCTCTAGGCTGTCATGCTGGCTTTTACCACTGATTTTTGGCAGGGTGAAGGATTGAGCTACATTTTGCAGCCGGGGAAGATGCTGACATGGCTAATTCCCATCCTTTTGTGGCTCTGCGAAGTTGCTGCCAAATGGCTGCAGTTCTGAAGAGCTGCACTGTATACAGAGGAAACGGTTCTCTTCAAGCCTATGGGTTGCTGGGGATTTTAAAGAGGTTTTTCCAGGGATCATAGATATTTATTGAGCAGCATTTGAAGACAGGTTGTGTTTTGGACTTATGGTTTAATGTATGTATTTTCATGAGATGTGCTAGCAGCAGATGTTCCTTTGGGAAAATAAACCTGTCCCTTGACAGTAATTTTTTTCCATTTTTTTTTTAGCTCATGTGTTTGTTATTAAGTTCTATTCTGCCCCACCAAAAATACTGTTTGGCAGTGCTCTTGTACTGTGTCTGTTACTAACAGTGAAATAATACCCTGTAAACAGTTTCATGCAAACTGAAGAGCGGGACAATGCCATTCACATGTGGTGTAGAATGAAAAATCCTGAAGCAGGAATCGGGGGACTTCCCATGGAAGTGACTGCATTCTCAATGTGCCTCTTCACGTTAAATATAGTCATGTATTCTCCATGCAGACAGAGGTGATGTTTGTACACACTCAGCTGCTGATTTATTCATAATACTTTGATTTGCCCTTGTCTTCATACACACTGTAGTTTTCTGGTATTTTAATACCAAGTTGGAAAAAAAAAATTGAGATTTGAAAAAATATTTATCTGTTAAGTCTGTTTAACTCTGTTCCTTTGTTTTCTTCCTCAAAATCTATTTTACATAAATGTATGCAATGAAAGGTCTTGACAGGGCTGTTTATTTTGACAACAAATTCAACAGTATTATATAACAGACTTGTTTGTGACAGTGGGTTTGAAATATATCGTTGTGAAAATTCACAACAGAGGTGATGGTTCTATTTCTCCTCTGGGGAAGCTCAAAACACACCACGTACCTGAGAGTCCAGCCAGAGTACCTGGGAATTTGAATATTCAGTACTCAAATGCACTGTGTGCAAGGATTATTTATGGAACTGTTCACAACCAATATTTAATCATACCTTTCAAAAAATAATTCAACCTGCTTGAAAAGGCAGACAAATATCAATGCAGGCTCTGCTTTTTTGACAGGCTAGCCTTGTAGGCAAAGGAGTATAGAACATATTTATTAGTGCATGGAATAAAAATGCTTGTGAGGAAACTTCTAAGCGTGCAAACCGATGTTGTATGATAGGATAAAAAGACAATATGTGACATCTCTTATGATCTGCTGTAGCTGGTCTTGATTGTAGTTCTCAGTTGTCCATTATCCAGTCAAATGCCAGGAAAAAGCTCTAATGCAGTTATTCTAAAGTGTTTGGTAAAACTTTCCCTGAATTAGCCTAATGGGAGGATATGTTTTGTATTTGATGCCTCTGTCCTGCTGCACCTCTGTCCAGCTGCACCAGAATCCTCTGGTTTGGAAAAAACCCTGTTGTCCTGTCCCAATCAACTGAGCAACTTCATCCTTGCCAAGGCAATGTGAGAATGAGGTGGCAGCAGAGTCCAGGAAAAAAGGAATCTGGAAACTTTCCCCAAACTATTATTTGCATATGACTCATTCTTATCTGCTACATCAAATACACAAAGGTATTTGACTCAAAATTGGACCTTAAAAGTATATAAATACCCAGGCACTAAGTGCCTAACTAGTTGTGAATGTCCCAAAAGCGAGAGCCAGGGAGCTGTTGAAATGCAAGGTCATGTCCAGAGCGGGATACCGGCTCCATGAGTTCATTCCAACTGTGGCGACTGGTGTGTGTGTTTGTGTGCATGTTGGTGATTCATGCCTGAGGCTGCTGGGTGATGTGCTGCAGTTTGGGTAGAGGAAGGAAGGAAGAGTGGAGGGAGCCGGAATGTGGATGGAACAGTAAACCACAAAAACATCTCTTTGATCTCTGGGGGTAAGAAAAGAGCACTTAACGGTGAAAGGATGGGGGTGAGGAAAACTGTCCAGCCTAAACTATTTGTAAGCTAAATTGTAGGACCTCAAAGTAACAAGCGTAATAGCTATGGTTCCATGGCACCATAACCACATTTCAGAAGTATTGAACAAACACAGAACTAATTGCACAGTTTTGTCTACAGACTTCCAGGCCACCCTCATGCATAATGTTTCACCCCAATTCTCCTGTTTCATTAGTTACTCAATGCAGGGGATTAAGAAAAAATGCAAAAAAGTACAGTTACACAACTAGAGTTGATCGGGTGTTTTCATAATCTTGGATAACTTGCATCATGATGTATCATAACCTGTTTTTTCCAAAGAAACTTGGATTTTCTTTGATCATTTGGAGCCATTTTTCAGAAAAGGTCCCTCACTCATCTCTTTAGATTCTTTGTGGTTACAGAGCGTGTGAGCTGTGCTGTGTTTAACAGCACATATGGTGTGTTGAGACTGACATAATTCCAGGGCTGTGCCACCATGTGGTGCGTAGAAAGGGAATTAGGGATGAGCATCTTGGTTTTTGCCAAATAAAGTCTGAATTCCTTCCTGAAAGCTATAGTTCCTGATGTGTTGGTGCTGCTTGAGAGCTCAAAACCATGAGATAATGCAGTAGATCTTGCAGTGAAGACTGGCCTTTCCCAGGGCTGTGTAGAATATCTCCTCTGGAGACATCAGGAAATCCAGGAAAGCTCCATTTGAACTTTGTGTTTCTTCATGCTCTCATTTCTCCACTTTTGAAAACGTTCGCTCTGGCAGCCATATGTAGACAACAATATTTATTTTGATTACTGGGCTTTGGTCTGAGTGTGGGATTCAGGCTGAAGTCAGCCCTAGAGCTGATATGGAACAGGCTGATACGGTCCTTTTCCCTCTTGACCACACCCAAGGAACTGGCATAACATTCTATAATGCTTGCGGTGCAACTATTTGATCTTGTTAACCTGATGGGATTTTGTCCCCTGTAGGAAGATGCCACAAATGTTAGTGGAATGGCAGTATAGGTAGTGATGGACTTGTAAGCATTTGGGATCTTGCTGAGTTACATCCCTTGCTGTTATTTGGCAGCACCAGACTCTGCTGTTCAGTGTTACTAGAACGTACTTGTCTTTCTCAAGGGAAACAATAACACTTGCTGTGGATTAGTTTTCCAGTTGGATTTTTTTGATTTGCTCAGGAAAACGTTAACTTTTAAATGATCTTATAAACAGAATCCATATGAATGTTTTCAATCCTCCTTCCGTTGTTTTCCATGCGTTGTGTTGCTCCACAGCTTGACAAAAATGTTGCCCTGTGGCATTTCAGCACAGCATAGTGCAGCTTGTGGCCATTAAACGGGGGGGTTTTGTTCAGTGTTCCTATCTAAATGTGTGTCTCTTCCTGGAAAATTCATTTAAGTCCAAATGGGAGTATGTGTTGCTGCAGACTAATATTCTGGCATTTCTTAGGTGGATTTTTTCCAATGTTTCTCCTTAAGGTGCAGGAAGTAGCTGACATTCAGAGGCTTTTCTCTTTTAAAGTAGTGTAGAAATGGGGGATAGATTCTATGGGGTTTTTGATGGGTTTTTTGTTTGGTTGGTTTTCTTTTAGACAGAAAGCAAATCAAATCACTGTTATAACAATTTTTCTAATTTGCACCCACGAAGGGCATTAGGGTATGTTGTTCTCATGTAATGACTTGACTCAAAGGATGTCAGAGCTCTTCAAAGATCTGTGTCACGCTGAGCTAGCTTATTGCATCTGTCGCCTGGTTCTGGACCGCTGGAATTCTCCCCGGCCTGACACTAGGGGATGCATCAGACTATATTTCACCCCCCGACGCAGCCAGCCTGCTGTGAAGTTGCAAACCTTTCCTTATCTCAAAGGACAGTCCCAGCTTCCTTTGAACCCATGCCTTTCTTCCAGTAACAAGGAAACTGATTGCTTTAGGAAAACTATGGCATCTCTGAATTTCCTTCTTAGTAGGTGCTTTGTTAGGATTTCTGTTGGCATTGTGCCGAGAGGGTCTGTCTCTTTACAACCAAAGATAAATTTGTTACTTTTAGACTTTTTTTGGTGTAAAAGTGGATTTGCATAACTGTGATTTGTTTTTCTGGTGCTGGCAAGTCTGATGACTTTAAATAGAAACCTTTTTGGTTCTGCTGGTGCCCATTCCTGACCGTGCAAATGTATAAGTGAGGAGATAATGAAAAAAAAATTTAAGAGGGGGGAAAAAAAAAAAGGAATTTATTAAAGATGTCATTCATCTCTGGAGCTACTAGTTTTTCTTCTATGGCTTTTTCCAAAACTTGCTTATTAGAAAAACAACTATCACACTGAGGAAAAGAATTAGGGCTATTTCAAGCATATTATTTCACTGTTTCTTGCCAGTGGGAGACTCGAGGAGGGGGTTGGGGGTTTACAGTGGCTAGACAGACCATTAAATTGGTATTAAACACTTTTCCATATGAAGGAAGTCCCCTTCTGCCAAAAATCCAGGAGCAGGGGGATCAGTTTCAGTGCAAGTACTGCTGGGATGGGGCTAGATAAACTTTGAAAAATTAAGAGGTCACTGGGGTCAGGGTGCAGGCTTCAGAGCCCGTCTGGCTGGCTTCCTTATAGACTCTTGGAGAGTTGGCACACCAAAGTAGCATGACGTCCTGCAGAAACATTTGATCCTCCTGACTCTTTTTTTTCCATGGTATTAACTTTCTTAACAGAAAAAAACTATATAAAATTGACCAAAGCTGTTTTATATCAATTTTCACCATGCAGAGCCACAGAGAGATTCCTGTGTTGTGTCCAAAACAAAAGGGAGGGCAAAGGGACAGAAAGCAGGTTGCCAAACTACTTGTATAGAATCACAAACTGCTCTTGTTCCTAAAATAGCAGCAGAATGCAACAGAGGGCTCATCTGAAACTATAATAAAATGCACTGCTGTGGGCTTTTCAGCTAGTTAATCAAATGGAAAAGATAAATAATAGAAACCCTACAAATCTGGAAAGATGGAAAGCAGTGCAAAGGGATTGCTTTAAAACCCCAACTCAAAGAAATGTTAGAGGTCTGGCTAAACCCCCAAAGCAAAGAGATTGTGAATGCACTAACAATGTCAGGGTGGGAGGCCAACAGACACAGATCTTGGGTTGAACAGGGAGTTGGTGTCGCATGATGAAGGGCATGAGTATACTGTACGTTGCTTTATCCTTGTCCTTGGCTCTGGGGCCACGAGTCAGTCCCATGGCAGCTAGTACAGTTCCCAGGATGGTTTATGTGGGCCTCTGGCCACTGGAAACCACCATATCTCTGGAGACCAACTGTGTGCAGTGCAGTCGTGCTTTCTGTTTGGAAACACAGACAACTAAGCGTAGCGATTGCCTGGCTAAATTGCTTAAGGTGGGGTTGAAGCCTTGGCTGTTTGAATATGTTTCACTTTCCTGGAAGCCACAGCAAAGAAGAGTGACGGATTTGGCCCACAACTTCTATTGTTAAGATCATCTCCTCTGCCTGGCTTGGCTTTCATTCACTGAAAAACAGTGTTTCAACTTCAAAATACTGATCTTACTTCAGTAAAATCGAACAAGCAGAAATCTTTGCTGTGCTGTTGTAAACTTCCCTTTTGGGAAGCTGGACTTTTGATTATGCTTTAACATAGGGTCTAGATTCTGGAAATGCACTGCCAATGCTCCTCTTCTGTGCCTGAGTGTAAGAAAACATGTTAATGCTCCTGTACGAATGTTCAGTGTGAGCTTAGGCTGCGGTCTGCATGGGAATCCACCAGTGCTAGGAGGTAGCCTGCTAATTTCCTTGGGAATGTGTGTGATGTTTCCGTGTTAGCAGATGGTATTGTAGTAGAAGAGGCTCACTCCAAGAGGATTTGGAGCTGTTAAATGGTCAGTGAGGCAGCTCAGGAGTCTGCAATGTAAATACAGGATCACGATGGTTTGTTAAATCTGCTGATTTGTTGTAGCTGGAGGGAAAAAAGAAGTTGCTTCTTATTTAAAATCTGGAAATTATTTTCTTCATAGTCATAATTCCACTTGCTGGGCTTTTTTGCTGTTTCCATAGAACAATGGTGCCTGCTGTCTTGCCAACAGCTATCCAGCCTTTTCTGGGGGACCTCAAGGGGTAGAAGCTACAACCTGAACATCTAAAATGTGAGGAAAAAGCAGGTCTCTTCCCCCAGCTGCATGATGGTTTGGTCATAACATGCATGTGCATGTATACTTAATGATGCAGGACTGTCAGCTTGTTAGGGATACACACCTTTCACGTGATCAAAAGGCGTTTTCGAGGTGGTAGGCTCACATCTGGAAGCATATGCATTCCTGCCATAAGGCTGGAAGAAAGTTTGTTATATACTCAGGGTGTTTGGGCTTTGTTGCCTGAAACATTCAAATCTGGTCATCAGAATGAAGAGGGGCATTCCAGGTAATACTTCATTCCATGATGGAACCCCTGGTCAGATAGTAATAAAGGAGGATACTGTAATTAGATGCAGAAAGCTGGCAAAAGCAGTATTAAATGACATGAAAAAGGCAGTCAAAATATTTAATATGTTGTACTAAAAGCTGAAAATAACTCCAGGGGATGATAAAATCTACACCATGAGGGTGGGGGGAGTAGAGCTTAAAGAAAAGAGCAGCGAAGACCACAGAAATGACCATAGTCCATTTTTATTTTAACCACTTACAGGAAGCTGATGAGTCACCTCTTCCAGAGCTCTTTGATTTATTAGTGAGGTGAGCTTCCTGCTATGGAAATCAGAGCCAGCAGAACTGCCAAAGGGGGAGGAAGACTGTGCAAGGACATCTCTGTGAGGAGGAGGTAGCAACCCACTTGTTTGGGGAGAGAAACATGCCAGAGACAGAGAAGTCAGAGAGCAAGAGTTATGTTAGCCCTCAGAAGGTGAGAAATGAAAAAACAGTGTCACTATTTTAGATAGAGAAGGGACACAGGTAAACTGACACATTCTGAATTTAACTTATTTACTGTGGATTTCTGAGCGCAGAAAATGTCATTCTTAAAACTATCTCACTCTGGTAGGTCACTGGAAGGTCAGCTGTCCAATAAGTTACAGAGCTATGTTAATTTGTTCCACATTGGGCCTGAAGTCTACAATTAGATGAAACAGAATTTTATGGAAACGTCTTTATTGAAGTAAAAGCTCAAATTTTCAGGTCCTGTCATCTATGTGTGCTTTCTGAACCTGATCAGCAGCCCTGCTGCAGAGATTGAAAATCTTCTTGTGGAAAGAACTTGAAAGTATATTGTTACATATATATAATGGTTTTGGTTTTAAGATATCTTTTTGGGTTTTATGGGGGTTTTGTTTGGTTGTTTTTTTAAATTAATATCTTCTCACTTGAAAACATTCTCAGAAGTTGTGACTTACAGTGAAGCCCATCAAAATGTTAAAACACTTATAACAAAAATGTGGCCGGGTGGGCTGCATGCGTGTATCTGCCTGTGTATTGTTTGCCCCTCTGGGGAAAAAGACAGGTCACTTAGAGGTGACAGACCTCCTTCCTTAGCTGAAGTGCTTGAGGCTTAGAACTGACATATTTTTTTTACGTGATTATGTGGTATTGTTACAAATACAGGCTGTATTGGGCATTAGAAGTTCAAGAGGACAAAGCTCTGTGCGAAGAAGTCTTGAATACTTGCACAGCTGTAAATGAGATTGAATGTTCTCCATCTTCACTCATCCATGTTGTCAAACATCCTTTCTAACTCTAGAAATTCACATCATCTAGAGCTGGTGTTTGCAGAAAACCAACAGAAGACCAGCTTGTAACTGTTTTCTCGGGCTTGATGGGTTCAAACTGGCACCACATGTTCAAATATCTCAGTTTCCATTCTGAACTTCGCAGATCAGGCCAGCCAAGTTATTGGCAAGGCATTATTCATCCTTACAACTGTAGATAAACCATCCATCATTGTCACTGTGTTAATATTTGTTATGTGAGTTCATTTTAAGGGTGTGTTTTCCACTTTTCTCTGCTTCTTCAATAACTCTTCAATTTCTTGGAAGCCTTAATTTGAAACTATTTAAGTTCATTATTTCAACTTCCAAAGATGATTATTTGGCATTGAGTAAACAACCTTAGCTATGCACTTGCTGACATTCCTCCATAATAACTCTCTGCCCCTATTTTATCGCTTATGGAATTGCTTTCTAATCCTTTTCATGGGTCTTTTTTAAAATAGCTTTCTTATATAATAGATAATAACATTTGTTATAAAGTGAAAGTAAAACCAATTAAATCTGCCTTATTGTACTTACAAAAGATTGATGTGTGTAAAGCCTAACAGCTTATTTGGGGATTTTAATCTAAAAGTGCCCTGCAATAACATTCTCTTGTGTTCTGGGAACTAGCCGTAATAGAGAAGCCACTGCCTGCAGAGATGCTGAACTAAATTAAAGTATTGTGTGCTGGTATTCTAGCATCTGCCTCATACGTTAATCTCTGGAAAATGCTTGAAAATACCCTAAAGTAGCAGCCATTTCTTTGTTTAAGTTTGAAAGCTTTTCTATCTGTTCTCATTAATGCTGTACTGCAGAAGATTCACTGTTTAGTAAATGAATTGAACAGAAGCCTCCACAAACCAAGAACAGATTGCAGTTTTCCCATTTCTGTCTCCGTTTTATTTTTGTTGTTTGTAAAGGGTTTAAATTTGAGCTCTAGGGACCTAGAGTTTTGCTATGCTTGCTTCAACATATGTGTTCTCTGCTAGAAAGAAGCAAAATAGTTGGACCTAAATGAATACTGCAAAAAATTAAATATTGTGCTGTCTGAATGATAGAGGATTTCTCACCCTACCTTGGTTTTTCTCTCGAGTTGATTTTTCATACATGAGACATCAAGCGTATAATTTTGCTGGAAGGTGGGTTCAGAAAATGCTTCATCTTCATTGTGAAGTCTCTCTATCTTCTTCTCCTTTATAACATTTTCATTCATCCAGCCCTGGATCAGAGACAATGCCATGTGATTTACAATTGTATATCACATAAATAGTTGAAGCTGTAAGAGCAGCATGTAGTAAACAAACAGACTGTAGGCAGTAATGTATTTGAATACAGGATTTTTATGCATGAATAATCCATGAGTTTATAAAAATCAGTCTGTTTATAGATAATTTAGGAATAGAAGAATGCTTTAATTCATGAAACAACTTCTCTTCTGCAGCTTCAAAAAAACAATTCCCTGAAATGCAAGAAACAAAACGGTTCTGATGTACAGATCTGCCAAATGAAGCGTTTGCTGTTTCTGAAAATAAAGTGTGCCTTCATTAGGACAAAGCCTGCAAACAGAGCGTGTATCCCTGAGCGCACTCCCCTAGCCACTCCTCTGTGCAGTGGTACCTGAGCTGTACGTGAACATCCCTGAACAACCTCCTGTACTTGCAGCTTTGGTTGAAAATATTCTTACTTGCAGCATTTTGTCCCTTTTCCCTGCCTGGATGTTATTCCTCTTTTTAGGGCTGCTGGAGGAGCTCCTCATGTGGACACTCCTCAATCCATTTCCAACAAAGTGAAAAGATTGGCAAAACCCACTGAATTACTTAAATGGTTTAGGAGGTTATGTACTTGAGCAGTTTCATTAGCAGATCTGAAGATGCTATTATGGCTGGAGTAAGAAAACGATGGGTGTCCATCACCTTGCTCTGTCTTAGGCCCGGTAAGTTAAGTATTGTGACACCAAGTAAATCATCAGTAAGAGGAGAAATGGTGGGGTATGTGTCCTGCCACATGGTATAGCCCTGCATAAAGGTGCCTTTGGAGTGTCTGTGCAATCAAAACAGAGTATAGGAAGGCTGCCCATTGTACAAGAGACCCCAACATTTGTTTGTCAGTCTAGCCTGAAACATGGCTGATGTGTCATAGATAAGGTTTATCAGATTTGAGCTATTCTCTTGATTGTTTTTCTTCAGCCAAAGTTAACTGTTGAATTTGAACTAAATTATATTCGTAGTTTATGACTGATTTGAAAATTATTTTTATAGCTAAGAAACTAATTTCCTTCTCCAAATTCTCTGAACAAACAAACAAAAAAATCCATCAACTCCCCATCCGAGCATTTTTTTCTGCTTCTTGTGTGGGTTTCTTTAGTGGTTTATAACAAGCTCTGTATGTCTTTCACCTTACATCTTGTGTACTTAAAACTAGTGTTTGCAAAGAAGGAGCTTTCTTAGGATAAATTAATATCTTGGAGTGCTTGCAATAAGAAAAGCCCTTTACTAGTTTTAAGTAGGAGTAGTTAAAGCTAGTTTTAAAATCCTTTACAGAGGTGGTGTAGTTTAACCTGGCTGTCAACTAAAACAATCACACAGCCGGTCACTCACTTCCCCCCATAAAGTGGGATGGGAAAGAGAACGGAAAAGAAAAAGGTAAAACTTGTGGGTTGAGATAAAGACAATGTAATAGGAAAGGAAGGGAGGAGGGGAATAATAATAGTAACGATAAAGGAATATAGAAAACATGCGGTGCACAGCCCAACTGCTCACCACCCAGAGCTGATGCTCAGTTAGTTTCTGAGCCAAGCCACCTCCTGGCCAACCCCCCCTTGCATACTGGGCCTGATGTCATATGGTACGTAGTAGCGGCCAGTTGGGGTCAGCTGTCCTGGCCGTGTACCCTTTCAGCTTTGTGGGCACCCTGCCTTTGCCTTGGCAGGTCAGTATGAGAAGCTCAAAAGTCCTTGACTACTTGGCAGCAATGAAAACCATCAGTGTGTTATCAACAGTATTCTCATCCTGAATCCAAACCACAGCACTACACCAGCTGCTAGGAAGAAAATTAACTCTATCCCAGCCAAAACCAGGACAAAAGGAAACAATTTGAAATACAAAATTGGAAAAGAACTGCAAAGAGAAAATAATGAATGGATTTAGGAGAGTGTGGTAGTATTTCAAACTGAGGTTCCTTATATGTATTTAATTAAGAACCAATAAAGTAGGATTTAAATGTGCATAAACTAGACACAGTAGAAACTTGTTAATTTGCACTATAATAACTTGCAGACTTTCTAATTCATTAAAAAAAAATAATTAGAAGCTTCCTTCTGCCTTCCAGCAATGGTTTAAACCAGGGGCAATAGTGAAATAGCCTATTATTAACACTTAGTTTCTTTGGCAAGTATACTGGAAAGCAGGGGCTAGCGCATATGGCTGTGTAATAAGGGATTAACTCCTGAATCATCGTTACTAATGCACCATAAAATGTACTTCATTTTATCTTTGCATTCCTACTCTTTCAGGCAGCACCCAGTCTATCTCCTTAGGATTTTCACTGATTCAGAGTTGGTCATAATTAAACACTTATGCCAGTTCTACAACTGCAATGATTTGAACTAAGTCTGAGGGATTAAAATCACACATTGCCACCACCACCAGACTGAAGGCCTGATTACAGAGGCTTTTGAAATTGTGCCTGGAAATTCCGGGTATGGTTTGAGTTTTCTCTTTCAGAAGGTCTTTGTCAGCTGGGGTGGGTGGCAGGAGGTCAGCTCTGCTGCTGTTGCAGTTCACTGTGTCAGCAGGACAGTTCCCAATACGCGTACAACAGTACAGGCGAAGGAAACAAGAATGATCTGATTTAGGCTGATCTGAATCAGTGTTCCTCATAGGTCAGCTCCTCATTATTTTTTTATTAATCAATATAATTCTGACTTTATTGCTGTCTGTGACTTGTGCAGTATATCCAGATCTCATTGTTCAGTGATGTAGTTCTGGTGTTTCTTCCTTTAGGCCTGTTTACATAAAGGGCTAATTGAATTTGATGTTACTCTGTGATACTATAGTTGGTACTAAATATTTGACTCTGTTTTCTTGATCCACTTTTTTCCTGCTATTCTCATGTTGTGTGTGAAATTTTCAGCTTTCTTGGGTGACATTGTTTGTACAGAGTCTAGGAAACATTGTTAAAACCTAGAGAAATTCCAAGCATGCTTTATACATGTAATTCATTGAATTATTATGTTGGGTAATTAGATGAGATGTTAACTAATGTTTAATTAAATGAATTATGGATCATTGTTAATTTTGAATACCACCAGAGTGTGTTAGAATGTTTTCCTTCAAATTCCAGTTGTCTGAATTGACCTTGATGCACTGCATCACAAAGAGCACCACAAAACTGCTGTGTGTCTACATCAGCAGATGAAGATGTTCCAGTCTGCTTTAATCTTGACTCTAGTTATTTGGAAACAGTCTACCCCGTTATATGTAAAAACTTGGAGGGATGGACCACTGAGTGAAATTTCATCGTCTTCCAGGTAATTACAGCCCTTGTTATCTTCAGCAGGGAGTTACCCACGTAGAGCTCTGGGCAGAGTAGAGCCCATTAGTATTTGTTCTTCTCCTGTGGTGTATTTGATTAATCAAACATACTGATCTGAAGCTTTCCTTTTGCAGCTAGAAGGCCTGTAGCAAGGTAGAGGAGCTGGCATTTGCATTGTGATTCCAATTAAGTTGAAATTAGCATGAACTTATGTTCAGTAGCTGATGTTTAATGTATGTTAGATGAAATGGTATTTTGATAAACTGACTCCGAGGATTGTTATGACATTTCTTGTCTGCATCCTACAACGTGATGAAACTGCACTAGTACCATGTGATTAGGAGAGTTAGTTCTACCTTGTGCTTTACCTTTCTGGTGTAGGCAACCAAACAGATCAGGTTTTAAAGAAAAACTTGTTTAAAAACAAACAAAACTCTCAACCTAAAACCTAACTATTGCAGTAAAATATTGCAGTAAATAGCAAGTATCAGACCAATTTTCAAATGGCATAGGAAATTATTTTTCTGCTTTATTTTAAGCTTTTTGTGTTTTCATTGAAACAAGGGGTGTACTGGTGTACACATTAGAAATGCTTAGAAAATGCTTGCACTGCATCTTACTGGCAAAACCCAATCAAACAATAAACAATTAGAATTTCAGCCATGCTAGGTGGTGTTAGGGGTTGGCATTGATTTTTGAGGAAACGTGGGTTACTACAGTTCCATTACACCCTACAGAACCAGGGCTTTAGCGAGAAATCAATAGGCCCTGGTGACTGACGTGCTTACCTCTCAGATGGTCTGTGTTGCTAAAGCATATCTCATGTTACATGTTTGCCAAGGCTCACTTAAGCAGATATTGGTTTGCTGTTTTGTAGGAGCATTTTCCCCCCCCCAGATGAAAAGCGATCAGTTAATCTTGTCAAGAAGTTTTCTTCCAATACTACTGTAAAGATTTTTCTTCACTGGCCTGCTTTGTGCTTTCCTTCCATGGCCTGAGAGGAAGCCTGCTCAGGCTGAGACAGCTGGAACCTGGTGGCAGTGGACAGATGCCCCAAGAAAGTTTTGATATAACAAATCAAGCATTAGGAACTTACTGGAACATTCCATGGCCAAAAGAAGATGAGTAATAAGACAGAGATATTGTCCTGGCAAGAATATGCTAAAGGATGCAATTAGTAACAGTGACTGGGGAAAAGGGGTATAGAAGCATGAAAAGAAATGGAGCGAACTATGCAAACCTGTTCTCTATATTGGCCACTATTAGTGATTTTTAAAACAAGTATGACTGGGCAGCACCAACTCCCTTTGAACTGCCAATTCTAATGCAAAATGCCCTTGCCTCCATTTTAAGAAAAAAAAAAAAAAAAAAGAGTACTCCCAGGTTGGCACTGAAAAGGTGTGGGGTCTTTGCTGTCTCATGGTGTTTGTGTCTCCTAGATGTTCAGCCTTCAGCAAACTTGTGGGGACTTGTGCTGCAGCAGAGAGCTGCTAGGGCAGGCCATGCCATGTGGGCAGCAGTTTCCTAGCCTTCCCCCTTGGATGAAGCTAGGAGCCACCTTCATGCTTTAGTTTTAGAGTATGTCTGACAAGGTCATTTATCTTTCAAATATTTTATTGGTGTACTTGTTCAGCCAACACCTTTTTATTGCAAGTTAGAATTGAGCTTGTGTATCTTTGAAAAAATATTTTTAATTCCTAGTAGTATTCAAGCTATTTTTCAGTCTATTTTTTAACCATTTTTAAAATTGCCTCACTAGTAAATATCAGTAATTTAAGATGTATGGGTTTGGTTCTTTTTGATATAAGTGTTTCCCCTGGGATTAAGCTTGAAAGAAATGACTTTATGTTGTTGTCCATGACTTGCATTCATGGGCAAATTGAAGTGTCTGGTTCTCCGTCACTGACTTCTCAAACGTTCATAATTAAAATTGCAGGAGCGTTTTTAATGCCAAAGAGGAAACAGATGTTGGTAGACGCTTTAGCTTTAGATATCGATTTGGCAGGTAAAATTTAAGCTAAGAACGGCTGCTTCTATATTCTTTGTTTTTAATTCTTGCTTCACTGGCCTTTCAGGTGTGCTTAAAAGCAAGACAGATTGTAAAACTGTTCACCACAATTTTTTGGCATGTATCCCTAAAACAGGAACATGTGAGAGAAGCAACTCTTCATCTGGAGAGAAGTGTGTAATGGCTGATATCAAAAGCTGTTCACCCATCTATGATTATATCCTGAGAGATGTTACCAGGTTCATTATAGCAGTTGAAATCACTCTTTTCCTGCTATAATCTGCCTATGTTTTTTTTCTGGGGTGACTCTGAAGCCCATTCCTTATGCTGACGAATGTCTTCACATGGACCTGAAACTCACTGTTGTCCCGAAAGCCTCCCCCATTTCTTGTCTTGTGAGTGGTTTCTCATAATTACAGAAGATTTTTGTGAAGACACGTCGCATCTTCTGTCCTGCCAGACACAGTCCTTAGAGCCTCACTAACTGGAGGGCAGCCAGACAAAATTTTGCAGCTGCTTTGTGAAAATCCTGGTGGCTGAGACCTCAAGTGATGTTAGGACTCTCAGATTCGTCCAAACTTTGATAATTCTTACTGGCCCCATCCTCAGCTAGGAAGTGCTCACAGATTCCTGTGGATAATAGGTGTGCCCCGGCTAAAGAACGTGCCCACACTGTACTACTTCAATATCTTTTCTATCTCCAGCCCAGACTCCCTAGCACATACAAGTTTAGAAGCTAGCAATTTCTTCAATTGCTGTAAACCATTTTATGCTCAACTGATTATAGGGCAAGCCTTATTCTGGTATAAATATAGAACTGATTAAAATGCTCTTCTAATCTATTTCTAGCTGTTTGAGATATTGTTCAAGTACTGAAGTGTTGGCTTTTGCCATATCTTCCTGTACCATAGCCAGATAACGGCTATCAAATTGCTGATCTAATATCATGACACATCATACATTGTCTTCTCCACCCTTGGGAAATTCTCCTAGAAGAGTTGAAGCTTGTCTGAAGTCTGTTTTTTCACTGTTGGAACAGCTTAAAGATGCTGCTTCCCGTCAGTGACTCGAGCCCGTTGCACCTAATAGATGTTTGCACTCCTGTCGCAGAGCTGCATGAATTCACATTTGAGCCTTAATCTGACAAAGCACGTACAAGTGGGGACCTTTTGCTCTGTGTCATTTGCTTTTCTGCCCCATTTAGTCTGCTAGTGGATGTGCCAATGCTGAGTGCTCTGTGCAGGGTTGTCCGCCAGTCAGCACCCAAGTCTCTGAGGGATCTCGCAGGCAAATGATATATACACATCTCTTCCCAGAAGTTTTCTAATCCAAATATGAATAATACAGAGTGTGTCAAGACTGTCTGAGCTCTTGAGTATTCCTTTAGTGCTTTCTTACTGAATGTACATTTCATTTTTCTTTGAACTCTCTGGTACATTTAGCAGTGGGAAACAGCTTGCTTTTGTTCCACCAACACCAGTCAAAGGTGGCATCCATCTTGTCTTCCAAGTCTTATTATCTTTACAGTAGTTTCGTATATGTTTTGAAACTGAGCATTATGCTCATGGCTTTACTTTTGTCCATTCAGACTGTTGTCAAGATGAAAAGAAATAAAACAATCTTGTGATGCTTGTGAAAACATCTGCTTTCTTAAGCCATTTGAAGCTAATTGTGTCAGACCATTTCTCCAGCAGGTTTGTGATCTCATCTTTTATTAAACTCTGTCCGGCCTCACTTGTAAACAAGGATCAGACATATTAGTACCCTAATTTGGTTTGGGTCTTTTGCCAAGTGGCATCCGTTTTGATGCTTCTTTCCTGTTCAGAGAGCTACTTTTCTTTTGGATGCATTAATGCCTTTTAAGGAATGCGGGTGACTGTCCCTGCATCCCCAGGGTTGAGCTTTCCTTACTGTTAGTATATGGGCATGATTTGCTTTGGGTGGTTTGCTGTTGCCTTTAGTTTTCTCCTTTCCAGTGTGCAGCCTTATCACCTACTGCTAAACTCCATCTGTGCCAGTTTAAAGGGACTGTCTGTCTCTGTTTTGCGTAGGAGATGACAGCTGTGTCTTTGCACGGAATGAAAGCCTTGGGTGATGGTGGTCTTTGGATGCTACTTTCACCAACTGGAGTGGTTCACAGTCCCTCTCACCCCTATCCTGTAAGCTGTCTGTCCTCAGCATTTACTGCTTTGCTGGATAGGGTGCTTCTTATTTTTTTCCATCAAGTCTTGTGCCTTGATGAATGTTGATGAAAAGGTAGAAGAGTGCCTCAGGGTAAGAGTTTTAGTAGCCTAGGTGTCGAGGTTTGCTTGCAGGTCATGGAAAAGTAGAAGAGCTGAACTTAAGCTTCTATTGAAGAAAATAACTTTCTTCCCCAAAAGTAGGTGTGTGTTTTTCCTTGCTGGGTTAAAGCTGGTCTCAGAAGTGTGATGTGTCTGTCTTCAGTTAGGTTATGGATCTAGGTAAAAGGAGCTTCTCCATACTGCACTACCGCTCTCATTCTAGGTGTGTCCATGTCTAACCAAGAATATTGGTTGCTTCTCCAGCTTAATTTCTGATGAGTTTGGAAGGTAATTTCTTTCTTGTTGAGAATTTAGTATGTCTTATTTCTTAGATTAAACCAGCATCTGCAACTATATGAGTCAAAATTCCCACAGCATTTCACTTTCTTCTCCTGGAAGATATCACCCTCTCTTAGGAATCAGTCATCTGTCCTTTCCTGTTGATCTTGGAGCATAATATTAATTTGTCATGTCTGTAAAGTCTGTCTGTGTTGTCAACAGCATACACGTGCAGCTGCTTCTTGAGCTTCATTTGATCCCTGAGTCCATCCATCCTGGAAATGTGTTAGTGTGTCACTGTTGCTGAATGGCACTTTTTTACAGTGTGTGCCTGTTTATCGTTCATATTGACTTGGGTTAACTCTATATCCTTACCATCATTTTTTCTGCCTTTTTCTATCTTTTTACTTGCCAGTTAAGCCCTATTCTGGCTAACTTTACTCCCTTTCCTGCTGCTGCTGCATTTATTGATGAATGGCTCAATTCACCCCAGGCTACATAATCAGTACTCCTCTTTTTTCTGTTTTCTTTTTTCTTTTTTTTTTCCCCTAGCTAAGAACTTGACAAATGTACTTGCAGAAATATTTAAGGTTAGGATATGCTGCATTCTCCAGGCCAAATTAGAGAAACAAATCCCAAGACCTGTAACAAGGTGCACATCTGATGTTTCATACAGGACTTGAAAAATTTACATCCCTACCTCTGTTTCTCATTTAGGTCACAAAGCATCACTGATTGAATTACTGTTACTGTTGCATCAGTGCTGTGTTTTTACTTTCATCCCACCTTTCTTTTTAACAGCCCTTATCCTCTCTCTTGCAGGTAACCCAATTAATGGTTCTATTACATGTAATGCAGTGGCAAAATCCTTACTGCCTCCACTGGGCATAGGATCAGTCCTCACAGTTCTCTCCGAGGGCCTTTCTCCCTGCTTGAGGACAGAGGGCTGTGTGTGTTGTATGACACAACGGGTGGCAAGTTTGCAGTTTCTGGAAATACTGCCAAAGCAATTGTCACATGCTGTTACTAAATATTACATTTCTGTGGGTTCAGAAAATCAAAACCACCACCTTCCCCAGCCTCCCAATAAGAGTTAGATATCAAAATCACATCAGTGCCTCCTTTCTAAGGCGTCATGTAAAAATACAGTGGAGCAAAAGTAGCTCTGTGAAGAGTTCCACAATGTGTTTATCTCCTTCTCTGCGTTTTTCTTGTAGAAAAAATGAATTATTTCTTCTGGATTTTTTTTTTGTTATCCTTTATCAAATTCATCATCTTTTTGTCTTGATTCTAGCTTTTAATGTCTTAAATGGCTTTCCAGTTTCTGTGTATTTCACTGCTTAACTTCAATATCATGAAGAAAATCTCTGCATTGTTGAAGTATGCTTTATGCTTGTATGTGGTGAGGGTCACTGCTTGCTCTGAATACTACACTGAGCAAATATTTTTATTATTTTTATTAGAATGCAAAGTGAAAAATTCTGTTCTGAATTATGATAGGTGAAGATTAATCGAATGATGTTACTGATCTTTTATGCTATTGTTGAGTGAAATATGTGACAGATGTTTTACAATGTAATAATCTGCTTCTGGATTTTGTGCTGCTTTTAGTAGCATGTTTGGGGTCACATAATATCGTTAACACAAAGTACATAACTGTGCCTTGAATGTAACAGTTCTGAAGAATAGCACCCATGTCTCTTTCCTTTAGGTGTCACTTTGGAGCTGCTATTAACTAATAACTGACTAATAATGGGAAGAAGGAGAGGTCTAGTGGTGTTACACAACTTCTTCCTGCTGCTTTGATGTAGGTTTGTGCAGTAGCTTTTAGAGATTCAGTGAGCAAAGTAACCCCCTAAATAAGAGGATAGGTTTTGTTCTGTTCAGTCCCAGAATCTTTCCCTGTGTTTATCCCCTCCCCTTTCCAGCCTCCTGTGCCTCCTGATTTGGTAAACTCCATAAAACTATACCTATGAACTTTTCTACTGTGTATCCTCATGGGGCATGGAGGTGGCTTTTATTCTGGGTTCATAACAGTTTCTGATTGATGAATACAGAGCAAAGAGGAAAGGAATTATCTGTGAACTTTGGTTTTCTAGAAGTCCAAGGGTGCGTATAAGCTCAAGGAGGCATAGGAAGCAAGAAGATGGAAGATAATGGGATAAACTGAGTGACCCTGTGATTTCAAACTTGAGGTGGTTGTGGGTAGCTTGAAGGGACTGGGTGTTTCTGGAAACCTTAAAAGAAGTATCAGGCTGAAGAGTTTTACCTCTACATGATTCCCCAGCTTTAAATGGCCCTCCATGCTCTAAACTCTGGAGTGAGGAGGTTTTGAGTACCTCCAGTTTTTCAGAGCTGTGGACTGAAGCAGGGGATAAAGCATTACTGTCATCACTTAAAACTACACAGAAATGCTTTTTGTAGCACTGTTGTGCTGTTTCAGTGACCAAGAAACTGTAGGACAACTTTCCTCTGCTACTGTGTTTCCATGCCTTGCCTTAGCTGTTGCCCAGTACTTATGCTGTTCTCTTTCAATATCAGTTTAAAAAGCATTTAACAGGCTGCCAAGGTTATTGTTTACCCTTGTGACTCTGAAGGCTGAGAAGGTAAAACAATTCTCATTCTTTATTTCCCCCCCTTTTTTAAGCTTATTTTATTGTATAAGTTTTTTTTCAATAAGATTATGGACTTTACTCTTGAGAGCAAAGAAAGAAATAAAACTGTTCAAGAGCAGATGTAATTGGGATGGAACCTACTTCAGGAAAAGAAAAATTATCCTGCGTTTCACAGTAAGTATCTTACTTTGTGTGATTTTGCTGTGTAATCAGGAGCTCCCTGTTTCTCCAGTAACATTACAGTCGCCACAATCTCTTATTCTCAGATTTTTGTTCCTATTGTTTGCAACCACAAATGAGAACTCATGGCATGGATGTAACATGCTTAGATAACAAGCTCTCATCATTCTTGGAGATCTCTGTTTGAGCTGTAATGATAGGCCTTGTCAAGTGTCTCTAAGATGGGATTGCTGGTAATTCTTCAATGTATCAGACCATCTCAATTACATTACTAACTGCTGTACAGACCATATGAAATACACAGGCATCAAATCTTAGCTAATAAGCTTATTTTTAGATAAATTATTCTATTTATCTTAATTTTTTGTTATTTCCCTGCAGCTTTATAATTAAACTCGTCTTAGACATCCTGGGGGAAAAGTGCCCTGTAGTGGTGGCCAGTTGGATCCTGTCATGTGTTAGAAACTGTTGCTGCAATGATAGCTGCGTTACAAGTTGTTTCTGACTGCCATTCTAATTCAGTTTCTAGGGGTCCTTAATCCATAGTCTATTTGACCCCATTGTGAGACAATTGCCTTATTTGGTTGATGGCATGTACACTGTCATGGCCTATTTGTGAATTTTAATATAAGGATTGTTGGTCAGATGGCTTTCAACAGTTCTCTGTCAAGTCAATGAACGCTTTTGAGATTTTGCTGCTTTATTTGTATGTCATGACCTATTTCTTCATATATGTTAGAAAATAATCAACTGCATGTACATAGTACAGCAGTAATGCGGTATATTGTAGACTGTATTGTAGACTTACAAATTTAAATGCTAAGAAATGAGTAATGGTGCTCAAAGGTTAATTGCATGTGAAGTCAAACACTCAGGGGTAGGAAGTATCAGGATTAAAATTCTTAAATGCAGACAGGCTGCTTCTAGGATTTTTCAGGTTGGTCTAATCAGGGACACTGTCTAGCTTCTATTGAAATGTGTAAAAACCAGGAGCTAGACCATTATGGACCATTGTGAAAACACAGCCAGGTACATATCTGTCTTTTTGGCTATCTATATGCTTTCAAAAGTAACTATGGTAAGTGAGAAGCCTGTATTCAACTGGAAGTTGATGGAGTTTTAGCCATTAGTGATTCTGCATTAGTATTAAGCACTATATGTGTATTTTAATAAGTATTGTTCTGAAGTATTAGGGCAATTGTCAGAAAAGTGAGATTTGTTTAGATGTTTAGGGAATTTTCTTTAGTACCTAAACCTGAAACAAGTTAATTAGAGTGACTCAAAATATATAAAGTTTTAAGTTCTTCACAGAAGTGAGGCACATTAATGCAAAACGGTCAGGCATGTAAAGTTCTTAAGAACATAAAAACAGGTGGTTTTTGCTGTTGAATGATTAATCTAAATCCAATTTTTAATTTTTTTTTTTTCAGGCTAAGCAAGAATTTCCCTCTTTTCCAGTACTGAGCCAAGTCTTTACTCTTTGAAGATGTCAATAAAACCACTTCAAAGTACCTCTGCCTCACACAATGATACTTTCAGGAATTGCTTGAAGGTAAACAGTAATATACTTGGTGTTATAAGGTGAGCAATTAAGAAGTGAAAAGAGAGATGAATTAATGTGCTGTCCATGAAATTAGCATTCTGATAATTGTTTCATTGTAATTATAGCTAGCTTAATACTGAGAACCTGTGGCTTTTTTAACTGTCCTTTCTTTGGGCAGTGGAATGACTCTAATTTGTTTGGCACAATTTTGAATCTATGCTTTTCCAGGGTTGTTTCGCTCAGCTTAGAGCCACTGACTTGTGCAGCTAGACAGACTAGCATGGAAGATAACATAATTTCAAAAGGAAGAATGGAGGACCAAGTTGAACGTGCACTGTTCCAAAGTTAATGGTTGCACAATGTACTTAACTGCATTAATATTAGTTCATATCTTAGCAACACTTGAGCTATTCAGATTTCTTTGGAATGTAGATCAGTACTGAGGTATGGAAAGGGATAGCTACCCTCTGTATTTTACTGCTGATGGTCTTTTCAAATGAAATGTATGTGCTGACACCTTCTTGTTCTGAAGATTAAAGACCTCAAATATGGATAAATAGAGAATGACCTTGAGTCTCCTGTCCCAAAATTCTCTTTTTCTCTCACCAGTGTGCTTTACTGCATATCTTAACTTGTGGAAAACACTATAGTAAAAGATCATATTCCTCAAGTTACTATGACATTAGTCTTGTGTCAGGTAATTCCTAGCCAAAGTGTTGTTATGGCGATTCCTTTGTTCCAAGGAACAAACTTCTGATGAGTGGGAGAAAAACTTCAGTCTGATACATTTTACTTCTATCAGAAGTATTTCTGATTCATAACTCTTACTGGAATTAAAATTCTGACAAACTTTCACTTCAATTCGTGGTACTTCGGCAAAACTACTTTAAGCAAGTGTAAATCTTTCTCTGGAATGTTGTACAGTAGTAGGAATGCCAGGAATTTGTAGAATTTAAATAAATGCAATCACATTTTAAACTTTTCTCTGGTAATTTCAAGAGACAGCTTTATAAAGTTTTGATCTCTTTATTCTTTGATGCAAGTGATGACAACAATGGATGCTGAGGTACTACAGCAGCAGGGGTCTAGAGGAACATACAGGAATAGTCTCATTTAGATTTCAAATGACTGTTCAAGCTTTTAACCTTTGTCATGTAGTTCCTTCAATTACAAGTCTGCACTGGCATCTCTATCTTTGTAATTGTACTGTGGAGGTGATTCTAAAATTCTGTCTGTGGCAAATTGCATGATAAATCACAAACCTTGGTATAAGCCAAAACGTGTATATCAGCATTAGGGAAGCTCTTGAGAGAGGAATTGTTTGTATTCTGCAGGTTTCTAAATATCAGAAATCAATTTGTTCCGCTCTTCAGTAAGATAAAAGCACTGGAAAAGTGTCCTGTTGAACATGGTTCTCCCATTAACTTTTGCTGTACAGGTGGGTGGTTTGAGCATCCTGCCTACTGGCTGGGGGACTCTTATCCTGACTTCTACATTTCTGCTAGGGTGTTCCACTCTGTAAATATCCATTGAGTCAGTACTTCAGCCTTGGCTTCCCACATCCAAGTTGACTGTATTTGCTCCTGAATTATGTAGCTAGACCTATTTTTCCATTACTGAATATTAGTTATTTGTGCAAAGGGAAGCATTCCACTGGGAAACATTGCACAAGTCTCAACCAAATGAATCTGAGTCCTGCAAAGGGGAGGGACTTGAAACTCCGGTTTAGACCAGATCTCTACTGGACTTTGTGCTGAAATAGATATCATCATGATAATGTCTGCATTGGATCTGGGAATTTCCTTTCAGAATTGATAAACTACAGAGAAATTCTTGATCAGCTTTAGTAGGCAGAACCAAAATGTAACATCAAATGACGAGTAGGAAAAGACCAGTGTTTTATATTGCTTGCATTTAATGCTTGCTTTATGAGATGTTGCCAACAACACAGATCAATGTGTTTGAAAATGAACAACCTGAAAAGGTTGATTTGCCTGGGAAGAGAGACTGTAATCTTCAGAAGTCACTAGGCCTGGAAACAATGATTTTAATCCTTGTATTGTTGGATATTTTGCCCCCATCTGTAAACTGGGGGAAATAGTTTTCAAAACAGATTTACAATTTAAAACTGCAAATTATAGTGTTTCCACTTAAACAGGCAATAATTTGCCATAGAAAATTCTATTATGGTTATTTAATACAGTGATATTCATAAACATTAAGCTAATATTGCTGGGTTATAGAAAGCAGATGAATGCAATCAATCCACCCAATGGGAAATGTAAAGGAAAAATGCTCTACTCATTTAGATGACTTTCAAGTGTTTTTACTATTCCTTTTCAGTGTGGCCTTTCTGTCTATACATAATGTTTTTATTTCTATATGAAGTTTGGTTTTGATAAAGGCTATTTTCCTACTAATTTCATTTTGAATCATCTTTGTTTTCTAGAATTCTCTAAAAATCATCTGATGTTTAGATAGTTGCTGTTTACAATCATGTGGCAAAAAAACACTGTATGTTATCAACAGAAAGTGGAACACATCCCACTGGATTTTGTGTTCAAAAAGCCTTGCTGGATTTTTGACCTCATATGTAGTGGATACGTAGCAAGAAAATAAAACACTTAGTAATATCTCTGTTAAATCTTTCAAAGAATCTTGTACCACAGTACAGGACTGCGTGCAGTGAATACTGTGCACAACACAGCCATCATTGTTTGCACAATGAAGCTTTTTTTATTTTACAATTTATAGTTCTGTTGATCAAGTTCATTGCAGCTTTTTGCCTCACCAAAGTAATATTTGAGTTCAAATGTTCACTCTAATGTCAACGTCTGATATTTTTACCTCTCCCTTTTTCTTAATTTTATTGATTTTTTTTTTCTTTCCCCCTTAAGCCAAGCATTCCATAAATTAGTTATAGTAAGAAGGCTTAGTGTGGAATGTGATATAATTGGCAAGTGATTGTTGATGTAGGAGATTTATGTTGGCCTTGTAGTAATAGGTTCTTATAATTGGAAACATATGTGATTTCTAATGTCTAGACTTGGGAACTTTCCCAGGAAGGAGTTCCAGGTGGTTATCTAACCATAATAGGCCAAATGGCTACCATTTAAAGGCTGCAGACATGGGAAATATGTAAATGTTGCTGGCAAATATAATTCCATAAATTTAAGGTTATAAATTGTAACATATCCATTTACATCTATTGGTTTGACCAGCTAATTTGCTTTATAGTATCTTGTAGAATCAATGTTTAAAACGTGAAACTTGCTTTCTCTTGATTTCTTCTTCAACTGAGATAATGTAAAATGCAGAAATGAGAAGTTCTTGATACGCCTGGATGCCATATATCATGTTTCTAATTTAGTTGCACTAAGGTATGACTGCTTACCTTGAAGTGGCAAACAGTTACATTGTCATATTTATTAAATTAATGATGTGAAATGTGGTTTGATATAGTTAAGTTGTGTAGTACCTTGAGTTTTGTCTTCATTTGCTAGTAGGCCAATTTCTGGAAGAACCTCAGAGAGGGAACATGTCTGGAAGTTGTACAGCCTACAAAAAACATGTGGTGGTTTAATATTGTCCTGATCCCAGTTTGACTTAGACATGCTCTACACGTTAAAACATCCCTGGAGAACGAAAGCACAGTTGGCTATCCCAGCATGAACACGCCACAAATATTGTTTGGGGACCTGTACAACCTGTGACTCACAATGAATATTTTCAGCTCTGGTTCTGACTATACAATAGAAAATACAAAAGAAAATAAGTAATTTGCTGGGGCTTAACGCAATATGACTTGATCATTGTGGCTCACACAGAGAACACAGAAGAGCTGCACTAGGAAACGTCAAAAGTCCTCTCAATTCAGTTTTCATGTGCCAGATGGTTGTTCCTTGTTCTTGTTGTTTTGGGTTTTTTAAATCCTACCTGTTAAGATAGCAAAGAATGACATACGTTATCTGGCTCTGCAGCCAAGTGTGTGGTCCAAATTTTTTTCACAGAATGCCTGACAAAGTCTGCTTGGTTGCCTGCCTCAATCATTTTTCTCAACTAATTAGAAAAGTCTGCCAAGCATTGTTGGGCTAAGGCATTAATTATTCTCAAACAAATGTTTCAATTTTGCACAAGTTAGGAAGTGTCTCTGTTTTAAATGACTACATGCCAAGATGCCAGAGTAGTCAGACCAGTTTCATTTATCAATATGTCTCAAGTCCCAGAGGACCAAGGAGATAAACCTATTTAAAAGCAAACGATGGTCTGCAGGCTTACGTGCTCTTTTAGGAAATAATGCTGTAATACTACTTTTTGTATATGTTAGTTTTTAATGAGAAGAAGCAGATCAGTTTTCCTACTGGCAATGTTGTTTCTAGTGATACTCATGACTACGTTGGTCCTCGGGTCCTCTTGGGTTTGGCACTGAATTAAAGGAAGTTTTGTTATTAGTCATGCGGGACTGGCCTTATCTAATCCTCTCGGGTTTTATAGCTTGCTCATCACCAACCTTATTTGAGCACTTAAGTTGGTTCTTGGTGTCAACATCACTGTAAAGTCTTCCCTTGAAAAACTTCCAGTTGAATGCGGCAATTGGAAGGAACTTGGATGGCTTCAAGGATGCTTTACAGCTTGTTTTCCAAGCAATGGCTCTGGACCTGGACCTGAACTCCATGCTTCACTACTCAGAAATAGCTAAGATCTTCCAGAGTGGTGTCATCTCAGCTCTCATCCTGAAATGTTTGTGTCCTATTGTTTTATTTTTGACAAGGTGCCTTGATCAGTAATATCTTTGCTGTTATATTATACTTCTGTCATCCATCTTTTCCACTGTTTGCTCTCATCCCAATAGTTGCTCTGTAAGAAGCAGATAGATCGCCATATTCAGGAGCATCTTTTCCTTCTGTTGGGTCTGCCCATGTATAACTAAGTAAAAACAGTTTCCAAGAACTCTCTCCCTCTTTTTCTTGAATGTAGGGAGCTGCATGTTTTCAGGAAAAAAAATTTAATTATTTCAATAATGACAAGAGAAATTCAGCAATTTATTTCTGAGGGATAATTGGTGTGGTTTACCTATGAGCCAACTGTAGGGTTTGTTTTTTTAGATGTTAGTTGAAAATTGTTGGATTAATTTTGTTGAAAGCATATATTAAGAGTGAGGGACAAATGAAAGAATTAAACCCCCAAAATGGCAGAAGGACTTGGAACATTTCCGTGATTTGTTACTTTCCAGCAGCCACCTGTGCCAAGGAAAAGAATGTGCCTAAATATTACGCTATTTGTATCTCCTTGAGCAGTTACTCATACTAGAATAAATGGGCAGGCATAACATGTATTTGAGTAATGGTTTGCATGTGTTTTCTTTTTAACCTCTCCCCTTCCTTCTTTTAGGGGAAAATATGGAACGTGGTGCCTGGATACTTTGTATTGTTAATTAATTTATGCCCTTATCTGAAACCACTGGATTAATTTCCATCTGCCTATACAGTGTGTGGTGTTTGCTTTTTTCCATGATTTTTTGAGAAATATGTTGTAAAGAGGAGATTAAGTACGTTTTCCCATGTATTATGTCTGAAAAGTTGTCTGTGGACAGCACTGGAAGCTCTTGCAAATAGCTGTGTTGCAGGTTTATGCGCAGACAAATGATCTCAGTGAAGACACTGCAAATAAAACATGCCTGGTTCTCAAGTATGATGTAAGGCAACACAAGATGAATGAGCTGCGAATCCCAGGGTGTTCCTCAAAGTTCAATCCTTAGTCACCTCACACACAGCAAAGAAGATTTTTAAGATAATGATATTGATTTTTAAGATAATGATATTGCATGTTTTGAAAGACTTTTCTATTTTGTCCTTTTCCTTCTTGAGCGTTCAATGTTATTTGGTAGATAATTATCCCAGCTGATTTTGAGCTGCTGAGCTGCTGACTGTCCTTGGTAAGGACATGAAGCTTACCTCTTTCTTAGCATTAAATGCACCAGACTTTTGGTAGACCTTTTTGCTTATTTTTTTAACATCTGGATGCCTCTGCAGATTGAGCCCTCTTCTGAGGGTTGGAGAAAGAGGGAGGATCTGGATTTGTTCAAGATCATGTCTGTGCTCCAAGACCAGTAAGGACCTGGTGGCAGTGAGTATACCAGGGTACCTACCATTCAAGGATTGGTAATGAGTCCATTATTGTCCTAGTGCTGCAGTACCTTTGTGCTATGAAAGGATCACTCTGTAGGCAAATGAATTTCCTGGTCATCTTCCTTCTATTTTAAGAATATCTTGCACATCATAATAACTGCAAAGCATAGTTTTTGTAGCAGGAGATCCCCATCCCATACATCAGTTGCATCATATTTGTTCTTCAAACACATTTTGTGCATCTTCTATTCATATTTAGGAAATGATAAAGACTGAAAAGAGGATGCTAAATTTTAAGGTGATATGTTTCTTATAATGGGACTTTTTTTCATAGGTTAACAAAGTGGAATACCCTGAAATCAGCTCTATTTACAAATGAAATATTAAATGGAGCCCCTTATATTCCTTCGTAAGCAAAAGAGATATTCTGGGATAGATGCTGCTGCCATTGACACTTTGGCTTATTTAAGCTAAGTCCAAATGTTGGTCCCTGTACTTGTTATAAATACATTTCTTTTAATGAAAATATCATGTATGACTTGAGTCTCCCTTTTTTGTGTAAAACTGAAATTTATGGATGGTCCTTTGGACATGATAAGTTCGGCTACATGTTTTTGTACTTCATAAGCTTTTTTACATTGAATCTCATTAGTTTTCTTTGACTGAAAAGCTATACTTTCTATCCAATAATACTTTTTATTTTGAATATATGCACATATGAGTTTGCAGAAATGCAATGGAATCCCAGTGGGAGTAGCATTCCATTGTAGCTACATGAGTGTTACATTGTTTAAATCAAGCAAATTTGATTTTACGAAATCTATTGTTCTTTCTCATGATGTGTTGCTACGGTTGTATTTGATTCAGTAGAGACTGAATTGTACTTCATTTTTTCATGTTTCTTTCTGAACTAATTCCTTTGGAATGATTTTCTGATTTTTTTTTTTCCACATTGAATGTTAAAATGTGTGCAGCTGAAGCAATTTGGAGGAGGCTTCCAAGTGTGCAAATTTTTCTTCAAATGAAGGTTGTTGAATTGCTCTCTCAGCAGCTTGGTAGTTTCCCGTAGTAACACCGATTATGTAACCATAAACAAATTTCAACTGATTTAATGGGGCTCATCGTTTATACCTGACCTTTTTTCTTTCTACCACAAGCTATAGAATGTCTAGATTGAAAGTAAGAGGCTGGGCCCTTGGTTTCATTTATTCTGAGTAGGAAAAGTATCATTGAAGAAAACAGTAAATTGTTGTTTCTATGATGCTTGGGAAGGTGCCAGACCAGTGTATCCTCTCACTCTTCAGATGTTTCTCATCGCATAAAGTAATTTCCAAACCAGAGAGAATTGTCGTATACAGGTTAGCCATAAACTCACCCTAAGGTGTGTGGAGTACAATGCATGTGAGATTTGTAAGGTACATGGTTGCACATAATACTAATCTAATCGTGCTCCTCGTGGTGTGAAAGAGGGGATACAGACGAGATTCACAGTTCCAGAGAGACACACTAGTGTTGTACAAACAGCAGGGATAATTCTTTCTGTTCTCTGGTATATTGGTGTTGCTGCTGTTGTGCTTGGCAGACAGCATTCACCCTAAAAGGTTGTAAAGTTTATAGCTCTTCACACTGTGTCACTATGTTTTGTAACCCAGTGGGGCACTGCGATGAAAAGTGATTTCTGAAAAATCTTGTCAATACATTTTGTCATTTCATGATTGATTGAACAACAAACATAAGCTGTGTGTTTTAAGACAACACTTTTGTCTTACTAAATTATAGTGTGGAAACTAAATTTACAGCTTGCTATAGGTGTTTCATTCTACTCCAGCAATAGTCCTTCCTTTTTCTTTAGTAGAAATGTCTCAGTGCCCCAACCTCCAAACAAGAATCAATGTGATGCACAGGGTTTCAGCTGAAAGTGGATTTGGTTGCAATATATAATTCTGCAGCGGAGTGAGAGAGTTTTTAAATTATGGAGTTGAATTTAAAAGTTGACACTGGCATTAGGTGTTCTATATTTGGAGCTCCTGTTTTAGTGGCTAAAGTGGACACTTATAGATAGAAATAGTGATCTGAATTCCCCTTGTGGGTTTGGCAGATAGGTTTGAAAGTTGTTTCATTTTTTTTAATGTAATTTTCTTTTGGCAAGAATGTGTGCAGGGGGTGGTAGAGGGGTCAATTTGTCTCTATAGGTTTTCTGAGATTTATTTTTAATTCAGCTTGTTTAAAAATTGCACTGCAATGGGTTTTTTTTTTTAATGCACTGTTGCCAAAGATTTTGATGTTAACTTATATGTGTATGCCATCACTTCTGTGACAGAAGTTTGCTTTATGAAGGCAGAGTGTGCTACTGCTAGACAATAACTAGTTAAATATAAGGTTTCAAAAGTTCAATCATCACCACCTTATTTTAGAAAGCTATGCATTGCATGGGTTTTATACGTTTTAAGAGCTAGCTTAAGCTATTTCGGATGAATCTGGTTAATAAAGATTTTTTTTAAAATATGATTTTGATATTTAATGATAGCTTAATCTTTTTATATATATATATATTTTAAATTGTTTGCTTGTGTTTAAATTCCTTGCTCTTAAGGTAGGCAAAATGAGCATAAAAGTTCTGGCTATTTCCAAATAAGATCAAATTTAGATGGTTTAAAACATGACAATATGAATTCATTTAAATTTGAGCTAAGGAGCATTTTTGTAAAGACTGTGATTAGTTCCTATGTCTTCAGAGCATGTGGACTTATAACCAGTGTGACTTTATCTGCTGTGCCAGGCCCTATGGGAGGGTGAGTGATGGAGCAGAATTGGAGCCCCCCCTTGCTCTGGCTCCTCCCTGGGGTACTGGTGCCATCTCTTGAGTGGAGTGGTAGCTTTTTTTTTAAGCATAATGTTGATAAAGCAAATAACTGGAGTAGTATGATACCAGCCAGTCGTTTCAGCCTCAAATCTTTGCTTGTACCTTTCCTTTCTGAAATAGCACCCCTTCACCCAGAATCAGAATTATCACTTGACGGTGAACTAAATCAAAACCAGATTAAGAACAGTGCCAGTAGTAGTAAATGGTTACGCTGCAGGAATCATAGCCAGTTAAAAATTGGAATTTCTTTAAGGGGGGCTAGAGTCTTAATCTTAAACAGCTCTGGAAAACTTGCAGCCCCGATCTCCGCGGGGAAGGAGGAGGGGAAAACTGATTCAGAAAACATGTGCTGCGCTGCACTGTATAAATCTGGATTTCAGAAATAAACTTTTTTAGCATGCTTGAAAGTTGTTGCTGACTACTGCCAACTAGAAAATTTAATAAAGAGTTTAACTTTGTGCAGCCCGAGCCAGCTCTGCAAACACATGCTTTCCCGCTGAGATCAGAACGAGTATCTAGCACAGTGTGCTAGAGCCAGACTGTACGAGCAGGCCTGTCTACATGCATCCCTCATCTGACTTCAGTTATTGTTATGATGGGCACAGTTCCATGGCTGTAATCATTGCAGAGTCGTGTCCAAAGCTCTGCTCCAAACCCCATCATGCTGCTTAGATTTTTGAATTATTTTAGTAAGGCCCTTTCATCTGCAAGCAGCCTGTTTCATAAATGAACACGTTTACCTTCCCAATTATAATTTTTTTTTTATAGAAGATGTCTTGTGATCTCCTTTAAATATCTTCTAGTGTAGAATTTAACACTTCTTGGAATTTAGCCCTCGCCATTTTTGTAACAGCCTCTTAATAAAAATAGAGCAAATTAATAGATTGGGGGGAGGAAGTAACGTGATTTCCATTAGTTCTTTGTAAGAGGTTTTTTCAGACCTAAAGTTAGACAGCTGAGTCAGGGTAGATGGGGAAGGGTGTTGAAAATTTATTTCTGTTTTCATTCAAGAATTAGCTTTTGTCAAATGATGCGTGGTGATGACTGAGTTTGAGAGAGCAGCGCATCAGGCTGCATGTCAGACTTTCTGTGCTCAGCCCAGACCTTCGTTCTTCTCCCAGAAGGGGCTCAGAGCACAGAGAAATGAGTTTGCTCAGCTTGTTTTGGGAGGAGTGAGACTTACGTAATGCTGAGCATCACTAATGCAGAGACCTGTCAGCCCATGCCCAAATCTGTTTAGCTAGTTATGCTGTGATCGGGGGAAGTCCATAAATAAAGGAAAGAGCTGTTTATACCACAGCCACGTGAGCAGCCATTTCATAAAATATCATCTCTGGCTATGTTCCTTCAAATAAACACCCCATTCCAAACTGGGAAAAAGGAAGAATAGGTTTTGTTTGTCCAAAGCTAAATGGAATAAAATGTTGCCAACCTGTCAAAAGTTGGGGGAAAAGAAAGTGTTTTCCCAAGATTTTGGTATGATGAGACCGAAGAACTCAAACAGTAAGGAGAAGGAGAATTCTTTTGGTTTGGAAAAACTGAGTGAGAAAGAATACCTTAAAATCAAGAGGCTATCAGTGTTGGCATGGCATGGGAAGGAAGACCCATAAAATAGCATGCTTTGTAATTTAGGATTGTTTTGCCAAGTCTTTGAATTGTCCAAAGTGAAATGAATGGGATTGTGATTTTGCTTCTATTATTGTTATTATTTATTTACTTATCAAGGGGGAAAAAGAAGAGGGGAGGAAGGAAGAAAACCCAACCTTCACAAAAGGGCAAACAGTTCCTCTTTTGCATTGTGGTCCCAGTGCCCTCTTGTTTGATGTGAAGGCAGGACTCCAAGAGGTGACATCACATACAGATGTCACTTGTGAAGAATATATGCTGACAATTATTGTGTGAAGCAATTATTTTTCTGCTGTTAAAAGATCCACCACTTCAAGCAATACTTTTTCTAGAGACAACCTTGGCTTCTCTGTTGTTACTTACGGAAATCGTACATCTCCTTGATGCCCAGAAGTAGCTCTTCTCATTGCCTGAAGCTTGGAGTACGAGTACAGGGCATGGGGCTACCTGCCCAACACAGTGAGGCATTGCTGTCCTGGTTGTAAAAAACCAGAGATTTTATTACCTCACACAAGGTCTACAACAAAGCTACAACAGAAGACACTGCCTATTCAGGGGTGTCCGATACCTGTCCTTTATCATGAGCCTGTAGTGGTTTTTTTGTCTGGCACTGGGTCTCTGTGTTCACCATTCTGACTAATGCAGAGAAACTCTGGAGTCACACTTTTGTCTCTTGCTATTCTAATATAAATGTCATTGTGGCAGTGGTTTAGTTAGCAAACCAAACTGTGTCTTTGCAAATGAGTGAAAAACTTATCATCTTTTATGTCTGATGACATGGCAATATTAATAAATAGATAATAGTTTTGGGTAGTGTTTTCCAGCAATATTACCTTTCTTGCTCTTCATTATGCATCATGATTTGTGTTTGAAATAAATTCTGGTAAACATTTACACCTGTCACAAGAACCACCATTTGTTATCACAGCAATCAAGGGCAGTTGAAGGAGCACTGAATGAAATGTCTTCACAGCATTGGCACAGTGGGTAAGCTTGCATTGCAATTGCACACTCCGTGCAAAAGCTGAATAATTCAGCCTCTTCTATACTCATTTCAATACAAATTTCCTTTGGCAAATAGCAATAGTAGAATAAAAAATTAACTAAATCCATTGGGAAAGGAATGTGGATAAACACTAAGAATTTTCGTTCTGAATTAAGTTTTGGGATGTATGGTAATTATCTTTGAGTAAATCAAGTGTAGCATATGATAATGGTAAGAAGACCTACAGTGAAAACAAGTAGTAGTTGGGTAAGGGTAGTCCTAGAACAGCCAAGGAAAAAACCCCTTTGTCCATCCTTACCTAAACTACATTTAATGCACACATTCTTGTGTAGCCCTTGCCTGGAAGCGTTTTGGATGATCAATACAATTTGAATTAACAACTTGGATTTTGTTTTCCTGAATACTGTTGTGCTCCAAAATAGAGTATGGCAATGCTAAGCTCTTGGACTTCTGCTCAGGCCAGTGTAGGCTTCTTTTTCCTTCATCTTTTCCCTGTCATTCTCTGTTTGCAGGGGAGATATAAACAGTTTGTCCTTGATTTCCTAGGGATCCTCACCCTTATACAAGAACCAATAACTGTAGATACATAGATAAAATTCTGCAAGTAAATGCATTCTCTGCTCTCATGGGATTGTAGCTATGTGGGTGAAAGACTAGGCTGCCCTGAGAAACTTGAGTACTTTTGCTTCTTGGAGACTTCAGTTGAAGTGTTACGTGAACATTGCTGTTTGTGGTTTCACTCCCTTTGTTTGGTTTATTTTGGTTTACAGTCATGATGAAAAAATGAAGTGAAAATAAAAATGAAACAAGCACTAACCAGAGCCAATTGGTCTGTGCACATTTGTCTGTGAGAGAGTCTTGAGGTTTGTTTTTTTGTCAAACTGAAGCATGAGTCTGATTCAAGGAAACAGTTTGCAGTAAGTGTTCTGCTAACAACTAGGCAATTGCATTAAAGTAACACTAGAAGACTGAGAAACCAAGAAATGAAATGAAATTCAAATATAAGGACTGCACAATGTTCAGAAGGAGGAGAGAGCTTGCAGATGCTGTGGCTTTGCTGCTTATTCCTGGAGCTCCAACTGTGTGTTGCTGAAAATAAATATTGCTATGAAGAAGCATTTTGGATACAAACTAGACCACTTTGAAATGCTTGTTTTGAAGAAGTTTATAGGGAAAGCAGGAAACCTAATAGCTGAAGTTTCCCATGAATTGCCCCATTTGGCAATTTTTTCCCAACAGCAACCAACACTCTGGGAATTTTTCTTGGCACAGCCCCCTGCAATTGTTTCAAGGCCTGACTTTAGCTATGAAAAGCTACCTAGGAGAAAGTTGTTTTAAAAGTTCAGCTATTGCTTCTAGGGTATTGGGGTGGAGGGACTCCAGCTTGGATTCATAACTGCTGTTCTGTCTTCATATAACCCCAGGTTGTTTTGTCCTAGAAATGCAAAATCCCAGAGTCATCTCACTTAACTGAGATGTTAAATTTAGGATCATACATGTCCTAGATTCTCAATATAGTCAATGAGATACAAGCACCTCCGAAGGGTATTTTGACCCTTGTGTGAGCTGAACCTTCCCTGAAGATAACTTTGATTTGTCTGTATGGTTGGGAGAAGTGTTTTTGAGTAGACTTACAATTTGCATGCCTAATTTATGTAGCTAAGTTTAGGATTGTACCTGAGCGAGTATGTCTTAGCTTTACTTCTTCAGGCAAAATGCCTTGTGGTATTTAGAAAGGTAAAAACTTGTCTTAAAATGTCTGAAAAATGTGCAGAGAATCTTTCAAAGCTAAAATTCTGGCCTCAGCTGCTAAGCTAAGGCAGACAGGAGCAGGGTAGAGGAAAGCAGCAATGGATATTATGCAGCATTACAAGACTGGTAAGTGCACAAAGCTTGATAATGGGAAGCAACACCATAAATACTCTAGTTTTGCAGAGATATGGGTCAGGGAACTTGCTGTCTAGTATTTGAGGTCAGAAGAAATTGGGGAGAAGGCGAAAGATGTGGTGTTGACAGAGCATAGGTGAAGGGATGATAAAAGCAGAGCTGTGCTGAGGACGAAACATGCAAAAATGGAGATGTGTACTGTGCCAGATAAATAGGGGGAATTGGGGCATGCTATAAAGTGCATTAAGGGTTATAAATGATGCTCTCAATGTTTTCCACATTTAGAATAAAATAAATGGTACAACCTCATTTTGACTACTTTGTGCAATTGCGGCTGTCCCATCTCAAGAATGTGATGGAAGTTGTGGAGGTACAAAAGAAAGCGACATGATCAGAGGGATGTGATGGCTTCTGCATTCAGTAACTTAGGACTCTACAGATTTGAGAAAAGGTGATTAACAAGGGGAAATACACTGGAGCTATGCAAAATCATGAGTGGCATGAAGAAAGTGAAAAGATAGTGATTATTTATTCTTACTTGGCAAAAAAATGTGAAATGATCAGGCTGCACATAATTACAGTGTGGAAGCTATTGCTACAGGATGTTGGGGATGCCGAAGTACAAATGGTTTCTTAAAGCGATTAGATAAACTCATGGAAAAATAGTTCATAAAGAGCCATTAAAGACACTAATATAGGGCCAGCCTCCAACTCAGGAAGCTTCTAAGCTGCAGATTTGCTGAGAATCGTCCTGTGTTCGTACCCTTTCCTTAAGCATCCATTTTGGTTGCTATCAGAGACAGGATACCAGGCTAAATGAACCTTTGGTGTAACTGTGCACACTGGATGCAATCTAGCTTTGAGAGTTCCAACTTCTGCACATATGATTCTTTCATTTAGACTATTATTTAATCACGTGCATAAATAACCAATCTGTTGGCCGAAGTCTTGTGGTACGCCTATGAGACTGTTCCCAGGGTGCTGTCATGCATTGTGTTCATACATTTATTATACTGCTACTGGCCCATATTAGGTGTATTTTAATCTGTGCTATGCAAATCATTTTTCAGTATTTCACTGTAGCTGTTTAATAAGAATACTGACCTAGGTCAATTACCTTTAATTATCTACAAAGCTCTTTTTAGTATTAGTATAACCTTGGAAAATTATTAACTAATATGCAGAACCTTGTGCATAGATCTCATTGAAGGCTGTTCCACCAGCAATTAATAAGTGAAATATAATGAAACTGCTACTATCTTTTTTGAGTTGTTATTCACATAACTCCAAATAGTTTCTGCTCCAGTTCCTATTGCTTTGTCTTCTTTAGATTAATAATATTTGTACTCTCCTGCTGAAGTACTGCTGAGAGACCCAGAATGAAGCGGTAAGCATGCTGGCAAGCTCTATGCATTCTGTAGCTCTTCTAGGGTTTACCCTAAGAAGATGTTCATACCTGTCTGACAGTGACTAGCAGGTCAAGGAGCTTTTGTTTTTAACATTCAGCGTGCAAACTCATGACGTATACCTTAAAGTTTGGGTGGTATTTCCTCTGAATGCTATTCGCTGGGGAACATCTGCCCTTCCCTGCCAATGTTTAATGTTTACGGGTTAGCAGTCCCACTGGTGCAGAGTGGGAAGTAGTCCTGTGGATACCCTTTCAAAGTTTTATTTCTAACCTGAATCCTTTTGGACAATTGCTGATAGAAACCTGGAGTTATACAAGTGTATTTACTATGCTGGTGACATTTAATGGGTTGTTTACGAGTACCTGAAATATATGTGTAATTTTACATTCTTGTTGAAGGGAAAGGTGATGGCAATGTGGAAAAAATGCACAATTTATTTTTTTTTTCCTATCAAACTAATAATTAGCTATCCTGACTTGTTGGATACAGGAAAGCATGAGAATCCTTGAGGAACAAAGGTAAGAGTCCATCGCTGTTTTGGAGTGAATCCCATATTGAGCTGAAGCTCCCACAGTGCACCCAGCTTCCTGGTGCTTGGCCCAAAAGCTGTAGGATCTGTAAGCATAGTGTTACCCTGCAGAACAGGGCAATCCCAGAGTTTAAGGCCATGGAAACCCAATCTTTTGCAGCAGTCAGAGAGCTACCCTGGCAGGATATCAGGCACACTTCAATTCCGTCTGCTTGTTGTTCAGTAGAGATTTCTTGAAATAGATGTTTCCATGACACACTCTTACTGCAACAAATTGGCACTTCCCAACAAAAACATGTCCTGTTAGAATTCCCTAACCAGCTCTAATTCAGACATCAAAGAGGGTGAATATATTTCTTCATTCTGGGATTATTACCATTTCATTCCCTTTCCCTCTGTTTCCTTTTCTTTTTAACTTATTTCCTCTCGAAGTGGATGCTGTGAACTGATGCTGCAGGAGGGTACTGGTTCTGATGTCTTTTGTGTGATGCTTTGATCTGTGTTGTTACAGAAGAAAGTGCAGTGATTGAAGGCATTCAGCTTTTAAAAATGATGATTGCTAAGGCTAATTACGCTTGTTACGTAATTTCATGGAACAGAAGCTGCCTGTACTTGGGCTCCTCTCTTGCTCCTTTCATTCTGTTGATGTGGGGACAGCCACTGGTACAAGCCTGCTTTGCAGGACCAAGAGTGTGCTTTAAGTTTGGAAATTTGGGACTTCTGCATGTATTACCCTTATCTCTCAATCACCTCTGGAATCATGGAAGGGTCTTACCTAGATGTGAATATCCACATTTAGCATTGGGTTTTGAAAGTCTTGGAAGGCTGCCAAGCCAAAGCAGCACTTCTTGTGCAATCCTTTCTGAACACGTAGGCAAACCTCACAGAGCCTTTAAAGCTGCAAAGTGTCAGAAAAATCAGGGACATTCATAACATTTGTATAATGCTGCAAATATGGTGATATGTGAAAAATTGAGATATGGAAAGAAAAAATTCAAACCACCTCTTAATTTATCCTATTCTAGAGAGACGTGCTGTGAAAAAAGTGGAGAGCAACGGCTGCCTGGAGAAGGGAAGTGGGTTACAGCTCAGAGATGGCTATTTGCAGGGGCCAGAGAACATGAGGTTTCATCAAATGCCAAATGAGTTTGTTGCAAGTTAGCCTGTGTAAATAGACATCATCTGAGACCTCCTGATATGTCATTAAAAGGGTAATATCAGTCCTGCCTTACAGATGGAAAAACTGAAGAACAGAAAGATTAAGTCCTTTTGCTATGGTGTAAAAACAGGGCACTGACAAAGCTGAGAGAAGAACTGAAACTTCTGGAATCCTTTTTTTTTTTTTTCTTTTTTTTTTCCCTGTTGGACCACGTCTCAATTGCAGGGGTGAGAATGCTAAGAAAACCAAGCCTGGGGTGCTCTGACTCCAACCTCATTGCATGCTATTCCTCTAAGAGCAAGGATTACAGCAAAAGAATGTGCTTCTAAAAGCCATTTGATGAAATCCCAAAACTAGCAGCAGCAAACAACCCTTTCTCACTTTCCAGCTTGATAACAAGCCTCACCAGTTGACAGTTTATTTTCTTTCCAACAATCAAGTCTTGACTGAAAGAGCCCTTGATTCTTGAGTAGGCAATAACAAGCGTAGGCATGGAGTTGTTGCCACTTGTACTTTCATTTCAACAGAAAAGGAGAAAACCAGATTTGCTGAAAATGAAATGAAATGTTTTCCTTAGCCTTCTTTTCCATGTACATCTATTTTCTGATCGGTTTTCTTAAATGGCATTCATAGAAGTTGACAAAAAATTCCCACTTAGCTTTTATGTCTTTTTCTTTTGGCTGTTCGTTTTATACTTATATAACAAGGTAAAAGACTTCTCGGTCTTTCCAACTTTTATAATGAGGTAGAAGTCTTGACTTGAGCCCAGCTACGGAGGGGGTAAACAGAGGACATGAATCTGAAATAAAAGGGTTAAATCTAGCGGTGCAGTTCACATAACCTTACTGTATTCAGTGAACTCAAATGAAAGAGGGAGGTCAGTGAGCATCAGGTAAAACCATGCCCTTAGAAAACCTGGTTGAATCAGGGACCTCCTTGCCTTGCTTGTATCTGTAGTATCTGGAGAGGAGTAAACATATAAATAATGGGTTCGACAGAGGTATCTGCTTTCAAGGTAAAATAGGTTTTCTGATTAGCATTTGTCCATTCCTATTTCATGCAGTCTTTGCCCATTCCCAGAGCTAACCTGGAAACAAGATGAAGATACAGGGGTTTTTGCAAGCTTGGAGTTCTGGGACAGGAATTGTCACGGTTTTGTGCAGAGCCTGCAACTGAAGTGTTGGCCTTGATATCCTGATTGGCCTTGTGTCCTCCTGAGTAGCTATCATACAGAAGTATTGTATGCATAAAGGAGTAAGAATATGGAGCTGCTACTCAATGTTCCCAGGGATTGTCATGCCTAGAGACACGTCTGGTATATTCCTATTCACTGGAGTAAGATACAGTTGGTATGAACTGCCTCACAGAGTTTCGTATTGCACAGGTTAGTTTGTTTTCAAAATATTTTGAAGAAAATGAATTTTTAATTTCCTTACATGACCCTGGCTCCATTAATCTCTCATTTGCATCAGATGTTGCTACCATCATAGATCCCATAATTTCCAAACTGCTGGAATGGAGAACCTTTAACTTCCATCCGTCATTACAATGAAGCTCTTCTTTTCTTTCTGCTGTCCTGTATAATGGGTGTTAATATAAGAAAGCGATCTGCCATCTCCACAAATTCTTTGAATTCTGCTTCTAAGACTCTTCTTTGAATCATATTCTCTAGCATCTCTTGAGGTTTGTGCAAAAGAAAATTCATTCTCTTCAGCATTACGCAGACATTGACTAGGAAATCTCTTTATCAGGGGTTTGAATCAAAAGTAATTTTTTTTCCCTAGAATCCATTTTAGTCTCCCATACTGCTGGTGTTCTCAGTGTGAAAGAATCTATTTAACTGCCTGCTTTTTTGGATGGCTTTTAATGTTGTTTTTAGCTTTATACAAGGACTATTTTGCCAATGAGCCTCTTCATCTTCACCACTAGAATGATTTTTAATGGACATCCAGTAGTTTCATACTAAGTAGTTTCTTTCAGGTTTATTCTCCCTAGGGAGGAATGCACTGAATGGCTGGAAATGTCAGCAGCTGCATTAGCTGAAGAGTTTAGCTGCTGCCACCTCCTAGATAAATCTTGCCCTTTTTCATTGCTATGTTTCTCACTGTTTCCTTCAAAGTAATAGAGCCAAAGAAACTTCCTGTCTGGCATAATACAGATTAGGAACTAAATTAGCAGCTATTATAGAAAGGCATTTTTCTATTGATTTCAGGGTGAAATCCATTAAAACTGGCAGAAAAGTTGGCTTCATTTCCATAGAGTCAACAAAATCAAATAGAAATATGAAGCAGAGAAAAAAGAAGGAATGTGTGCAGCTGTGTGGAGTACAGTCCAGTCCAACCACTGGGAAGCGTAATGAGGACCCTGGCTGCCCAGTGGGGAAGGTACCTATGGGCTGTGTACCACCACTCCTCTTGGCTATTACTTGACATGCAGATGAGATGTAATGTGAAAGTAAATTAGCCAGAATACTCATTCTCTCTTCCAGAGCACGGGCTTAGTTGGAGACTGGAAAGACGTTAGGTGAACCTTTAGTATTATTTGGAGAGGCAGCTCCTGTCTTGCTCATGAAAGCTGATAAAGTTTGGCATTGCTGTTGCCAGTGCCTAAGTTGTGTGTTTTGTCTGAAAATATGTAGAGCCAAGTATTCTCCCAGGCACAAGCGTTGCTGATCTTAATTCTTGCCTTTGTTCATATATGTGTTGTGGTGATTAAAAATGACAGCTCGATGGTTGGAGAGACTCTATTTAGTAAAACACACTGCCATGACCTTAAATATGCTTGTCTCTTTCATGTTATATGAACAATAAATTCTGGTTGTGTAATTCATCGTGTGGCACAGAAGTATCACAGGTTGTTCTTTAGAAGATAGTTCTGGATTTGTCCTTTATCCAAGTTCTTCAGAGAAAGAAGAGAGTGTGCTTAGAGTGACAGAATTACATTAAACATACATAACTACTTGATTAGAAGTGAGATCTTGTGTTCAAGGTTCTTGGTATTTAATACCGGAGTCAGCATATCCCACAGCTGTGCAGTTATTTCCAGTGCCAGAAATCAGGTTTTTAGGGAAGAGTTTGTATGTCTTGAGTCATCAGCATGGATTAGCCCCCCCCCAAATGTTATTTAGTGTAATAGATTATCAAACTTTATGGTTATTTTCAGAATGGCTGTTTTTACTGCTTCCTGGTAAAACTGTAATTTGAAAATTTATTTCTTGAGCTATTAAAACACAGGGACCCCCTAATTGCCAGGGTGCATATGTTGGTAATGGGAATACTGGAAGGCTTTAAAAAAACAAAAAAGTCATCACTGTTTCTGAGTTGGTTAAACATTCAGTCTCACAGGTTTGTTCAGATTAGAAGGAGAGTTCGATGATGGACACAAAAGTCTTTCATGTAATCCAGTTTATTTAAAAAGCTGTGCCAAGTACCTTTTCTTTGAGCATAGGAGGATCAAACAACAGGAGATTGTTTTCAGCTGGTACTGACTCAAAAGCTCTGTCTAGGATTTTCTCAGTGCCGCATCCCACACTTGCCCAGCCTGCATCTGGATTCTCTTTCCAAAATTCTGCCTGTGTTTCTGTTGTCCTTTTTGTCACACCCACACACCAGGCAAGTCATCTTTTTGCATAACTCAAAATCCTGACTGTTCTTTTATATTCTTATTTTGGCCTGTGATAAGCTTTATGTTAGGATCAAGGCTCTTTCTTTTTTGTGTGGGGATCTGAGGCTTGCCCACCTCCTCCTGCAGCAGGGAGTTGCCATGGCAGGGGATGTTACTCCCAAGAAGGGATGGCTTGGCCACAGCTCGACTGTGAATCTACATCGTTTGCTGTCATACCTGGCTTCATGTAAATATAGCTTCTACATATTGTCTAGGTCAATTTGTTATTTTTTTGGTAAAATTATTGTTAAATAGTATTCCTCTACCTGTGAATATTTATTGTTGATCTGCTTCTCGAGCAGCTCTGCGAAGGGAGGAAAGGTGGGCGCAGCACAGAGCAAAAGCTAGGCTAGAGTTATCTGCCAAGGTGTTGTAGAGGAACAGGAATATGTATAAATTGCCTTGAATGCATATTTCAGAGATGAATATCTTAAACTTTCTCTTTTCAGCACTCAGATTACAAAATAAATGAGCCTGAATTTAAAAAAAGAGAAATGATGATGGCGAAGATGACAATTCATTGTGTCCAGAAGCAAGTTCAGGTTGTGCTTTATTATTTACAAATTCTAAGCATATTTTAACATAATTTACCAAGCAGTATATAGTGCATTTTATTACATGCCTTCCCCAGAACCTCTTTCCTTCTTATCTAAATGTCCCCAGCTTCTCTCACCTCTCCATGGGAATCTGTCAGATGTGTATGTAAATCCAGCAGGCAGGCTGAGTTTTTCCGTGGCACTCATGACTCTAAAGACAGCATCCTATCTTGCTTAGAGCAACCCTTGGGCAAACTAGAAGGCCACCCATTTGCAGCACCAGAATTGAAGTTTCAAATTGCTTTCCCTTGGCAGTCTTCAGCAGAAATAGACAAACGTGGCACAGGGCTGAGTCTGCTGCTTCCACGTATGCTTATGGATAACTTACTTTTGGGATATCAGATTTGCAATAACCTAAAGCCATTAGGAAAGGTTCATGAACAGTCAGGCATGCATACATAATTCACGTTAACTGAATACGTTTATGTGCACGCTCATAAAATGGAAACAGGTTGCAACTTATTAGTGGAATAAATGGAAATTGCTTCTTTATAGCATGTGTTTTATGCTTCTCTCTAATTTAAAGCCACATCATTAAAATATAAAATTGGCTGATAATTGCAATAAATATTCCTAGAAAACTTTACTTTCCAGCTTGTACATAACCTTCCTTTGTTTCTCTTTATAAGCGTTTATTATATTTCAGATTGTTCAATATGTACCGTGAGGATTTCAAATCTATATGTTTGCGGGTAACTAACTTTTAAATAAAGGCTTGAGGTAAAATGTCACTTTTTACCTGGGCTAAATTATTTTTAGTGGAGATTCAATGAAAGGATTGAATCTGCTTCAAAACGGCTGTTGCTCTTAGCTAAATTCCTCCTACGTTATTAGACAGCTTTACCAATATTGTGTTACAGGAGCCTAGAGGGAGGAAAAAACCCAAAACATCACTTTCTGATGCTGAGTAAGAAAAAAGAAATGCAAACAGGTGTGTTTTCTGCATTAGAATTTCAATATTTTACAATCTAAATCCTGAAATGGAGTAACTCCCAACCATGCTTTTTGATCTACATGAAAATGCTGAAGGACCAGATCAGGTGCAACATGTCATTAGACTCATAAGGCTGTTTGATTTTAAGAAATATAACGCGTGCCTTGGCTCTACTGAGGAACACACAAAGGCTTTCTTAATATGTTTTTTTTCACAGTGTTTAAAAATAGAAAAATCCTTGCATTGTTTCATTTCTGAGCTTCACTGCAATCAAAAATAATTTTCCCTATACTCAAGAATTAATGTAGGTCTCAGGGCTTGAATTTTTAGCAACCTAATAAGCAGCCATGCAAGTATAAATCTTATTACAGTCAGTGCAGGAGAAGGTGTGCTGTAAAACTGAACAGTTACAAAGGTTGTAATATTTAAGTCTTGTCTGTCCACAATCTTATCAGTTTTAACATTATTTAATTTTAAAAAGGCAATAATGGCAATTTCAGATTTATTTTTGATCATTTGGATTCAGATAATGACTTATATATTTGTAATTTTTTTTAAAAAAGTTAATTATTTTTCCTACACAGAAGTTTAGTCTACTTTATTTTTGTGATTTAATACCGGGCGGAGGAACACAAGTTTAAAGACACAACTTTTGCACAGAGAGAGTTAACTAAAGTTAGAGCGATTTGAATGACTTCTATTGATTCTATGTTGTATTCTTTTATTGCTTTGCCTCAAAATGAAGCAATTATCTTAAACCTGTAAACATTGATATAATATATAATACATTCTATTCCTCTAGTGTTCAAGAAATCGTATTTGCAGGAATAGATGTGTGAAGTTTCTTACGTCTCTGTCCTTCCTACTTCTGGTGACTTAAAACACTAGTGGAAAACAATCAGAACAGAAAATTCTGTGAGTTTAAGACCCACTGAGTCAGATGGATCCTTTTCCTTATACCAAAAGACATCTTCGGTATTTCCATGAATTCCTATTTCTCCTTAGAATGAAATTTTTAAGTAACATTTTCTACCTTACCGAATCCAGCTTTATCACAGCTGACACCTGAAGCTCCACGCTACATAGATTTCCTCTTTAGAAATGCCCTTAAATGTCCTGTTGCCATGGTGGGTTTCTTGTGTGGTTTTGTTTTGCTTTTTAATTTTTTAATATTTTTGGGGGTGGGGTGGGTAAGTTGTCTGACAGAAATCTGTAAGTTTATAAAGGTTTTCTCATCTGGTATTAATGAAGGCAGCTAAGACAGCTGCCTGGATGCTACCTGGATGTGGTGGACAGAAGACATGAACGTTTACAGCAGCAATAAGCTTTGAAGGTTGGCTTTTGCATACAGTGTAACTGGTAATCATTGCTATAATCACCCCAGTTTTTCTTTGTCAGATTGGTTAATAACAACCCAGGATTACACGGCCATGAGTCTAATGTCTAGGTCAGACTACCCAGAATGGTTTGAACTTTAATTCCCTTGCATTAATCCTTTTGATGTATGTCATGAAAGTATAGCCTGTAGCTGTCAAATTACATATGCACTGTGAGTGTAGTCTGTTTAAGTTCAGGACTTAGCATCATGTATTCCAATTCAATTTATTTTTATATCTCATCTTTCACACAGAGGGTCTGAAAATGCTCAACAGTGAGAGACAGAATAATGAGATAATGCTTTACAGAACTGTGTAAAGTGACTTGCATATAGATAGCAAAGAAGGCAGAGGTTGGATTTCAGTGAGAGAAGACAGATCTGTAAATTAAAAGCAGTAGTACGATAAATACAGAGCAATTCTGATAGAAGAGACTTGAAGAGTGTGTGGAAAAGGTTTGTGTTAAACTTAACTTCTATTAAAGGTCAACAGGAGAAGAATGAAACTTCCTATATATATGGTGATGAAACTTTGTGTTAAATGATATTTTGTATAACAAGAATTTGTGTTACCAGGATTGAATAGCATCCTTCTAAATTTGTTACTTACAGGAGAAATACCATATGGACAGAAAGGTATAAATCTTAAGCTAGCATCTCCTTGATGACAGAGGTCCTACTGAGGAGCTTTGAGGGGATAGAGTGATTAAACTGTGTGAAGGAAGGAAAAATTAAAGGGAACTTTAAAGGGACATTGTAGACAAAATTAAACCTGGTCTACATGAGTAATAGTAATGATATGGATATAGTGGTAAGCCTGCTGGCGGGGAAGGGGTGGGGGAATGAAAATACAGGATTGTGGTATAATGACTAAGTAGATTAGGTGTTAACTCCCAGATTGTTTCCAATGTCTTGCATCCAGGACATGCCAACACATAGTAGCCAACAGTGGAAAAGGAAAATAAGGTTCCCCATCATGGAATGTTAACCTGGCTTTCCTTTAAAATGTGGTCTCTCTTGGTAAGGTCTGACTCTTGTGATCTTCAGTGAAGCAGTACAACCAATTTTTTATTTGAAAGAGTAGTAGCAGAATCAGTGAGAAAATTCTGCCTTTGACCTGCTCTATAGCAAAAAACACACTACAGCATTACTTCCCCAGCATTGCTGAACCACTTTAGTTGCATGTACCCAACATTTATAGTGTAGACCAGATTTGAGTTGATGTCTATAAATACATTTCATTCATTGCATAAAATTAATAGGCCAGGCTGAAACGAGCATGGAAGTTCAGGAAAAAAAATGTAGTGGAAAGCACAGAGCTTTCAGCAGGGGAGAATGGACAAGAGGTAAAGCCTGAAAAGCAGGAAAGAAGTTTCAAATATAGAGATTGCTCTTAGAGGATAGCACCAAAGGTTGATTGTTGGAAAGGTTTGGGAAGGACGGACTAAATAATCTGTGCTGCAGTGGAGATGTCTCAGGAGAAACATAGTATCAAATAATAGTAATTTAAAAAAAAAAAAAAGGAAGTGGCTCAAAGAGAGGGGAAGGGTTTAAGAAAATAAATTGAGTAATTGAGTAATGAAGTGGTGATTATCAACCCAAGTGGGACATGTTTTGATGAGAAAAAACAAGGAAAGGAAATGGAGAAAGAAATTAGGGATGGTGAAAATGGGATGTGCATGATGGTGGTGAAGAGATCTGCGATGGCAGATGAGATGAAAAAGAAATATGTTCAAAATGAACTTAATTGTATCTCCACTTCGTGTTTTTGGGGCAGAGTTGATCACGTTCTAGAATCAAAACTGAAGTGTTCCCTTTCCAATCAACAGTGCTTTTAGAAGTATACCAAGGCTTCTGGCAAGATATAATCCATTTATTATGAGAAATTCAAACAGCTCAATACATTAAAAAGTGAGACAAATGTGTTACGTCTTCAACTGTTGATGGTGGATTTTTGGGTTCTGCCAATTTTTTTTGATTTGCAGTATGCATCACCTTAAAAATTGGTTTGAGTAGAAGTGTAAATGCAGTAGAGCTACATTGAAGGAGTGCATCTTTTTCCTTTATGGAAAACTAGTAGTCTTGGGATTTATTGTCTCTGTCCCTCAGTTGAAAACATGAAGATCCATTACAGCAACAATACCATTTTTATGGATCTGCACAAAGCTGCAAACCAAAATTTGGTAAGTCTTGTACTGGCCCTGTCAAAGTGTTTTGTCCTTACAGATATGCTCCTGGTGATGATCTACTAGTGGCCTACATGTAGGCTGTGGTCTGAGGTGTTTCTGTGCTTCTGTTCCTTGAGACTGAGTCAATAATTGATTTTAGATATAAAGTATATGTCAAATAATGTATTACCATGTGTACTGCCAAGTGGTTTTTTGCTCTTTGCTGGCCTTCACTCAGCTTCTGAAAAGACCTTGTTTAGAAAGTAACCTCACTCTGATTTGAAGAGATATGAACATCTGTACACAGCTTTCTGCAAATAGTTGATATACACCTTAATATTTTGTAAGATTGAATTACCACAGAAGTTGTTTTATTCCCCAAGTTCCTTTTGTTATACATGAGCTGGCTGTAAGTCTTGGACAATTACAGGGGGTTTTCAACCAGTGATGAATTTACCATAGGAAGACAATACAACTAGCTATTAAATATTTCTAATATATTATCTACTTATAAAAAAGTCAATCTGTTTAACAACATTATGCTAAAAAACCACAATGACCTTTAATGTAAGTCCTGACATAAATCATCTTTGTTTACACAGACCTCCCAGCAGTCTACTAAATGCAGTTTGCCACTCAAAGCTTTCTAGCTGTGCTGCCTGAGACAGACTATTCTCATACGTACTGTCCTGGGCTGTAACACGGATTATCAGCGTAACAGTTCATAAATAAATCCTGGTTTCTGCCTCTTTTCATGATACCACATATCTTACGATAGCAGAAAATACATTTGAAATCGTATCCCCTCAGGTTATCTGGGCAATCTTGCATCTTCCCTCTATCCTTTTTATCAGTGACTTTCCTGGAGTTGGTGTAAAATTGTAGCATGCTGAGAAAAGGTTTTTGGATCCAATAGATTTCATCACCTTTAAATGACATTAAATGGACAGCTTAGTTGAATACATGCACTTTCTGCTCTAAGGAGTAGTTAATAAAATATGAACTTAGCACACAGTCTAATATTGATTTCTCTGGGAAAGACTGGATTGATACTAGATAATGATGTTGCATATTGGACAGCAAATTACTTACAAGACCTGCTTAGCTTTTTGATATTCACACTGTACTTTCAGTGCATTCCACAAATATAACTGATCACTTCATAGCTAACCAAAAGGACTGCATGTCATACCTGTCAGAAAATAGGTCAGCTTTCTTTGGGAGTAAGTGAAATGCTTTAGGTCAGTTTTTGTAATTTAGGGGCTTGGTTAGAGAAAGTGGTGTTATACCCTCTGATATTCAAACAAGGAAGCCCTCTAATGTACCTCAAAATAAATAAGCCTTGACTTTGTTATCTTCCTGAGAGTTAAAGAAGGCTCTGGGGAAAGCAAAACCTTGGTATTCTGTTCCTTCCTACTGTTAGCCCAGTCAGGGAATGCCAAAACTCTGGTCAATGTTAGGGTTGGGAAAGGAAGGTAGAAGAGCTATGGCAACTATCAGTGTGGTAGGTCAGTCCTTCAGTATCCATTGATATTGAACTCATCTTAAGCTCCTTTGTATGTTAAACCACTGGTCTAGTCAAAGGACCAGCTATAGAGATTATAAGTATGGTGTATGGAATAAATGATCTATATAACTCAGAGTATGATTTCTCCTGTTTTTGGAGCTTCATAGTTTTGTAGTAAGCCTCAGCCAGTATCAAGGTAAAATGCATAAGCAAAGCCTAGCAGTGGTAACAGGATGGAAATATAAGCAAGATGTTGGAGACTTGCACTGTGGTATGTGGGCTATAGAGAGCTATACTAAAGACTACAATGGATGTTCAGGGTAGCAGTAGAGTTTTGCATCTAGCAGGCTGAATACCTTCTCTCAAAGTCTGAGCATCCTCATGAAGAAGCTACTGTAGCTCCGTCTGAAACTATGGGCCTAATCCAGAAGTAATTGAAGGATCCTTGGCTTGTGCTATATAGAAGTTACATTAGATGATAAGAATTGTCCCTTTTGGCTTCAAACTTAAAAGTATTTATTTCCCAAAGGATCTAATTTTTAAGCTGAAAAAAATCTTGTCTTTGTTGGGTTTTTTAGTTTGTCTTAGATAGCTGTGTTTGGGGTCTTCTGACATCAAATTCTTAAAGCTGAAAAAGATTTGAAAAACGCCGAATCAAACCATCCAAAAGTGTTACAAAACAAAAATCTAGGCTTTTATACTTGGTGGTATTCTTTTCATGGTTGGGAAGCCACTGTGGAAAAACAAGAGTAAGGGGGGAAAAAAACAGCCACCACCAAAAAGCCCAAACTAGGTTTCTCATCCAGAAAATCATTCTAGTGTAACCACAGTTTTTCTTGCTAATATTCTAGTAGTAACCTCATCTGACATAATTTTTTCCCACTTTATTTGCATTGACTGTATATTTGTCATGGATCTGCAATGCCCAAAGTAATCTGGGGTTTTCTTGCCCAAACTCAGATGTAGTAAAGCCTCCAGATAATATTTGTGTATTGGATGTGTGCTGAACCTTTCCTATGGTAAGCAGGATGTATTCGCTTACCTTCAAGTTAGCTAGCACAAAGAAAACTTGATTATTGTTTTTTCCTTCAAATTGAATTAAGTATAGAAACTATATGTGTTTGTGTGTGTGTATATATATATATATAAACCTTTTCCTTAGAAACTCAAAGCTTAAATAACAGTTCATTGGGTTTCAATTTTTTTTTTAATTTTAATACATGACGATTAAGGTTTTCTGAATAGAAGTCTACATCTAAATAGCTGCAAGATTGAAATTGGTTTAAAGAATGTCAGAAGCCTATGGGTGGTCACTTGGTCCATGGTGTATAACTTTTTGAATGCCTAAGTCTACTTTGCATTAGGATACACAACCACATGTGTTTCCAACTGCATACTTATGTCTTATGTGTAGTGGTGGAAGTTTGAACTTTTTCATATTTCTTTCTGAAAAGTTAAGTATTTACTTAGTACATCTTTAAAATAATCTGGACTGTCTTTTCAGGGTGGGTTGTTTGTTTGTTTGTTTTAAATATCTTGGTTTTATTTTCCTTAATTAAAAATCAGTATAAGTCATGTCAGGAGAGATAAATTAAATAATCCACTCGGGGATGTAATCACTTGTATGGAAGAGTTATGACAAAGCTTTCTTTTTAAGGGTTTCATCTAGTGTGCCTTAAACCTTTGGAAGCAGTTACAGATTACAGGAGGCATGTGCTAGTGTTGTCCAGGTTTGAACAACCAGGGCTGCAGGTGCCTCCTGCTCAGGAAACTCCAGGCTTTTATTATTTGCAGCTTTAGGCTGTACAAACCACACAAATCCCTACCCTATTGAAGCATCAAGTGGAAATCTGATGGCCTGTGACTACCAAAAGGCAAACTTAAACAGGACTCTATGATTATTGCTAATATTCTGGAAAAAAAGGTACTTTGGGATCTTTGACCTTGTGTGATTAAAGGTCTTTCTGCTGTATCGACTTCATCAAGTGACATCCTTCCTTGGTGCTTAACGCGCTGGTGCTTTTGTTCAGTACCAACTCCAAGGGAAGAGTGCCACCTACTGAACTACCAATTCCGTTTCCTGCAACATCTGTATTTGCCAGTTTCTCACCAGAAATAGTGACCTAAATCCTGTCTTGCTTATTGTAAGAAATGTATGAGGATCAAGGACTTCACATGGCATGGCCATATATAGTGTTGCAAATCTGGATGAGATCATTGCAGCCGGGCACTTCCTAACAGATTTATCTATCTTTATTTATTTTTTCAGTGTGGGCATTGGAAATTTTGTTTTACCATGCTTATTATAAGAGACTGCAATAAAAGTGAAGTTAATAATAATAAAAGCCCATGTAGCATTACTATTATCTGACCCTGCTTTGAACTCTTCACGACTATAAGTGCTAAAATATACTGCTAATGACTTCTTTGGAAATACACTAATAATTGATGCAATATTTCAGTCTTAAATCTCATAAAAATTAGAAATGTCTTTTAAAAAGAATTAAACCAATAAAACTCCTCATGCTTCCCACTAGATGCTCAAGTGCATTTCTTCAAAGTCTCTCATGCAAAAAATTTCAATTATCCTTCCATAAATATGGATGAAATAAAGTATATATTTATCCCATAAACTCTTCTGTTTATTCCAGCATAACTGAAATTGCAGATCTCTGTGTTCTTTTCCTTGTAAAAATCTTTCTTTTGGAAAAGAAGGGGGGGGGGGACAAAAAAAATTCAATCTTTTGTCATGTGCATGTTCATTTCCAAAAGTAAACAGGACAACTTCAGTTTTGTACAAAAACTGAATCTCACGGGATGAGTATTTTGGATGCCTTTCAGATGGAATTCCAGTTTTTTCTTCAAAGTTGGTAATTTGGCTTCTCACGGATCATTTGGATTAGAGGGTCACTATAGTAACTTCATGGAACTATCCCAATCATCTTCAGAACATAAGGCTTTATGTTTTACAGTCCTCTGCTGCAAAAGGTAGGTACTGAAATAAAGAGCAATGATGATCTTTCTGATGAGGAAAAATACCTTGCAAATTCTTTAAAAGCATTTGCTTAGATTTGTATCATAGTCTTTTGTGACCTTTTATAAACGAATGTGCATCTGATGACTTAAGAGGTTCCTTGAAGGCAGTTACTGGACCATTTGTCAATTTAGGCTCATTCACAGCTCCTGTCACACTTCAGCAAAATCTTCTGGTGATACTCCCTCAAAATCTGACAGAAGGTATGAAAATGGGCATGAAAGAGGATGGAGAACATGGAGAAAAAACAATTGCAGAAGCAGAAAATCCATATTATGCTTTCTTTATTTTCCATTGACAGGACTTAACTGCCTTTGTGCAAAGTGGACAGTGCCACTCTGTGCAGAAGAGTGGTTTCCAAGCAAATCAGCAAGATCTTGTGTCACAATTTAGTTATCACCGTGTTCTATTGATACTGGGAACTGTTGCCCAGAAAATTCTCACTACTTCCATAGGTATACGTTCCTTTTCATTGTGCAGTGTATTTTTAAGTGCCATCACAGTTTCTAGTTGCTGTACTTGAAGTTATCTAGGTGTTAAGTGGTTCCAGATATTCCACACATTGGACAAAGCAGGTTAGGACTCAACCATAACAGAGTCTACCCATATTTCTTCACCTTATATTTGTGCTCATTTGAAGGAATTCTCATGAATCCACTTCTGCTCTTCCCAGGCAATCATAGCTGCTGCTGTAGCTCTGTATTTTGAGGAGGATGCAGACAACACCATGTTGCAAACTATCCAAAATGCTCAACATGAGCTTGGGCCCTAGAGAAATGGATATCTAGGTTCTAATCTAGACCTGGCTTTAGCTTAACTACATCAGCACTGCTCCAGGCATCCTCAACTGGTTACTTTGCTTTGGGAAAAGAGCAGCTAACGTAGCCCTTTTTATTTCATGATGAAGCAGAAAATTCAGTAGAAACAAGCTGTTCTAACATGATTTATATGCCTTTTTCCTTGCCCTCCTCCATAGTTTTCCACTCCTGGGTTCTCTTCAGGTGAGTTCTCCCACTCATGAAAGCTGACAAGTTTGAAAGAGTGCTTGCATAGCTGGCTCTGATGATACCGTTACCTTTTCTGGCGGGCGTTGGCTTGAAATGTACCATTTCTTAACTACCTTCCATAGGGATCAAGGGCTCGGTTCTAGAAAACATTTAGGCATCCTAACACTTGTGACTGCAGCGAGATGACTCATGGGCTTAATGTGCTTAGTACCTGGCTGATTCACGCTTTAATAGGAGGCTCTTTGTGCTGTACAGGAAATTAATAGGAGACTTGACTCTGTCACTTCTTAGGTGGAGTTCACTAGTACTGCTCTTATCCCCAAACAACCCATAGTTAAGGGATGATTCTATTTGTAGAAGAAATACAGAGATTGAGGTGGTGGGGGTGGTGGTTTATGCACAATTTCTTTGTCTTATTTCCTTGTACAGTTAATTTGAAGATTTATCTTTTCTGATTATCATAAATATGTAGGTTGCTGGAAGTGCTTTCACATGCCATGCTTCTTACTCTATGCAAGAATAAAGCATCAGTTTGTTCTTTCTGCAGCAAATTGTTGCTGAGTGTAGATGGTACAGAGCATAGTGTTTCATGTGTTTTCTTTGTTTCGTTGCAGAAAAATGAAGTGACAGGTGCTTAGCCTCATTTTTCATGCTAGCTTTGCCATGCCATTTTCACCAATAATGAAGGCAGCTGCCAGAGCTTGAGGAAATCGGGCGAAAAATTCAGCTGGCAGGTAGACCCAGTCACTTTAAGAAATGTAATCTTATGTTAGCAGATGGTAATTAAAAGGCAGAAGAAATAAAGTTTTTTTTTCTCGGTTTTCTGCACTGTTACATCAATTAAATCTGCAACAGAAATGCAAGCAGAAAATATAATTTATTTTCACGTGGCTACACAGTCTGATTGTATGCAAATCTCATGATTTGTTTTGCAAAGACAATTGCCATTTTTTAAACCTAAGTAGAAAAACTGATCATTTCCGGAGAGTTATGTGTGTGCAGTAAATCTTCAGTCTTCAATATGCCCAGTGCAATGAAAAGCATCTCTCCTTGTTTTCTATTCATTGTTAAACCTCGAATTGGGTTCTGCTGTCTATGCACTTCCAGCTTTCAGTAACACCAATTTTAATCCTAACAGGTCAGTAAATCTTAGTGTGGAGAATTAATCTGGCAGGGGTGCATCCTGTTAAAAGAGAATATTCAAAAAGTGCAAGATTGAACCTGGTAACAATGGTTATGATCTTGCAGGAAAACATTTCAACCTAGATTTCTAAGGATTTTCTGTTGTTCCTCCTGCTTGCAGAAGTCTAACTTTGAGGAGAGTCTTATCATTCCTGATACGTTGCTTCTTATGACTGCTAGGATCATGAACAGCATGTGCAAATCAGTTGAAGTGTGAAATAATTACATAATTAAAGCTCATCACGGTAGTGGTGAAACTGAAATGCTGATGTAGCTGTGTCACTGTTTCCATAGCTGGCTTTGCTCTGCAGGGGTTTTATGAGTCATGCATAAATATTCACCCAATTTTAGAAAAATTCACCCAATTTTGAATGTTATGGTATAGTCAAACTTGAATGATATTTTACTAAATGCAGTTAGTCATATGTAAGACACGGGGTGATTGTTGTTTAGTTTAAAATTGATTGAATGACTAGATGTTTATTTTGTATTTGTGCAGCACTAAGCCAGGTTTGTTTGTGATGCTGAAACCACATGTTCTTTCTTGCCTCTCCTGCACAAAGTCTGCATTAAAGGCAATGAGAAATAACTAAGATATGTTGCTTTAAAATGCAGTTTCCAGTTGTTCTGTCCTGTTGACTGATTGCTGATGCCTCTGAGCATAATGGAAATTTTATCGCTGTAGTTCCCATTCCAGTGAGACTGGTATAGCAAGCAACATCTTTTTTTTAAATAGGGTTTTTAAGTGTTTAGTTGAGCAGAAATGCAAACACACTCCTTAAAGCTACAGTAATCAAAAATGTCACTTCACCTAGTTAATTCTAGTTGAGTCCGGTGAAATTCCTACTGAAATATATAAAATTAGGTGATTGTTTAACAATGTGGGATTTTTTTAAAGTTCTTATGAGTAAATATGAATACTAGTTTCAAATCCAAGTTTGTATTTTTTTTATTTCCCATGGACTATCTCCAAAACTTTTGCATTTAAAAAAAATACGTGTTATTTCAGTGAGGGATTTCACAAAACTGACTCTACTTGAGAGAGAAGTAGTGCAGGTAATGATGAGTGTATCCAATTTATCGAGAGGCAATGATACCTCTTTCCAGGTGCAGATTTTTGTGAGTGGGATGCCTGTATTGGAGGGTATGAGACTCTTTGTTAATGTAGCATAGCACAGAGAAATCTGCAGGAACAGGGTAGCGTAGGAAGCAAATATGGGGTCGCAGCTCCTGATCTAGATTAGGCTGAACGTGACCAGAAGCACTTTCATCTCTGAGCATGATCTCTGAAGTTGGGTTTTGCTCTTTGCTTCTTTTTGTTTTTGTTATTCCAGGTCACAAAATCCACCTTGTCATCGCTGGTGATGAGCACCGATGGCCAGAGCTGCAGCCGGGCAGCAGTGGCAGAAGGGGAGCAGAGCTATTACCCCTGGGGTAACAGAACAGGCAGGCTGAACAAGGAGTGAGCTTCAACCTCTGTGGGGTGCAGATGTTGGTTTTTATAGCCACAAACAGGTAATGAATCACTTGGTACATCACTGAAGGAGTTGTAGTTATGGGCAAGGAGAAAACAAGAAAACAGAGCAGTAGGGTTAGACTCCACTAGAAAAGCCTCGGTTCGTGGCATCTAGGCAGCAGTGGCTAGCTGAGCCTGTGCCTGGGAACGCCCTCCACAACTCCCAACACATCTTCTTTGCTCTTGTCACCATCCTGAAACATGATGCTCTTGGTAGAGAGCCTAGAGACTAGGCCAGACTGATTGATAGATGTGACTGAAAGGTTGGGCATTTAGCTCATCACCCAGATACCAGCTTTTAACTTCCTACTTTTTGTTACATTTGTCTCACCACGTTACTGACTCTTAAACACTTTTGAGAATTACAAAAAGATGGAGATTACAAAGGAACAAATAAAAAAGAAATGAATAAAAGGAATTAGCAATCTAAAAGTACAGTGTGAGAAACTTTATCTGCTCTTTGTTAAATATGTGTGACTTGATAAAATTGCTTAGTATTTTTGCTTTTATTCAGTAGCCTTAGTTTGTAGTTTAGCAGCAAGTAAGGTCCTACACCACTGTTAAGCCTTTTGCTTTCTCTAGAGACTAACATTTAACCTCTAAGTTGTTCAGCCACAGGTTTTACATCTGGAAGCTGTGTTTGTACTTGACTTTGTCACACAGAGCAAGTCTGTAGCAGACTACAAATTCCTGGGGTAGCTGGGGATGTTCGTTATTGTCTGAGAAGCCAATGCTGCTGCTTTTGAAATTTTATCTGTGTCCTCTGAAAGAGGATCTTTTTATATACCCAAAAGGATAAAAAACCTTTCAGCTAAGACCTTCCAAAAAAACCAAGGCTGCATTCCTCCTGCTGGGACTTTGTGTTGAAGGAGGAAGCAGATGCTTCACTTGGTTTCTCCTCTCACATAGGAATCAATGAAGAAGGAAATCTAAAGTCAAGATTTTGCAAATGTGCAAAGCAAACTCAGTGCACTTACACTGGATGTTGTTTAAGATACTTAAATGCCATTAGGAATTTTGGTGGCCTTGGTTTCATTTGGGACACTTGGAAGGGTGAAACAGTCCTAAAATGCAGAACAGTTTTAGTTCAAAGACTGGTCTTTCTGGGCGTGTCACATCCTTCACAGAAACCACTGGTAATAGTAAATAAATAAATATTGGTTTTAATATTTATGCCCTGACCCTTTTGTTTCTTCTAAGCAATTTCCTTCTCCATTTTTAGAATTAAAAGACAGACATATTGGGAGTGGTTTGGAAAATGGCAGGAGTGTTGGGGCTAGGAAATGTCGTGGTCTGAAAACAAAATCAGAAGGGTTAAGTAAGCTCTTAGAGAGGGACTTGAAGTGGGAGAATAAGGAAATAGTTTGAATTTAGTATGACATTTTCTTTTATACTTGCCCTCAGTCAGCTCATGCAGTGATAGTAATTTCTCAGCACAATGTCAGGTACATAAAGAAATGTGACAGCCTTCCCTGCTAACCCAGGCTGCCTGCTAGAAATTATCATTCATTATTATTATAACTAACCAACTCCAAGTCTGATCCCACTCCAGTGGCACTGAAATGGCAAAAATCCCAGTCGCATCAACAGCATAGGCTCAGGCCTGGAGCTCTGTTATTTAAAGAAATCCAGTAGTGATTAGTGACTGTAGTTCTGTTATTGTACCAGGGATTTATGTTCTGGTTTTTAATGGACTGTGTTAAATGAGGAGCTTTAAAATAGTAGCTACTATGAGAAAAATAGTTTAATGTGATTTTAGAGTTTTGATATAATATGTTACCAGATGTAGCCACTCAATCAGTGAAACAGCTTTTCTTGGACAGCATTCTGCTCCAGTGGATAAACTTCCATAATTACCCTACCACCACAATTAAAAAATATCTAGGCTCCTTCCTTCTAGTTTGTTCAAGCTGATGAGAAACTGATAAGATGGAGTTTCAGTGCCTGTGACATGTTGTTATCACTTGGCAACGTTCAAATGCAGAATATTTCAAAATCAAATCTGTAAGTCTGCACATTACTCTGAGGAAATGTGTCAACAAAATGCTGTCAGCTCCTTGCCTCTTGACAAACCGTACAGATTTCAGAGTACTCTGAACCATAGCTTGTCCATCAAATCGGCAGATGTCCTTTTTGGCACTACTGGTAGTGCAGTTAGGTTGGTTTGTAGCTTCGTTTAAAGGCAGGAAAGAGATTCTAATTGTAACTGAGGCCTAAGATCATGTCTTGATGGAGCAGAGTTGAGCAAGCAAAGCTTCTTTCTGCTGTATCTGGCAATGAGAAGAAGGAAGCCCTGAAGACTTGCACACTTTGCTCCTTTGATTTCTGATACAGATGGGGTGTCCTGAATGACAGAACGGCTAATTGGAAGCTGCTTCCCTCAGCCTTAGAAAAGGAAACAAAGGCTTACAGAACTTGTTCAGACCATGACATGTCACATATCTTGATGATTCTTAGTGCTGTCATTGTAGTATGTAATTTCCTACCAATTCAAGAGGTACAGCACTGTAATAGCACCCATTTTCCAGTCTGAGAAAATCCTCTGTTTGTGAGGTACTTCTGGTTGCTGTATCTCCACTTCTTGTGAATTGGCTTGGCTGGAGAGGTTCAGCCGTTTCAAGTTTTCAATGACAGGGACTACAATACACAGATTGAGCAGGTTTAATGTTTTACATGCCAGCTAAATAGATTCGTTAGACTGAAACATCTTGTCATGAGTTGAGAGGTGGTAGAGTGCCTTTCTCTTAACTCTGCAGATTTATGTGTGCTTTGTGTGCATCCTGGTCTTGTACTTACCCAGTGCCTTTTGGGGCCATAAGCTGCTTTTATTCCCTAAGGCCACTGTGCATATGCTTCTCAAATAGCATTAAAGTAAAGGCTATTTATAGCCTACCAACTCAGGGTTGATCGAAAACAAAGTTGATCATTTCCATCATAGGGATTCTTAAGTTTTGCAAAATTGAAACTGGTTGAAACGCCTTTGAACAGTGACACTTTCAAGTATACTTATTTAAAATGTATGTGCTTTGACTCTATCTTTTGTTTGTAAATTAATTCTGATTTCCTTACGTTCTGTAATAGCTTGTGGTTTTATTTTTCCTGGCATAAAAGCTCTTTCCCTCTGTCATTCGGTTAGTCAAAGGTAGAAGTCTCTCCCTGAGAGAGAGATTAGTTTTTCTCACTGGAATTTCATGCTGCAGGATGACAGTCTTCTCTGGCACACAGCAAGCTCACCGCCATCCACAGTATACATGAAATCATAATCAAAGACAGATGTCTTTGCCTGTTATAAATAATTGGTGCTGCTTGCACAGGCCAGGAAAAATCCTTGTTTAGACTGGTCTTTCTTTCTTTCTTGGACCCCTGTATTTCCCTTGGCCTTCCCTTTTTTCATCTTTTCTCTGTCTCTAATTCTAGATATTTGCCTAAGGAAATAAAAGGAATAGGGAAAGTAGATCTTGGCACTCTCTGGATTCTCAGCGGATTACCCTATGGAGTGAAATTAAATACACATGACATATGAAAGGGAATGGCCTTTTAATTTATAGCAAAAATCCCAGTTCACAATAAATCCATTCTTTCCTGTTTGTTCGTGTGCATGATGAGAACATGTCATATGCTTCTGTGGGGCTGAAGTAACAGCTCTTTGTTCTGTGTAGGATTAATTTTTTTGAATTGGTGAACGTCTCTATGTAAATATCAAATAGCAATTGTGGATATGCTTTTAAGTTGATTATCAAATCTGCTTGCTTTTCAGCAAAACCTTTTACAGTATTTCTAAACAGCTTCTTAAAAAGGCCACGTCCCTTCCAACTACAAATGGTCCCCAAGTAGCAGTGAGATTTCTGAGATATCGGGACTCAAGTCTCTGTGGAAACATTCTGCTCTACAGGTAGATGCCATGATGAATTTCTAGCCCTGGGCACCGCACAAAACACTCACTTGTTGAGTTTTAGATAAGGTTTTCAGCTGTGGTCACCACCCTGCCCTTCTGCCCTGTTCCTGACTGATGTACATTATGTGTTCTAGGCTCCTGAATTCTTGTGTGGTTTTCTTTTTTCAGGAAAGTATTGTGTGACGAGGGCAGGGATTGCAAAAAGAGCATTGCACAAGTAGCCAGCTGCTGCTGCACAACCAACACTGAGCTCTAATCCTGTAAAACTGAAGCACTGCTGGGATCAAATTCTTACCACGTCCTGTGTTCTTTCAGGAGTTTGGCCAAAGCCTGCCATCAAGGAATGTGAGCATCATTTGGCTTTGCAAGGAGAGTTAAACAAGATTCTTGGTGTACCAATTTTGGTTTGTTAGATTGTTTTGCTGCAGAAATGCATTTGCAAACTGCACCGTGCTCTGATCCCAATAAGATGAATTCGGTGGCAGACCAAATCATGATCACTCTTACACCATTCATCAGGAAAGCCTTCTAATGTGGAAAGTAATTTTAAAAATATTTGACTGAGAAGGGACATTGTGATGAGACAGCAGGATTTTGGTTTTAAAACCCCAATGGTTCACCATAAAGAAAAACACTACTGCCAATGGTTTCATAAAGCTCCTTACTGGTCCCTTTCTTAGAAAACTAGTGTTTTCTTCCCAAAGGTCAGTTCTGCTCATGACAAAGTCAGAGTTGAGAAGCTGCTTTCCTTTATTCCCTTCCCTCCACCCCCCCCTTTTTTTTTCTCTTAAAGCATTTGAGCCATTTTCAATATTAACAGGTAAATCTCTTACATTACAGTGGTAAAAAAGAAATTGATCTGGTTGCTTGCCCATTTGTATTTATACTTTTCCCCTTTTCTGAATGCTTTCCTCCTCTGCACAAGACCATAAATATATTATAGGACAAAGGAAGGTATGATCAGTTTGCCTTTGACACACGTATTCTCAAGCTTGTTGACATTAGTCACGCTAATCATTTTATGGACTATAGGTTTTCTTCACAGAAGCATCATCCAGTTCAAGCAATTAATCTAGTCATCTGAAAAAACACCCACTTGTGGCATTAAGGTGACTTATTGATGCCTGTTGCCACAAAAAACATGCCGGGGAGGTCAGGTGCTGATAAAGTGGGTCTTACGTTTCTGTGCATGGTAGTCAGGTCTGTCATAATTTTGCCTGGTTTTCCACGTCTCTGAGAATCATTTATGAATATAATAATACAAATCTAATGAACTGAAATCCCTTAGCTTCAGCTGCTTTACTAATTATTTTTTGTCCTTCTGCAATAAGAAGGATCTGGCTACATACAGTCACTTGTATTTTCCTCTCACTGCATATACAGATGAGTAGCCACGCACAGCACATGCGAGAAAAAGCCAAAATCAGTCTGTGTTTGTACACTGGCTTTATCTTTCATAGCATGTTCAACTTTGACACCATCTTCTGATGATATGGTCCTAGGGAATGAAAACCCTACAGAGCAAACTGCTCACTCAGACGATCTCCGAAATTCCTGTTCTATCTGGAATGTCATAGAGTCCTTTGAAGCCTTTGTGTTAGAAAGAAGTGTGCTTCCTGATAGCTGATACTCTGTGTTTTGGATAAAGCTGTGGCAGAAATGTCACACTGAAAAATTGTCCAATGGATATTTACACCCATTTAATCATCTGTTGGAGAAGTGAGGTCCATATCGCTGGTGATATGAATGCTCTCTGTTGACTTTCCAGCTCTACTGGCTGTAGCTTAATCTCATTTCTAGGTTAATAAAGCCAAAATGCAAACTGCACTCCATCCTCTGGAAGAGGTTTTCTCCTCCCACCCCCTTCCTTTTTGTCTTTCTCTCCACTCTGTTACTTGATTTCTCTGCCTCTGGTAAAATTACTTATTAGTGTGGAAGCAAATTGAATAATTTTTTTAGGGAATGCTGAATCATGCTGCCTTTGGGTCACAGTTGCAAACTGTAACATCTCCTCTGTACGTATGAAGTTCACTACAATTTTGGATGAAATCCATTCAGTTAAACACAACCTGTTTAAATATTTATTCTTGTAGATACAGCAAACCCAGCTGGTAAATATTTTAGGTCAAATCATTCAGTTACTAGGTTAGGGTAAACGGCTAAAGGATGCTACACTTTTGTGATTGACCAGGACAAGCTACTTGTCTGTGAGCTGTCTGTTAAAGCAGCCCCAACCTCCTGTCCAGGCAATATATCAGCACCCTTTGTGGTGCACTCTCTGCGCAAATAAGACTGTTGCCACTGAAGCTATCCAGGAGGCTGACTTTGTGAGTACTTAGTTTCCAGTTATTATTTGTATATTTGACCTAATGTACTACCATTTGCCACCCTTTCAGTTAATCTCACTTGAAACTAAATCTAATTCCTCCTTCCCCTCAGCCAGCGCAGGATAATTCTAAACCAAAACCCATGAGACTGATTTCATCTTAATACGCGTAATGCTGCGGAGGAGCCTGGTTTAATGTTGGTAACTCATAGCCACCTTGTCTATAGAAACAATAAGTGAAGAAAAATATTTGCTGTTTGTGCACAGGAGTGCAACTTAGAGCATTTCCATAGGGCTACTGTAAATAAAAATCTTATTACCAAAATAACGATTTATGAGGTATGTAAGGCTATGCTATTCTCAAGCTTGAAGTTAGCATCTAGTAATTCATCCAAGCTAAGATATGTGAGACTGTGTAAGCCTGGCTTCGTTTCTCGGACCTGCACAAGTCCGAATCACAAATTCGATTTAAAGAAGTGGTTTTGGAGGCAAGCAAGAGTCACTAGATCAGAGTAAGGTGGGTGGCTGGCAGTGCAGAGATGAGATCTTCATCTCTGTTTTCTGAGAGGTGTTTGTGTGCATACAAATGCATGTGTGTGTCTATATGCTTCAGAGGCAGGTGAGGCTACACAGGTATAGCCAGGAGCAGGAACCAGAGGCAATGCTAGATTAGAGAAAAACAAAGAGGGATGGCAACACAGGACTGGTCAGAAGCAAAAAGACTCTCAGAGCTGGATCAGGAATAGCCTTTTGTAGTTTACTGGGAAAATGAACCTTCTCAAGCACGTCTCATAGTATCTCTGTCTTTTCAGAAGTCTGCCTCTTTAGGTAGTCTGCTACTTTAGGTATTAGAACAGCCTTTCTTGGTTGTTCCTCATCTTGGCAGTTTTCACTGGGGCTGCCAAGAAAGTTAAAACCCTATTCCTTAGTCTTCGAAAGCATAATGAGAAGCTAGGAGGCCAGGATTAGTCTTGCTAGTACACGTGTACAAGAGAATGCCTTTGGGACCTTACCTTATTTTAGCTATTTGCTTTAAAGGATTATGAGTTTCTACATTCCTTCAGTGAGACAGTTGGAGTTTTCCTTGTTCCTCAGCCTGCTGTGGAGGGGAAGAAAAATTACCCAATCAGTCTGCTCTTTGGCTCTCTGAAAGATAATTTTTTCATTATTTTGCCTGTTGCAATTTCTTGCTTTCCAAGGGCACTAGAGACATCCACCATCCCCCAAGGAACTGTGGTCAGTATTATCTGTTTCCTCCAGAGAATAACAGCTGGGGTTGTAGCTCTGTCAAATTAATGTGGGTTAAGGTCACCATTCCTTGGGGTAGCTGCCTCGCTTGCCTTGGAGAAAGGGGTGAGGTCCTCTACGTAAACAAAAATCCCTTTGTAATAGCAAGATGACATTCAAAAATATTCAGGATCCTTATTTCAAGTTGCTTTAGGCTGTGTGAGAACATGTTTCAACGTATCTTTGTCCAATCTCAACTAGTACACTTGAGCAGGTCTGGAATTTCCACCCGGGGAGGGAGAAGCTGCACACCAGCCCATCACACAGCACGTTTGCCTCTGTCAAAACCTGGCGAGCGGATTCAGGCTGATCAATGACTTCATGCTGGCTGCAGTCACTGATTATTCTGTGACCATTCATAAATTATGGTCCAAACAGTAACCTTTTTCAGGAGCTTGAAGCAATTAGGTGCATAGATTAAAATAATGCACTGTTATGGTAGCTCTACATTGCATGTCTTGAATGTATGATATTTAGTCTTTGCTGGTGGAAGCCTCCATCTGTGCAAACATTATAACTAATGCCATTCTGAAAGAAACTTGATGAGTGGCAGAAGAGAAATAAGTTAATTAATGAATTGGTTGCACATATGGGCATGTAATCCCTGTACAGATGCATTCAGCAGTTTTTTTTACATAAGCAGCACGGCAGGTCATTAGATATTCTGTTGTAGGCCTCCACAGTAGAGTTAATATTGCCAAGATCCCATTTTGGAGGGTTTTTTCGTGGTGGCAGTGGCATGTGTACAACATCCGTCTCTTCCTCTTGCATCTCTGTTTTTGCCTTTTCGTTCAGTAACAATCACTTCAGCAGAGGCCCTTTGGATTGCTCCGATAAAAGCATTCAAAAACATCAAAGAGAAAGTGAGTCTCAGCTGGTGGCCTTTCCCTTTAAAGTGGTGGCTTTTAGACCATGTCTACACTACAGATGTTTGCTGGCAGGGTTATGTCTAGTCAGGTTTGATAAGGATTTTGATCCCTGTCAGACGGATTTGTGTAAGGAGAAGTCCTCAAAGCAGAGGCAATTCCTCTGGCTATGCTCTATGTACTCGCTTGGCAAGAGCGAGCATACATGGACCTTGCTCAGTGGTGGAAGTGCACTTTTGTCAGTTTAAAAGCCATTTCCACATAGGAGACCTCGACCTGATGGTCTCAGAGGCCTTTCTGGTTTTGGAAATGTAGTGCTTCAGTGTTTGCCAGAACGGATCATAATTTCGCTCTTCTAATGAACGTTTCCCCCTGAAGGTAATACCCGGGCGTGCCAGTAATCTCGGTGCTTAAGAGGAAAGATAGTTCCTTTCATTTTCAGGGTGCTAGGTTTGTAGTGCCAAGGAGATGCATTTTGGGGAGAGAAGCCTTTAGCTTAAACCCTAAAGTACTGACATGGCATTATGGGCTACTGAGACCATATTTGATGGTGGGTACTGGTCAGGATCCGTATCTGTGACTGGAACCGCAATTCAGAACTGCACTTTCTGAAACAGGAAAAAATGTGCTCTAATTTTTGCAATAAGAACCACACTAGTCTTGCTTATTTTAAATTAAATTTAGGGTATGACATTATTCTCTCCTGCCAGTCTAGACTAAATCAGTTTTTCTTTAAATTAATTTCTTACTATGTTTGCTGTTTCTCCTATGGGCACTGGAGATGGTGCTGAATGCCTATTCTATGCTAACTTTAATGTGTATTACTGAACTCCTCTACTGTGAAATCAGGTAAATAAATTCTTTTTAAGCTCAGGGTTTATTTGTTTGGGATTTTTCATAAGAGAATTTACCTTTACTGGAAAATAAGCATTTACAAATGCCAATGCCCGCATCTATTTGAATTAATGTGGAATTTACCTCTTTCCTAATCTATCCTGGATTTTTTTTTTTTGCTTTTATTTTACCAAAAGTTATTAAGTTTTACAACATTGCTAGGTTTACTGGACTTTCAGTACAGGATTTTTTTAAAATTATTTTTTAGATAATGAAGCTTTATTTTTCCCCTCTCATGTTATAGTTTTAGTTATTTTTTATAGTTATGATCTTCAAACCTTCTTTTGCAACCCACTCAGGAGACTGATCCAAAGCTCTCTGAAATCGATGGAAAACCTCCAGCAGGTTTCAAGAGCTTTGGCTAAGACCTTTTTTGAGAACATGAAAATAAAGTCTTTTTTTATTATCACTTTTGCATTCTTAAATCTGAATAAGTAGAAAATTGGATTTATTATTCATAGAAGTGGACCTACAATAACAAAGGACCTGTAGTTCTTTTCAATAAAGGATATAGTTTGGCAAGATGTACAGCAGGTAACTCTTACAATGTGAAAAATGTAGACAACCAGAATTAACTGCAACCAAATGCACCCTGGAACTGAGGCTGTAATTTATAATACAGTCAAAAATGCATTGCAGACTCCTCAATCAATAAGCTAATGAGAAAAACGTCTGCAATTAATTACAAATCAACTGGGTCAATATCCTGTAAATGAAAGATATGAAATTGCTAACACTTGGATGAAACTTCTTTGCCAAGTATATTTATAAACCTCATATAAAATATGATATTTATAAAAAGAATAAAAGCTCCTTTCACTGTTCAAAGGCTGTGAATGCTGATTTCCTTTTGCTCTGAAAGTTCAACTAAACTGACTTGATTTCAACAGGTTTTCTTCTGTGTATAAAGGAACTGAAGACATCTTTTACCTTTGATTTGAAACCTGACAGTGAAGCATAAGAGCTATAAATAGGGCTCCCAGGGTGATGTTACCCATGACTTAATGGCCAAAACATCTGAAACGATGAAAGTTTGTGGCCAAATTATTCTCCTAGTAGATGGCAGGACCTGAAGCGTTCCAGTCTGTGATCTTGACAATCTAACATCCTGTCACATTTATAGAAACAGTCCCCAAAAGGGCAGCCAGGGATTGAGGATATTGGCTAATACTGGCGCTTGAAAGCAGCTCATCGTCTGCATGGGTCTCCAACTTCAAACAACTCTATGCCTTTATAACCTGCAAAATTAGGAGTGCTACTTATCTGGAATCTTTTTCATCTGTTAGAGATGTTTTTATATATTTTATAACACTTCTGCTTTTTATTAAAAAGTAGAGAGAAGTCATTTCCAAGGAGAAAATAATAGTGAATCTTGTGTGTGTGTAAGGTAACCGTGTTTTATTACCTTGCTGCATACTTTTTACTGTCCTTTTTGTGGGAGCAATGGAAATCAAAGGATTGTTTTGCAATTATATGCAATGAGAGTTTAACTGAATGGTTACTGTTCTTAGACTGCAATACATTCATTGATGTTGGTATTGGAGGTGTTTTGTTTTTTTCAAGCAGATGGACAAAATGCCCATGAAGAGGTTGATGATACAGGAAAAGGTTAGGACCCTATTTCTTTGTTTTCCCCTTTGTGTCTTCACTTTGGAGGCTACTGGATTTGATTTTTGTCATCATAAGATTTCATGGAGGTGCTACTCTGCTTCCCAGCTTGACTGGGATTCTAGGGTTCCTAGTTCACATTAAAAATGTACCAAATGTTTGTTGTTGAAGAGAAGAACAATTTTTTCAATATACAAACAAGGAAATCAAACTGCCCACACAATGTTCTTGATTTCACCACGGAAGTCCAAACCACAGTAGCCATGGGAGTTGCTGAGACATGTTGTGTGAACAGCATCCCTTTGTTGCTTTTTTTTTCATCTTTCAGGACAGATTAAGGCTGCACTTCTGAAGTTATTGAAAGAAAACATGAAAATATGGAAAGAAAGAGAAGCTGGAAGAGCATGACAGTGAGCACCGACCTACTGAACGAGGGTCTTTTTTTCTACAGAGGACGAACATCTGGAGCAGCACTTGGCAAAAAGCACAAGAATGAAGGTGTTGGCTACTTTCATTAGACTTTCCTAATTCTGAAGTATGTTGATGCTCAATTTTTCTTTTCCAGGGCTTCATTTTTACTCTTTAGGCAAGCCCCTGGAGCCCCTTTTTATTTCATGGTAAAATGCTAATCAATCAAGACACTTTCATTTATGTTAAAATGTTACAATTCATCATTTTGACTGTTTCAAACACATATTTTGTCTAGTACATCACTTGACTGCAAGTTCAAAACACCAGAATGATACTAAAATATATTAAACCCTGAGCCTTGTATACCAGGAAGGAGCCTTAGTAACACAAACAGTTGAAGGTATGTAATACTGTATGGTTTTAGAGAAAAATGTGTCTGTCTGACAGCTTACATCATAGGAAATGACAGGGGTGATATTTGACTACTGTCATTGTCTTCGGTTGCAGTTCTGGCTTTGTGCTGCTTCTGCCTGACTTCAACGCAACTATTGTCACACCTGAAGCCAAGCATTTTGTGCTCAAGTTCAAGGAATATTGAGTGGTATTACCCATTCACTTTTCCATCTCATGAATCTTGGAATTTAGAATGTGATTATCTTTTGCTCCTCCTTTCCAGGCTGTAACGGTTAAGGCATAGTGTATACTCACACCTCCAAACCCATGTGTGAGTAGTCCCACAAGGACAGGCGTGGAGGAAGTCGTCTTGAAGTCTTGGCTGCTGTGTGGGTTTCATGAGACCTTCATGAAACATCTTCAATGTGGGCTGCGGTTTTCTCTTGAAGTAGCACATTGATGAGGTAGGCAAACTTTGTCAAGGCTAGAACAAGAGGTGGAGCTGCTTCCAGTCTTCTTTGTTCTTTCTTGTACCACATCTTCTCTCAGCGTCTTCCAACACTTATTATACGATATTAAAAAAAAGTTAGTGCTATTGTATTTATGTCCATTATTCTAAAGGTAAAAAGTAAGAAAACCATAATGCCACTCATGATTCCATCAAAGAAAACCCTTTTTGAGTAGAAAACTGGTGACATGATGATTGTGTGTTATCACAGTGACTAGAATGTCCTGTATCATTCAGGAAAGGGATATCATATACCTTTCAGCATATTTTATATACAACCAAGAAACTGTTCTGCCATTTATTTTTCACATTCAGACCTACAGTACTTCTTTCTTGGTGATTTAATCTTTCTAAGACTCAGTTCTGGTTGAGTTGCTGTTTCTGACTTGTAGCGATAGTGCAAAATATTAATTGGCCTCCCCTGACGGAGAGATCTCTGGTATCAGTGTCCAAGTACAGGCTGTTTTTTTAAGAAATGAGAATACAAGATAAAACCCACACACACTAACAGAAAACACAAACGAAGAATGACTAAATCAATACAGTATTCCATTTTAATAGAAGAGAATATATACACAACATTGAGAAATATGTTATTGTTTTAGTCAAAATGTTAGTGATGCCACTGGTGGTGATAGACACACCTGCAAATTACCAGAGAAAACGCCTTCATTTCACTTTTACAGAATTAGCACTGCAAAGCTAAGTCTGCTCCTATTTCAGATGCCTTCCACCTGCTCAGGAAGCTACTGATAGATTAGAAACATTTATGAAATCTGTCCAGCAAGAAATTCTGTTACCCTGACATTAGCTGTTTTCCGTTCAACCTGGAGAAGCATGGGGGTTTTTGTCTGCATTTTTCTTATTAGATATTCAAATGCAATTTAAACATATGAAATCTGCATTATTATTAATATATTTTTTCATTAAGCTACTGAAACTAATTGCCACTGAAATTAGATTTCACATACAATTTGTGAAGTCTTTGGAAAAAATAAAAACATAAATCAAATGCAACAAAAAAACCCAAACAAAACCTGCTAGCAGTTTTGCATAGAGGTATCTTCAGACGATGAACCTTTTATGGTCATTTGCATAAGTCTTTTGGCATTGATTGGTCTCATGTTGTGACTAAGTGGGAGAAGAAAAAGGTCTCTATCATCTTCATAAGGAATTTCTAAGTGATGCAGCAAAGATGAGAGAGCTGGGACAGAGACATTGTGAAATATGAAGCTAGAGGTAATTTCTTGTCTTGCATTATGTGGTGTTATTTCAAAAGTTTGTGATGGTCAGTTATTTAAAAGGGGGAAAAATACTTATTCCAGTATTACAGGTGGCTTATACTTTTTTGCTTCATGACTAAAATTCTGAGAAGTGCTAGAGTATGGCAAATTAGTAGCTGAACAGATGACAAAATAGAAAAATGCTTAAAGTAGCCTCTTTGGAAGAGTTATCTCTCACCACACAGGCATGTTCTTCCATCTACACTTGAAAGGTAATATAGCATTTTCTTCTTAAAAAAAAAAATACATATATATATATGTAGTATATAGCATATATGGCCTTTCTTCTCTTGTGCATTCATCATTTCCAGCAAAGGAGGAGATTTTTGTGTTAGGAGATAATGTTAAGCAACAAGTAACATTCTGGACAGTGATGAGGCTCTTTTCCTAAGAAATATTTGCTGCACAGGGCAGGCATGCAGTGAAGTGTCATGCCTGCAGCTGATATCCGGTGGGCTTAGTTAAAATAAATAGAGAGATAAGATTTCTTGCTTTCATTTCCAAGTCTGCTGTTACTTTGTTCCATCACCTTGGTCAATTCAGTTTGCCTAGTCGTAAAACGTGTTCCATAATATTTACTTAATTTACTGTGATTAAACCTTCTGTTACTAGTTTCGGTCTCCTTTGTTCTAGTTTTTGTATACATTTATAAGAAATGAAAGCCTCCGCTTCAGAGATGGTATTACCTCTATAAATAATGTAGGTAGAGAGGTAGCAAGAAATTCTAGGATGAATTAGTGGAAGTTGAGCAATGGGGAGCGTAGCTAAATAATATGGTCGTTTTTGCAAAGAGTGTTGGGAGGTGTTGGGCATTGAACTAGTGCCTAGCAATTCATGAATATCTGTTCTTTCTTCCAAAGGGGCTAGTTTAAATGTTTTGACAATATGTTAAAGGATTTTTTTTTAAATCCTTGAAAGCTTAAAAAAATAATTATATAAGCTCTATAAGGGTTTCTTTAATGAGAACTGTACAAAGGAGTTGTATAAAAACAATATCTGGTAGGAGTGGGGCTTTTAAATTGACACATGGAGAACTTTGGGTCTTTTAAAACAGTCAGTTTGTCATGAATTTTGGTATCAACTTTTGCACTTTTCTCCTTGTGTGTCCTCATGTAATCTCTGGAATTGGTTTTAGCAGCTAGGTAGAATTATTTAAATACTGTATCTGGAGTCAAATACTTCAGATGCGGCTTTTAACTTAAAAATGCACATGTTCATGACTCATGCTCAAGTCAGCCTATAACAAATCTCAGCTTTGTTGTTCAGCTCTTAGGAGACAGCAGCATAACGACGTTAAACACAGATTGCTTGAAAGTAACTACAGAAAGGTATGCTGTATAGAGCGCTCTCCTGGATTTTTGAAATCTATTTTAGTGTCCTGACACCATGTCTCTTTGGTATAAACTGCTGCCAACGCTAAATACAAATTAAGTGTGTCTCTGTTTTGTGAAATTATGGCACAGCATTTTGAAAGTGTGCCAGTTTAAGATACAAGGAAAAGTGCTGCTGGCTCTGGATTGCTACTGTAAATGTAAAACATTAAAATGATGATTAATGAGAAATGGATGGAATTCAATCCTGCCCAGGAAATTCAAGCATCTAGGAGGGAAAGGCAACAGAAATACGTATTGTGACTCTGGGGCCTGATTTGTTTTCCTGCAATCTGTTAGGGAAGATCAGGGAAGTTAGAGAAGATCAATAGAACTTGATTGTGTCACCTAGGAAGGAAGGGATTTCTCTGGATAGTGTTGAGAGGTAATTTGGTCTTGGCACTGTTTTTCCTTCCCTCTCTTTTTCCTATGTGCCAAATTCACTTTGGCACTTTTTGGTCTGTGGCCTTTTTAATCTAACTTACTTCTGGGGTTTGTTAGTTGTTTTCCTTTGTCACCTTCATCATCTAACCTGAGTGCTTGGCACTGCTTACACATCCTGCTCCAAAAGTAGGGAACATCATCCAAATCCAGGAGAAAATGCCTGGCCAGGATTAAGAGCTGAACAGCTAGCAGGTTAAAAGTAAATAGACTGAAGAGTTGGTCAACACCAGCTTTTTTCCAGTTTCTGAACACGCTTCAGCTTGGAGAGCCCTCGTTTCGCAGGAGGACATGGCAAAAAACAAGGAAGAAAAGCCTGTTGAGAGTTTCACTTTATGGTCTGAAAAACTGTGCTTACTCCTATTCTTTCCTTGTATTGATTTCATCCTTCTTCCAAATGCTTCTGTTGCTGCCTCTCACCTTCGTCGGCTGTAAAACAACAATAGCACGTACCCGTAGCTGCTCCTTGGGTGAGTCAGTTGTATTTTCAAATTCCATTCAACACGTAAAGTATGAGTTATTATTGCTTATCTGTTATTACTTATCTGTTGTTATCCTAGCAAGATTCCACTCTAGGTATTCATTCTAATTGCTCAATATATTTATTCTTAAGAAATCCTCTCTTCCCTATTTGGAAATGCAAATGGGTCTGAATGACATACATGACAAAATCTGATATGGATAGAAGATATCTTGATAATGCTATAGCTTTATTGCTATATTTATGTTACAGATGAAGTCGAGATGAGAAGAGTTATGTCACACAGGCAACACTTCCAAAAAAAAGAAGAAAAGTGTTCATCAATTCTGCTAGAAATACCTACAGCTTCATTTAGGTAACTTAGTACTTCCATAGCTGGTACTCTGTTTTGTGATTGTGTTATAGTTGTGCAACAAAACTGAAAAGAAATAAGTAACACATTTGGTGTGAATTTCACATCATTATGTTGAAGTATATAATTTCCTTTAAAAAGTTAACACGGCAAGAGATTTAAAATGTGTGTTAATTAATAGATACAAATTACTGTAATCACATCGAGATATAAATTACTGTAATCATGTCCGCTTAAATCTTCCAGTGATTATAATGCCATCTTTTCAGTGTCACGTTTCTAACAAGATATTAATTTCTTGTTGCAAGTACTGTTGGAATTGGCATAAGTTGTGTATCTTAAAGCCCATTGCTCTTAGGGGAGACAAATACCACTTTCAGTGGCAAAACAAAAAGATTTGTGAAGGCAAGAGAAGTTTCTGTAGGTGGGTGTACAAGTCTGGTAACTCTTCAGTCCATGCTGATCTACCTCATGGTGTGCCATGCCATCACCACTTTGTGGTGATTGTGCAGGGAAACAAGAATATAAGGAGGCAACCAATGCTAACCTTGACTTCTCCCACCTTAAAAGGGTTGGAGGTAAGTGGAAAATTTTCAGAAGAGGAGATGCCATGTGTATCACACACAGAGAACCCCGAGGAATATGATTGCTACAGGTTTAAATTGTCATTTAATCACTCCTGTGTGAGCATCCTGAGCACTACACACACACACACACACAACACAGAGGGTCTCCTTAGAGAAACATGTCCGTGTTACCAAGGACATTTGAAGTGACTTGAGAATTTCGTTATGCCAGTAAAAAGTGCATAACAGTGGGTTAGGGTTGTAATTTTCCACAAATTGAAGAGCAAACTGCTATTCTGTTTAGCTCCTGCTTTCATCAAATTTAACATGGACTATGGAAGCCAAAGCAAGGGATGCAAGTCTGTTTTGTAACGTTTTTCTGGTGTTTCCTGGTGTGGCTAAGGGAGAAGAAACTGTTTTGCACTGGAAACTTCTGCACTACTGTCAAAGGGGGTTGTTCATAAGTTACAGATGATTACCATGTCAGGAATTTTTTTCTCCTTTTTTTTTTTTTTTTCAAAAGAGTAAATATTTAAAAAAACTCACCCCAAAAGTGCTTCTTAAGTCTAAAGCAATTTTCAGACCCCTGATTTGCTTAGTCAACTCCTTGCTTGATTGCATCTGTGACTATCTATAATTTAAATAATTGTGCTTTTGAGAAATGTATTGTCCAGTTAAATCTTTTTCTTATTTCCTCTTAATTACTGACCCCGTTTGTTGAGAAGATATATGTAAAGAATGCTATTGCCAGGGAGGAGAGTTAATAGCCTTTAATGGCTTAAATTCTGTGAACAATCATGGCTATGGGGAACTCTGTATGCCAACAGCCTTGGTAGACTCAACGGGACTCTTCATGTGGTGAAATTACTCGTACAAATAAGTGTTTGAGAGCAAAATGTCAGTGTTCCTCTCCCACATTCCTCCTGTTCCTCTATGAAAGAAAACCAGAACATGGACATCAGAATGCATTTTTAGCTTAATATGGCCCAAATAAGGGTTGAATCTAGACTAAACAACTGTTTTGAATATTTCCTGTAGCTATTAATTATTGAAAATGTTTTGAATTTTTCTATTCATTTCCTAGCTTTTAGTTCTTGATTTAAAGCATCTGTAGTGTTTCTACTTGGTGTCTTCACTTGATATTTAATGTTTATAATATCAGTTTATTACTGTTCAGCTGCATTTTACTTAAAGTGAATTTATTTCTCTAAAAAGGTTCTAGAATGAGGGATTTACAAAGAAGAAAAAATAACCTTGTGTCCTGCTAACAAGGCACCACATATTTGTTCTGTTTAAATGCATGTTCAAAGCATACACAACAAGCTGTAGCATACTTACTCTGTCTGTAAAAGGCTGTCATTTTTGTCTGACCTGATGTTACTTGAAAAGTTGAGATTTCCCCTGCAGGTACTGCAGTTATCCAATTGCACTTCACATTTATAAATTAGACTATTCTTGGTACAGCTGCTTTGCAGATATGTGTTTTGATTGATAAACCAGCTACTTTTCTCAACCAATAAGTAGCACTAATCACAATAGGCCTGTGAGTATTTGGAAGCAAGTAGGTGATATTTTCTATAGCATTTTTGGGGGATTAGTGGTTTGGTTACTTGGTCTATTGTATTATTTCTTGATCCTAATAGTAGATCAAAAAATACAGCTGCATTTAATTTGGGCTGATTGTGAGTCAATTCTATATCTGATCTAGAGCTTCTGAGGAAGTTAACTGATTCACCCTCTAATTAAAACTCTGCAACACCTTTCTCCTACAGAAATAGGCAGATGGATTCCTGGTTGTTTTCCTGTGGTCACCAATGCCACCGAGGGACCCATCTCAGTGACAGGTACCTACATTCATCTGGAATTTTTAATCACGGCTTAACACTTGTCAGCTTCAAAGTGTACACTGTAGGGAAATTAGTGTCACGTCATGTGGTATACTGGCTGTAAGTCTGCAAAGAAAACAGATTGTTCAGTTTTTCTTTTTTTTGTTTTCTTTCCTTCCATAGCTCAGGTTAGCTGTCTGGACAGCTGTGAGCCAAGCCCTCAAGACATGCTGATTTATCTGATTGGTCTCTGTCTTGATTTGGCACATGAAAGGAAATGTGAGGAAGTTTCAAGCAGAGATCATTTTGCAAGTCTGAAGATGAGGGTAAGGTCAAGTTCACTCATACTTTCACAGTATCTCATTACAAACATGAAACGAAGTGCCATGCAGACAAGGTGAGGTTTAGTGTAGGACCAGTTTCACCTTCAGGAGATTTAAGTTGCTGGAGTATTTTTCATGTTCCGTTTACCAACATCAAAGAAAAATATCACGGTACAGAGCAGTTCTGAGGTTTCTGTAAAGGTGACCCTTCTATGGAACAGGCACGTGGTGACTTTAAGTTTTGATGTTTTACTTGTACAGGTATTGCCAACATCTCAGGGAGCTGCAGGGTCACAGTAGCATTTATTTAAGCGACAAGTCGGCATTATTCATGTTACACTAATTTATCCCACAATGTTATTGTAAATGCTTTTCCTCCTGTAGGAAGCTATCTCTTCTTGCATGCATTGGAGGTTACTGCAGGAATCTATGAGGTGAGAAAACACAGCTTTTAAGTGTCCTTTATAGGAGTTGTGACCTGTGTGTGAAACAAGAATGTTAGCTGGCAGGGTGGAAAGAGCTGTCTCTGCCCCATGAAGCTCACCAAAAACACTTCCTGAGCTACAGATGAGCTTTGTCTTACAAACCCAATCCTACTTACTGCTGTTCCTCTGGAGGAACTCTGTTGCAGTCTCAGGGCTGGATCCTCAGTTTACAGAAATTGTCTTAATTCCATCAAGGTCTTTGTGAGATTTCCTAATGACTCAGTTTCTGACAATGTCTAGGTCTTGAACATGTGCATTTTTATGTCGCAAAGCTGTATTTAATCAAGTTTTCTTATGGGAGAGTTGTTGAATAGTTGTACCTTTCAGTAAAACCACAATTTAAAATTTTGCTAGCTGTTGTGACATGCAGTAAGTTCTGTGGTTAAAGGAAGAAGTGCATTGAGCAAGACTGCGCTCCGGTTCAGTCGTATGAAATGCTGGTTTGTGTCTGCTGTGCATGAGGAACAGGTCTGTACACTTGTGACTTGCAGTGCTCATGTTTTATTTCTCAACATCCACCACGGAGAAGCAGAAGTTGGGTGTGTTTTTCTCTCCAAAAACACAAATGCAGAAGAAATTAGAGCTGATGCTGTCACTGGTTGCATACTTACGAACAACTCCCATGGGGTCACCAAATATCAGCCTTATTCCCCTTTGCACGTTCAGCTATGCATGGAGGCCTTGAGCATGCAGTCATGGCAGATACTTAATGTGACACATGCCCCAGGAAAGCACTTTGTTTCCTTAAGCATTTAAAAATTTAATTAAACTATTTTTTCCGTTTAAATGTTGGAATATAGATGATGCATCTGTATTATGAAGAATTTTCTTCTGAGGTCTTCGGATGTCTTCATCTGAGATTTTAAAAAGTGATGTCATCCTCCAAACTAAAGATCGGTGCAATTAAATGTCAGCCTTCTTTCCTGGAGATGCTAATTATAAATGCCGTGAATATATAAGGTTATAAATTAGCTGTAGAATATCTTAATAGCTGGCATGCAAATTAGTCCACTTTAATCACATAAATAAGCACAGTCAACAGATTATGCTAATGGCCACAATAATGGTCACCTTTCCAAATCCTTTTGGGATCTGTGTTCAGTCAGGTAATTATAATGGTGCAAACTATAAAATAAAAGTGAAATCAAAATTAAGTGAATGATGTGTGTCATTAGAAAAAACTTGAAAAGACAGGGCATGGATCTGTTAGAAATTAGCTATATTTTTTTAATGTAAATTTGTAATCTCTCCAAGGTTTTTAGTCTGTTAGGGATTTGGAGGTGAGTGGTGGTGGTTCTTTTGTCTTTACAAAAGCATGTTTTATAATCAAAAGACCACAGTCCTGGAATGCTCTGATCGCTCGGATGGTTGTTAGGGAGAGCTGCACACAAGCTGGAACTAAACTAAATCCTCAGTGCAAATTCTTACTGTGCTCTGAGAGAATGAGAAGACAAAAAGGAGCATGACATGTCCTCGTGTCTCCCCTGCTTGCTTTAGTTAAAAGCAGGGAGGATTTCATGGGGAAAAATACTACATACATGTTCAGCTGTCCTACAGAAATCAACACAGAAGTGCCCTCAAGTTAGGTGGCAGAGAGTGTTTGAAAGACTCAAGGGCTAAACATGTTAGGACAATTCCTGCATAATTTTTACCACTTCCTTTAGAAGTCCCTTCATTTAAAAACACTGAAGGTCTAAAAGTATTCCTCTGTTTTTCTGTGCAGTTTTCATAATTTTTTTTCATAATACCATGAAACCATGATTAACTTCATGTAGTGCTTTCTTCCAGGGAGAGCTGATCTCCATACAAATTTGTCCTGATCAATCTGTGTCCAATCTGTTACCGGCTTCATCAGACAGGAATGGATGATATCAGTGAAGCTGGCATATTGCTCCTAACCCTTCCTGATGGTGTATTCAATACTTGAAAATACCAAAGGTCTAAATTTAAAGGAAGATCTGTAAAATCGTTGTCCCCCTTCCAAGAGAAAGGGACAATTCCATAAATATATATCTCTTCTCTCTAAAAGCCTTAGTTTGAAATCACTTTTTGCTGCTGTTTAGACTGTTTAGACTTCCAAGGAAGTGTCTTCCATTATTAACTTTCAAAGAGCAAATCAATCCCACCAAGCTGCCACAATTTTTGTCCTAATTATTTTTCCATTTGCTGTGTTTCTTCTCCACATCTGCATTAATATAATTTTGATTTTCTCCCTTTTAAAAATAATATTTATGCCCATTTTCAGCTTTATTAAGGCAGTATTTACTCTCAGCTCTGTGAAAGCTGGAGAGTGACTGTTTACAAGGGCATGTAGTGATAGATAAGGGCCCTTAAGCTGCAGAAGGAGAGATTTGTATCAGATGCTAGGAAGAAATTCTTCCCTGTGAGGGTGGTGAGGCTTGGCACAGGTTTCCTAGAGAAGCTGTGGCTGTCCCTTCCCTGGTAGTGTTCAAGGCCAGGTTGGATGGGGCTTTGGGCAATCTGGGCTAGCGGAGGGTGTCCCTGACTATGGCAAGGCACTGGAGCTAGGTGGTCTTTAAGGTCCCTTTCAGCCCCTGCCATTTAATGAATTGATATAATTATGTGAATGTTTGCCCTCAAATTTTTTTATATTTGTGATAAACATGTATTTCTGCTGCTGGCATTAGCTGTAAATCAATTACTTCACCTCAACTTCAACTCCTAATTGTCCTCAGGTGCCATCAAGAATCCTGCTCCTACCCTGCCTTACACCAGATGAGCTAGGAGACCAGTTTCAAGACTACTGCACCTCAGTCAAATTCATAGTCAAGAATATCTCCTCCTGAGGTATTTTCTTACACTTTTCTGGTTAATGAAAAACCGTTGAGTACTTCTGATAGTGGATGCCCCCTGCACTGTCTGTGCTAAAACACCCAGGCATCTCAAGATTATCACACAGCTGAATCATAACTGTGGTAATTTTTTCAGTTCTGTGTGGCAGATGATATCTTTAATCCATGCAATCAGACTCTGTTGTCACATCTGTGACTCTGCACGAAAACAGCTGCCCAGTAACATCATACATTTTCATGATGAGTACTTATGACTTTGCTACTTTTGAGGTCTGTTTAGTGACTGCAACAAGAATCTGGAGGTTCTTATTTTTTGCTCTTGGATAAAAATATCATGCCTTCCATAACAATGTGATGGACTACATGAAAGACAATATTGTTTATTGTATTTGAATTTTTCACTTATTCAGTCAAAGACAAAACCAAAAGGAGATAGTTTTGGGGACAAGTGGTAGCCAACCTGTGATACTACTGAAGAAAACTTTGGTGGTTACAGAGGTCAATTATAAGGAGTCTAAAAAAAATTCTGGTTAGGTCCCCCCTGTTAAGTTAACAAAGTTTATACTGCAGGAATTCTCTGTATTTTGTTGTTGCCTTGTAATTGATATTACACACAAACACATGTATATATAGTCAGGTGAACAGCATAGGTTGTTTAGGTCTCCTGGCAAGGCTCAATTGTATGGCATGTAGAACAGATTTACCTCACTGCTTTAGCCTTTACATTCCTTTCCTCCCAAGGTCATATGGATTCCTAATGATGTGTTCCTTCATCTAAGGCTTTAGAAGTCTAGTATTAACATCTTCTGAAGGAGAAGAGATATCCTGGTAACAACAGGTTAAGAAGATGATTTAAGAGCTGCAAAACAAGGTTTTAAAATCTTGGGAGAGGCTAATTGGGTATCAAGGGATTGTAGGATAGTTGACTTCTGCTGTAAAAAGACGTGCTAGGCTCCAACACATTGGAAAGCTGTATGTTAATAAGCTTTTATAAGGTCAGTGTGTGGGGAGGGGCTGCACTGAACAGAGGGACTGAGGTGCCTCTGAACAGAGGCTGTCTCAGAAACCCCCATGTTTTGTTCCCTGATTTTTTTTAACTTGTTCTTATGCTACCCAATATTTCAACTCTTTCACTGAAGTTATTCCTTAATTTACCCATAAATGTGCCAGTCCCCTTCTGTTCCTGCCTGTCTTAGAAGCAGCATGAGAAATTCAGCTTACTTTTCAGCAGAACGCAATAATTATTATTTTTAAGCAGAAAATAAACTCATGCTAAGGGATCTTTCATTTTGACAGGCAACATTTAAAACCCAAAGACTGATGGTCTATTGTACTCCAAATTCCTTGTTATTATAATGCAATTTGAATTACTCTCAGTTGGTTTGGAATGATTTTTTTCCTAGGCATAAGCCCAAATTTTTTCTCCTTTAGCTTACTGAGAAATATACACTAGTTAATACAATACTTGATGCATAATGTCTTGCTTACTGTAAGATGTCTCTTAAATATACACTTTATATACATGTACATGTATTGCAAGGTAACAGTATGAAAGCTGAATGTGATCTATGATGGACAGTCATGTAGATTTTTCAGGTACTTTTAGTGATTAGTAATTGTAGCAGAAAAAGTTCCTAGCAAATACATCCTCAAATATTTCAATGTATGCTACAGTTAATGCCATTAGGAAGAGAGTGATGTACTGACACTACACTGATTGTAGGATAACTGATGTCTGGTGTGAAGGCTGCTACACGGAAATATCTATCCTCCTGGGTTTACAAATGGTGTTTTCCAACACTGGTGCACTGTACCTGACTTTTTAATTTTAAGCTCCAAGATGTAAATGTTTTTTTAAGTAGTGATTGCATTTGAGGTGTTTCTTCAAAGGGTTTTCTCTTAAAGGGGTTTCCTCTTAAAGGGGTTTCTCTTAAAGGGGTTTCCTCTTAAAGGGATTTCTGGCCTCTGGTTTCTCCAAGTTCTGGAAATTTAAAACTAAACATTTCTATTTTGCTGGTTATGCATCTTTGGGCTTTCAGGAGAGACCTATGTGTGTTTCATAATGAACAGACAAATGGATCTTATAGACAAAATGTTCAGCTTATCCCTTGAAGCCAGTTGTAGCCAACAGGTCCTTCTTTAGCAGCCTTGTGTAGAACTGACTTCCCTGGGTGGGGTGGGGGGTAAGGAGGTATCTTGGGATTGGTCTTCAGTGACTCACTATATTGTCTTTCAAGGCTTTATTTCATCTCTGCAAGAAGATGGACAAAATCCATCTAGGAAAAATCCAGTAAGGGATATTTAACAAAAAGGCACTATCTGACTTGCAGTCCCTGAGTCAGAAATTGCTGGAAGCTGGGAGACACCTGGGAAAGTATCGCTTACTCTTCTCTTAGTCTTGCACACTGTATCTTCTATTGCACAGGATAATTTGGCTTCAACTAGTACAGCTGTTCTTATGTCTTGCACTGAGATTTATATGGGTTTATTGATATGTTGTGAATATTTGCATGCCCGTTTTTTGTGGTATTGTTCTTCCCAAATTCCCAATGGGGAGCAAAATCTTCCTGCAGAAGGTGTTTCAGAGAAAAAGCCAAGCTTGGGTTCCCTTTCTCCAGATAATCCTCTGTGCACTGTAGCGGAGGGACACAGAGCGGCTGAGCTGGCTGATAAAAGCCACGTGGTGCTGGCTGGTTTGTCCTGACCCCAGCCTGTCCATCACCCCTGAATGTACCCCTGTAACGCAGAACACGAGCAATCTGTGCCAAGTCCTCTGCAACAAAAATTTGTCTTGTGCTGTATCAGAATAGCACATCAGACTTAACTGAGGGTAACAGAATGCAATTGCTCTGTTTTAGGGCTACCAGGAGAACAGGACACACATCGGGGCTTCATATTGGGTGTATTTGGCTATTTTATCACTATTAAGTTGCAGCGTAAAATTCACTGTATCTCTCAAGGCCCCGAGGGACACCTCTTGACCCTTCTGATTGCTGCTCAGCATGGTGGATTGGGCAGCTCAGTGTCTCTGTGCATAGTTGTCATTCTGATGCTGTACCCGTTTGCTGCCAGCACAATCGCGAGGCCAACAGAGAAATAATGTGCAAAGATTTGCCCAGGCAGGGTGGGACAGTGGGAGGGACTGTGGTGGCTGGGCTGAGACTACAGCAGCTTGGAGACATTGGTGTAAGTGGTGGTGTCTGAATGTGATAGACACACTGGCATAGCCATGGCACCAGGTCCTGTGGGCCTCCCGCCCTGCTGTGTGCTCTCTCTCCCTTTGTATCAGAGAACCAGCAGAATAACAAAAGACTATTTCTAACATATTTCACTGTTGTTTTTTTTCCCCCCTGTCTCTTTGTCTGGGATTATTCTGAACATAGTTTAAGCCCTAGTGCCCTCTTCTGATCTTGAAAGAGGTGTCAGCTCTGGCACACCTGTCCCTGCAGCTCCAGCTCCGAAGGCAGCAGCAGCCAATTGTTTGAAGTTAGGCAACCATTTGGGGACACAGATACTTTAATTTGTAATCAGCTTTAAAGCTCTAAAGCCTTCAACATTTACTCTGATCAGAAACAGGAGCTTACACAGAAATCAGTCTTTCCTATTTATAAACCCCACTTTTTTTCTCCCCTGGCAGAAGCTGTAGGCTTGATCTGAAGTTCACAGAAATAAAGGGATAAACTCTATCAGCTCTGGCCCAGCTCTTAACTCATCAAGTTCTTTGGCCAGTAGTCACTTAGGCTGAAAGAGGTGTACCTTTACATGATCTTCCAGGGACAAGCAATAATTACAGATAATATTTCAGAAAATGTTAGGTTTTAGTTGTATTTCACATGAGAAATCCCAGGAATTAAAATTCTCCAATCCTTACTTTCAGGAGGCTTTTCAATGCTACTAACCCAAATTTAGTCTATGTGTATGTACATCTCTAGGGATACCTGTAATGCATTTGAGGTATATGTCTTACACTCAGATAGCTGCAGACTATGAATTAGTTTGTTCATCATTTATCGGCTGCGTCTCTGGGATGGACACACGAGAAGCACATGTAAGTCTCAATGCTTATTAGGGAACTCTGCATCCAGTTTGCATTGTAGGGTGATTCCATGCAAGGGAAAGTAAAACCTATTCTTTATAAAAATGTATATTTGTTTTCTAAAATCATCTTAAAATCCGATTTAAAACAAAACCTAATAAAATGCTTGCCCTTAAGGCACTTCATATGTGCAAAGTGTGGTAAATGTTCTAAATCTTCTAGCTCTAAATTTACAGCAAAATAAGGTTCTGAATTAATTTTCACATTGCTGGCTTTTCTAGACTGAGGCTGTTTGCTTATGTTTTAAGCAGCTAATATCCTGCAAACTGAGAGTTGTGCAACTGCGAATAAACATTCTCTACTGACAAAACTATTTGTTGATAATTTTAGATGGGAGTTGTTGAGAGACTGATGGGCAGATTAACACTAGAGGCCTCTCTAGCAAGAGGTTTATCAACACATTAAGCAACAAAAGGGATATTTATAGTATGCTCCTGGAATATGATTTTTCCAGCTCTCTATTGCCATCTTGAGTCTCTTGTTGCATTCAACAGAAAATCCAAGTTTTGGACACAACATAGAGACAAAGAGAAAATAGATTTCCAGTCCTGCTGAGTTAGAACCCTCTCCAGTGCTCAGGTGTAAGTCATCAAGTATGAGGAACAGCATTAATTAGTTTAATTGAGATTATATGCCTTGTGATAAACTATAGCAAGAAGTGGAATGTTAGGGCAGTGTGATGTTAGTGAAAACTTGTTGTAAGGAGTGGCAGAATAAGGTCCTTGGAAAGCAGCTGAGCTCAGGCCCAATGTGGCATTCCTGGATATGTGTATCATGCAGACAGTATGTGCAGTGGCTGTCAGAGCTAGTGAGAGTTTAGAGTGCATTTGCAGCGAGACAGAGAAACTAAAAGCACTATCCTGTCTGTTATGCAGATCTTCTGATACTGTTTTCTTTGTCCTGTAACTGCCCATCATACATTTTTCACCTTGTTTTGGAAATCAGTGAGATAGGATAGATCAGGTATCATGATTCCTATGAACCTAACTATATACTATAGAAAATCAAGGATTTCAAAGTCCCTGGGACACGTGGGATAGGAAAGTAGAAGCCTGAGGCTTTCCTATGCAGGCACTTTTCCAACACCTCCTGCTTTCTACATTGTAATGTTCAGACTTTTTTTTCTTTCTAGTAAGTTTACAACTTTTAGAAGTCTTTTTACTACTATTATTCCATATTCTCTCTCATTGCCTTTTTTGACACTTGGTGACAGTATTTTCGGTCAGTATTCATAACTCAGTATTTTATGAGTAATCGGTGTCCCAGGCAGCAAGAATATGATGGTGACATCATTGTTACTAATTGAAGCTTGGTGGGGGATCTCTTTCCCTCCACTGAGTGCTTGACATATCCTAAAAATAAGTTTCTAAAATGTGATTCTAATAAAATCTACTTTCTGTAGCCTGTTTTAGATTTCTGAGTGGGTTTGGACATAAGATTAGCAATGCCATGTACTTCCCTCTCCCAAAGAGAGGATACTGTTTTAAGGAGCCATTCATGCTCCTTTTGAATAAATTTCATAGTAGTAGCTGACACTAACACAGTTTGAACTGTGTTAGCACCAGGATCAAATTGAACCCTAATGAAAACAGACTGAGCTGGATCTTCCACACAGCTTTCTGCTGCTGCACTACTGCAGCAAATGGTGGTCCTCTCTGTTGTACCACACCGGTATGACAGCTTCTAGACCCTCCTTACTGGTGCAGGGGATATGCTGTCGTGAGATGCAGAAGGGTCATTCATTAATATCCAAATCAAGTAAAACTTTGAAGATGTTAGGCCGCGAGACAATTGCTCTACGGAATAACTGACTTTGAGCCCACAGTAGTTGAACAAATAGGTGCCTCCCCAGCCCCCTGGAAACCTAAAGTCACTACTGGTTTGTGTCTGTACTCATTCTGGTACTCATGTTGCTTTCCTATAGGATTTGGGTAGCTCTTCAGATGCTGGTTACATATCATCCTTCACATTTCTTCAAAACAATGGCCGAATTTATTGGATCCTGCCTCCTGCAATGTGACCGCTGGTAGCAGTATTCCGGAATGGTACTCAGGTGTGGGTAAGACACACGCATCTTAGGAGCTCAGAATTCACAGAGGTGATTATTTTTAATTATATTCTTGAAATTTGTCTTTGGATGGCATGTATATGCATTTCATGTCACCACACTGTTGTGGTGCTGCCTTCAATGCTGCTTTTTATGTATTTCCTGTAAATTCTGCGTTAAATGGTTGTGGGATTCGTGGGGGGGGGGGAACAGAAATTCACTTGATGTCAGAAGCAGGAATAACTATAGGGTTTGCTTTTGGCCATTTCTAAGGGGATCTCAAAGCGCATCTTGGAAGATTTTGGATGCTTATAGGTGAGAATTCAAAATCCTTATTTTTTTGTTGTCCTGAGAGTGGCTTTGCTGTTGAAGATAGGATATTCTTTCTGGTTTATTGTGGTGAATTTACCAAATAACTTGCCTCTCTTATGGGTTTGGTTTCCATCTGAGGGATAATTTATGCCATAGATGCTAGCAATAAACAAGACCTATTAGATTACTTGGAGTCTTCCAGCTTCATTTGGATGATTCCTTCAGTAAATTCCCCCCTCATCTGGGATGATTCTTCAATAAATTCTGCAGGCCGAGTTGGGTTTTCAGCACATTCCTTTAAAGTCTCGTCACTGGATGAGTCCCAATAGATGTCTTAGTCGAGCAAAGTGTTGGGGTGGTGAATCTGCATCCTTGCTTGCCAGGCAAAGTGCTGTCTCTTCACTTGGGCTGTGCTGTTGTCAGTGGCTTGCCAGGAGCCTTTGGTGATGCTCCCACCTTGTCCGTTCCCCATATATGTCACTGTAGGAGATACGAATACAGTTTTAAACCGATAATCACAAAACCAAAGAAATTAAAAGAGCAGTCTGCTTTTTCTGAAACCTGTGATTAAGTCCTTCACTGTGTTAAAATTACCCTGTTACCAGGAACAGCCTAGTCTTACCAGGATGAAGTCAAAAAGTGTTATTTTACCCTAAAGCAGGATATTTTACCCAAGCAGTAGATGAAATTAATCTTTCCTGATCTCTCCATTGCAACTGCTGGATGGTTTCCAAGACTTAAACAGGGCCTGTGTAGCATTAGCTTGAGTACTTCAGGATTCCTGTGGTCTGAAAAAAGGCATATCCTATACTGCTTTAGGTCTTCTTTTACAGCTCTGGCAGCTCTGTAATGAGGTAGATGACAGAACGCAGTGGCAGACCTCGGCGACTGCGTTTTCGGGACTCAAACCAAGTGCAGCTGCCCTGGTTACAGTTCATGTAGCTGTCCTCTCTAGAGAGAGAACACTGACAGTCATCCAAAATCATTAAGCATTATAATGATTGCTTAAATCCAAAAACAAACAAAAACCAAAGAAAAACCACAACAAAAATTGACCAAAGTAACACCCAGAAAACCTATTTGGGGGTGATTTACTGTGTGTTGTTTTCACTTTCCTGTAAAGGATGCAAGCCCTGGCATACAAATATTAACAATTTTTTCCCCTTTGGAAAATCTATGTTTGCTCCCTCATCCCCTACTCTTTTTTTTTTTTTGTCTGTTTGTTTTGGCTTTTTTCCCTTTTAGAATTGTCCTATTGATGTAACTAGCTGATTACATAAAGGTCATTCTGGATTGCTGGTGTTCTACATATAAAGTAGTAACAGCAGGGTGTCAATTCACTGCAGAATTTCATTGTTTCACTTGTTAGAGGGGTTTATTCACATTTTATTTTGAGTGGGACACTGATGTCAAGCAGACAGTTCAGCTACTTAATTACTATTGCTGGTATACTATATAATTTCCCTGTTAGGCTGATTTCTATCTTATAGAAATGATAAAAATTAAATGCATCTTGGTTTGAGAATCTTTTTACTCCATAGACGCAACATTCTCAGACCCACCATGATTCCAGAGTTTCCTACTTCATAATCAATTTAAATGGGATATGCATTAGTATTTCCTGAATAACAGCCCATCTGCAGCATTTATTTTGTTAAGATAGACGACATGCAACGTAAATTCAGAATAAACCTGATATCAGCCCAGTATAGTAATATATTGAACAGAAAGTTTACTGGAAAATCTTTAATTTTCTCCTTTCCGGCATAAACTCACTGTATTTTTGCACCAAGTAAACTATTTGCTTTCTACTGCTTGAGAGTTTGCATTGCTTGGAAAGTCTAGAGATGAAAACAAAAAGTATTGGAAATGTTTACTGTATTTCCTTAAAAAGTATCACTCTTATTTAGTTGTTCACTTAAATCTTTTGTTACAGAAGATTTTTGCACCCATGTTACATTACTATCAAAAGGATTTGATTCAGCTGAGGAGATAAATTTAGATCTATGTATTTTGACATAGTCGAGAATGAAGGAAAATTATGCCTCTTTCCATTGTAAACACTTACCTGTTGGGCAGAGCAAAAATTTGCTTTGGGGTAAGTGATTACAGAAGCAGCACTTGACCGTTCTTTAAGCAGTCACAATGTTTTGAATGTTGTTGCTAAAACTTAGTTACTCTTCTTTGTTTTCTGACAGACTATATGAAATGTCAAATAATAGGATTTCAGAGCACGAGCCATCATGCCACTTTAGTGTTTTAATCAGTGTGAAAGGAATGATTTAATTCGCTATCCAATTACGTTTCTGAGTATGCTCATTTTAATAGGCTGAGTATTTTCCTAATTTATCTGCTAATCAGGAGGAACACATTTGGCCACAGTTCAGAGACTGTTGTGTCCTAAGTTTCCAGCTGGGATTAACACAGTATTAAGAAATCCAAAGTAATTTGAGGTAATGGAATTAGAGCATTTTGCACACACTTGGGTGAGATCAAGTAGGGCTGATTGTATGTGTAGGGTTGCATGCGTTCCACTGCACCTGCACCCATAAAGGTCAGGTTTTTCACTGGTTGATACCACTTCCTTAGCAGGGTTTAATTACCAGAAGTAAAAGTGCATGCAATGACAGAAGCATCAGTTTATCATGTAATTAAATTGGTCTTGCACTGTTTAAGAGAGATGTTCTTGAGCTAGGTGAACATTTGCATGTATTTCTATTGTAGTGGCTCTAGCGTAAATGGATTCATGTATCATCCCTGAAACATGGTTTTCTGAAAAAATCATTGCCTGGCAAGAGTCAGGAAAGGTGAGAATAACTTCTAGTGCTATCACAAATTCGTTCAGCAGAAATCTGTGAATTTTAGCTATAATTCAAGGACGAGTTTTGTTAGGATCCCTTCGCCATATGGCTTATCTTCCTTATCTATCAGAAAATAATCCTTATGTATTTACAGAAATTTTGGATAATACTTGTTTCTACAGCCTTATCTATGCAACTAAAATTCTACTAGAAATAAGCTTGAGCAATTAAATAAAGGGGTCTTCTTTAGACTACTAAAATTTGGTCATGTTCTAATTTGGACCTGCCATGAAGATAGTACAAAGAAAGAGGTTTCTAATAAGTCTCAGAGTACGCTGCAAAATAATCGGTTTTAAAATACGATTAGGTGTTGTCATAAAACCTTGACTCAGTTTCACTACAAATGGCACTGCTTGGACATGATATAATTTTCTGCTTCCTGCTGGGCTATTCTTAGACCTGAAAAAACAAGCTTCCCAGACCTCCTCGGAAATAGGCTTATTCCCAAAAAGAAAAACTGACAAGAAGAGTTATTAATGTTTCCAAAAGCTAACTCCTACTCTGCAAGATAAATAGAAATAGTTCAACCATCTGCAGTAGTGTCTGTAGTGTTAGATAACTTATATAATGTCTCAACTCAAAAAGAAAAGATGGGGAAATAATTAAAAGTCATCCTATAGGCAATATAATAGTTGGTGGCAGCTACAGTGTTTAGTAAAGTACATATAGACTAAACATAGTTTTGATACCACTCCAGGACACCTACAAGAGAAATTACATAATTTTAACAGAACTCCTTTAACTGCAATGAAATGTCTGGTTTGATCCCCTCTTGGAGAACCATGTCTTCATGTTCCAGGATGATGTACTTGTTGCTCAGCTCTTTTTTTGTTTCCAGTTATGCAGTGAGAGTTGACTGACAAACAGCAAATGTCATATGCCTCCTCCTCACCCTGTAACCAGAAGGTTGAGGTTAAAAGTGGGAGGGAAGAACAGGAGAGGAATAAGTGAAAGCACAAGAAATCTGGTAGCATCTGAGATCTTATACATACAGATAAGTGCTGAATGACGCATTAGGGCGAAGCACCTTAATTATAAATTATATGTGGTAAATCACAACAAAAAAGTATTTTAGAAATGAAATCCATCCCATTTTGGTATGTTGCTTTATCCCGATGTGACCTTGGGCAGCCAAATGTTCTTGCAGTCTGTCCTTGGCTCCTTTTGTGTTCTACAGGTTCCTAAGCCAATTTTGCTAAGTTAAACATCTGAGCTGTAAATAGAGATTCCCAAAGCCTACTGTGCTATCCTTGTTCTGAGTCCCTTCACAGTATGGCCCCAATTCAACTAAGTACCTAATATGTACTTAAATCCTACCTAAATCAATGGGATTTAAACATTTGCTTAAATGCTTTGCTAAATCACAGCCTATTAAACTGTCGATGTTGGAGATCAAATTGTAATTAATACTGCTGTGATTTTTTTTTTTCTGGTGTTATATATGAGACCCCAAAATACATTTCCCTGTAGCCTTGCTGGAATTGAAGCTGGAGCTCTTCAGAACGAGTATGTGTAAGACCTACACTCACAGTGAGCAAGAAACAGGTTTTAATTATTTTGGGCATCAGCTATTGTAAACTTCTACTCCTGATAAAATGAAGTCAAGTAAGCTCAGTTAAGCGACTGACTGTTTCTTAAGCGCCAGCATTTTGAAGATTAGTGGTAGGAAATTTTCATTTTTTAGTGTTGATAGCAACCCTTGGTAAATATGGGAACATACTGGGTTTTTGCAGAATATAGATAGAGGAAAATATTTGAGGAGGGAGATGGAAGATTTTTCTTTGGCTGATTTGTTTGCAATCTTGTCTTGGCTATTTTTTTTCCCCAAATGCAACCAGGATTGATAAGGAAAACCACCTTTTGTAGCAGAGGAGGTAGCAAGAGAAGTCGTCACCAAAAGGATCATCAAGAATCCTCAAGTAATTTGATGAGTAGGGAAAAATCCATCAAAAATATTGCAACTGTATATACTATACTATAAGTTTTTTTTTTAAAATCACTGTCTGCTATGCCTGGGATGCCCAAAGACATTATCCTGGCTTTTTCAGTGGTTTTTTTGGAACACACTGAGGATGGGTGGTGGGAAAGTAAGGACTCTTCCTCACTTCTATAATGCAAACGCTCTGTCTGTGATGGAAATCGGCCAAAAGACAGCTCATATGCCAAGAAAGCCCATCTTAAGAGATGAGTGGAAAATACCAGATGCTTAAATTTGCCTTGGATTTTCTTAAAGCTGCTAATACTGGTTTTCTGCTTAATTAATCAAATAAGGGCTGTACTGTGCTTCTCTTTCATGTACAGCTATTTATTGTATCATCTAAGAATGACTTAGCCACCTCTAGGGCACTGTTGTCCATGGAAGAGGAAGAACCTTGAGTTTCATAAACAACATTAAGAGCAGATAATTGCTGTAGAGCACATCCCATACTCCTCCCCCACAAAAGAGCTACCCTATCGGAATTGCCCCAAGATTGGGACCCCTGCAACAGCTCATTGTCTGGAACTTCAATTAGGTTTCTATCCTAGGAAAAAAGTACTCTCAATGGGTACATTTTCTCAAGATTTTTTTCCAGTCAAAGTGTTGTGTCTTCTGTTCACCACTTATGCTTAGCTGCTTAAAATAAACTTTCCCTCAGGGAAACTACCTCAGGGGTATGGATGGACAGATAAGTCTATCTCTCTTGGACATGAAGTGATCTTTCTGTAAGTTTTTCACAGGTCTTTGTAAGCGTTCCTCAGGATTTTTGTGCCTCCTGAAAGATGAGAGTAAGTCAAACATGCTTTGAAGTTGTTTAAACATGAAGATGAGGTTGTTTAGACATGAAGCCCATTTAGAAGGGCAGCTGAAGTAAAGAAAAGGTGAGCCCCTCAACTGAGAAAAGCTACATGGTATTGATCAGTTCTATCAGGAGGGTATAAAAGGAAACAGGTTATGCAGAGGAGTAAGTGGGATCAACAAAGCCATCAATATTAGATATGATAAAACCACTTAAAGTATACTTGTTCATTATGTCACTTCTCCTGCAGCAGAATTAAAAAGCCTGCAGCACTTGATTAGTCTACTGGATATATCTGATATGGCCTTTCCAGACAGGCAATCTTAGTGGTCTGGATACATATAATTTCATAGTAATTTTAATATTGCATTCATCTGTCTTGATCACATGTGGAAAAATGCAGTACACCCAGGATAGTTTGTAATTTAAAACAAATAGATATTTATTATCTATGTTTAATGTTTATATTCAGGATATAGTTTAATAATAATTTAATACTAACATTTTTCCAAATCATGATATGTGATTTTGACTCGTACTTCAGAATGTAGAACATTCAAAAAATTAATCTCTGACAATGCTTGTTATGTACAAACCAATATATATCATAAAAGTGTTCCTTACCATGATTTTTTAGCATCTCTAGTGAGCCATTACAAGACTTCTGTGAATGGCAGAACACAGTAATTTGTTGAGCAGAGAAAGTAACTTTCTTCTCATACTTCATCTGATGATACAATTTCTTCATCTTTTTGTTCATTGAAGAATCATTCTTTTGTAACTTCCTTTGTTCCTGAGGCTGGATCCCTTCTTTTTGAAACACTTAGAATATTGCAGTGTGCTTTGTTTCACCTCAGTGACTGATATGTGAATTGGACATGGAAGTGCTCAGTGTTTTCATGCTGTTTCTTGAAGATTTAAAGTTTCCTCAAATATTTGCTACTACCCACACTTTTCTCACAACTATGAAGTGTAGATATAAAGAAAGTTTCCCCTCCGGTTTTCACACTCTTTATCACATATTGAATTAAATTAGAAGGAAAATATGGAAAATAAATTAAACTTCCATTTTATTACTTTTTAAAATTATAATAATTTTTTATTTCAAATAAAATATTAATGAAGTATTATTTTTTCTTAGTGAAAAATCCCATTAATGGCATAATTTCCCAGGAAAATAGAAGCAAAGTCATTAAATGTCCTTTCTGCTTCAGTAATGAAATATTTCTGAGTGAAATATTTTTTCCTTGTTTAGCATTTATCTTTTATGTATTCATGCACAGGTCTAGGTGATCAACCTACGCAATGTATGTTCTGGACAGTGTCTTAACTCTCTCAATTCTCACACTTTTAGAGGTAAATTGCAAGCAGACTACAGGAGAATTGCCTTCAGATTCTGCAATAAGAAATAGGGAATAAGTTATACACATGGTTAACTTCAGTGACATAATGATTGAAAGATATGTATATTTTTAAAAGAAATGAGAAATGCGTCCAAATGCAAATGCTCATGAAAAAGTTTGGTGGTTCAAAATTTTAATGCACTCTTATGATTGTTTTTCAGTTAGAAAATTAAACTCCAGAAATATCCCCCCAGCTAAATGAGGTTTCTGTGGTGTTGAAACTAATCAATCAACTCTTCAATAAGAGCCAAGCCTCAAATCCACAAGCATGAAACAACAGCTAGTAATGGTTATATAAATTGATTTCAGAAGGTTAAACGTGCACATTCAGGGCTTGGAGAACAAAATCTTTATGGCCTTATCCAGACGGATGTGTGTGTGACTCACAGTATTTTGCATACACTGTAATCATGAAAATTAAGGGACGGAGTTTAGATGAGGCCATGAAGTTTGATTCATGTTGGAAAGCTGGATCAGGGTGGGGTTTTGTTTCTGATGAATGAGGTCCATACAAGTCCAATACTGAATCATCTTGTTCTCTTCTGGGCCATGAAGAGGGATAGAAAACCCCACAAAGGTACTATGTGTGTGATGGAAGATTTTTTTTGGCTGATGGTTGGACACATTTAAAGGATAATAACAGAATTTCTCATTAGACCTAGATAAAAATCAAAATTGGCAACAGTAACTGGCTGTCATGCTAAGGTTGTGGCTGCGGTTGGCATCAATACTTTGACTGTATGTTAGAAGAATGAGTGTGAAAAATGGGCACATAGTAAGAAGAGGATATAAATCTACAAGTAATTGTACCTAAAGCCTGGCTGGGTAGAAATTGGTTGGCTTTGGTGTACTGTTTAGCCAAAATTTTTCTCCTACATGGGCATATCAAATGAATTTGAATATGTGTAAGAACACTGAATGTCTGCGAAACCTGATAAGAGATAAATTTCAAACAAGAGAGGTAGAGATGCATTTGGGAAAAGTATTCTGTAAGTTTTCTCTCTGGGACTTTCCAAACTAAGGTTGTCATTAGATACGGGCTAAAATGGGATCCTGGGATGTGTTAACATTTGCTATCTGTTTGTTGTGGGTTTGCCCCAGCTCATAACTAAGCACTATGCAGCTGCTTACTCACTACTCCTCACTTAAGGGGATGGGGATGAGAATAGAAAAAACAAAACCCCAAACCAAACTCACAGGTTGAAATAAAACCAGTTTAATAGAATAACAAAGAAAGAATATTAATAATAGTAATAACTGTAATATTACAAATAATAAACCTGACTTCCCCCCTCCCAAAAAGAACCCCAAAACACAACAAAGCCCACCAAAAAGCCAAACGATACACAAATGTAATTGTTCACTGCGTGCAGAAGGAAAAAAACAGAGGCCCAGTCAGTTTCAGAGCAGTGATCTTACCTCCTGACTAGCTTTCCCCACTTGGAATAACAGGATACCCATGCAGAAGAGATTCCCAGGGTAAAATCAATGTTATGTCCTTCAGACCTCAGGAAATTACAATTAGGGTAAGGGCATGTAGATCTCCCTGGGCTAAAGTTTTTTTATGTTAACCACACTAAAACTCTTTCAGGTAAGGTGAGGTAGAATTCAGATTGCAGCTGTTCACAGCAAGACAGAGTTAGAAGGAGACTTTGGCTTAGATTTCTGTTAAGGTTGTTGATCTTCCTTGTCAGGACAAGGTTTCCAGTGATAGGTGACTGGCCAAGCTTTTCATACTCAAGCTGATGTTTGGATTTATGCATATGTTCCTTGGCTTAAGACCCACAGCCAGGGTTGAGCTAGGGTGTGGCATGGCCAAATATCAAGAAATACAAAATGAAAATGAATAGGTGGTAAAGTGAGCAGGCACCGTGAACAGTAATGCAAACAGCTGAGTGACAGCCAAACACAGGCTGGATGAAAGGTTTGACAATCAGCATAATCAGCACAAAAAGCCTAATTGCAGAAGACAGAAATATAGTTGCCTCAGATGATTTTCAAAAAAAAAAATAAATCTATTTCTAAAAAGCAGAAAGAAAAAATAATCTGTTGCTGATGATTTGAATCACGTGCAGCATGTACTGGAAACTAAGTGAGAAGAATAAAGGAAAAACAGGAAGGAAAATAAAATCTTGAAAAAAAGGGGAATTGTTTAACATTCCCCCCTCTTTTTTCCCCCCATCCTTTTAATGAGGTTTTGACAAATCTCACGAGGATTAGCAGTTTTGAAAGGAGCAAGGTTTTGGAGTGTCCATGTGGATGTGAAATACCTCCAGGCACACCTCAGGCTGCAGCAGCGCGGTCTCTGCAGCCATCTCGCGGGGAGTCCCTGCACGCTTGCTGGGGCCGAGCCAGACAGGGCCGCTACTCTGTGTGCATCACACTTCCTTGCTCCTGCCCTCTGAACTGGACCCTTCTCACCGTGAATTCTTATTGTGTCAGAGTGAGCAGAGCCCTCTGACAGTTGGCAGTGAATAGTGACTGTAGATAGTGCTAGACAATTTCTCCTTTATATTTAAATCCTGTTGTCTGTCCTCTTCAGTCACCACAGACTTACTGTAGAAGTGTCCAGAGTTTGGGGCACTGGCTGCAGAGCAGCTGAAGGTCCCTTTCATGCTGAAGTTAAATCTCTTGTGTTATGGCGCAGCAACCATCAGAGTTGCTGCTGACGTCCCTAAGGAGCCTTGGAAGATATAGCTGTGTTTGACAGCAGTACTGAGAGGCTGAACAGTCCGCTTCAGTCAGCTTTAGATGCCTACTGTTTTCCTTTCTCTCTGATTATACTCTCACTGTTCCCATCCTGCCAATTCAACCAGCCAGATTTGACTTGGGGACAGTATTGCCTGTCTTTTCATAACTGCTTTACTGTCTTCCCCTCTATGTCTGCTTGGCAGTTCTTTGCTCTGTGAACTGGTGAAACAAAGGATGCCTAGAAATAGCAGTCATTTTACTGAGGGTTTTGTGGATTTGGTTTATAGGAAGGCAGAGATCAAGGATGCTTTCTTCAGAAACAGATTTGTCCTGACAGCATCAAGTGATGGAGGCACAGTTCACAAATTCTTCTCTAAGGACCCTTAATGTGTTCTGATAATGTTTATCCCTGTGTCCTGCTGCTGTACTACTGCCAGCAGCCAGCCTTTTGCCACAGCATGGCTGCTATGTATTCCATTCGATGCTTCTCTTTCTGCTTCTGGTGCTTCATCAGCAGTTTGGATGAGAAAGACAGTCAGAAGCTGTTAACCCAGCCACATAGAAACATGCAAAATAACACCGAATATAATTTTCTTTGAATTCCTTAGGGGAACTTCCTGAAGAGGTCTATCAAGCTGGCCTACTACCACCATCCCCTCCCCATGTGAGCTGCCCTTGTTTAGTCATCCACTTGTTGACAGGAGGATCCTAGTCCTCAGGTTTGTCTCACAGTGAGTTTGTTTCCTTGATATGGTGGGCACCGTGGAAATGGTTTCTCACTGATGGCCAGTGCCTGCCTTCCTTCTAAACATGTATGTGGTTTATCATGGGTAAATTTCTGAACTGGAAACCAAGATTATCTGTGCACCAATTTGGGAGGCCATGGCAAAGAAAGTCTTATCCAAAGCTTTGTGAAGAGCTGAGTAGTTGATGAGGCTGTGTCTTAAGCTTCCTAAGGTACCTCTGGCTTTGGTTCACCACGAAGGCAGCTCTGTCAACTGTGCTTCAGATAGGTATACAGAAAAAAGAATGGAAAAAAGACAAATTTTCTTGTTGTTTGATTAGGGGATTACAGTTTATTGTAGCACTCATTTAAATGCTCAGAGCCTATTATTCCCAACATATGATCTTGCAATGAAAAGGATTAAACAGGCGAGCCACCTACATTTGAGAGAAAAAGCAAAGTAAATTGATTAAGCTGTTGTCAACCAGATCCGAGATGTGGGATGAGATGTGAGAGCTAAACCAAAGTTTAATTACCAAGAGTGTAATGATTACTGAAAGATGTTTGTTACTAAAAGAAAATCTTCAGACATCGCAATGTTTCCCCTGAAACTTCTGTGCCTAGGAAACTCCCAAGATTTTGCCCTAACATGATCATTCATTTTCATATGTCGCTCATATTATTTGCTGAAATATGGGTGGCTCTTGAACGGCTCATGAACTATCAGAGAAATTCATTGCTAACTGATATTCCAGATTTTCTGAGATCTGAACTTTGTGGCACATTTGGAGATGACAACGTGCTGTTTATCACACCAGTCTCACAGAGGAATTCCTTTCGGATTGGTTTGGATATGGTATGAGCCCAACATTCTGAATAACTGGGCTTCTAACATCAGGTCTGATGTGACCTGTTCCTCTCCAATTCTTCCCGTGGTTGTCTGGTAGCTGATGGATTGTCACATTTCCCCCTTCTATAAATTTGTGTCTTGCAGGCACTTCACTCATCAGGAGCCAAACGCTTTAGACTTCTGTTACAGAATTTCCTGCTAGGTGCTGCACTGGCCAGAGGGAGATATTCACATCAGCAACGGGTGCACAAGGATTTTCACCTTGTAAAAGATTAGTGATCCCGTGACTTGAACCTTTTCCTTTCAGGTATTCTTAGTTCCTAATTGATCTATAGCAAATCACATTAATGTTACATCTTCCAGGAAATTAGCGTTTGTCATCTCAAATGACAGAATCTTGTTTAACTGCTTCCATCTCAGATTCCAGTTGTTTTGTCTCTGTGTATGTCTGTGGGTTTATTCTGCTGGTTTCTCCCTCAGAGAAGTGCAGGTTCCTAATCGCATTGATTTGGTTTCTTCATATTAGGTCATGTTACAAATTCCAGATCAGATTATAACAAAATCAGATTAGTTTCTTGTTCTTAACCAGATCAGCTTTAATGTCTGGACCTGTATATTTTACAGAATTTGTCTACTTTGGGTGTGCAGGAGGAGCAGAACACTCAGTACTGGATGCATCGCCCCCTTAATTTTATTTCAAGGAGACTTGCCGTAGTAAGTAAACAGTGTATTAAACAGCCTGAGAAAGCAGTTTTCAGAAGAATACTTTAGCTGTTGAAATGTCACTCCTGTTCCCACTGTAATTTTCACAGAATCACTAGGTTGGAAAATAACTTTGAGATCAAGTCTAACCCTACCTGTCTGCGACTAAATCATATCCCTTAGCACCTCATCTGCCTGTCATCTTAAATACATCTAGGGATGGCGACTCAACTGCCTCCCTGGGAAGCCTGTTCCAGTGAACATTTACCTTCTTCAAAAACTCTGATGAATACGACATATCACATAGTCTTCACCCCAAACTTGTTTTATGATTTGGCACTTAGAATATATTGATTTTATTTTTCATTGTTGTAAGAAAGAAGTTAGTTCCATGACAGAGAATGGACTCGTATCTCTAAAACACATTACTCGTCAGACATCTCTCTCCTGTGCCAAAACCATCTCATTACTTATGAGAGCTTCACCTTTCAGTAGAAGATGGTGTTTCTGTAATGTATGAATTTGTTTGAGGTCAGAGAGTGTAGGATCACACTTCGAGGAAAACTGTGTTATAGTGCCATATTTTTGGCTGCTCCTTGATGGGCAATTAATTGTACAGCTGGAATCTGCAGTCCCCCCAGAGCATTTCCAAAGCCCTGAGCAAGCACTGGAAAAGTTACTGTAAACCTTCAGCAGGATTTGAATTGGAGTCTAAATGTCCTTTCATTTAAGTTTCCTGTTGTTAAATGTTAGTAATGATAATGCTAATTTCTCTAGTCATCTGCAGATACCAAGCATTTAATGTGGCCTTGAATATTTATGTTATGTTGAAATAGTGCTTAAAAACTTTACTGAAGACTTAAGCAAAAAGTATAAAGTAAAAACCATCTTATTCTTAATGTTTCTGATGTTAAAGAAAACAACAACCCTAGATGAAAAAGTGATGCAGTTTATATATGTCAGAAAGTAAGAAAGAAGAGTAATTAAAGTATCTTGCATGTTACATAGATTATCTTTTTGTTCCTAATTAATTGCTCATTATTTCTTCTAATTAATCTACATAATGGTCTTGGAGTTTTAAACACCAAACTAGAATTCAAATAGGGATTTAATTGTTTCTAGACTTTACCATCAGTTTTTTGTGACTTTAGTATACTTGGCTTATCTCAGCTTCCACTGCCAATTTATGCAGTGCCACTAAACTAGTTACACACAACTGTATCTGAAGCTGGAAGTGTCTTGTCACAGGCATGCTGCAAGGAAGCTAGTGGGAAAAAATAAGAAGGGGGACTAATATTTTAAAGTCTTTCAAACAAAGTCGTGATAGTTGGAAAGAAATATTCAGGGGAGAATATGACCTAATAAACTTTCCACCCTTTTTCTTTTTTAGCGGAAATTATCCTATTTGGAATGTTTTGTTTGCTTTCCCAAGAGCTACTTATACTTGGGATAAAACACATTTACCAAAGGAACCCTAGGACTCGATAGCAAGCAATATCCAAGGAAGCAACTTGGCCACACGGTGGAGCTTTCTGCGGGGAAAAATGATCTGAGCTGCCTGACTGACAGGATCTTCCAGCTAAGAGATGCTAAATCCTGTAAGTTCTCCTAGAGAACTCTTCTTTATGGTGATTTATGCTTATATGTGCAATGAGAGGGGGTGGCTGTGGATGGCCTCCCACCACCACCCCTGCAGATCTGAAACTGCGTCTAACAATGGAATTATTTACCAACACTTTTAATTGAGACCAGCAAATTCCAGTTTACTTCCAGCATTGCTGTTGCACTAGCAGCCTACTGTTACATGTGGAGGAAGAGCAGGGGAGGGAGGGCTATTCATCATCCCTAGTTGCATAAAATTGATCATACGTATACGGCTTTTATTTGTGAAATAATGTTAGACTATTCTCACCCTGTTTCCTCACTGGACCTGTGTATACAAGAAGCTCATTAGAGGGTTTCCTCTCCTCCAGGATCATCTTGTGTAGTACTTGACTTGGATCACATTGAAGGGACAGGCTAGGGTGCAGCAGGTGCAGGAACAATATTTAATATGTTACTAATCCATCGTCATTGACAAAAAGACCTTCCAGAGTGGATATTAAGATAAAAAGCGTTTGACATTTGTACAGATGTAAGGGAACATCTGTGTTTGTGATGGCAGAAGATTTGTTGTGTGGTAATAGAAATGAAACCTCAAAGAAAAATCCTTTTGCTGATAAAAGTAAGACCTTTTAGAATAACTTTTTTTTCTTTTTTCTTTCGTTCTTTCTCCTCCCCCAAATTTATTTTCATCATCTTTTCTTACCTATTGGTGGACATGTCAGCCCTTTAAAAATGAACCCTCATCTTGAAAGAATTCATTAGATCATATTATATTAGACCTATACTTTCAGTGGTTCTGTTCTCTCACTCACTCTTCTATGCTTTAAATTTGAACACTAAGTTAAAGATCTGTCTGTATGTACAAACTGTACAGGCTGAGTTAAATAACTTCCTAACTTGGAACTGGTTCAACTTAATTCTTTAGGCATTTAAACCTGTTAGCCAATTAAATCAGTATTAGTTACAGCTAAGATGATTTGCAACTATGGAAAGAGATGGTTCTCATTTAATTACACCTGCAAAAAATTGACTGAATTCTATTGATATAATTTCTGCATTTAGATTTCACCTTGGAAACGTTTTTAAATTGTGAGAAGAACCACATACCTTAAAATGTTGAGAAGAAGATAGACTTTTTTAAGAAGTGTGACGCATTTTGTGACTGGAAGAGAATTTCGTGATCATATTGTAAGCAGGGAAAGATAAAGGGGAGCAAAGCACGAAGCTGATCAGTTCCATATTGTTGTGCAACTTAAAGCCAAATATTAACGATAGCTTGTGATCCAAAACGCTATTATCAAGGCTTAAACTGTTCTGCATAAACCTTAGAGGCCATCCCTATGCATCTTCATAGCACATACTGAATTTTAGATAAGTTAATTTAGCTAAGCCCCTGCTGTCTGATGCAAGGCTTTCTCAGAGAATTCCTCCTACGAAGCGCATACAAATACTGCGAGACCAGTGAACACAATGGACAAACTTACAAAAACCAGCATGCATTGAATGTGTGCTGGAAGGACACAGTCATTACCACGGTATCTGAGAGAGTCTCTAAACTGCTTATACAATTCAATGTGTTTTTTCTAACTTTTGGGATTCAAGCAATCCCCCTCCATAACAGCAATGCTGGCATTTAATTCAGCATCAGAGTAAGGCTTTTGTATTTGCATCATGAGGTCCTTGGAGAAAGGACTGTTTGAAATACAGAGATATTGCCACCACTAAGGAAATACTAACAAAATTGCAAACTATAATTATTTGTGGTTTTTTGCATCAGTTTTATAAGCATTTTGCACTGATAAAAGTACAAAACAAAAAAAGCCCCCCAAATCTAAACAAGCAAAAAATCTAAGATCCTTACTCTGCAAAAATGGGTTAAGAAAGGATCTTCCCTTGAAGATGTGTGCAGCCTGTGCTGTCTACTGAAAACTAGGCTATGAGCATTTAATGCGAAATCTATGGGTCTGACTTCACACCCACTGAAGTCAGGGGCAAAAACGTTGTTCTGTTGATGATTCTAGTGTTCCTTCTCTTCAACTAAATTGCATCAATTTAGAATACTCAAAAGCTCTACAGCCCTGTCTTTTCCTTTTCAGACTAAAAAGCTATTATGAGAAAATTTGTTATACTGTAAAAATAGAGGGTGCTAATGGATTATTAAATGCCCTTACTAGAGATGTTTTCATTGGGATAACTCAATTTAATACAGTATAATAGCATTTTCTAGTATATGTTAAAGTCCAAATGGTGATGTGTGAAAGCAAAGAATGAAAGTTCCTTTGAGAAATCTGCTTGAAAGCTGGTAATTTGAAATTGCTGTAACCTTATAACTCCTTATTCCTGTGATGAGAATAATGATACAATTTAGAAGTGGGTGGCTTAGTGATATATGTTTCATTTAGATTCTTCCTAATAGGTGACATTTATTGAAAGCTTACTCTTGAACTGTGTTCCATGCCTTGTGCTATCTATCTGCCTTGGAGCTGCTGGACACTGTAATTACATTTTGCTTCATTTCCTGTATGTGAAATTTATGTGAAAATCCTTTCATGGTAGGAAAGTACAAAGTCCAGATAATGAGAACATGACAACGTATAAGATTTAAGATGGTTGCTTAGATTGCAGCTGGATCTGCCGATGACTCAGGCGCTTTCAAGGTCATCCAATATGTAGTGAGCTCAAGCAGCACAGCACTTTTGAGACTGTGTAAAATAAAAAGATTCTGCTGCTACTAATAAAAATCAATCTTAAGATCGTTCTTACTAGAAATTGAGGTGTGTCTCCTGGGTAGAGTAAGAAGAAATGCTGGATCTTGCTGTGCTGAGTTCCTGTGGCATTTAGCCACTAGCATTTTGTCTTTGAGTGAAGAATATTAAGAATAGTTTTGTGCCAGGGCATAATGTTTTGAAGTCTCCAAAGCTTTGCCATTTTGTTTTAATACACTGTCAAGTTTTCCCCTTGGCAGTTTTTTGATGGGCCTAGATGTATTTTTTAACTAATGGGTTTCTTCATGCCAATCTTTTTTTTTTCCCCCCTTTAGAAAACTTCTGTAGGTAAATCATTATGCGACCAGTTCCTCCCATCACCAGCCTGACCTAGATTTGTTTTCCAGGCTAATGGTACTGTATGTCTTCATTACTCACTGTTGACTCTCAGGGTTTGTGGACTTTGTCTGGGTAGAATTTCTGAATCCTGTTCTAACACTGCAAAGCCTGTCTTTAAGAAGCAGAAAGGAGCCACAAGACAACTTTCTGATGAGCACATAGGCCACTGAAAGCAATATTTGCTTTGCTTTGTTTCCTTGGTCTAAAGAGAAGTTCGTTCCAAAGTTCCTGCGGGAGAGCTACAGAGAGCGGCTTTCCCTAGAGAACAGTGTGGTGGATTTTGGTAAAGCCTTCAAAGTCTGATCTTGGAAGGACTAAAAGAGTTTGGGATGGAGTAAGGAAAGGAGAAGATGAATTGAACAGAGGAAGCAGGTACATTTCTAAGGAAGGGAGGAGGGTACCAACCAGAGCTTGACATTATTTCCTGTAAGAGATACGGGTTGTGAATGAACTAGTGCAGTCCATGAGTGATAAACTGCACTGATTAGTGTACAAAATGTGACCAAGTATTTCAAATTCCCCCCTCCAAACAAGCCATTTGGCCATTAAATCACAACACATTTTGCAAAGTGAAGTTGACAAGAAAAGTGACAAGTACCCACACTTTTTTCTTCTTACTCTTCACTTCTAACCAGTTGATATCTCCTAAGCATTCTTCTAGCAGGGGAAAACTATGGTTTTCTGAATCCCTTTAGTTTGAGAGACAGAATTCAGTTCTTTTATTTTTCATATCCCTTTAAAGGAAGATGGTTGTCATAACTGTGTGTGTTGTCCTTGTGTGGTTCCATGCTAGGCATGTGGGATAAAACTTTGCAGGGACTTAGGCAAGGCATAAACCTATAGCATCTCAATCCTCCCCCTAGATGGTAAAAGATCTGGGGAAGAACAAGTTGTCCCTAAAGAACCTGACCTGAGCTGCAAATTGGATCTCAAAGATATCAGGAGGAAGCTTAGGGGCTTGACTGTTGCTGCTCAGAAGTTCTTGCTTCAGCTGAAACATTTCTGACTGCTCTGTTTCAGATCTTCCCAGCTGCAAAACATCATCCTGTGTGTTTCAAAGTGATGCTCAACTCTGGCTGAAGGTGTGGTTTTGGTGAATGTCAGAAATAGTGCAAAATAACATTCTGATGTTTGGAGGACAATGAAAACCAACTTGAATTGAGTCAGACCTGAACTTTCTGCAATTAAAATATTGACAGTTCTTTTCTTCCTCACCCTGGACTAAAATGACATAATCTTATGGAAGAATGTGTTGACTAAAGACCCTTAGAGGTAGCTATATAAATTCAAGGTTTTAATCTCAGTCAAAAATGCAAAAAGCCAGCCCCAAATCTTGACTATTGCTACCGTCTGGCATTATCAATTCCTTGGACTTTTTCTCTTTTCTTCAAAAATGTGGAATTTTTTTTTTTTGAAATGTTCTATAATTATTTCCTTCATTTTCACTGATTCCTAGGCCTGGCTTGTAATGGCTCATGTAAGTCTGGAAAATAATCTGTTTACGATGCTTTCAAAAAGGTCTCTGGTGAAATGAATATGCTTGTAGGATGCACGTCATGCTGCTGGACAGACAAATTGCACAAAGTACTGATTCCCTTGCAGCAGGAGGAGCCACAGCTTCTGACACTCGAAAAATAAGGTTTCTTACAGCACCTATTACTTTCTAGCTGCCCAAAAGTAGAGAGCTGCATGTCACACAAACCAGGGCACTGCTGTAAGCTATTTGCACCACTTGAACTGGCTGTGGAAACTGGCGGCACTGGTTCTGCTCCACCATGGGTGCTTGGCTCTGCTTGTGGCTCTTCTGTTTGTCCTCAGACCCTCTCTGCAGCCCTTCTGTTTGTCCTTAGCCACTGTCTTAACATTAGGCATTAAAAAGCTCTTGAAAATTTTCTGAATTCAATGTCTTGTTGTAAGCTGTACTGTTGCAGAAATGTGTATGTTAATATTTGTGATATGCATCTAATGGATAAAAATAGTCATTTTATGATGCTGTAAGTTAACTGCACAGGGGGAGCTTTTGAAATGGACTATCTTTTATGTGGGATGTGAACTCAAAAAGAAAATTGAACTGCGATGGGAGTATTCCCCTTGATCCAAGTCTGATAAATGTCAGTAAGAGTTATGAACATGCTGAAATAGAAGAGCAAAACCTTCTGTATGAAATTAAACTGTCCAAACAATCTTGTGGGGAGGTAGTGATTTAACAGAGTTTGGTAGATCAATTTTACTCTCAGTAAGTGAAGCCGATGGCTTTGACATTGTTACCCTGGAAATCCCATAACTGCTCTTATGTCCAGATGGGCGTTGATAGTATCTCTGGAGACCAAACAGGTGAACTGTGATTGTAATCTGAAAATGGAGTGTCTGTCTTTGAAGTCCCACTGAGTTGCCTTTTGATCTGAGTTTTTGCAGTTCAAAAAGTAAAGGTCCTCAAACTAAGAGGAGTTTCAGTGTTTTCACACAAACCTGGATGCTGTACATCATCATTGCCTGTCACTGGGGTTGAATGGTTTTAGCGCTGTTGATACTTAGTTCACTTAAAGATGCACCAGTCTCCTTTTTCAGTGTTTCCAAATACTTTTTCCCCCACCTGTTTTATGTGTTTCAGGGTCTGGAGGGATGAATATTCTCTTTTTACATACATGACTGGAAAACTGAGTCCTTTCTGAATTTATACTTGGGAATTGGGATCAGCAGTGTTGTAACTCCAAAGCAGTGAGATTTTGAAAAGGTCCCAGAGTTTAACTGCAGTGCTGGAAAGATGGGTAAAATTTCAACTGCAACTCCATGGGAATGGATGAGCATGGAGAACAAAGCCTGCTGTTTGCCTGACTTTTCAGTAAGCGGAGTTCACCAACCTGGCTTTTTCCTGGATAAGTGTTGGAAAATGCAAAATGATCCTATGGATCAAATGTGAGGCTTCCTATTACACACAGAATGCTGCCACTGTCAAGTTTTGCCGTAAAAGGTTAATGTCCTGGTTTACATCTAGTTAATGGCAACTGAAATCAAATCTATAACCCCTGTAGTATTCGTTCAGAGTAAAACAAACCCCAGCAGGTTTCTGGCTTCAATAGAGCATATTGAAACGGGCAGCTGGGTGTTCTGGCTGCTAAACTGCTTGCAGAGTTGAAAAGCAAAACCAAAACCCTCTTTGTGATGTGATTGAATGCTTGAGTTCTTTAAAGAGGCCATTGTGGGGGTCATAGACGACAGAGGATGCCACCAACTTCAGGGATAAGCATTTAAAGCTTGCTTTCCATTTTCTCTTAAAAAGAGCTCTGCATTCTCCTGTCAGATGGGCTCTGAATTCATGAGCCACTTGCTGCTCATTGTTCTTTTAACGTTTGGTAGTAACTTCAGATTACGTGTGTGATTCCAGCACTGGCAGTATCAGAGATATATAAATGTCAGGCTTAAATTCTCTCTTTGCCTTTTAAACTTTAGGCTTTCTTATAACTAAGGGATACAATATCTGTCTTCCTGTTGACATGTTAAGATATACCAGCTAATTAAATCTGTATAAGTCATTAATGTTAGTATTTTAATGTTTTTGGCAGTGCTATGCCACCATCCTATTAAAGGATACAAACTGCCTTATCTGTAAAATGTAGTGATCTCTGGGAACTACAAATGATAAGTGCAGTTCCCTCAAATGAAGACAAGGCACCCCAAAGCTCAGCAAAAAGTGGGAAGTCAGAACTGTAATACAGAGGAGAAAGAGCCAAGTTTCTGGAGGTTATGCTTTCTGAGGGATTTAGGATGTTTCTGTGTCAAAACCTATTTCTGGGTGCCTGGGAATTTTCTTCAGTGAGATGTCTATCTGCAGCATGTTTTTGTTGTTTCTGCACATAACTGGAATAAGCAGGAAACTAGTGGGCTTTCTTAGACTGGCCTCACTAGAGAGACACTTAGTCGTACGAGCTAAGGCAGAAGAATCTGGGCTCCGATGCCATCCCATGGAACCAGATGCAGAGGAATAACTACAACCAAGGAAATACATTTGAACTGACATATTAATGCTTTTAAATTACAATGTACCTTGCAGCAGATCAGAATAGTGGTGATGTGGGCATGTTTGCAGCACACTTTGAGCATCGAAGCTATAAAGGGCGTTTCTGGCATTCAGGATAGTTCCTCTGTTTGTTTTTCCAGCTGGAAAGAGATGATAAGCCTTTCGGTGGAGACATGTTCCTGGCCTGATACGTGTTCTTTTTGGCTGTTTGCTTTCGCTTGATGGATGGTCTGACACACAGAGAGGATAGGAGGATGCTTCTTCTGTGCTGTGATCTAGAAGCCAAACAGGAAAGCCATTCCAAGGCTGATGGATTTAAGTATGGTACAGATAATTTGGTACATCAAAGCTCTAACAGCTCTGTTTTACAGATTTCACTATGAAAAATAATAACATGCAGCACAGAAAAAGTAACAGTGTTATGTTCCTTCCTTCCTTGAGAATCTGGAAATTGGAACCCAAAACCTCACTAGTCTCTATTATGGCTAAAGGAGCTGTGTATGAGAGATGCTTGTGATGGAGTTGGGACCAGTGAGTTTAATTCAAGGTAAAACCCATGTAGGAAGTAGAACATGGCTAAGTGGGGCTTCCACCAATGTTTTGTACCAGGTTTAAAAATCACACATAGGTGGAAAAAGTGGAGTGTGAAAGCAGTGGTACAGAATAAAGCTGCCTGGTTTTAACACATTCTGCATAGGGGTATTGATGCTCTTGTGCTAATAGAGTTCTCAGATTTCTGGGGAAGCTTCAAACAAGATACTCCTGGAACTCTGTGCTTTACTGTTGACTACATTTTGAAAATGCAGAGCTGTCTTCATTTAAACTGAACCTTCCTTATCACCTAGAAAATGTAGAGTTACACCAAAAGGAGACACCCTTTCAAAACTGGTAAACCATGTGAGTAACTCTCAGACTATAAATAATGACATTTGTGCATTCTTAGCTCTTTAGTTACTTAACTAAATAAGTATAGTACAACAGAGCCATGAAAATGGAAAAGTAAAATTTCTCAGCAAATGACAATACTTTAACTCAGGGTAGACGAAAAAAGCAGCCTGTGCTATTATCTACAGGAAATTTAGTAGAGGGAACTTGATGTTCTTTCTTTACAGAGGCTGCAAATAAAGGTTTAACTACAACAGACCATTGATTTATGTAACTGAAACCCTTGCCGCACTGTGCACAGAGCTATTAGGGAGAGAAAATACCAAGTTAGGAACAAGTGAAAACTGTCTGTAAACTCTTCCTTTCTCTCCCATGTTCTGAGCATTAAACTGCAGAAATAGAAACTATTCATATCAAGTTGTCTTGGTCTGTTTTGCTCTGGTTTAATAATATGACCCAGAATATTTGCAACTTCTACAATGGAGAAAGGCACCAGAAATTCACTCGATCATGTGTCAAGTTCTTCAGCTGCCCTGCTGGTCACGGCAAACCTTGAAGCAGTTGGTGCTGTCCTGACAATCTAACACCAGTATCAAAGAGATGCTGATGGAGAGGTGATGTTGGAGCCGACTATAGGAACAGTGTCTGGGGACTTTCCTCCATGAAGATATGACTGCTGGCAAGAAGAACATGTCAGTTGCCCAGTAGTTATTCTTTGGTCAAATCAGATGGGTTACTTTTTGAGTAGATGTACACTGAGTCAAAGCTATCGCTACTGTATTTTATTTGGGATGCTTGAAACTGAAAACTGATGTTTTGCTGACAGTTTTATCATGCACATAAATACTTTGCATGAACTGGGACATTCATGTCCATATGATGTAGTTAATGATATAATGATATGCAAGCATCATATGATAGACACTGATTGCATCATCCCAGTAAAATGCAGAAATGCTACCCTTATTTAAGAATGGAAAAACAAGGCATAAAAGTGCCAGAATTTGCCCCAGAACATCCAGAAAGTGAGGGAGAGTAGGTCTTTAATATAGGGTCCTCAAGCTCACAGCAGCAGTCCATTTGTTATTTTTTAAAGTGATTCTCTGTGCTAAATATACTTTTAGATCTATTAAGCTAATTTTGTAATGAAATTACTTAAGTAGTAGAGCTGAAGAAATGGGAAATGAGCGTCAGATGGTAATGTTTTCCAGTGGTTTACCTCTAGGAATAACCATTAATTATTATTGGTAATCTAGTCAATGCTTACCGTAAAGGGTAAAGAAGATGCAGTAATTGATGGAATTGAACATAATTAAGATATTACAAATATCAATAAAAAGTGAATTGCCTGGTAATCTGTACTTGTCTGAACAGCAGGTATTTTGATTACCTCTGATTACATTTAGGCATAAGGGATGGCAGCCATTCGGAGAGGTTGGGGCCCAGGAAAGCAACAGCCACCCATTCTGTCTCAGGGCTGTCCTCTGGGAGAGGATCCTGTGGCAAGTCCTGTGGGAGAATGTGGTCACATTTGTCTTTGTTAGTAAAGGCCAAAATCCAAACTGTCTCGCTTTACCTGAGCAGGAAGGTTCTCTCAAGCCAGTGAAGCAAAGATGTCACCGGCACATTTATTGGAACCAAAACCTGGAGCAGGCCAGCGTGGTGCAGTGGGAATATCTTTCCCAGGACAAGGGAAACTCAGCTTTGAAGTGAGGCCCACAGCTGGACCACCCTGACTCTGCTCCCTACCTGGCTTCTGCGTGTCTCACTTAGAAGCGCCCTGGCAGTGGCTGCTGTGCACTGCCACTTTAAGGCACGCAGGACTGCCAGGCAGCAGGTCCTCTCCTCGGCTGGAGCACCAGGCAGCAATCCTCTGCTCTGCAGGGCTCGCAGTCGCTTGCTGCTCTCTACTTAATAACGTTTGGCTGCTTATGAGACATCCGACCGGCGAGCTCTAAAGGCTTCATCCGAGCGTGGCAGTGTGTCACCTGGAGCGGGTGGCAGCTGCCACCATGGCAGCAGCGACGGGCTCTGCCACAGCAAAACCTGCCAAGTCCAGCAAGAAGTATCGAACGGTGAAGCGGCACGCCGGCATCTACACCTACCAGGAGCCACCCCACAGGTAGGAGACCTTCTTCTCCCGAAGTGCATGGCTGACCCATATAGCACACAAGTGGGATCTTGCCTGTTCGCTTTCATTTGGACATTGCAGCAACATAAAAGGAGGCATGAGAAAATCATTCTTCTCTCTCTATTTAGATGTATTTTAAACTTAAAAAAAAAAGTTTTCACAAAAATGTTTCATACTGCAGCATAAACACCGTAAATAAAACAGCATAACTCCAGTGAGTTCAGGCAATAGCCAGGTAAGAAATCTCTACTTTCCCTGTGTGTTATGCATTTACCTTGAATGTCAACTGTGGGTGAGGGGACAGGACTATGGATCAGTGGTCTCACAAAGTATGTCCTCTGAATGTTCTTACAAGCAGTGGTTCAGGTTATGCTGTATTTCTAAGTGACTAAAAGGTGTTGCTTTTCCAGCAAAACTGCAGGGACTGTTCCCAACACGGATGCAGTGATATAACTAGAAAAGCTCCTAGCTGGTGGTTGCTGCAGCGCTTCAGATCTCAGCATTTCATCTGGGGGCAAACAGCCGTGACAGGTTTTTTTGACCTCTGTCAGAATGAATAGTGGTGCTGTTTCATGTACCTGTTTCAAACCAAGAACTGAGCAAGCTGAGCTTAGTAGATACGTCGTGACAGCATCAGAAAAGATGATTTGATAATCACCCATAGAAATCTACATCAAAGCGTGTGAATCTTTTCACAGGAATAGGAAATTCCTGGTGTACAGGGTCCCACACTCCCGTCTGACTCCGTGGGGAACAGGAACGAAGGGTGACCACATTCTGGGCCTCTTTTTCCCCCATTGTAACAAAGAAATATTTTATCGTTATTACAATCAAAACAAAAGGCCAACACCGTGTGGTGAATAAACGAATGTTAAGTGCTCTTGCTGGAAATGTTTAGACAGCACTTTGTTCCAGAAAAGTATACAGTGTCTTGCTAGCATGATGTACAAGCTGTATGGCTGGAAATGCTCAGAGATGAAAGACTGGGATTTGTGGTGGAGGGTGGGAGTAATTTATGACTGAGCAGCAAGTGGTGGGGAGGAAAAGATGTGCATCCTAGAGATGAGGGAATCATCCGAATTATTCATCGACCTTAAAACAGAATGGTTGTGGTGTTATATTGCTCTAATAGGTTGGATCCTGGAAAATCAACAGTTTGCTGGGGCTCTGAATGGGAATAATTTGCCTTGCTTTTCTCTCTCGGGGTGTGTCCTGGGCTGCCAGCAACTCGGACGATGATATTGCTGAAGAAAAGGCTGAGAGTCATGACCCAGAGCAGATCTTTCAGAACATCCAGTACCAGAAGGAGATTATGTCCAATATCCGCTGCCGGCCGTGGCCGATGAGGCAGAAGCTGAGGACGCTCAGGTAAAGGTGTCTGCATGAAAGCTTTCAGGCTCACGGCCTGTTACAGCACTTCCAGTCTCAGAAGATTTTGGTGTAAGCTGGAAGGGATTGCCCACAGAAATAAGTAAGAGCTGCTTGGCATGAGGATGCTCTGACAAGATCTGAGAGCTGGCTGAAGGCAGCAGACTTGGAGTAGAAAGTCTGCATGTTAACTTGTCTTTTGTGCACTCCTGAGGCTCCCTTTAGACAGTCACTGCACAGAAGACAGAGCAAGAAACCACGCTTTGGTCATTAACGATTAAAAGTGTGCCAGCCCTTCAGTGGTCTAAGGAAAGGCTGTCAGTAATGCTAATTTTTCAGCAAAATTGTTTTGCTCTGTCCCAAATGGAAAACCAGTCTGCCATTTCCAAGGTAATTGTATGTGGTGATTGCTTGGAATGAGAACAGAAGCAGGACATGGTCTTCAGGCTATATGTTGCAGTAAATACTGGACACTTCTTGGTTTAAAAGGCACATCCAACACAGTAATAACCTGTTCCACAGCTTATAAGATTGCAATTATTATATCAATCGTTACAAATTTATGGTTAAAAAGTGGGTGCCTACCTCTTTGTGCCACCTGTTTAAATTGCCCCAGGTCTTTGACAGCATGATCTGTTTGGGGCTTGCCTTATTCTTCCTTTCCATCTGGTATCTTCCTCTTAAAACTCTTATGCAGAGTCTGTGACTTGCTGCCTTCCTGCTCGTGTTGATGAGATTTTGGTGGTCTCCTTCTGCCGAGATCGACCAGATGAACATGCACCTCTTTGCACCTTACAAGAGCATTACACAGCACTTGCGGTGTTGGTACCCACATGAGATTAACCAGACAGTAACAGGGATCTTTTTGTTTTATTCATTTGGGTTTCACCATTTTAAGAGACAGACCCTGAATCGAAAGGACAGAGGGGGAAAAATACCCCACAACCTAGAGGATCAGAAAACTCACTGCAAAGTTTTGAATGCTGAGTTTTCTCAGATAAAATCTGGTGGTTTTAAAGTGTCAGTAAAAACATCAATAGGGAGTGGATAAGGATTTTATGATGAGACAGTCCACAACTGTATTTCAGGGTATTTGACAGCTTTGCTAATTGCAGCTTGTGCGGAATGAGGGGCTCTGAGTAACAGTATCGATGTAGAATGAAATTCCACCTTCTTGTGCAGACAGGCGAAAGACATTGTGCTGAAGTACGAAGGCAGACTCACCAGAACGAGAGGTTACCAAGCTGCTGGCGCAGAGGTACAGCTGATCTTCTTTAACTTACTGCTTTCTCTACTAATAGGCATCTTCAGTTTTCATTCACATAAGTGTACATTTGCTGTGCAGTCCTGATCTCTAACTCGGGAACTCTGGAGAGGAAGCAAAAAGCAGTTAAAAGCTGTTTGGGGTGTTTTTATTTTATTGTGAATTGAGTAATTACATTTTTGCAGGCTGATGTGTATTGAGGGATGGGCATTCTTCTATGTGCAGTACAAGCTTCCTTCTCAAATAATCTCCAACACTGATGCCTGCGAGATGTCCTGATGGGAATGGGATACTAACAGCACGATACCACTATAGCCTTGAAGAGCTATTTCACCAGACTCTGGGGCCACAGTTAACAGTTTAGTATGAAAAATGTGTCTAGCTTTTAGTTTGGAAGACAATCCTACAATAGCTTACTGTAAATACTGTAAAAATCCCTTAGAAAGGGTTAGCTTGCATAATAGTTAAAGAATTTGAATTTAATCCTTACAAATTTATTTACACCACTGAAAAATAAGACCCTGGCCCTAATTACTGAAAATTAATGACATGAAGGAATAGGGATAGCACAGGGATATAATTCAGGAGCACTGCTCATTGTGTGAAGGAGAAATGTATTCTTTTCTCCTAGACCAAATTAGGGAATACAGCCTTTATACCAGGGCTAAATTCAGCAGATGCAACAGAATGAGCTGCTTGCTTTTATTTTTTTTTAATTGGAAGGGCTTAATTTTCACATAATGTCTCAGAAAACAACATGGTGATTAAGGAGACAAAAATTGTAGCACAGCAAAACAAGCACTACATCGTCAAAATAAAGAACTTATTCCCTGAACACGTGCTGACATGCACAAAATGCAGCTGTAAGCACATACATTTTTCAGTAAGTTTTTTAAATTGGCAAAATACACAATGTTCATAATTGGATGATCCATTTATGCCAATTTTTAATTGATTATAAAAGTTGAAATATCTTTGACACTGAATAATTCAATTAAATTATTTTGGGGTTTTGTATTGTATTTTTTTACATTTGCAATTAATGCCAGATGCCCATTCTCTGGATTCTAAGAGCATAAATTTTCTGTTCAGGTAGGCAGTGGACAGGTAAAATGTTGATAGTTACCTAACTATAATTTTAATGCATACGACTTCCACATGGATACCTTTGAATGCTGTATGTATCTGCAGTATAACTGGCAGAAGTTGCTCGATGCCCTTCTCCGCCCTGTTTTTAAATGAAAATAGCCATCCCAGCAATTCCCATGCAGTTCAGAGCACCCCAGTTTCTTCATTTTAATTAAAATACTTCCCATTCATGCAATAAAATACCTATATGCCACCATAAAAATTAATTAACTTTGACCAAAGAGATTGGTGATATATTCAGTAATTAAAATGTTACTTACTCCTCTTTGGTTTTAGGAGATTAGATTATAGGATATAATATTGACACTGCTGCTGCCTAAAATATGGGGTGTTTAATATCTAGTTGTTCTAAAAATACTTTATAATGCATGATAGACAAATATCATTTTTCTGTTGATACTGTAAAGCTATAGCTCTAATTCAACAAATTGAAATGCACTCGATTTTGTGCATGCAGATTTTTTTTCATATTTGCTTTTTTCTCTCAGCTTTGGAGGAAGTTTCTTCGACTTGCATATAATTTTGTGGTCATATTTATTCCTTGGGAAATGAGAATAAAGAAAATTGAGAGTAAGTATAGAGATTTAATGGAATTGAATGTTAAAACACTTGCTAAAATGCTGGGTCTAATGGTTTATTTTTCTAATTTACTGATTTAAATAATGTTTGGGAGAAAGTGTTAAATGCAGACTTTCAGCAGTGATTTTTTTCATTTAAGATGATTTTTTCTTCTTTTCCTGGTGCCTTAGACACTGCACAGTTCTCATTTGTGGTCTTAATGGCAGGTAGTGTTTAAAAGCCAAATTTATCCCACTGTGGTTCTGAAAATATGAAGATCTGATTATAGTTTATCACAGTCCGTGGGGCAGCATCCTCAGTCCAACATCCCCAGATCTGCTCAGGGTTAGATGTGGTTGTACCCTGCATCACCAGCACCGTTGTGTCTTTCAAATGCACTAAAGCAGGCCCTAACATTTCATCAGCAGTCAGGTCATACTTCTGTGCTTCAGCCACAAAGGAAAATGAAGCATGACATCACCCAACACAGCCGTTTATTGTGTAAATACTGCTGGTAATCATCAGATGTCCCCAACAGAGTTTGTGTCGGAATTACGTTTTCCTCAGTGGCATGTCAACATGTTCTCTGCTTGGCTGTATGCCCTGCCTGAATAAGAAAGGTTTTTCTTTTGGTTTATTATTCAAACATTACTTCATTAATAAATGCTACAGGCATTTACAGACTGTGTCGCTCAGCTAACTATTTTCTGTGGTTTAAGGTCATTTTGGGTCTGGAGTTGCCTCATACTTCATCTTCTTGAGATGGCTATTTGGAATCAATATTGTGCTTACGATAATGACAGGAGCTTTTGTAGTCTTACCAGAGGTAAGAACATGTTGTTAATATTTTCAGAAAAATGCTTACTGTCGCATTTTCCCTTCTGAATTAAACAAATGCCACTCTTAAAGGCATACGTCAGCCTGCAATGTACGATTTGAAATGAATTATTTAAAATAAATTCCACTATTAAGGGGGGTGTTTTCTGCCAAAGGATAAGAGAATTTTGCTATTAGTGTTAGAGATGATGTTTTGTCAACATGGTACTAATGCTTTAACAGAATGTGTTTGTATCTGATTACTAAGACGGGACCAAATCCTAAAAGCTGTAGTTTGTGTTGAGTACACTCAAGTCCTGATAGTGCCATTTACAGGCAGAAAAATGAAACATGTCTCTCCAGACTACAAATTATTGTCCATTAGAAATCATTTTCTAGAAGTTCTGAACAGCCATAACTTTTAGGTCTTGCATGCAAGTAAGGCTTTTTATTAATTTTATTAAATTACTCTTAAGTATTATTTTGCCTTGCCTACCGTGTGCTTTAAAAATGTCATGAAAAACCATAGGAATATCTGATTTTTCTTCTCCGTGGCTAAACTAAAAAAAAAAAAGTACCTTTGAAAGCGACAAAAAAAGTAAACTGAAATAAAGGCATTCACTTTCAGTTTTTGCTTAGGGAAAAGTAGATTTACTGTTGAAATAAGCATTTGAGATGAAGCCCTGTCCTATTTACTTGAAAAAATCTTAAATTAAAACAAATGTAGTTTTTAAAGCTATTTTGTTAATGGCTTTGGATGATCTCTCTTTTCATTTCTCAACTAATTTCAATTTCAAGATGTACACAGAGTACTATATTTCCTCAAAGGATGAGTACAGATAGCAAAACCCCAACTGGTTCAATGGAAAATGAATGCAGGATTTCTCTCAGGGTGCCTAGTTTAGGACAAGGAATGGCCCACACTCACTATTCTGACAGTATCACGCCTGCAGGCAGCTCTTAGTGGGTTCTGCTATGCAGCCCCAGCTCAGACAGTTTCTGAGACCTTCTCTCTTGTTCCCAGCTACTGGCCGGAGCACCGTTCGGCAGCACAAGCAGCAAAACCATTCCCAAGGAGCGTATCGCATCTGCTCAAGACCTGGACACCATCTGGTCCCTGGGGGCAAGACTAAAACCACTCTTTATTGTTTTACTATTGCTGTTCTGTTGTAACCATACATTACTGCTCTTACTGATGGCCGCTGGTCTTTGCAGGGCTACCTCCAGTACTCTGTTTTGTTTTATGGCTACTACGGGCATGACAGGAAGATTGGGAAAGCTGGATACCGGCTGCCTCTTGCCTACTTCCTCGTTGGAATGGCAGTGTTTGCTTACAGCTTCATCATTCTCTTAAAAAAGTAAAGAGTTCCCATTTATTGCTGTTCATAACCTTGTGTGTTCAGGCAATCATTTCCAGAATTTCTTCTCTTATTCCTATGAATCCAGGCAAGTCAGAATAGCAGGGAGGCAGACCGAGTTTAATTCTAGCTTGTTCTTTATCTTGCTATGATTTATCTTCACGCTCTCTTCAGTTTCCCAGCCTATGAAAGGAGGGCAGCACGGGGTGATCTGTGTGCTCTGTGTTTGTACAGAGTAAGGTCCAAGACCCGTGGAAGTCCCTTCTGCTTTCTTCTTTTATGGTATGAATATTGCTATGCCAGAAATGTGTATTTTAAGTGAAGTGCTTTCAGCATTGTTATTCCCATCTACTGAAATGCAAGCATGAAACTCCCACCCTAGATGTCACATTGCTTGCATTGTTTCAGCTGGCACGTGATGTCCCATTCGAATGGGAACTTAATTCCTTTGTTGGTGAAGAGCCAGGAGTAGGACATGCTTAGCAGAGACAGCAAAGCTGCTAGCGCTGGTCATAAATCTAGGGATGTGCAATGCTTGGAGAAGGGCAAGGTCACTCCTGATTTGCTTTCCCTTCCTTTCTGGATGCCAAAACAGTGCAGTCCAGGACATTTTTTGGACTGCCTGTAGTAACTCTGTTTTGATACCAAACCTTACCTTTTCCTTTATTCTACCTGATGGTTTGTGCTGAGGGTCACTGACATGTTTCATGCTCATCTAACACATCTGCAAGTTCTGGCTATGATTAGCTCTTCTTCTGTCTTAGCTCACTAACTCTGCTTAGCTGCTTACAGTTCCCCTTTTAATGTTGTTCTTTTGGATGCCCTTTCCTTCACAAGATACTAACCTTCATTTCAGTCCTTACACATTGATGTATTCTGCTATCTTGACAGAGATGAATGTGGGGTTTCCTCTCTTTCCTAAGGTTTGTAAAATGGCACTGAGTTCTATTCAATGATAACCTCTGTTGTGAGGGTGAAACAATACAAAACAAACAGATCTTGTTCATGATCACTAGTCTTGCCAAACTAGCTTGCAATCACAGTGATAGTATCTTCCAGCTGGATCCTACCCAGAGATCATAAAACTGAAATACATTTAAGTGCACAGCTCTAGAGACTTATTTATTTGTCAGCTATAAAGGACTAAATATCAAAACGCCTTTCCACAGTGAGTCACTTCTGCACTATGCTCTGAACCTCACCCTCTTATTTTCTTCAGAAAGCTGCCAACAATTACACTAATTGCTGCAAACTTTCAGTAGTTCTAAATAGTAGCAGTTTTGAATCTGAAAAATATGAACCAAAGTGGTGATTTCCTTGTATTCATCTTCACGTGTCAACAACAGATTTATTTTTTTTTAAATTTCTTTTTACAGAATGGCAAAGAACTCAAGGATGAGTTTAGCAAGTGCTTCTGATGAAAATTACACTTTCTGTTGGAGAGTGTTCTGTGCTTGGGACTATTTAATAGGAAACCCTGAGGCTGCAGAGAGCAAAGCTGCTGCCATAGTTAACAGCATTAGGGTGAGCAACGGACCTTCAAATTATTTGGAAGTTGATTTGTTTGTTCAGCTGTAAGCTATATAAATCTTGCCTCTCATTCCCTTGCATTTCCTATTGTTTTCTTGGCATACATTTACAGATCTTTTTGCCTAGGGGAGGGCTGGTATTACATCTTTGTGTGGTGTTACAGTTGTGTCATACTGCTGCTGATGTTATTCTGTCCCAGCAAGGCCATTGTGGTGTTCTTTAGAAGAGGTTTAGCTAATGCCACTGTATGTGCAGCAAGGAGTTAGGTAACCAGAAACAAATTTGCTGGTGATGTAGTTTCAATGAGCAACAGAATCAAATTCATGTTAACAGTGTGAAAACACTGATTTGTTGCATCTCTTCTTAAAAAATGGTCAATGGATATCTTAAAGAACTCTCAGTAGGAGATAATTGCTTTAAATACAGGTGGTTTTCCATTTAGAATTTAAGAACATACATGGTTGTCCTCAAAAGCAACTAATTTCCCAAATTTGGTGTATTCTTACTAAGTCATTGAACAGATTTACTTCAAATGGCATCAGGATAAATTAATAAGCTGTGGTATTTAGTTATTTCAATGACTGAGGGTAGCTGTTGACAGTTCTGTCAAAAAAAAAAAAAAAGGGACAGAGGGTATTTATCTACTTGTACTTCCAGGATGTGAGGTTTGTTGTTACTATTGTTCTGAGAAAGATATGTGCATTATGTTTGCTGAACACTAATAAAATGATAATGCTGTGTTTCTTTCAAGGAAGCTATATTGGAAGAGCAGGAAAAGAAGAAAAGCAAAAACTTGTATGTATACAAGACCAGAGATACTTTTCAAAGTGTTGTTTCGATGCAGATAGCAGGGCTAATCTGCTCACTTGCCCTTCTAAAGATAATTTTAGAAAAGACCCCAGTGTCATAAGGCAACCTACTGTATTGGCTCTGTGTCTTTGTTTTTCCTTCCCTAGGGCCGTGACTATAAGCTTAAGAATTATTGCAAACATCCTTGTGCTGCTCTCACTTGCTGGAAGTATTTACATCATATATTTTGTTGTGGATCGATCCCAAAGGTTAGAGCACAACAAAAAGGAATTGACTCTTTGGGAAAAAAATGAGGTATGCTGTCATTATGCCACCTCTGTGCTAGAAGCTGGAATATTGTCCCAGGACTTTGTGTAGCAATAGTGTGCACTGAAGTGTAAATCACAAGAGATTAGCTGGGAGAAATGAAGAGGGCAGAGCTGTGCAGATACTGGGATGTGTCTCTGCATCAAGGTGAAGTGGGCGGGGGGATGCTGCAGGTCCCCATTTCACAGAGGCTGTAGCTCTAGTTGGCCCTGATTTTGTGAGGACAAAGCATAAATTCTCCCATCACTTACAGATCTACTTTTCTGTCCATGGTAGAGCTAGGCAAACTCTGGGCCAACAGACTAGAAAGGAATTAGCTTTGACAACAGCTATTGATTTCAGCTGGGGGATACTGAATGCTCTGTGAATGTTTCCATTCCAAGGAAGGAGTGGATGCTGAGAGTAGGAAGTGAACAGATATGGAGAACTACTCATCCATTTCAGAGGAAAATGCTGGCTTCATGTTTCCCACATGTTAAGTTTTTATTGTAATTAATAAAGTAGTAAATTTAAAGCTCGAATGTCTGTAGTAAAGATTCCTGAGTGGTATTCCAGATCTGTAATTCTGATCACAACTACTGTTATTACTAATGTCAATAACAACTTTTTAAAGCATCTCTTCCAAGAAAAACAATCACCAAAGCATGTGCATCAGCAGTATTTCCATCAGCTGTCGAGGCACCAGAGAAGATCTACAGGCAAAATTACAGCAATGCTGCTCCTTTCTGTTCTGTAGGTGAGCGTAGTTGTGTCACTGATTACAATGATTGCACCCTCTGCTTTTGAGCTTGTGGCAGCTCTGGAGATGTATCACCCAAGGACCACTCTTCGCTTCCAGCTTGCCAGGTATGGGCATTACACAGTGTGGAAAATACATGTGGGGGAGAAAAAGGGAGGAAGAGGAGAGTCAAGTTTTGGTCACATGTTTTAGTCCAGCCAAACCAGAGAAAATATGAGTAGTTGGTGGGATAAACAGTGCCCATAACCTGTATCTTCTTATCCTCTTTTTCAGGGTTCTTGTTCTGTACCTGGGAAACCTCTACAGTTTAATCATTGCTCTCCTGGATAAAGTGGACAGTATGAATGTCTCTGTAAGTTTCACTTGATGTTTCCTGATGTGTAAGGCCAGTAGACTTCAGAGAAGGCATTCAATTTATTATGATATACATGAAGTCAGATGAACATCTGTTTTAAACTTATTAAAACATATTAAAGTTTGAGAGGTTTGTAAAGTTAAGCTGAGTTCATAATGTTAATTTATAACAACTTGTAGTTTTTAAGGATAACTGAATCAATTTGATTGCTAAGGTATCACAATAAATATATTTATGTATATTTCTTAAATATTTAAAAAACCAAAAAAACCCAAAAAACAAACAGAATAAAACCAGACCCATCGTTACCTAAAATCAGCTTTCAGTACTGTCCTTACAAGTTCCACCTGCATCTGTGTATTGACAGCTGCGTGTCACCTTGCTGCTTGAAAATACACAAAGATATGCCTCTCTGTGTGTATGTTGTAGGAGGCACAGGTATCTGCATGTATTACAGTTGAAAAAGTAGCTTTCAGGACATTTATTATTTCAGGACTCTAATTTTAACAACAGTGCAAGCGATTCTACCACAAATTTTTCTAAAGATGGCAATTCATCTACAACTATTCCTAATGTACAACTTCAGAGAAATGGAACTGTCACATGGGAAGAGAGTCGTGCTAAAAGCATGACAGTCTCTAACTCGCTGGTTAATACAACAGCTGACAGCAAGAAGTCACAGGATCAGTGCTGGGAGACATATGTTGGTCAAGTACGTAATTGTTTTATTATGTCATCAACTTATTCCTAGCCCACATCTGAGGAAATGTTAAAATCATGTTGTGCTGTGTTCAATTTTAGAGCTTTACTTTGTATCATTTCCAGAAATTAGCTAAGGACTGTGGAGAGAAGACTGCACAAAGTGATATGGCCACAGATACAAGCTTTGGTTTTTGTTCGGTATCTACAATGTGTTTAGTGTTGTACAGATGTTCTTTTGCCAGGCTTTGGTCCGTGTCTTCAGCTCTGCACAGGCAGATCTCTACAGATGCAAGAGAGAGATCCTATTTTAGTAGGATACATCCTATTAAATTCGTGCAAAAACATGACTATGGAAATGTGTAAGCAGCAACACACACCCCGTGCAGATTCAGACTGCTGCCTGGATAGATGGGGATGCAGAGCCAAGCCAAGCATGAGATTGTATTCTTGGTCATTTGTGCAGTGTCTCTGAAGTCTCTATTCATTCCAGCTCTCTAAATCACTACAGAATCGAGTGTTCTTCACTTCTTCAGAGAAAGAGGGTGCAGAAATAGGTTTTAAAGCACGATCAGTCAGTAAGATTGGAGCCAGATCGGTAGTGGTGCCATGTATGTATGTTCCCAGTTAGGTTGTAGAAAATCTGTGGAATAGACAACTTTTTCTTCCTTACATGTGAACTAGAGGCAAATAATGCTAGTGTGCTTCTGGCTGAGCTGCTTGTTCAAGAGGGAGCAATATGAAAGGTCTTGTTTGATGTCTGGGGCAAAGACCTGTCCTAGGTTTATCACCCTGACTTATATTCCTGTATGCCTATGCCCCTCTCCCTATTCCAGGGGCATCAAGAAATTTTTAGAATGAGTGTTCAAGTTTTCTGATTCTTTGGGGGTTTTTTCCCAGAATGGGCTACAGATGTTTGGAATAGATTTTTTTTATTATTATTTGATTGTGTTTCAAGCTTAATTAAACATAGGGATAAGTTCATTCATTTATAAGCACTAAACACCTCTTCTTATGGCTTGATGACCCTACTGCTGCTGGGTATTGGTTTTGTATGAATAAGCATTTCTTATTGTGAAGTACTTACTAAGTATATATTGCAATAGTCAGTCCAATAAAGGATTGGGTACAATAGAAGAACAAACTTATTTCACTTTATCTAGATAAATTTTCAGAACTGACATTTTAAAAAAATCTTGAAGCATCATGACCACGGTTTTATTGCTGCAAGCAATAGAAAGCACATTGGAAGTTTGATTGTATTTGTTCTTTGCTAATAACAAAGACAAGTAAGGGAAGAGACAAACAGGAAAGCTCCAAAGGAAAGAATTTGTACATTCAAATCTTATTTCATTAATTTACTAAGCTTGGTCCAAAATTAAAGTACAAATGGAAGAGAACAGTGCACAGTCCCATTTGCTTCCAGAATAACTCAGTGTGTGTAAACAATGTGTATTTCAGGAGATGCTAAAGCTTTCAATTATCGACATGATTTTCACAGTTGCGAGCATCCTGCTAATAGATTTTTTCCGTGGACTGTGTGTCCGATATTTAAGTGATTGCTGGTGCTGGGATCTGGAAAGCAAGTTTGTAAGTAGCCTTTATTTTTATCAAATTAAGATGCTGTAGATGGGTAGGTTTCTTCCCCTACCAATGAAAGGCACCTTAGTGCCTTTCAACAGATCAGTAATTTCTTACTAGAACACGCCTGTAAAGGTACAGCAACCAGGGAATTTATCTGGAGGGCACAAGGCAAATACTGAGAATGGATGTTTTTCTCAAGCCTACTACCATGGCCGTGGTGCAAAAATCTTTGTCTTTCTCAAAATGAGTTTGTGGAGTAGTCCCAGAATCAAAGATGAGATGTAGGGCATGGGGTTGCTGCCCACATCCTTTTTTCTGTCAGTGACATCTATCCATAATGCAGATAGTGGTCCAAGAAACAATAGGGAAAAGCATATAGCCCTTGAAGAAAATAGTGGTTTGTAATGCGTGGTTAGCTGTTGGCATGAAAGGCTGAGGACTGTTCTTTGTCCTTATCTAGAGACATGAAATAAACTAGATAGGAAACTGTTTGTTTATGCCCTGCTGCAGAATAGGTTTTACTGTGTTTCCACTGCCTACCAAAAGCTGGGATTTGATCTGGGTGTTTCAGGCTATGGGTTGTCTGCAAACTGATTCAGTCAAATACTTCTAATAAATGATGTGAGAAAAAGAATAAGACAAAGTATTCAACCTACACTGTGTTTCTTGTAGCCAGAATATGGAGAATTCAAAATTGCAGAGAATGTATTGCATTTGGTCTACAACCAAGGAATGATCTGGTATGTAGTCCATAAGTGACTTTTTTCTTGTCCTTTGTTGGCTGATTACTAAGTCAATCTGATGATTCCCAATGAAACCTGTTCCAGTAGGATACTGGTAATGCAGTCTCTTATACCTGATTATAACAAGAAATCATTTGTTGGTAGGGAGCTATATACCTGGGATTTTTACATGTTGTTCTGCTATTAAAGCTGCTTCTGACAACACTGAACTTTGACATGGTATTGTTTTTCCAGGATGGGAGCTTTCTTTTCGCCTTGTTTACCGGCATTCAACGTTCTCAAGTTGATTGGACTCATGTACCTGAGGAGCTGGGCCGTGTTAACGTGTAATGTGCCACATCAGCAGGTTTTCAGAGCATCTCGGTTAGTCAAAATAAGAACAAAAGATAAGGAATAAATCAAATGCAGACAGCGGAAATGTCTCCTGTGCATAGGAACAAAATGACAGGAGATTGTAGCTATGAAGGTTGATGGTCTAATTTAACAGTAATATTTGCCAGCATGAGTCTATGGGGGGAAAAACCAAAACCCAAAACATAGCTACTGAGAAACCATAAGGTTTATCAAGCAGAGTAGTTAAAGATATGCACTGAAAAATACATAATATTCCTAGACCAATATATACGGCCTAACATTAATGTGTTATTTCCATTCAAGCCTGAGCAAAATAACCTACATGTGTTAACTGCTGCAAGTCCTATTCCTTGGTGTTTGAAAGCTCTGAAGTATCTCCTTCTGTCTGTTGCATCACACAACAGATTTCCCCATTTTTCTTCTATCATGATGACTATCTTACTCGTTTAATCAAAACGGAAATAATTCCGAGCATCTTTAATTCATAACAATCAGTTGTTCCTAACGTGTTTTGAAGATGAATCAACTTCTGCCACTGTTCTTTTCCCCCTCCGACACAACCAGACAGTAAGATCAGTTGCTACAAACCACTGTCTGGCTGCAGCAGTGCATCTGGAAACAACTGTAAATGGGGTTTTGATCATTAAGACTCTATTTAAACAGGCTCTGTCCAGACTTTCTAATCTCTGCCAGCAGAGTGATTTTGATTTAGATCGTGAACTTGTTAGATAGATACACTCATACCTTTTATGTTGTTTTTCTCTCTGATCTGTATAATCTGAAACATGTTTCTTGCAGATCCAATAATTTCTACTTGGCCATGTTGCTGTTCATGTTGTTCCTATGCATGTTACCAACAATTTTTGCTATCGCCCGATACAAGCCATCTTCAAACTGTGGTCCCTTCAGGTATGTCATGATGGACTAAGGAAAACTGCAAAGATATTATTTCACCCTCTCATGATAAATTAATCAGGTTCAATAACACCCAATGTTTCCCTGCTGCCAATGTTTCCCAGTTTTAGCTCACGTTCCCATTGCAGTGTGACGTTTCACTTTATATACATGGTTCAGCTATTTTATGTTTGCATAACGCAGTGTGCCACCAGGCGATCTAGCACACATCACCGACACGTGTCTCTTCAAGCACCCTCCAGGCCTGGCCAATGCTCTCCTGCTTTGGAAAAATTGTTAACAAGCAAATAATGAATGAGTTGCCTTCTTTTTTATTTTCTTTTTTTTCCCATTATACTATTCCAAAGTAGGTTTTGGATTAAGGTCCTTGTTTATACAGTGCAACACCACCTAACAAATTGCACCTAATGGAACCTTCTTTTTCTTTTCCACCCCACACCCACCCCCCACCCCACCCTGTAGCGGACAAGATAAAATATATGACATTGTTTCTGAAACAATCAAAAATGATTTTCCCCCATGGTTCAACACAGTGATTACTTACATCAGCAGTCCTGTGGTTGTCCTCCCTGCACTACTACTTTTATTGTAAGTATTTTGGTTTTCTCAGGCAGCTTAAATTGATTGTATTAATACTGCCCTTATCTCCGGAGGGTAAAATGTTGATACGCAGGAACAAACACTGGTTTATTGTCATTTTATTAGGCATATCTGAAAAAAAACCAAACGAACCACCTTATTGTATAGATGGTATATGGATCAGATGGGAATGAGAGTTTGTTAAAGACTGTCATCACGCTTTCAAAAGGAATTTCTTGTACTGGAGTATCGTGTTGGAGCACCATTCTCTGTTGTGTCAAGGCTTGCAGTGCTGCTAGTTCCAGGAAGTTTTAAGATCCTTCTTCCCTCTGAAGAGCTTGTCACAAATTAATTTTCCCTTTCCTCATGGTCATTAGTTTAGTTTATGACTGTGAACAGGGCTCAGTCTGTTATTTAAAGAAGCTACTCGGTCATTCTAATTTCTGACAAGATAAATCAATTATGAAGGTCTGCTCTAAAGTGCTAATGTAATAAAACTTGCTGCAGACTTTCCAGTGGAAGTCCTTTCTTACTCTAGTTTCTAAATAATTGCTTGCATCTGGGAATTAATATTTACTTTGAGCTGTTTGAAATTCACTTTGCTTCTATGAAATATCATTTGTCTTGCATGTACCTTTGTATCATTTTGCCCCCTGTAACCTACAGAGGAATGTGGAGTTTGTCTCCCCAGCAGGCTTTTCAGACAAATCAGAAAGACAGAAGCTATATTTCCTACCTGTAACTTCAACCTTGAAGGTCCCAGCCATGTAAATACGAACATATTGACAAATTTAAGTGGATCTATTGACTGCTTCATACTGATGGCTAAGTGCATTTGTAAATGTTTGCAGTTTGAAGTCTAGCTATGAGACTTGACTTCATCTGAAAGCCAGTGCAATTCATTATGTCAGGCCAGATCTGATCTTCACTGTGCCAGTGTAAACAAGGTGTTACTCCAGTTAGTCAACAAAATTACACCGATGTGAGTGTGTAAGCTCTGTTGTAATTCTGATGTCTCTGTTGCATAACCTAGGACTAGGGGAAAAAGACAATAAAATACTTATCAAAATTTTAATTTTGAGCAGGTTGAGAATTTAAACCAAAAAAAGCTTGAAATGAATACAGGGGTTTACATGCATAATGAAAAGACCTGCAAAAAACACAGGCACAAGTAGAACCGCTGCTAAATCTGTTTTCAGTGTCATTTCTTTCATGTATGTTTGCTTGAAAGAAGGCTGTGATCCAATATCATGGTATAAAGGAAATCCTGCAAAGGAGCAACTGTACCTGTACGTCACTTTGATGACCTATAAACCTGCGAAGAGAAAACTGTCAGGAATGTTTGAAGTGACTCATAATGACCTCTTTCACTTACAGCATGCTGATCTATTACCTACAGAGTATTGCAAGATCATTAAAATTCACCAACAATCAACTGAGAATGAAGATCCAAACAGTAAGTCCAGTACAAAGAAAGCACTTTTGCATGGAATTTGGTGGGTCTTTGGAAAAAATACTAACCTAATTAAATCTCTCAAGTCACTTTCTGTGTTTCGCAATGTAAAACCAATCATGTATTTTTCATCTTTACACAGCAGTGGATTTACTCTCTAATCCATAATAATTTATTGCTGCTCTATCTTCTGAATGTATTTTAGGAAAGAACAGAGGATAAGAAAAAGATGGTTCAGATGGCAGTCGGTAAGTTGGTGAGCTTTAGAAATGCCACTATTAATAAAACATTTGGATGAAACCCCATTTTGATTTGTCACCGAAATAGGCAGGTACAACTACATTGAAAAACCCCTACACCTTTCCTGTAGAGTCCTCCTCTTAGATGGTTTTTGACCCTGACTTCTTGGCAGCACTGACAGCCAAGGGGTGTGTGGTTTACAATTAAATTCTTCTGGCAACTTTGGACTGGGTGTTTTTCTGCTTTTACCACCAAGAGGACAGAACCCAGAGGCATCTCTGATTAAAATCATGACAGACCTTGTGCAAAATTCAGAGGCTAGCAGGCAGAAGAGAAGAAAGGGGATAGCCCCTATTCTTTGACCTGAGATGGCTGGTTTCATAGGACACAAAAAGATTTTAGACTTAATGTCTACTGTGCCTGAGGGAATTTGAAATTGCACCTTCCACTTACCAGCTTTTAATAATCAGAAATCACAAGAAGGATGCCATCCTTCCAATACCTCCCAGTGTAAGGAACAAGCAAAAATTCACCAAGCCAAGATGGCATGATTCAGTAACCTCAGGGATAGATTTCAATGCTACTGTGACCCTCTATAGCTCTCCAGTGGACATATATATGGGGAAAATCCCAGTTGGATTTGTCACAAAAACAAATTCAACTTCTGGCTGTGACCAGCACAGCCACTGGAGCCAGTTTGCTGACTTTGACCACTTTTATATTGGAAGTGGTGTACACTGTGTACTAAAACAGGGCTCTTGAAAAGAAACATTGGCTTGTTGCCTGTTTTGGACTCCTGCAGTGCAATGTCCAGTGTTTCTGCTGCTATATTCCCCAGTACTATGTCTGGATGCCAGTCTTATGCCAGTCTCCCCTTATATTGTCATGTCTCCTGGTGTGACAGCTGTTTCTCTTCTCCAAACACGGTGGGGTTCTGTTAGCATTGGATCCCCTGACTGAAGGGTGAATTTGAGCCCCTGCATTTGCACATCAGCTTCTAAATTTAGAGACCTGGGCAGTTCCTGTAATATTTTCTATTTTTTAGCCAGAATCCAAAATCTGGATGGGAATGACAAGAGCCCAGAGCAAGAAAATGATATTATCAGCCAGGAGTCTTCTGTCCGGTCCTCAACCCCCCGAAAGAATGGCAGTGTGTTGAACTTTGAATCTCCCATGAGCAAAGGCACCAGAATACAAACCATTTCCCAGTCTGTGCCCCAAACTGTGCCCTCAACTGATATTGCAAGACCTGTCAATGCAACTCCCACTTCAACCTCTTTAACGCCAGCTCCCTCAGTCTCAAGTGTGCAGAAGCCAAGAAATGATCACATCTCAAACAGGTAAGACTGCTTTGGTTTTGAAATGGCCTTTTTTCCAGCAGCTCCATGACATACCTTTGTGTGTTTGCAAAATAACTGTGTGTTCAGACTGTCTGGAGCAGTAAACCAGTTGAGGAATATTTTAAAAGCAGATTCATTCATGGGTTATATTCAGATTGCTGGTGATGCCACCTCCTTAACTCACCCTTAAGTGAGATGGGGTTATAAAACTTTTCCAATTAGGTAGTTGGAGTTTACACACACCTTGAGCAAAATCAAATACTCAGCTTTCCCTCTGGCATATGCCTGAAACAGTTTGTGCAGCGTACTGTTTCCATGCCTTAGACACACTCAGTAGGAGTGAAGGAACACTGTGCAGAATGCCTGTGCAAGCCCAGCTGTAGGAGGACCAGTTTGGACATGTTGGATCAGATGACAAACTGGTGGTTTAAGCTACCTTTGTTCAAGTGATCAGGTAGTGTTTTCAAACAGTGTCCTGAATAACAGTAAAACAGAACAGGAATGTAATCTGAGAGGTCAGTTATATTGTGCCTTTTTTCCAGGGAAGAACCAAGTGTATCTCTTAATTTCTATGGTGTGTTCCTCTAACAATTCCTCAAAAATTGGAACAATGGAGATTCCATGATGTCCACGCCTACAATCTAGTGTTTGACTTCTAGAGCAATGATTTTTTTATATCTATTAATTTGATTGATAGATGTGTATCTCTATTTCCTTCCTTTTTTCCCCCTTCCTAAAGGTACCCAAGTGTTGTGCATGGGAGTGCGAGCGAGCTCTGTAAAACAAAACCCTACACACCAGTGACTTTCAAAAAGCGCCCTGAAGATGTTCATTCTGAGCCTCTCTTCAGAAAAGGCATTCGGCAGGTAAATCCGGATGCTTTTGGGGCAGGGGCTCCTGTTTTTGTGGGACGCAGACCGTATACTACCAGGTATTATGTTGTTAATGAAAACGAGTCCCGCAAAAAACCTCTCCGCTCTACCTCCCGACTCCAAAGGCACTTCAGGAAGGATGAATCAGGAGATATTATTGAGTTGTATCCACGCAATGTCAGAAGATACGTTGTTCGAACACCACACCAGGTATACTCCCCTCATCCCAGTGAAGATGAGGATGAAGAGGAACTTGGGAGAGAGTTCATGAACAGATCTCATCGCCCTCGCTCACTGTCTGATCTTCGCTCAGCACCACGGTTTTACATTGGAGAACATGCTGATGGCCACGTTCTTATGAGCAAGGATCTAGCCAGAGTGCAGTACAAGTCCTGGGATGATGGTTTTGAACTAGACCTGGACAGGCCTCCATATGCTTACAAGAAAGTGCACCTGAACTATCCTGAACCACGCATGAAACCAAAACCAAAGCCAAAGCTGGAGCAGTCTCTAACAGAATCTGATTCTGTTTCCATTGAATCTAGCAGTGATCCGCAGAACAGCAGCAATGACCAGTATATCCAGGTCATTCATAGCAAGGAAAAGTATCCGAAACCTGGGACAAAACTCACCAAAAAGAAATCAAAAAACAGTATTGAGCTAAATATGTCTGAGCCTAATGAACTGGTGTGTTCAAATGTCTGAGAGTGCTCCAACCTTTTTGTGTTTCAAACAGGTGTACGTGCATTGGGTGTACACGCTGCTTGAAGTCTATTGGAGTAACTACAAATATAATCTTTGCAGCAGTGCGTGCAGCCATTTGAGGTGGGAAAAGCATAGTTGACCTTGTGCTTTACCATTAACTGCAGCTCGCTTTAGTATCGTAACTGATACATCGCAAAATTTGGAAAATTAGTCCAATTTATTACTGCTATGAAAAAACCAAAAATCCCACCTACTAGAAAATCAAAAGCTATGTACATGTGGCACTTTAATTAAACTAGTACAAAAATGTCAGATGAGGCTCTCTTTTTGTGTCTTTGACAGTCACAGCTAAAGATGAATACAGCCAGCAGGTAATTGGCTTCCTATGAATAGCTGCTATTTACCGTGTAATTTACGACATCTTGATGTGCCTAGTTTGACTGTGGTGTAGCTCAAACAAGTCAGCAATACTTAATTGCAGGGAATGATGAGTTTCTTTAAAATGTGCAGCATGAGCAATGGAGTTACAAGCAATGCATGACAGTCTTCTGGCTGAAATCCTTCCTCTTCTGTTTATCATCTGGTGAAACACCTCAGCCCAGCCCGATAAGCCTCACTGCAAACCTTTCTATCCATGGCCTTCATTACTCCTCACTTTCTATCCTGTTTCTCATGCACCATTGTAATTTTACAGCTCATTTGGGTGTTGAAGATTGCTCTGTTGTTCACGTGGATTACACCAGGATAAAATAACCCCAGCCTTTGGCCAGGGCTCTGCTGTCTCCTTCCAGTCGGCTGCCCCAAGCTGTGCTTGCGCTGTGTGGCCAAGGGCAGAGGATGGATGGACACCTCGGAGTGCCCTGCGTGCCCAAGGCTGCAGGGAAGATGAGTACCTCTGGGTGTCTCACTGGCCATCCTGCAGCCCCAGGCCTTGCCAGCGGTGTGTGCTGCCTGCCCCTCAGCTGTCTGAGCGGCACCGCAGGTGAGCAGAACAGTTGAAGCCTCTGCCCTGCTCCCCGGCTGTTTGAAGGCCAGAGGCCACCCATATAAGTCTCCTTCCCAGCTGCCTGTCCTGGGTGGTTCTTTTCTCTCAGGCTGCTGCCCGAAGGCTGTTGGAGGAGCGGGGTGGGCCGATGTTACCCCCTTTCCGGAGAGCCACGACACGGCCACCCGCTGCTCCGAGCTGGCCTGGATGGCCGGCCACAGTCCCACCGCTACTTTCCCCCTCCGTGACGGGAGACGATCCTGGCCACCGCCGCCGCGATGGCCGGCGGCCGGCCAGCAAGGGCCCCTCAGGTGAGGGGGCGGCGCCGCGATCGGCCCATGGGGGCGGTGCGGAGCGGTGTCCTCATAGGCGGCGGCGAGCGGCGGCTCCGCCTCTACCCGGCCATGGACTACGTGGGGCTCGCCGAAGCGGCGGCCGAGAAGATGGAGCTCTACCGGCAGGACCCCGGCGGCTGGCGGGGCTGCCGGCACACGGTGAGCGGGCGCGGCGGGGGCGGCTGAGGAGGGGCAGGGGCCCGGCCCTGCGCGGCTGCTGAAAGCTCCCCCTCCCCACAGAGCGAGGTGTCGGTGTCTTGGAGACCCTCCGCGGAGTTTGCTGGCAACGTGTGAGTACGTCCGGCGCCCCGCGTTCGTTTCCCGAGATGCTGGGGCGAGGGATCGCCCCCGCGGTGCCGCTGCGGGGGGTTTGAGGCCAGGCAGGGCCGAGCCGCGGGTTTTGGTTTCATTTCGTCCCGCCGCAGGTACAGGGGAGAGGGGATCCTGCCTGCCAGCCCCCAGGATGTCTGGGAATGCATAAAGCCGGTGGCCGGCGGGTCCAGGACCAAGTGGGACCAAAACGTGAAGGACTTTGAGGTCGTCGAAGCCGTCAGCGACGTGAGTTCCTCTCAAACCGCCCCGGCGCTGTGTGCGGAGCTCAGGGCTGCGCGCTGGCAGCCCGGTTAGGGCTGGGGGTGAAGGACCTGTACGGGCCCTCGCTCTGCGTCGGTCCGGCAATGCTGGGAGTCGGGATCTTTTCTCCTTGTGTTTGTTTTTCTTTTTGGTAAATTGCGTCTATTTCCTTGTCACCGGCTTACCGTCCTGAAAGGAGCTGCTAATACGTTCTTGGCTAAATAGTGCTTGAATTATGTGTGTGTATGGCGTTAAAGGTTCCCGCGCTAGGTTGTGGTTCATGCTGCAAATCAAACGAAGCATGACTGTTTTAACAAGGTAATTGTGAGGGAAGAGGAGGTTTACGGAATACACTGGTTTAGCTAAGCAGTGATCCTGTCATCGGTATTAATTCAGGCCCCGTCTTTCACCATGGCAGCACGGGATGCTCTGCCCTTAACCAGCTGACTGACCTTGGGACCCAGCGCGCTGCCTCAGTGTCACTATCATTAAACTACAGACGCTGTGCTTGGGGCACTACAGATGAAAAGGGCTCTATGTATGAGCAGTGTGTTCTGTTGCTGCAGTTGCACAATGCATTAGATTTAAACCCCCAAATCTGATGTGTGGATGTAGGTGCTGAAGGCAGCCAGGGTGCAAACACAGACAGTCCCAGGGATGTTCATGGAAGTCCTGGGAAGGTGATTTTTCTTGGTATTTAGTGTATTAGTTTGAAACTTTAGAAATGCTGAAACCTGCCCCTAGAAATTTATAGACTTTATCAGACTTCTCAGTGCTCAACAGTGTGGCAGAAACTTCTGTTTTGGGCACCCTATCACCACAGAACCCCCACAGAAAGGGATGTCAGTGTTAAGGTTTCTGCAGCGTAGCAAAGCTGTATCCCATGTGATATGGTCCTTACTGGAAAGAAGATTAATTTTAACTGTCCTGTGAGCATAGGGGTGGCAGATTTGCTCTTCCTTGTGGTATCGATCCTTAAGCAATCTGGGAGCACAGCGTTATCATGTTGGGATTTTTTCTGTTAAACTGTCTTTAATCAACATGCTGTCATGCCTTTTGACTGTGCTGATTTGCATTTTGTTTGACAAAAGGTATAATAGAACTCCTTGATACAGTGTAGGAAGTGTAACTGAAAGAGTACCAGAAAGCATGGGGTTTTTCTGCTGTACTTTTAAAAGCATCAACTGACATAACTATCCTGTGATTTCCAGACTGTCTCTGTATGCAGAACCACAACTCCATCAGCTTTCATGAGGATTATTTCACCAAGAGAGTTTGTGGATGTGGTACTAATGAAGCAATATGAAGATGGAACAATGCTATCTGCTGGTAAGATTCCTATGTTCTCAACACTTTCACATTGTGTTAGATAATCAGCAGCTACCGGAAATAAATATAAAATAAAAAGTAAGTAAGATGCTGTTTAGTAGCTATTGATCTGACCTTGATGAGAATGTAAAGTATTAGCTGTCTCCTTACATTGCTGTTCTCAGACTACGTAAGTCTTCCTAACATTCAGAAGAACAATGATATTGTTGACCTACAGTTGCTTCCCTTGCTGTGCTTTTGAGACTAAGTGTTTTATTAAGTTCTGGGCTTTATTGTGTGTGTGCATTTGTTGGGCTTTCTTAAAGAATTCAGGAAGCTTTCTGAAGGAATCCCATAAGCCTAAACCCTGTTTTAATTGTATCTGCACTGCCTGTGGATTTTGAGGCCGTTGAACAAATGTACCGCTCCTGTATGTGAAAATAGTTTTCCTTATGAAACACCATTTATGGTGCAGATTTTTAGGGGCTGCCACAGTGTGGATTTTTTTGTTTTCCTACTTTCTCCCTGCTATTTACATGTAACAAGTCAGTGATTTTATTGCTCTGCTGTTCAGCTGTCCCATTTTCCTGTCCTCCTCAGGAATGCTTTGCCAGGAATTTATATGCTTGTTTAGAATGCGTATGCCACTGTGATATGGGTTTGTTGAAAGTAACTTGAATGACCTCTCAAGAAAGCAGTGCTCTCACACAACATGGGGTCAGTGAAGCTCCTCAGAGCCTCTTGACAGAAGTAATATTTGCTTCTAAATTCAGCACTTTTTTGATTTCCTCATTCCACGTCCAGAGTGGTTCCTTTTAACGTCCTTTTTGACCACTTGTATTGCACAATCCCACATTTAAACTGCCCCACATTGTGCTGCCATTCTTCTGAAAGTATTTTATCTTTCAGTGTGTTTCTCAGCTTGGTGCTTTGAGTACCGAGGGCTCTTTCCCATCTCCTGTGAAAATGACACTTTTCTTGAATGCTTTTCCTTACAGCCACCAATGTGGAACACCCACTGTGTCCTCCTCAACCAAATTTCGTGAGAGGTTTTAATTACCCCTGCGGCTGTTTCTGCATACCTCTTTCAGGGTAAGAAGCAATCTATTTGAATTTACATATTCTAAAGCCCTTTTTCTCCATCCTGTGGTGTGTTCATGTGTATGTGGTGGCCACATGTGACCCGTGGCGTCTTGGCAGCAACAGGTTTCTCTCATTCCTTGGTAATCATTATGACTGAGCACCCTTGTTGTTCTCTTTTTCTGTGCAGTAAATTAGTCTCCATTTCCTAGTTTTTAATGTTACAGGAACCATCATCATGCTTGGATTCTTGCTGACCTCTTAAGCAGAGATTCAGCAGAACACATGAGCGTGGGCTGAATTTTTGGTAAATGAGTATCCGGTTGTTTATTACATTGCTGTAATTCATAAACAGGGTCATGTACTTAATCAGGGCCTAGTTTGACTGTAATTTGACTTGTGGGGGTAGCCACACTCATTGAAATTTTCAATTAATGTCTATTGCTTGTTGAGAGAAAAGAAAAATTATTTGGAAATGTCTATCATCAGACAATGCATCTATGAGTCATTGTAAAGTTCTTAATGCTTTTAAACTGTGGGCTATAAAATCACTTGTATTGTCTTTGCAGGGAGCCAGACAGGACTCAGCTGCTCAGTTTTTTTCAGACTGACCTTGGTGGCTATCTTCCCCAGACGGTGGTGGATTCCTTCTTTCCAGCCAGCATAACTGGGTTTTACAGCAACTTGACCAAAGCTGTTAAGGCATTAAAAGCTTGACAACACCAATTGCATACATCACTACATCACCAGCTGAGGGTAGGAGAAAACCTGGTAGCTTGAGGGTACTGATAGGAATTTGGCCTTACAGGGCTTCACTACCAGCAGAGATACTTAGGAAAGGTGAAGGGGGATCTATGGATTGAATAAAGTAAATTTTTAAAGCAGCATTTCCTACCTATCTCTATGCAAAGCAATGGGTTCTTTTCTGTCATGCTGTCTTTTGTTTTCATAATTAGAAAAGTATCACACCAGAGGCTGGAAGGCTGCACTGTGTGCTGCCTGCAGGAAGAGGGTGCACATACTAGATCTGTTCTTGGCTACAATTCATCAGTGTCTGTGAAGAGGAGCTTTGCTAAAATCTGCTTAGCACTACAGCATTAGCCATGTGCAGGTCGGCCCTATTTCGTGTCTGAAGTTCCTGGTTGAGTCCTGTGGAACAATGTTCCTTCCCTAAAATATGAGGTAGCTGTTTTGAGCTGCTTCAGCGGGTGCAAAACAGAAAAAATGGGATTGTGGGAGGATCCCACTTGTTTGTTCCCACAGACTTCAGTACTAACGGGAAATATGCCTTCAGTGCTTTTTCCCTAACTTAAGGTCCAGCAGTGTAAATCAGTTCATAGGTCTGTGGGTTAGAAAACAGACACTCTTCCTCCTGCCCTTCTGTACCAAAACCAGTCATTTCCACAATGCCCTGAAACACACTGCACTGACATGCTGGCAATAAATAAGACAACAAAGCACTTTACTTGCTGGTTTTTAAACTGCACTTCAAATGACCATTTTTAACTGAACTTGAACATTTTTTGGTCTCTTGTGGTGAGAGGTTTTAACGGGTAAATGATCTTTCCTGTAGCTTAGTCTTGACTTGGTAGGTCATAAGGACATTTCTTTTTCTCTGAGTCTGGTCTGCCTCACAGCACTATCTTGGGAAATCAGCTTCTGATCTTGTGTGCAGTGATGGGTCCAGCTTTAGAAAATAATTATGGTGCTGGTTACTGCAGGAATGGTGGACATTACTGTGGATTACCTATAATTACAAAAGAAAAACTAATTGCTGAATTGGGAATTTAAATGCAGCTTGTGATTTTAATGTTGTAACTTGATTATTTAACTAGGTTAATTTGCTCTGCTTTCTGTCCTTGTATTTGTTTTATATTTAGTACAGGACTTGCATACAGTTTCCCGCTTAATCTCACACCATGGATCATATTTTTCAAGGAATCCATTTTTAATCTAGTCTCTTTTGTGTACAAAGATGTAAAACCTTGTATGAATGTGATGTAATAAATATTTTCACTCTACATCTTGCTGCGTTTCCTGCATCATCCTTTAAAATGGTTCCTTGTGCACTTGTTTTGTCAGGAGACAAATGTAAGAGCTATGTGTATTCAGAGAGATACTGGAGGTCAAGGCAACAAGAGAAGGGAAAGCTTTCATGCCAGTTTATGCTCCCCATTGAGGATAAAGGTATTTTGGTGAGAGCAGTCGCCTTTCCAAATTCTTTGGTCCTTATTTCCAATTTAGATTGCTGCTTTCTATATGTAAGAAGAGTAACAAATTCACCTGAGGAGAGATTTGGGTCCTGATATTACAGAGGCTCATATATATTTATCTAAATGTGCTAAAGTTGTTAGGCATGAAGCTTAATATGTTGACAAGTCTTTGCAGGATTATGATTAATTTAATTAGTAAAACTTCAAGATGCTGAGCTCAGGTCACCACTTGTTATACCTGCAGGTAAAGCTTTTGTAGACAACGGGGTGCTTGTTTAGCTATTTATTATGTATTTAATAATTTTTTATTGCTCTGAGCACTAAAGGTGATCCTAGGTGAGGATCTTCCTTGGAATTACTTAAGGATCCCTTTTCTGAGTGCTCAATACATTCTATAAAGGAGGAATTACAAGTCCCTAACATTCAGCCTTCTGCCCTGCCAAATTGGGGAAGGAAATGTCTTTGCCAAGATAATCTTGTAAGATCTTGGAAGACTCCCTAGTGAGACACTCTGCCTGTCATACAGTTTTGAGTTCTTTTGATCTTGGCAGATGCCAGGAAAGGCTGAAGCATCCAAAAACTGAAAAACTTTGGAAGGTAGAAGAACATCTCTGGAAAAAAGCGAGATCAAACCTGCCTTGGTGGCTCCGTGTTAGTTCTGAAACTGATGAAGTTAAATAGCTGTTTCAGCAGATGGCGTTGCAGTATTCTGTGCTGGGGCTGTAACCAGTCCAGTCTCCTTTGTTGAAGTTATGAAGCTGACCAACAAGTGATGTGGTTTTACAGGAAATTGCTTTAACAGAGCTAAAGAGTTCAGGCCTGCTTTTCTGCACAGAACTCATTCAAGGTTTTCCTTATTAGTGGTATGGGCAAGCAGCTGAAAAATTTCAGAATCTTTTACATGCACCAGGTTTTTACTTGGACTTTGTTAAGCCTAAACCAATAATGATGATGAAGTTAAATACAAGAAATTACAAAAAAGCCCAACGAACTATTTGGAGAGTTTCAGGTAGGTACCAGATTCTCTCTGTTTTTTCCTGTCCTGGTGGCTATCCAATCTGTAGAAATTTTGTTTTGAGGATTGGTTGGTTGTTTTTTTGTAAAACACAACTCAGTTGAGAAGGGGGTTTGCAAGTGTGAGGGCACGTGGCTTTTCAAGGATTAACATAGAGTTGGCTTGTGAGGAAAAGCCAAAGCAAGGTAAATGCCTGGATGTAATTATTACTTCCTGCTGTCCTATTTCCCTTTCTCTCAATTGCTGCTTCTGTGACATCCTGTTAAGGGCACAGAAAACAGTTTCTGAACCCCTGCAGTTGTATTGGTTGGTGAAATTAAATAATCAAAGAAGAGTGCAGCAATTCCCAGCTATGGAAAGGTGACCAGCCAAGGATAACCAGTACAGCCATCTGGCTTTTGACTGGCAAGTCACTACTTTCCATCCTGAAGTTGTGAAATCAGCCAGAGAACACCAAATGGGTGCCGTAGACACATGTGCCTTCTGCTGGCAGAATTCTATACTGTGATTGGAGAACACTGCTAGAATGCTGATAGCAGCATTTGAAGCATAGATTTATCTCCTAGTTATTTAGTGTCTGCAGAATAAACACTTGGATTCAGAACTTTTAATTCCCAAATGTTCACTGGTACTTTCCTCTACAAAAAGAACACATTTCAAAAAATGTGTGTAGTTAGAAGGTAGGAGTTGGTTCTAAACAGTTCTAAACAGGTTTTACTCTCCTGCTTCAGTCCTCTGAGACCTCTGGCCAGAGGAAGGTCAGAAAAACCTCCACTACATTACCCTCAGCATCCTGCCTCGCCCTTGCAATGCTGAGACACACTCCTTTACCACCATCACCCACTTGTATTTGCGTCCTAGAGTTGAGATGGTTCTGTCAACCGCTACTAGAAAGTTAACCTAGACAGTTTTTAACTGTTGTGAATGTTCTGTTGTTTGAGTAGAAAAGCTGGAGTTTTTCAGGTTACGTCATTTTGACAGACAAAATCGACCCCCTTTCTCTGCCCTTTACACATTCTCTAAGGCTTTTTCTTTGGCGTAGTGTTTAGGCTTGTAGACATGTCTCTTCCTCCTGGGAAGGTAGGGCAGGGAGCAAGACTTGTAGGACTGAAAACAGCACAGGATGTGCTTTTGGTATTTGTTAATGGCTTAAAATAGAAGAGCAGTACAGCTATCGCATGTTTTATTACAACCATTATATTATTAATAGTCATTATTTATAATTCTACACTTTGGAACATCTGTTTCTGAATGTTGAAATGAGAATCATGCACAATTTGTGCAGATCTTACTTCATCCCAAACAGCTTGCTCTGTAACTGGCAGTAAGATCATACATACATCTCACATGTGCTTTCCGAGTACCTTGCTGTGCTTGCCAAATGGCTGCAAGTAATAAAATCCTTTTTTGTATGTAATATTGGCAGTACTCTAATTTCTCCTCTTACAGAGTTTCAGATGACTTGGTGGTAACAGAGCTTGGATTCTTCTTCTTGATGATAGCTGTGATGGGCCCATCAGGTAATGCCTTGATTATATTCCATGCTTCAAATCGAGTGAGTCCTTGCATGGCAGTGGTGTGCACTTGTAATAGCTCATCACCAGGCTGAACAGGGCTGCTTTGTTCTAATGCAGTCCCTGGAGAAAGAAAGTTAATTTCCTTTAATTCTTTGGGCAGATGAGTCATTAACAGATCTTTCACTTATACCAAACATGCTGGTGATCCTTTAATAAATGATCCAGGCTCAGCAGGCAACAAATTACTGGCACTGCCCAGGATAATGGTGCATTTACAAAAAATACAATTTTCATGGGTATAAATAATCAGTTATGAATAGAATGAGCTTGAATCAGCTAAGAGCTTGCCATGTATGCATTTAAATGTGGTTACCTTTAAATATCCTGTTGATGATGATTGGTTTATCTCCATGAATAGACCCCTTCCCTCCTTCCAGACTGAATCCTAATCCAGCAGGTGTTTTTTCTAGAGTCACAGTGCAGATTATATCTTCAGTTGCTGGAAAAAAAATGGAAGGTTAGCAGATGGGCACCACACAACCTGAAAAGCTAAAACATCTGTTACAAAAACTGAACTTCTGTGTTGTTTTTAAGGGCACCATAAACTGCCAAATTAAAGACAAAACTATAACTTCTAATTCCTTATTTTGTCATCATAAGGCCCTCAAGGAAGCTGGGGAGAGCAAGTTGTATTTGAACTCATGACAGAATGGAAGTATAAAAAGGAAAGCTGGAAACGTTTGCTAGAAAAACCTGTTCAATAAGCAAAATTCAAGAAACATTTTTCTTGATGTTAGTTATGAAGTTATCAGCTGCAGAACTGATCATGTTTATTTGTAGTATACAAATAAAGCCACAGATCTCCAGGTTATGCTTTAGAGAAGGAAAAAAAAGTCTTAAGAATGTGAAAAGTTTTGCAAAAATCTGACCTTGCTGTGTTTCAGATGAAAGACCTGCTATATCAAACAATAGCACATTGTTTGTTCAAACTGTAATTCACAAAGGTCTTATAGACCAGAATCTAATAATATTCAACTGAAGAATCTCTGTTCACTGAGTTGTTGTTGTACCTTCTATTAGATGTGTTATTACAATAGTCTTTGTATGTCTACAGAAATTTATACAGTGGGTCACGTGCTTTTTCAGAGGGCTTCTTTATTTTAGAAATCTGTTAATTCTTTCCCTTTCCAACAAGTGTTTTACAAATGTCTGCTTCAGTTTTATTAACTATGCTGTCTTCAATCATGGCTCTTAGATTCACACAGCTGAGCTGCTTTCTGAACACTGGATTTCAGGCAATGAGTAAACATTTAGCAGGTGGAGGCTGCAAGGTAGTGCTACTGAACTTACTCACCAGACTCTCGTGAGGCATCACTTGCTACTGAAGACGTACTAGAGTTGATTGAAACATTGAGATTTTTTTCTCCCTCTTTAGCTTTTCTTGTGACAACAACAGCTTGTCTGGGCTGTCGAGCCTGTCGCATGATTGCTGAGGCATCGTTATGAGTCGCACCTTTAAGAGACTTCCCATTAATGGATAGTACTTCATCTCCTTTCTGAATAGTTCCTTCCTGAGATGCTAATCCATTGGGAAACACTTTGTGAACCTATTGAAGAGCCCAGTCACCACGCACGCACACAAGGGAAGAGGAAAAAAGGGACAAATCACTAGATCAGTCAGTTAAGAGTTTTAACCACATGCATTTTCTATTCTCTGCCAGGAATGAGTTGCTTCTAGAACATTTCTGGACTGAGGGCTGAATAAATTTGTGTGGAGAAGTTCTCTTGAGCACAACCCTCCCTGAGCAGCTAGGCAATCTGCTTAGCTTCAGTGTCAGATATGCTCACAGTACATACATTGCAGTGCTACTTCCTGATCCTCTCACTGCTCTGCTAGCCGGAGGAAGATGGTATGAAGCTAGAATTTAGTTTCCAGACCCCTTATATGTCTACGTGCTCACCTCATTCCTCCTGACCACTCTGCAATGGTCTTCTATAAGCATGCGAATAAGCTGATTGTTACTTCCTGCTGAGTGAGGGCTGTGTGGCATTCTGCCTTGGCTTTTGAGCTGTTGGGAGTATGTTACCCTAGGAAACAGGGCACAGCTACCAGTCGCCTGGAGAGGGCAGCTCTGTGCCAAAGCATCCTGTTTTCACCCATTAAGACCATGATTCTTCTGACCCTAACGCTGCAGCTGCATACTTTGATTATGACAAAAGTCAACCTCTGTAGTAGAAAACCGGTAAGTTAGATATTTTTAGACTAGTTTGCTTTGGAGTACTTTTTTTAAGAAAATTGCTACTTACTGTTATCACTTTGCTCTCTAGATCAATGCCCCCTGCCAGGCTGAATCCAAGACCAGTATCTTCTTCTTTGTGCAAAATTGTAACATGAATATCATCAAATTCCTAGGCAGAGAAAAGAAGAAATGTCAAGAACTTCCCAAAAGATTTGTCAAGGTGATTGGAAAATCAGCATGTTTTCTTGTTGTCAGTCATATTTTATGATGACACTTACTGGCATAAGCATAATACTGGGACATATTTATTATTTGGTTTTGAATAAATTTACCTATGAATTTACCTATTTATAAAATGCTATTCTGTGTTTAAAGTGGTTCTGTTTTGGTAAATAGGTTATCAATTGAATCTGGACCTTAAATTATGTAAAAGAGAAGAGAAATTGTTCTGTAGAAACAGAAAATATTGCTGAATCATATTAGAGAACCTTTTAATTGAAAAAGTAGAAAAATAATTTGGCATGCAATTCCATAACAACCATTTCATAATCATGTTCAGGATGTAAGCAACTGTAGTTGCCTCTTTTGATACAAGGTCTTGTGTCCACAACTAAATCTACTAGCCAGCTGCAACCAGGCAAAGGGTATGTGCTGCTCTGAGATGGTCCCAAAAGTTCCATGCGAACAGAGGTCTTGGTATGAGAGGTGCTAGTGTCCCACCAAGGGCAACATGGCTACATAACTTTTACTGTGAAGCAAACAAAAAATAGCAACATGGGATGTTAACAAGAAACACAAATTGATACAGAACTTGGCTCTGTTTGTCAAAGGGCTTTGTTTGCAACATACTAGCAAAGTTGGATGTAGTTAGTAACAATGACATGAGAAACTGACTACCTGGTATTCTGACAGGCAGACAGGAATTTGCGGCAGCAGATATAAACCAGACTAACCCAGGACACAAGCCACTGCGGTTAGCTAAGAGGCAGAAGCGGTGTTAGTTTAGGCTCATTGGTGCATTAATGCTGATGTGAAGCTTTTGCACAGCGAGCATGTAGCTGCCAACAGAAGCTAAACCGTTTTCAGTGCAGAGCCCTAAGGATGTTACCTGCTTTTTCTTTAAGTGGGAGCAGTCTTTAATGAAAGTCCACCAAATAAAAAGAAAGGTCTCCAAAATATCATAGACTCACAGAATAATTTGGGCTGGAAGGGACCTTAAAGATCAACTAGTTCCAATGCCGCTGCTGTGTGCATTGACATCCTATACTGGAACAGGTTTCTCACAGCTGCTTCTGCCCCTACCTGCTGAGTAACTGTTATCCCACTGGTTAAATGAGTATTACTCTTGCTTAGTTATCTTTTAAGACTTCTATCTTGAAGAGTTTTGATGACAAGAGCTAAATGTTACTACTGGCTATATTGAGAAGGCTGTTTTATTTGTTATCACATGAAGTTGCAAAGATTAACCAGACACATCCACTCCACAGCTTTCTGAAGATCATACACAAAAAGAAAAAGCAGATTTACCTTTAAGGTTTCTTCATCTAGTGATTTGACTTCCTGTATAAGCTTTTCTAACTCTTCAGGGGAAAGCAGAGAGATGACAGACTGCCCTGACACACCGGATGCTTGAGGTGAGCCACGTTCCTGTTTCTCTTCCTCTTTCTCATTGTCTGCCAGGCTCACTGTATATTCTCTCAACTCGGCAAGGCTGTTCCATTGTAACAAGAATAAAAAAAGAAATGTTGAGCTAAGAAGGAACATACCCACTAAAACATAGCACAGATGAATTTGAAGCAGTCATTGTTTGATCTTATCAGCATTTAATTAGGGTGGTAGCTCCTATAGTAACTATAATAAATTCATACAGAGGTAAATGAAACATTTTAGCCTAACAGAAGTAAGATCCATCACACTTTAGGAAAGGATAAGAAATAATTTCTTGGCCAAACTTGACTTAAATCTTTATCTTGGAAATGCTAAAAAATTTCCTTCTTAGGTAAGTGGATTTGTTAAATAGACATGTACTTATATAGTGTAAATTAGAAATAAGTGTATGGTCATGTGATTCGTTCAACCTGTATGCTCTAAAAAATTCTTAAGTTGGTCTGTATGTTACTATTGTGTGCTGCTACTACCCTTGGATGTTAATCTGTTGGTGGATCAGCATAGATGCTCACCAACAGTGATCTGCAAATCTGTTTTTTAAATATGGTGTCTTACTTTAGTGAAAACCCAGTGTCGAGGTGATGATTCTCACTTGAGGTTGAGAAAGAAGTCCCATCCTCCTCCACAGAAGACTGAGATGATGTGTCCAGAGTTTCCCATGCACTGTTTCCAGAAGAGACTGGAGACTGAGGAAGGTAAAGCAAAGATTTCATTAAAGCAGATGACACCTGGTTACTGATGGAATAGATTTTGCTATGCTTTTCATCATATGTCTTCATCATCTCACAAGACTGGGCTGCAGTAAGAGGGAAGCTTCGTGATCGCAGGCTGTGTGTTTTTGTGGCTGGTAGAAGATGGGGAGCTGCACTGGTTTCTGTAGTTAAGAGACCCGAGGAATTTTCAGTGTTGGCATTGGTGGTTTCCTCCAAGCTGGTGACAAGGGCCACCCCAGGAGAGGAAGATCTCTCTAGGCTCTCTGTACTGACGACCACAGGTGACTTTGGCTGTTGGCTACTTTCACAATGTTGGAGCGAGCCTTGGTTTAAGTTTGCTGGAGCCACTTCTGACCCTGTTGCAGTGGGAGAGTGTTCTTTCTGGACCGATGGCTTCAGGCTAAACCTTCGGTGTGGTTTTTCAGGTGACTGTGGAGCACTCAAGGATTCAAACGAACTTATTCTTTGTTTTATTGATGAAGCCCTGGGAGAGACACGGGATAAGCCGGATTGAAGTTCTTTGCTGGAAATACTCTCAGGACTTGGATCTGCCTGTGGTTTTAGATCTGAATTTGTTTTTCTCAGTCCTTTCAGACTTTGGCGAAACCAGGCTGGCTTAGGGGCAACAGGAGGACCCTTTTTCATGCTGTCATTTTCACCTGATTTTAGCACTTTTGAACCACCTGTTTCCGATTCTGATTTCTTCAATGCTGTCTCTGAGCTGCTTCGATTTTGATTCTCTTTCTTTGTGTCGGTGCCAGGTTGCAAACGTAAGTGGACATTGTCTTCACTCATGGTGGGATTAAATAAGCTTTTTATGCAGTCAGAAATTTTAACCCAAGGGTCTTCTGTTGTTATATCAAGACTATAATCTACCCGTGCTTGTCTTTTAAGTACAGGCCTTTGTATTGATGAAAGTGGATTCCCTGCATTAGAAAAACATTGATTATAGACAAGCAGTCTTCTACTTCTCCATTCCTCATCTATGCACTGCTAGTAACTCATTAAATTTCAGTTTCATTCAGGCCTCTAATAGGTATCTTTCTAAAATTTCTAAAAAGTTCAAACTTTTTAAAAATTCCTGAATCTTAGTCTCCAACATCTGATTCCTGACACTGGAATTAACTGAAAAACAAGGCTCTTGGGCGCTTATGTACAAGATACCTTTTCTAAAGGGCTTGCAACTTCTAAAAGTTAACTGAAATTCTGGGGGAATATATAGGTTACAGCAGTTAAAACAGAAGGCTAGAACAGCAATGTTGTTTGCAGTGTAGGGAAAAGCTCATGTTAGGGTAAATTATTTTTTAAAAAATAGAAAATCCCATCAAGATTTTTGATTAATGTTTATGTTTCCTTAATTTTATGCAGGCATTACCAGTTGTATTTTTCTAGTAAGTAAAAATTCAATTCTAACATAGGAATCAATTTTACATCACAAGATGGTCAGGTGTTTTAATGTTAAAGATCACAGAGCTGAATGGCAGCAGTTTTTTGTTTTGTGCAGTTGTACAGTTATCTGCTCAAGTGGAAAAAAAAATTTAAGTGTTTTTTTGTTTTTGTTAATCTGAAGCAGAAGTTGCAGAATTACATAACAGTTTAAGTTCTAAGAGAACTCTTGAGATTGCCTAGTTCCCTTAATGCTGTTTCCTTAACTCTAACTAGCACAAGAAAAAAATTACTTATCAGCTGTGGGATGCATTGCAGCACTTGAGCCTTGCAAGTATGCATACAAATGTCCTTTAGAAATGCTAAAACTAACATTTAGTATCATTTTTAAATATAAATAAGCAGTTTCATCTCAAGAAATACAGCAATAGTGTACCTGTCCATTAGCATTTTTACAACATACCATCTATTATGCTGCCTTTGAGATATTACCCTTGGTTTTCAAAGATTAATCAATCATTTGGAATTTCATCTGTTCCCCCCAGAATTTACAGCTGTGGGTTGAAATCTACATTTAAAAAGAACGGTAAAATCAGCTTGATAGCTGTTTTGGAATCCAAACTAAATGCAAGGATCAGCTGCAAGAAGAGTTCATGGAGTTAAACATACCTAAGTTCACTTTTCTTTCTTGATCTCTGCGCGCTGGAGCAGCAGTGATGTGTTCGGTATCATGTGCTGTAGGAGAAGTGGTAAAGACACTGTGGGTTACATCAGTTTGATGTCCCTCTAGCATTGGCTCTCCAACTTCCTTCTGAACAAACAGGAAATAGAAATGTGTCAGAATGTGATTGTACAAACCATAAACCCCCATATTTTTGGATTTAATGTGAAAAATTGAATAGAAATCAAGGTTTCGCTTCTGCTTGGGATGTAATCCTCATAGTTATTAATTTATTCTGTAATTCCAAAGTGCTGACATAATATTTTATGGTCACACTTGTAAACAGACTGTGAAAAAAATGTCATTTACATCTCAAAAGTTTACTAACAAGCTTTATCATAAAGTAAAAAGGTTGCCTACTGTAATTTTCAATTTTTGCAAAAACAGTCATTCAGTAGACCATTAGAAACCAGTCAAATGACTTTTCTCTTAACTTCAAATGAAATTCTTTTCTGTTGAAGCCTTTTGCCCTTACCCACAAGCTAGATGGGCTAAATCATTTGCAATTGCAGTGTTAGAGCCCCCCATTTCTTGTTTTTGGAAGGAAACATAGGGGGAGAGGATTAGAGGGTGCAGTAAATGCCACTTTCAACATTGTGGTCTGGAATTATTTGATTCATTTGATTAAATGATGCCAAGTTACCATCTGCTCTGCTGATTTGCTGAAGTGCTCTCTGTTGTGTAGTTAAGCTCCAGAATTACTAATAGGAACCAAAACTAAACAGGACAGAAAGTGAAAGTGTAGGAACAAGTTAGACTGCCCTGGGGAAAAAAAAAAGTGATTGAACAATTTCTTAGCTTTTCTGTCATAGGGTGGTGGTTGTTATGCAACTTTCTTATTCTAGGAAAACTTTGCTCCATCCCCTGCTTACAAGGGTCATCCTTGAAAGTGCACTTGGGTTTTCTTGCTGTTAGATGTGGACATCAGACTTTCAGTAAGAGAAGCTGCCAATTTGGAAGTGCTATGAAAAGACAGTTTGATGTTACTCTCTACTGCTAGCAGTTACCTATCTTTTTATTGATGCAGTTTAAAGCAGAGTTGAAAATATCAATGAAGCGTTCTCAGTTATGAAAAGTAACCCTACAGTCTGCTGAACCCCTGTATAAAACTGTGGTGTGCAGGCCTAAAAGTAATACAAACTGTCTGGGGAATAAAGGTTAAAAATAAAACCTCTTAATGATATGAAATACCTGGGGATTAAAACAGCTCTTGCCCTGAGATATACTGACTGTCTTACTGGAGGAAGTCATTTTAGTTTCACAGACTTTATTGAATTAAAGATTTTTTTTCTCCTTATAATTTAGAATAATTAAGTACTGCAGAATAATAAGTGGCATGCAGTGATAAGTTCGACCAGTACTTCTTTCCCTGAATGTTACTTCTGAAATGTGATTTTCTAGTAGCTGTTGATGAGTATGTTATTACTGCTCCTTTAAGTGATGGTAAAAGATTTACTTTACGTGAGATACTGAACCAAAACTTTCTCAGATATAAACATTAGACATGAGCTTCGGTCTGAGCTGTATCTCCAGCTTTGTAACCATGGGGTGAGGTTTTTTCTGCATTGCACTGAAATCTGCTCATTTCTACAGGCATATTACTAAACCTGGGGCAAAGAGGCTTCATGTATAAACAAACCACAACTTTTGTTTCAACATGCAGATCTCACAATCCCTCACACTTGTGCAAATGTGAGGAGGAACTGAAGTTTAGTAACATACAAACATGCATGCAGGTTTCAAATACTGTAGCTCTTCAATAAATACGTATGTGCCTCACAATTTAAATGAGTTTAGTACATATATGAGCCCAAGATTAGTGCTGTACTTAATGTTAGTGCTTCCTTCCAATCAAAATCCATTACTGAAACAAACTATTTCATGACTCTCTACTTAGCAGATTTGACTTTGTGAGTGTCCAGATTAGGACCAACCATATCAAGGGGACATCAGAGGCTGCACAAACTGCTCCAGTCCCAACTCAGCACATTTCTGTTTCAGTTGCACTGGAACCAGAATGCTCAATGCCACCAGTGGCGCGTGTTTGCAGGGAGTGATGTTGAGGGACTCAAATTCATTCTCACTGCTGCTCTCACCAAGATTTTAAATTAGATTATTTGATACATACAGAAGAAAACTTCTTTCAGACACTTCTCTGCCCTTAGCCTGAACATAATTTTTTCAACGGAACTGTGACTTGACTAAGGTATGTTTTTATCAAAACAGAAGACCCTTGTCCCCTTTCCCCAGTCCTCACATATGCACACTTTCTCCTTCTTCCTGCATCATACAAAGTTATTTTGCTTTCCTCCTTCCCCTGCCTCACCGATGTGCAAACACAAGAAAAACCTTGCAGATCTTGCTTTACCTGAACACTTGCAGAAGGTGATGCAGCTGCTTCTGATGTGAGCTTTTCTTTTCTGTCCATGTCACACTGGTCGTTACATGTACAGTCCTGCTTAAAATATTTCCTTGGTGGAGGTTTGGGCTTTGATGACTTAGGTTTCCTAACGAGAATCTCTGATGATTTCTTAGTGTTTTGCAAGTGTCGGCCTACCTCACGACAAGTAGGGGGGGAATTTCTCTCTGAGTTATTGCCAGACAATGAGTAGAGCAGGCCAGGCTGCCTGGTAATTGGTACATCAATGCTATGTACTCTTGCTTTCATGTCAGTCAGTTGGTATGCAGCAGCACATGAGGACCTGGGGTTGTAGCTGCTGTCACTGCTGGAGCGGGTCATTAGCTTCTGTGTCCTGTGGCTGCAATGGGTAGCATTCCTTTCCATGTGTTTTTCACATGGGTGTCTTCCATGCCAGCTGGTTTCTAGCTTTTTAACACCTGTATCAGGAACATGTTCAAAATGTCAATTCAGATACATGCAACGTGCTCCCTTCTAAGATTCAGCTGATTAAATTTGCAGCTAAATACCGTCATTGGGTGATGGAAAGGTATGATTTATGGAATAAAGGCTTGTAGATTGCTGTATAAGACTGGAAAAGTTGACTCTTCAAAATAACATTACATTTTCCATATATATATTTTTATATATCTCAACAGTATAGTTTTGCTGATGATGATTTTGTTACCTTTGGTCCTTAAGAAGATATAAGACAATAAAAGGATTATTGTTGCATACTGTGGGAAGATGCCACAGCTGAACTGGGCAAACAGCTCCAACCATGACTGCACATGCTTATCCTCAGAAGGGGATTAACAAGCTGTTTGTCCCCAGGACATCCCCTGCGTTGTGCAGTTCCTTGCTATCACAACCCTGTCAACTACTGATAGTTTGAAAAGCTTTAAGTGGAGGTTATGAATTGCAAAGGGTGAGCAAGAGGGAGAGGAAGTTTGCACAAAGATTTTTGTTGATGATCAGACAGATGTGGTCTTTTCTCATCACTCTGGTAATGTATCTGAGGAGGTGCATTAGATGAGCTCTTCTGTGAGGTGGCTTCCTCTTCCTTTCCTCTCGGTGTTACCAGGGATTCTAATACAGCATGTATTCACCCTATATATCTTTTAAGTCAAAATTACCATGTCTTAATAAATGCACTTATTTCCTTACCTTCAGTAGTCCATTGGTGTCTCTCCTTTCCAAATCTGTTGTTTTCCACAGCTTGTGCAACAGCTTCTTTCAGCTGCTGCTCAGACACCTAGGAAATACACCATTACATTGTCATGGGATTGCTGTGGGGTGAGTAACATTTAGATGTTTATTCCTTTCACAAAGATTTCAAAGCTCTCTAATGGAAATTAATAAATCTAGTTATATCACATATCAGTTACTTTTAAAGCTAAGTAAGTGTACACAGCTATATTTGTGTATGTTTTAGTATAGCTGAGGTATATCTGTGGATGTGCTGTTTGCATTGGTTGTTTATATAAAATGGGATCTTTTGCTTATTCCAGTTGGAGTTCTGGATTTACTAGTATATAATAATTAAATACTGTGCTTTTATGATTATTTATGCAACAATTGAAATTTGATAATCTTTTATACAGTGTTTGATGTCAGGGATCATTTTGTAGAAAAATTTTGCAAGAAAAATATATTTTACTTCAATATTAATTTAATTAGAAATATTGGTTGGGCAAGACCTAAATTTTAATTAAAGAAAGGTGGGTACAAAACCATTTATTTCTTTGGGGGGGCATGTTCCTTCTTATCAATAATAAGAAAATTATTTTAAATTCTTTTTTGAATTATAAATATCATTTTGTTCATTCCTTAAATGGTATTTCTGTAGTTTCCTCATTTCACTGCACAGAAGCTCTTTCAAGACTGTCTCCATTGGTCTTCAAGTCTTGCATGATTATACTTACGACAATGCACCTCAAGTTTGTTCATGTGCAGCAATGCTTATAGAGAGAGCAGCATCTTTGCTATCAGAATTTTTCCACCTGTTCCCTCCCTCAGTCGTAGTTCTCAATATATGTTTTATTGGAAGTCAGAAAGAATATGGAGTGGGATACCTGTGGTTCTGGGTGTCTGCTAATAATAATCTGCACTGCACCAGGGTCACAATGGCTTAGCACAGCATAAACTTCATTAAGAGTTGTATTTTGTACTGAAGCTTCATTAATTTCAATAATTTCATCTCCACACCTGCAGAGGTATTAAAAAAGAAGTAAACACATCAGATTTTCTTCATCTCCCCACTGTCTTACCCATGTGAAGGTATACAGAAAGCAGATTCATGTGGTTGACCTCTAATTCCATCATGGATTAAATCATTATATCTCCCTTCCTGTTGCAGAAAATGGAATGAGAATAAGTTGGATATCAAGGGGGTTTTGATCTAACTGCCTTGTTGCATGCAGCTTTTGAACTTTTGTCATGTTCAGCTATGCACGCTTTGTGTCTATGATCTTTCTGCTGTTTGCAACTCAGCTGCTGCTTCCACCTACACCTTCCTTCCTTTCAAGTTAACACTTCACTCTTCATGTCTTTATGGTCTGCTAGTGTTGTGTAAGGTCAGAAAAGATGTTGTGTTTCTGCTATTGAGAATAACTTCCTAATTGAACAGTTCTTGTGATAAACTATTGTATTCCTGCTGACTGTTAGACTGAATCTCTCCAGACAAAATCCAAATTTGGCCCACCTGGAAACTGAGAGTTCCCTTCTCTACTGCAAATACCCACACACACATCAAGAGACTGACTGAAGGCGCTGATTTGTATCATAAAAACTTTTAAATAGTGATAAGATCATGGTTATTTCAGTTGAAGTTCTAGGCATGTAGAGAGGAGGGTTACAGAGCACCTGAAGTTTAAAAAGCCTTCACTGAAAAATGTGTTTTGTTAAATTCCAAGTATGTTGAACAGTCAGTTGGTCATAAATCTTACCAAGTTAATTTCTACACTCCCACTAAAGCTAATTTTAGCAAATTGTTATTTCTATTGAAATAACAGACAAGATAGAATTTGAGGAGTTTGTGTGGAAGAAAACCAGTGCTCAAAGAAGTCAGAGTATGCCATATGTTTGGTTTTTTCCCAGATAATTTCTCTTTTGGAAATCTCTTCCAGGAAGCATGCTATATGCTTGTGCAAGACCCCCAAAGCTTGCCTAGCCTGGACAAGAGACGATAACTTCACTGAGTTGATATGTATCTGAAAATCCCACATATCCTAAATACACATGCTTATACCCTCAGAACAGCACATGTTTTGAATCCAAAACTCCCAGAAAGCACTATGACTTCCCACCCAAGCAGGTCAAAAAGAAACCTATAAAACAGAGCAATGAAAATCTTGTGTAAAAGACAGACAGACACTGTTTCTCATCCTACCTCAGTCTCCCGTCCATGTGTGCCACTGAGCCTGGTGAGAGGGTGTGGATAAAAATCCCTGAAATGCACTGGAAGGAAGGGATGCTGCATAACCCGATTCCAAGGCCAACACCTGGCTCTGAAAGAACCAATAATAATAAAAGGAGACATGAGAAGCAGCCAAAACAAACCATTGGAGAACCTTTTTTAAAAAACTATCTTAAATTTTACCTTTTTTTTCTATACAAACCAGAACCACATTCTTGTATTTGTGAATGTTTCACATTCAAGATCAGCTGTTGCTCCTACTGTTTTTTTTCTTTTTTCTCTCTTTTTTTTTTTCTTCCCCCTGCCCCCCCCCCCACATGCTTAAAGTGAGTGCACACCAATATTGCTTGTGAGGTTCCATGGTCTGGTTTGCAATTTATTACTGGTTCGTCACAGGCACAATACAATAATAAAGGTTTATTTGGCGAAATTTCTGCCATTACAGAAGTATTCAAATGACTCTGCAAAGAGACAGAATGGGTGGGGAGAGGAGAACAACAAAATTTCAAGAGTAATAGAAAAGCCAAAAAATAAGTGTGGGTAGCTATTGTTTGTTCTGCCTCTTAATCCCATTTCTGTGTTATGTAATACATCTAAAGAACTGGTGAATTTACCCTCCTTGCTCTGGACCATCACTCTGATGTCAGAACCCGTATTGTGTGTTTGGTAAGTTACGTTAACTCACAGAGACCTTGCTTTTTCTGTCTCTTTGATGTTCCAGTATTTAAAAGCTTATTTCATTCTGCAAGTGGTTGCTTATAAATAGATGGTGATGACAGTTGGAGTGGTGAAAGAACTACAAGAAGATGTAGATATGGATTTTATTTCTTTTTAAACCTTTTCAAGAATGAAATGCATGCTTGTATAACTATGGTAAGAGTTGCATAATCTGCCTAATAATGGGTAGTTGTTGCCAAGAGCTTTACTTTTTCACATAAAGGATATGAATGTGACTCTAATTTCTTGGGTGAAGGGAAAAAACAAAGAATGAGTGGTTCTTGAGGACAGATGGTGTTCAAAACTCCTGCTGTTGATAGATAGATAGACTGACAAGGCACCAAGAGTCAATTTAGTGTATTAAAAAATCTTAGTGCAGGAAAAGAATCAGGTTAGTGAGGAAAGACATTCAGAGAGCAAATGAGCAGTGTTTGGTCAATCAGTGCCTTGTTTGCCAGTGGTCAGTTAATTTTAGCACTTACCTTTGTTTAGAGTAACTTCCATTATGACCCTGTCATTGGGCTTTGTAGCGTTTAATGAGAACGCTGCACTTTCTGAACTGAAAGAGCTGTTTTCTTTGGTTATACATGTACTGGAGTTCAGTGACTGACACAACTGGGGTGACAGACAGCTGGAAGCAGAATGAGGTGTGCTGAAGCTTGTCCTGACTGTAAGTGTCAGAAGACCCTTTTTGGCCTGCTAGAAAGAAAAGATAATAAATGGGTTGTGTTCGCGTGCATGTTGTGTGCAGAGACAGAATTTGTGCTGGAAAAAGAGTACATAACCTTGAATTTTTGTAAAGCATCATAATGTGTTAATCCATGCATGGATTCTCCATTCAGTTCCAGGATTTCATCACCTGTTTTTATAAAGAAAAGTTGTACTATATTACTACTACTGTATTGTGCAATAAGTTACATGATACACACATGTACACAAAAGGAGTTTTGCAACTGCTGTAATGGATGCAGGTTTAGAACTCATTCATTGCCCATTTCAGCTTCACTTTCATCTGCCTTTAGGTATCATTCTTTAGGAATCTGGAGTGGGAAAAGGGAGAGGAGCAGTTTCCCACCTTCTTGTAGCCTTCCATCTGCAGCAGCAGCTCCACCAGGAAAGATGGTTTTGACATAGATGCCTATTGGTCCATAAATGCTGTCTTTCCCTCCAACAATGCTGAAGCCCAAACCCTAATTTATGGAAGAAAACCAATGCATGAGAGCCCATGTTCAGTTGTCATAATAGTTCATTTGCAGCTTCTTCTGTGTTATGTACTACACAGGCAGCACTAATCAAGAGAGGAGTAAAATCCATGAAAAAGGTCAACCACATGCCAGCAGTAAAAGCAAATTAAAACTTTGGTACAGTGCCCTTAAGATATGCTTCTTCTTTGTTGTCATCTAATATTTCACTATTGTACATACATAGGAAGGTGTCTAAATTCTTTATTTTTCCCTTGAACCAATAAGCAACCTTGAGAGATTAATTTAGCTGTTTTTCTCCTTCATTTCCTGTCCCACGAGTGAGATTGATTAAAAAAGCCATGTAAGATCTTGATATTACTAACTCATTTCAGACACAGAGATGGAGATCTTGGGGAGATAACTGTATGGTAGAGGATCACAGAGTTATGATTCTTTTTGTAAGTTTAAGCAACGTCAATAGACCTTTGTAGACAGATACTCATCTACTTATTCTTTTCCCTTCCTCCCCTTATGTAAAAGTCAAACACTACCTGTTACCCATAGGAAGGATGTTACAAAACTAATTCATACCTCTCAAAAGCCATTTAATGTCCCTCAAATGAAAATTATTTTGTAAATGATGATGATGATCATGCTTCATTGAATGGTTTCTGAAAGTCATCTTACAGCTTGAATACTATAACTGAAAAGATTATTTATGAAAAAATTCAGGACCTTATTCACTAAGTTCAAAATTGTGTTTAAGTTCATAGCTTCTAAATGCTCCTTTGAAGCATCTTCAGTGACATTACTTCTGTAGATACAACTATCTTCTATCTCCAGACTTTAATGTACTTTTTGCAAATGTTTATTGGGTTTCCTTTCAGATACTTTGTGTTCCTAGTTGCTTTGCTATTCATTCTCAACAGAATTGTCTTTATGGCTCAATTCTGACTTGAAGGGAGCTCTGATGTTACTGTGCTAGTACAACCTATGGATGATGCAGATAGCAGTGAATGTCAGTGTTGTTGTTAGCTTGGTATGGATGTGTTATTAAAATCTGAAGAGTGGGCTTCACAGAGGGATACTTCACAAGGTTATCAAGAAGCAAGTGATGATAGCTAATCACTCCTCACAAAGCTGGGTAATGAATTGGCAACTCATATGTAGCAACCTTAATACCTGAAGTCACTTTCCTGTACTTTGCAGTGTACATTTGTGAAAAGAAGTAGAACTCTATTTTATGGTGAATCAACAGAGCCAGTCTCACCTTCCCTTGTCCTTTCATCAGTACGATGTTTGAGATTACTGAAGCCTGTGACCCACAGGATGTGTGCACTAACTGTGCTGTACTTAGTGATCTAGATGGCCTTGAAATTGCCTGTAAACATATAAAAAAAAATAAAAAACCCAAACACTTTTAATAGAGAACCGGAAAGTTTTGGACATGCATTATGACAAATTGTTTTTTCAAATTTTCCTACTTATTACCACTGGTACTAGAAGTTTTTTACAAATGAAAAGAACAACAACCATGATTCCCTCACTTAAATTGCACAGAACTGATGACCGTGATGAGTAGTCTGGATTTTTATGCTAAATCAGATTTTTTCCACAATATGTTCAGAAATCATTAGCCTGAAGACTGTCTTTAAATATTCAAAACATCTTGCCACTAAGTAACCTTATATTGGGACATACAGAACCTGTTTTGAGCTTTTCCTCAAAAAGCATGAATCTGTACTCACAAAAGTTCTTTGGACTGTGAACTAGCCACCGTATCTGTTTCTTTCTACAGCCCATCCTTTTTGTTTGATTGCCAAGGTGAGCACTTCCTCAGTGCCCATTCTCCCTTCATTCTACAGATAGGGGATTTCTCAACTCCGGCCCCTGAGATTTGATTAATTTTAATGAACCTTGAATTAAATATTTAATGAAAACCTCCTATTTGAACATGGAATTGGGTGTTACAAGCTAATTTAAGCATTGACAAAATTCATTACCTAGAACTAACTATGCATGAAGTTCAGCAGGGCCAGAGTTAATTGTGCTAATTACAAGTCCAAGAGAGTTCAACACATTTTTTTGCGCTGCAAAGTGAAACTAACAGGTGTTGAAGTATGTGGAACTTCAGCCAAAAATTCAGCTTCTGCATATGCCAGAAAATAAGTTTCACTTTTGACCTGAGAACAAGACTATTTATTCAACATGGGATTGGGAATATGATTAAGAGGGAAATGTCTGTGCGATGTAAAACATATACTCTGTAAAGTACAGCTTTGCCAGATCAGTGATTGCCTTTTCTGTTGTGCGTCTTCTGCATCTAAAACCAGAAGCTTTCAAATGTATTTTACTTGTGTGTGGGGGGGGGGCGGGGGGGGGTGTGCATTTCGTATTTCTGCATGTGGTGAGTTACAATACCCAAACCCAGGATGCCACCGATGAGACCTTTGCCAATGGGCAACATCTGCCACAAAGACCTTCAAGCCTAGAGAATCCCTGAGGGTCTGTCTACCTGCATGGGTGGTGTTTGGTTGGGATTTGTGTTACAGTAGTCACCTCCTCACTCCTGTTAAAGCCCTATGTCAGGCTGGGGTGTCCCCAGGGTGAGGAAAAGGCAGAAGAGCAGCAGCGAGTCCCAGCAGCCAGGCCTCAGTCAGGGCTGGAGCTGGCAGCTGAGGGCAAGGAGTTTCACCATAATCTCCCCACTCCAGGCTTGAATCTGGGGATCTTTAGCCATAAACACCTCCTCTACCTTGCCCAGCCTTTGCTCTTCCAGCCCGTGGTGAATCACTTGACCACTGTCTGGATAGCAAGAGATTGTTAGTCTCTCGCCTACATCAACAGAGTTGCTTCACTGTGTCTGATTTGGGTGGATTTACACACACTGTAAAACTTGCTGGGGCAACATGACTGAGAAACTGCTGAAGAAATGGGCTTTGCTGGCACAGAGCCTTTCCTGCTCTCCTCCTTGCAGAGGACGGATGGGGTTAAAAAGTGGCAGAAGCAGAGTGAGGCTTATTCCCTGACAGGGCCTGCAAGGAAGCTAGGTTTTGGAGGGAAAGGGACTGCTACAGTCATCCAGAGATTCTTACTGGAGACAGTTTTGTCTGTTTTTCAGGTGATTTCCTGCAGCACTTACTGGTGTTCTCCCTCCAGAGCAGTCCAACTGTTGGGAAAGAGATTTGCGGCTGGTGTGGAGAGCATGGGGCTGCCCGTCTCTGAAGGGCACAGCTCTCTGGGGTGCCATGCTGTCCATCTCCCCTATCCAGTACGGGTTTATGCCTGTCAGATGTGGGGAGAGAAGTTGTGTTATTACGTGCCAGGCGTTTCAGTGCATTCAATCAGGTAAAAGTTACTTAGTGAAGTTTTTCCTCTTGTATATCTCTTGGTGAAGGGAGTGATGTTTTCAGTGCTGGCCGTGGGGGTATCCGTTAATGTTAAATACAGTAAAAAGCAAATGTTTCCTATATTGTTGGCTTATTTAGAGTACACCTTAAAAAACATAAACTGGAATGCTTATGCACAAAACCTCTGGCTGTAGGATATTGTGAATATAAAAGCCGATGCTTTTTATCAGCAATTCTTGTTAAGGATCCCAGGCTAGACTAGAACAACAGCTGCAGTTTCTTTCAATGCTGCAGTACCATCACACGATGGTGTGCTGTGTGCTCCCCAAATACTACAAGAGAAAAGATTAGTTCTTTGCAACTTACTGGTTGAGTTACTGCGAGTTCGTTGACATGCTGCTTTACTGTGCAGAAAACCATTTTGGATTTCCAAAGGCCTTTCCTTACAGGTTGGCATTTCCTTAAAAAACAAACAAATATAAACCCCTGATGCTATGCAAGAAATTCTTAAAAATAAGATTTCTCTGAATTTGGTTTGCACGAATTCCAGCCAGAGTCAAAAATGGCCACTAATTCTAGCATATAAAAACCTGTAGGTAAAACATTCAGGTTTCTATGTGCACATTTTTAGAACAGTTTGTAAATAAATAAATGATCACATCTGAGTAACTGTTGATGTTAGGAGTAGTTTCTGGATGTACATGATTCCTGAAAAGTCACGCTTCTGTTGTGACATGAGGAATTCAATGATCCTGGGGGAACCACAGTTAAAGGAAGAACATTAGTAAATACAGACAGCATATGGCAGTAGATTGAAATACAGTAAACCTCTAAAGGGGGAGAAGCCCATAAGAGCAGCATCAGAGCATGATCTAGATGTTCCAAAAGCCTGGCTTTAGTAGTACTATTTTGGAGATATCTGGAGAACTAATGAATGATAATTTTCTTCTTCAACAGCAGGTGGAGGTATTGCCAAGTAGCAAAATCCTACCAGGGCTTTCCACTCCCACTCCCCTAGGGAACTCTTCAGAATAAGAAATGCAGAGAGATCCTTAAAGAGGCATTTTGAAAATGATTTTGCATTGTTTCTCTTTCCAAGCTAGCTAGCTTGAAAAGCCATTGTTGTTAACCCCTAATTAATTTGTGCAGGTTTGTCTTGAAATGCACAGTTCACCTGGCTGCCTCTTGGGTGGTATTATGCTACGAAAGCTTAATATAGTTCATTTCTGGACACTTAGGCATTTAAAGGAGAATAAATAAACAAAAACCTTGGCAGAATCCAGCAGACATCTGGGCAAGACAGTTCACTACGGTCCTAGAAAGAGGCACACTCAGACCTGAGAGCAGCTCCTGTCAGGGGTGTTTAGGATTATATTAGAGCTTTCTGCATGGCCCGTTTGTAGATAATAAGCAGAAAGTGCCTTTTTACCATGAATATCGAGATCTGAAGCCAGCAACAAATCTCTGGCTGATCTCTATTGTCTTCAAAGTGGTAAATGTGTGGTAGGGGACTAACTCTGTCCAGTCATCATGCTTGAGTTTCTTCCAGAATTTGCAAGTGAAAAGCCTTTGGTGTCATCTAGTTTGGGGTGGGGATGAGAGGACAAGAACCCTGACAGGAAATGTGTCCAATCCAATGCAATGGAGTCTGTGAAAAATAGATCAAAAGGCTTTTCCATTGAAATATTTGGTGAAAACCTGGGGTTGCTGACCTGTTAACACCGTCTCCTGTGCCCCTGTCTCTGGAGCAGACTAGCTTATAGATCCTATTACCCACAAGGTTATTTCAGTACAGGCTCTGCTCTCTAGCTTCTGGATTCATGGATCTTTCCTTGAATCCACCTCTGTCTTTGCTCAGCTTGCAAATGGAAAATTAACATTGCCAAGCTATGCATTTCTAACAGGAGGGATTGTACAGTCCTTGCTAGAATTTCCCAGGGCCTTGGCCTCCCTGTAGCCTCTGTTTATCTGGGAAAAAGCTATGCTGGAAGTCACCAGAGTCTCACCACAAGAGGTTTGGGGTTTTGTCAGGAAGAGCAAAACCATGCTCTTCTAATGTCTGATGCACAAATTCCCCCTCTCTCTCAAGCAAATGTCAACTCGCCCCACAGTTGCGGGACGGGACCACAACTTTCATGCTTACTTTGCTAGCCATCATGATGTTCACCAGCCGTGTTGTCGGGTGAGCGAGAGATTCAGTCTCCTTGCTGGACAAATCTTTAAGTGATTGTCCATTTAGCGTTAACACTTCATCCCTTGGGCTCAGACAGCCATCCCTTAAAAACAAAAGAAAAAAGGCACATGCTTGCAATACCAGTTTAAAAAGAACAGCCTGGCACTATTGTGCTGTGTCTCACTAACTGAGGAGTCGGCTGCAATCCTCCAATTGCACTGAACAGTGCTGCCACAAGATATCTTGATGTGTGACACAGCCCATCCCTGCTAGGATTTTTTCCTGTTGCTGCTTTGAAACTGGGATTCAAAGCATAGCTTGTCACAGAAAGCTGGTCATGCAAATTCCATGCAGACAAATGGCTCCCTAATAAGCTTGCTGACTCCACGTGTACTGTACCTGTTTGCTGTGCCTCCAGCAGGCACGTGGCTGCCTGTGAAGCCTTTCCAGAGAGATGCACAGTTTGGACTCCTGGAGAGCTTGATTCCTGAGTTGCTGTTCCCTGTGGTTGCACACAGCCTGCAGATGCAGCTGTCCTGATTCAGAAGATGAAAGGTTGCATGAAGGGAATTGTACCAGGGATTTTAAGAGTTACTTACAGTTATCCTGAGCCTTTTTAAGAAATGCAATGTTCTTAGAACCAGGCTGCCTCCAAGGAGAACAGGAACGGGCCTTTAGCACTGTGCAGTTGTGAAAGAATAATTGTATTACACAGTCAGTGTTTAAAAGAAGTTGTTTTCCTTAGGATTTCAGTGGCTTCTGTCTACAAGAGGGAATTATTGGAGTGCCCCTTTGCATGGAGGGGGAAGAGAACAGATAATAGACTTTTCATAGTAAATGGACTATTTTCGCCTACGCTAACTACTGTAAGAAAAGACAGGGAGGAAAATAGATATATGCCAGAAAAGGAAATACTCTGGAAAACAGAAGAGGTCTGAATGGAAAATACGCGTATACAAAACAGCAGAAGCTCCACCCCTGCTGCTGACTTGTTGACTGGGGGAAGGGGAGCAGAGGACTACAGTGCTGGAAGATTCTTTGCCTGTTCCAGCCTGGTTGGGGTTGCTATAGTCTGTGTGTTGCATCTGGAGGACTTGTAAGCATATTTTTAACACAATTATGAATAGTTAACATATGGCCATACAGAAAGAGAATGTCTTAAGTCATATGAGTAAGTAAAGCAAAGAATGGATTGACTAAGCACATGAAGGCACCACATTTGTCTAGCAAATGTACCCCTATGGCACAAATGCGTGAACACAAAAATTCCAGAGGGACGAGGAAAGCTGGAAAAAGTTAGCATGCAATTTCTTTTCCCTTTGCTTAGTAAATCTCCTAATTCAAGTATTCACTTGTTTTGCTCCCAGATGAACCCACCTCCTCTGCCCTCACCAGCCTCTCCATATTCCACATAGTGTAGAGGGCTCTCAGTACATCCTGGATCCAGGTTTGTTCCCAAGAGATTTGTATGACTGGGGTATAGATTTCTTAAGAGGAGGCAAATTTCATGTTAGGACAGGCCACAAAATATAGGAGTGGTCAGCTGTCTGTATTTCTCCTGGGTCTGTTGTCCAGAGTGGCATCAGCTATTTCCAGTAATGTGTAGTCCTCTGACAGCACAAGGAAAGCTGTGTAACCGCCTTCTTCACCATCAGTAGGGCTTCATTTCTGCCCTAAGCAGAGTTCATCCAGCCCTGAAGGTTAGAATCATTAGGCCCTTTCACCACAAATTGATAGGGATCACATCATACCTGACTGACAGCAAGCACAAACTTCAAATTTACAGCAATGTCAATAAAGGTCATTATCTTCCAGGCTGACTGCTGAAGCTTGGCTCTCATTCTGATACCTGTCAGAGTAAATCTAAGGCTGTGAATGAATTAAGCATTTAACATTGAGCCTTAGGCTCACTGCAGGCTGAATTCTGCAGGTAATCCATAAGGGCTATACCTGTATTGACTTACTTGTTAACTCTGTGGGTTTGCTTGCATTCCAGATTGTCTGCTATTAATGAGGAGCGTCTGAATTTTATGAAACCTCTTTTATTCATAGAGTCCTTCTAGTGAGTAACAGGTAAGCATATAAGCACAGACAGAATTCATTTTAAGCCAGTTTGCTTGAACTCTAGTTTTAGAGTTCCTGTATTTACTTTCACCCAATATAAGTATCTTAGGAAATACATACTTGAAATCAGGAGTACATTATGCTCTTATTTATCTTGGGGCAGTGCTTTGAAGATAACAAAATAAAGATTAGAATTCTAATGTGTTAAAATTTCAGATCTTGAGTAGCAAAAAATGTGAGCTACTTTTTCTGTTTATTTTCATTGGTCCTTTGGTTTAGGTATCTGTAAGAAATGTCAGGCCAGATTCTGCAGACACGAAGATTGCAGGGGGTTTCAGTAGGGTAGTGTTCTAAAACATGAGAAATGTAAGATTAGATATTAAAGGTAGGAAATAATTCAGCTGCTTGGCTAAGTATTTTGAGACCTCAGCTGATCATGGATTGGGGCTGTTGTGAAACAATAATTGTATTTAAAAAAAAAGAAATTTTTCCTTTTTGTTGTAGCCAGAGGTCAACGCTAGACTTGCCAACTCCTCTTCTTAGGAACTGTTACTCTTGTGTGCAGCTCCCTTGAAATATCTGTATTTCTTCACAAATACTAGTCAGGCACACACAGACAACTTTGTACAGCTGCTCTCCACACTTCATTTTGTTCTTGATTTTAACTTAATAGCAGGCCTTTTCAGACTGTCCCCAGCTTCTCTCTGTTAAGAGCACAGTTATACTTATGCCCATCCTATAGCTTGTTCCCATTTTACAGCTGCTGTATTCATGGTGTTTGAAAAAAAATCTTCATAATAAATGTCCAAAAGTCTCATCAGTTTCACAGGACATCACAGAGTGCAGTGGGTTTGGCTCTGAGGTTTTTCATTGCAGCACCATGTAAGTCCTTTGGGAAAGTAGATTGTATTTTGTACAAAGGGACACATTCCAGCCTGGAAATTCTGGGTTCTATTGGGATATACATGTGAAAAGTCACCAAATAAAACTGGTATGAATATTCTTTTCAAGAAAAGTAAGTTTCATGTACTTAGAAGGAAAGAAGACGTTACATCCATTGTATGCTGCAGAAAAATCTTGGGAACAATTTTTGTTTACATCTGTAGCCATCTTAGCAAGTTGGGCTAGATTTCACATAAGCTCAGTGTGTCAATCATTTGTGCAATTAATCTATATGAATTACTTTCTTTTTTATTGGTCTGTAAGGACGTGTGGCAAGTATCTGTATGTTGTCAGCATCTGCACTTTCCTGGGTCCTGGATATAGATCACTATATTCACATCCAAGTTATTGCAACATGACAGAAAATTAATAAAAGCTGTTCCTTAGAAAAATAAACATTTGACCAACTCATGTGCCAGCAGTCAATTTGATTTGGGTTTTGTTCTTTAAAAACTCTTATTTCCTGTCTCACTTATTATTTTATGCATAGAAATACTGCTGATGGTTCCAAGAGTAAAGACAGTGTTTATTTTGCATCCTCCTCCTTTTAAAGGGTCCTGCTCATTTTGAGAGGTGGTTTATACCTTTGATGTAGTGAATGCTGAAAATTTGCTAGAATAATGTTGACAGGTTTGGTGTGTGGGCAGGTGGATTCCAGGTCAAACGTGCCTGAATGTTATTAAAACAGGTTTTAATGTATATTTGCTACCAGTGAATAAAATGTCTCTGCTTATAAGGGGTTTTGCTACTGAGCACTTCAAGACTCTGCAGCAACTTGTATCTGCGTTGTAATATCCACTTATCATTGTGAAAACATAATGAAGAAAGTCTGTGGGAGTGCCTTATAAGCCAAATTTTGTCTTTAAACTGAATCTGCTTAGCTGAAAGATGACAATCAGAGGTGGAGTTCAAGAGCCTTTTTTGAATGCATTTTTGTCACAGGTGACAGTAGATTAATTTTTTATGTGTTTAGTTCTGGAAAAGTAATTTGTGTGTCCAGGCCAACTTTCTCTTCCTGCTCCCCTTTTTTATCATGCAAAATGCAAAGCTGCTGAGGATGTTTTTCTATCTGCCATTTAAAAGATTTCTTTTTCCTTCATGTTCTGTTTAGACATTTCTAGCCCTGAGTCCTGTCTCAAAACATCAAATTCCAGATGTTGTTTAGTAATAAGGGTAACCATGGCATCTGTGGAAAACTGACAAACTTTTGTGCACTCTTAACGTAAGACACAGTAGTTAGATTGTCTGAAATGAAGCAAAGTGTTACACAAGGCTAGTTCAAGTAAGGTCTTTGACTCAGTTAACCAAGCATATGACAATGAGCTGATTGACTGCTGTTTTTAAAAAAGGCAAAAAAAAAACCAAAACCAAAAAAGATCTAACAACAGTACAGTAATGAATTTAAATATTTCGTTTTTCTGGCCTACTGACTGAAATGACTGGGATTTCCAAGTGGAAGATTAAGAGGATACAGTCTTTGGGGATTTTCTTCAAAAAGGTTTTTTGGGGTTTTTTTTTTTCTACATCTGTTCTAACAAAGAAAGGGCCAGAGAGTCTCTGGCATGAACTCCACTGATTCTGAGGTACCTTAGCCAATTCCTTGGTCTTCTCAAAATATTTACAGTAGATGCAATTAATTTTCCTAGCAGCGTATTCCCTTTGCAATTAATTGAACGGCAGAAGCTAGAAAGCCTTTGGATGTTGCAAACAGCAGGGCATGGGATTCAGGTTCTGCCCTGGACAGACAATTCAGCATATCAGCTGTTACAGACAGACCTTTTCACCCCTCACCTGGACTTTACTGTGCTTTTCTCCTGCTCCACATTCTGCAGCACACACTGTCTTAATATGACAGCCTTTTTCACAACTTGCTCTGGGGATAACAGAGCCCTGATGTCACAAAAGCAAGAAGGCCAGGAAGAGAAAACAAGTGGGAAAAGGAACATAAATGTCTAAAATGCGGTCTACTCTCCTGGCTTTTTTTTTCTGTCCTGTCCATAAGACTTATGTTTGAGACATTACAGTCTGTTGCCACAACACTTGTCCTGGTACCAAAGGGCCAGCTAACTGGTGTTTGCATAAAGGCCAGTTAATAAAATATATTCCAAGGGAGAAAAATGACCTTTTGGTTTTTTCCTCCTTCAGGCTGAGGGCCAGAGACAAAAAGAAACAAGGATAGAAAAGTGTCTAGAACTGAGTGGAGACATGAAGTCAGATCAGTTTGGATCTAATGTTTATATGGAGTCAAGCCTTCCCTGTTGCAGTTTATTCCAGATGGTATTTCAACCCTGTCACTACCAGCTCTGGCTGGTAACTCTCAGTGCTTCCCTGGGTGTTGGTGGTGCAGGGAAGAGGTAATGAAATGCTTCTTGAAGCAGGTCTCAAACCCAGAAAAGACTGCTGTTCCTTGAAGAACAGGAGCTGATATTACCTTGTCCTGTCTGTTCTCCTTACAAATGGCATCATTTCAGACTTTGTAATGGCATGAGCAGATAAGATCATCTTCCACAGTTTTTGCTGTGTCAGTGTACAAGGTATCAGACACTGCTCATACTTTTTGGGTTTTTTTTTTTCCCTTTGAGGCCACTTGAAGATTGCTGAGTTTGTGAAAAGCAAACTGTGAAGGAGATCTTGTTTGTACGCTGTCAAAGTGGCTTTCCATCTCTGTCCTTACCAGGCTAATTGCACCTTCTCTTCTCCAGGCTGAACAACCTCAAGTCTCTCAGCTTGTCTTCATAGGAGAGGTGCTTTGGCCCTCTGATCATCTTTGTGTCCTCTGGACCTGTTCCAACATCTCCATGTCTGGATGCAGTACTCCAGGTAGGGAATCACCTCTCTTGACCTGCTCGTCATGCTTCTTTTAATGCAGCTCAGGATATGGTTGGCAGACAGACTTAATGGTTGGCTTTCTGGGCTGCAAGTGTACATTGCCAGGTCATGTTGAGCTGCTCACCCATCAAGACCCCCAAGTCCTTCTCAGGGCTTCTCTCAGTCCATTCTGTGCCCAGCCTGAAGTTGTGTTTGGGATTTCCCCGACCCATGTGCAGCACCTTGCTATTGGTCTTGTTGAACTCCATGAGGTTCCCATGGGCCTGCCTCTCAAGGTCCCTTGGCATCCCTCCATGTGTTGACTATACCACACAGTTTGGGGTTATCAGCACATTTCCCAAGTGTATGCTCAATCCCACTGTCCATGTTGCCAATGAAGATGTTAAACAGCCCCAATCTCAATACTGACCCCTGAAGAGCACCACTCAACACTGTCTCCACAGTGAGAGATCCTTTTACCTCTCATTTCTTTACTGTATGTGGTGCCTACTTTCTCAGACTGTTAATGGGACATAGGACTATTCTTTGGGATCCTAAATATTTTGGAACTAGGAAAACATGTCTATAATACATATGCAGAAGTCCTGAAACACTGATTTTCTTATGGCTTATGCAACAGTGAATCCCATGCAATCAGCAGAGGACAGCTCAGAGAGGTACTTAAGTTTTTCAACAGAAGAGAGGAACTAGTATTTGGAATACTGACAGTTCCAGGTTCCCCCTTAGGTCTGGAGAAGAAATGCACAGGGAGCATTAAATCATGCAGCACTTTTAAACATTCTTCTCCCCTTCCAATGTGACAGCAAAATTAAGTTGTTCAGTTCTGTGGGAGTTGTTAGCACTTTTAGTCATGCTTAGGGCTTGTAGGCACTGGAAAGCAGAAGAATAGTGGAATATTCTCAGCAACATCATAGAAAGAATGGAATCAATTTTCTTGAACAAAGGCAAGGATCCTTCAGCTCTGAGTCACACGTCATGAATTTCTGAAGTGTCACATGGAGATGGAGAAAGTGAGTGTTACACTGGGACTTGAAAAATGCCTCTTGGACTCCTTTCTTAGAGAAAGAGGTTTTAATCTTAAGCTCTCTAAGACGTGTGGTACAGGAAGATTGTTCTGACAGTCTCGTGCCATATGGAAGATAGAGATCACTGCTTTCATAATAGAGGGCAAAGCCTCATCAACAGTACAACAGGATAAGGTCAGTGTAGTAGATGTTACCAAAGTTCATCCTATTTAGCATGCTGAGATGAGACTTTAGAATCACTCACTGATCCATGACTCTGAAAGGTATGGAAGGTTAACAAGTAGCTTCTGAAGAGGCTTGTATCCTCTGAGACCTCTGGAGAGGGAATTTAATGTACCCATCGTCTAGAAGGGTAAGAAACCTAAACACTGCTGCGAGGGACTGGGTTGCTGACTAATTTATGGCACCATCCATCCAGGCTCCTGATCCATCCCATTCAGTGACAGCAATACCCCAGCCTAAGAGTGGATTTATACCCTTCGCAGTTATATTTTATCTGCACAATGACATTAGTTATGAGACTTATTTTGTTCCCCAGATCCTCTTGAGCTGCTTGCCAGCTATAAAAGCAAATGATCTAAACTTACAGTCAGCAATGAGATACTGAGTAGTTTCATATGTACGAATCACAACAGTCACTGGAGCTCTGCATGTTTTGGAGGTATGGAAGCAAGTAGTCTGTGGCAGCTGACACACACATAAGAAAGTTTGTTAGAAGGGGTGGGGGTGTCCACAGAGACCAGCTGCTTCTTCACTCACAGAAGGAAATCAGCAGAGTGCACATGAACTGTTTCCAAAAGGGAGGAGGGGGTACGGTTTTGCAGGTGACTGAGTGTATTTTGAGACTTAGGTCAGTGTCACCTATGTTTTCCATCAGAATGTAATAGAAAGGTGGCTTGGTTTTGTCCTCATGCTGGGACTTTGCCAGGGGGCTAAAACACCTCACATCCAGAACTCTGTCCTGCTGCAGTCTTTGCAATATTGGGCTGCATGCTGTGATCGATAGCAAGAAACTCAAGGAGTAAGGGGAGATTCTGATATTCACCACCTCTGTGTCACTGTGTGTTTAGATGTAGTGGTCTAGTTTGGGCCAATTTCTATTGAAGATATGTAAAATAGAATATGTACAAAAGAAACATTTTAGGTGAAAGAATCAGATCTTTCACATGAGCCACTATTTGCACAGGTAAATAAGAGGTGCCAGGACGACATGACCTATACTAAAAGACATCATACTTGCAGTGAGGTCCCTTTTACACATGACAATAACAGGTAGAAAGAAAGTGCAAAATTAGGCTGTGTCACTGAAAGCAAATTCTCTAAATACATCTAAAATATTGTTCAGACTGAAAATATCATATCTTTAGGGTTAACATAGTTGCTTCTTGATTAAAGAATTATGTTGTAATATGAGGCTGTTAAGACATTTTAAATCTTTAGGAAAAAAGTGACATCTTGTTTGAGAGCCATCACTGCCTCCTTCCTGAAACAGAGATTAAGAACATCTTGCTGAATCTCCTGTGTCTTTCATAGTATTAATGTAATTCATACTTGCATAGCTTGTGAGATCTCATAGTATCACACTTTACAGATGTGCTTTACCTTAGTGACTGTTGCATATTTTGAGCTGAATACTATGCTGCAGGTAGAAAGCACCAGCTGTGCACACTGAGTGGCCTGGCGGTCCCTGATTTCAGCAGAACATCAGTCAGCAGAGTGCAACAGCACAGCAGGGCAGCTAATACATTTTCATGCTGTTTATACAGAGCAGGGACACTGCAGCTCACAGGCTCTGAAAAAGCCACGTAGAATCCTATGTTCCTGAGACATAAATTAACCCGCTTAGGAACTACTGCAATGAGAAACATTAGGATATACCACACCAAGTTGCCTACCTTGGTAAATAACTTTCTTCTCATGTTGTTGCAGTTCTCATTTGCTGCCGCTTTGGACTGGACCATGCTGGTGATCACACGCGGAGGGTCAGGTGGGCTGTCTTCAGTCTCTGATGTGTACGGCAGTTGTGTTCTAGGACAGCAGTCAAAATCCTCTTGAACCCAACTGGTAGAGATCTCAAAGGGATCAGGCCATTTCTCATCAGGACTTGACCCATCGTCACTGTTTTTAGCATTGCAAAGTATAAGTGATCTTGAAATGGAGCGGAACTTTCTTGACTTCCTGCTCCCAGCGTTGCTCTTTCGATCCATCTTCAGAGAGCTGGTGGTGCTGCTCTTTTTCCTATCGTTCTCCCATTTATGAGGCATGATACTTTCAATAACTTTATCCGTTTCTCTGGTGCTGAATATCCTCGAGGAAAGGAAGTATAAAAAGTAAGTTGTAATATACCCCACTTTCTCCCACTTAATAACCTACACTACTGAAAAGCTCTAATGAATAAATCGAATCAACAGAGCCTTTCAGTCTGCTAACAGCCACGTGATATCTCATGACTTGCTAATTCTGTTTCTGTGCAGTGCTCTACTAAATTCTCCTTCACCTTTTCATTCTCTTGCCGTGCTCCCCAAGCACAATGGAGTGCTTTTAATAAATGTTTTTGATGCTTCCATTGTGCTGCTTCCTTTGGGCTTCTGCTGAATTTGCATGTTGAAATCCCAAATTGAACAGGAAGGTACTTTAAAAGCATTATTCTACCCTCCTAACGTTATTTGGAAAGAGGAAGCTCCTTCTGAAGTTTGATTCATGAAACCACTGTAATTCAAAGAAGATTAATCAAATTGTTGAGGTTAAGTTCTCTGCCTGGCACATCTGATTTGTAAGTGGTTTAGCAAAAGCAAAACTTAGCTGTGAGAGAATAAGGGATGTCAGGCTGCTATAAAACTCCTACCTTTGCAGACCAGGACTCACTTAAGACTGTGCATTTAACAGTAACAGAGAGATCCAGTGAAGCACTTAAGATGTGAATATCTGATTAGGGAGTGAACTCTATAAAGGAATACAGCTCCAATACATCAATCAGAAAGTGTCCCATTACAGAAATGGTTTGTTTCAGCATATGATTCAGCATACAAAATTAAGAGAAAATTGAAGAAATGCTGTACAATCAAATGTGGCAAAATTTGGAGCGTGTGTAAAATGAGTAAAGTTCTGAGAATGTTAAGGTAACAAAGGGGAGCCTTGTTAAACTCCTTCCTTTTTCTCTTGAAGAGTTTTCTAGAAATATTTTGGCAGGTATGTGTCAGTGCTGAAATTTCAACAAGAGGAAGTCTAAATTAATTATTTTGACTTTTTCCCTTAATTTTTATCATTGTGTTTATTACACAAACTTTCCTCTTCACAGTACCCAACTTACACTGTATGCTGCCATCCTGGGGTAATTCCCCATGGCAACCAAAGGGTTTGCAGAAATCAAAGACACTATAGGTTTTATACACAAAACTGAAAATCAGTGTGATTTGAAGAGCGCTTCTCAAGTATTCTATTTACAGGAAACAGGTGGTTGTGTGTCTATGTTTTGGTTTTGTGGGTTGGTGGGGTCTTTTTTCTTTCCATGCTTCTGTGTAGAATTAGGTAGTAATATATGCACTTTGTACCTGAAATGCCATTGGTGATATAGAAGACACAACAGATTTTTTTAAAGGCTCCTTACAACCCCAATAAACATAGGCCTGCAAGTTCTGACCAAGCCAGATTCACATAATAAATACAATCCAACCTTATAATAAATCTGCAGCATTTTTTTCCCCCTCATACAAATAACCAGGAAAAATAAAACCAGATGATAAACACTTATGTCATCGAGTACTTGTCTAAAGAAGCTATATAGCATTGCTGGAGAAATACATAATTCAGTGTGAATTTGAATTTGTTTTGATTTATAAAAGAAAATAAAAATTGTACATAGCATATTCAGGAGCAGCAAAATGGTCTGACCCTTCATCTCCCAGGGAGAAGAATGTCTATTTGTGCAGTTCTTTCTGCCATTTTTCATAGATGATGTTCCTACAGCCTTCCATCATAACTTCTTTTCCATCATACCAGTCTTAATATTGCTCTGTTCCCTGATACCTCTTTTCCAGAACTAAATTCTTAACACTTCAGAAGCTCGTGCTCTGAAAATGGGAACTCATCAGATTTCCTAGCAGGATACTTCTAGAGCAAAGTTTAAAAGTGTCCAGAGAACACGTGGAGTTCCACAAAGCTGGTGTGCTTTCTGCCCTTCTCCTGTGTGTCTTCGGGATCCTGTTTGCTGCTGTGGGAGAGTCTGACCCCACGGGATAGGAACACTGGAGCCAAAGTCCCAGCCTTCCTCACACTGGTGTGAGGGAAGCTTTCAGGGTCAAACTCAACCAGTGTGTTTTCCATCCCCTTCAATACACAGAACGTTCTACTTTTTTTCTGGTTTCAGAGTAGCCTCTCTTCTTGTGAATTACAAGACTGGCAACCATGGTGTAGCCACAGTGTGGATGAAGAGCTACCCAGCGGTACAGCCACGTTCCCGTCCTGTGATGCAGAGCACACACTGGATAATAGGACGTTGAAGCTTACGTGTAAGGACACAGAGGCCAGAGGGATGGGAAAGGTATGATATGGATGGAGCTCACTTTCACCCATGAACTTTGTGGTTGGCATGGGGTCTTGTTCCTTTAGGCTTAATCTCCCCTCCTGAGCATCTAATTTTCAGAGCCTCTATGAGGTAATTTGTTGTGAAGTAGAGAGATGAAAACTGCTATTTTGAGAACTAAACAGTTGGTGGGGGTGTAATCCAGCATCACAAGTTTTCAATATTTAGTATGTGTTTTTGTTGATTATATTAGTTAAAAGCAAACTGACACTTAGCCCTACTAATATGTAAAGATTTTCAAGGTTTGGAGATTTTGCTTGTTTTTAAAAAAAGGCATGTTTTTGTGTTTTGGAAAGCCTAAAGCTTTAGTCTTCCATAATATATACAAAGCTAATTGCAGTTTTTTAGTTGGGAAATCCCAGCTAACATTCCCAGTATATTAAGAAATTAATTTTGTGAAACTTGATGTTGATTTTTTTTTTTCTCTATGTCTAAATGTAGATTAAAATGCAGTCTGGCTCATTAGACCAGAATGTGGAGCTGAAAAAGCAATAGGCTGGCTAGGATGAGGGGAACTTTGGGAAGTACCTCCCCTCATCACCTGGGTAGGAAACAACAGATCTAGCTTGTTGCAGCTGTGTGGAATGCACATCACTAGAAAGTCTGCAAAGGGGATTGTTGAACCTTCTGTGATTCTGGCAATCGCTATTGGCAACTCAGACCTAAACAATCTTGCCTATCAGGGAAAATTAGAAGAAATGGCACTTTTCATTCAAGGATTTCCATGTTGTAAAATATCAACTGCACTCTTACTTTCTCAACAAGGATTTAACAAAAGCTATTAAGCACATGGGTAAGCAGAGGACTTGATAGCTTAATGGCAAAAATACAGCTCTCTGGAGACTAGCAGGCTAGAATAGAAGATTTAGAGATGAAGAAACACTTTCTTGCTCTGCCTGAAGCTGCTGAGCTTAAGAATGAGCACTGCCATCAGTACTAAATGCTGCAAGAGGGGTGTGCCTGACTGTGCTAAGCATCTGGGATGCAAAGAACACACAGGAGCACCTGTTGAAACAGTGAAGGAAGCATTGTTTTAAGTGCATTCTGCCATCCCTCCTGCAATGCTCCTAGGGATCTTTACCTTGTGCAGAGAGAACATCTCTCTTGCCCTGCTGAATCAGCTATTTCCTCCTCCCCAACCCCCACCAGAGCTTCATGGGCTCTGAGACCAAGTTTAACCCTGAATGACTTACCAGGTATCTTAAAGCAAGCTAATGTTGAGGTGAAAATAAACCCGGTAGACCTGAAGACTTCCAGTTAACTACTTGCTCTAAGTATTAGATCACAGCCCAACTCTTAACTAAGGCAACATCCTTTCCACAACTGCTGATTCAACATTGCATAAGTGACAGAAATATAGAAGGTACCAAAAACAGTCTATAAGTTTTCCAATAAAAATCTCTATAAATGATATTTTACAAAGAAAACAATATCACAAGTGCCAGAGAAGTTTTATGATTCGTTGTCATCTTCCACCAAATTTATTTCAAGGTATTGGTGGCATGGACAATTACTTCAAAGTTAATTCTCCAAACCATTCATCTTTTCCTCCAGTGCACTCACTGCTTGTCATTTTCTCTTGCCATTCTTATACCTCCAGCATGCCTGATGGAAGTTGTCTGTGGTTTGTAATGCAAACCAAATGTTCCTTCTCTGGTTTTGTGTTTTGTTGGTTTGTGTTTTCTTTTTTTTTTTCCCCCAAGCTTTATTTTTCCAGCTTTAAGTCTAAAAAGCCCTAACTCACTCTGTATTCTGCAAACAAAATACATGATTTGAGCTGTGCCCATTTGGTTCAAATTTTTGGTTGGATATTAAACGGAGTATTTACAAGATGCAAATAATTTGGTGTAGCTCCCAGACTGAATGCGAATGCTCTGCTGTTAACCAGACAGTATGAAAGATAGAACTTTTCTTTACTAGCAAGAACAAGATAAGTTTTACATTACCAAGTGCTAACAGCATGATGTCTTGTATACCATTTTAATCTAGATCTTGTCACCTTTGTCAGATTCCTTACTGAGTATTATCATTAGCACTAAACTACTGCAGATATCTAGGATTTCTAGGTAGTAGGAAGAGCCAGAGATTTGGAAGTTTTCTAATAAAGAGTTAGAAACTCACCGAGAGTTGAATATACTATTAAAAAAAATTAAATATTTAAACCCCCTTAATTGTTAAAAAAAAAACCCAAAAGGAGGAACTTACAACAGCGAGGCAGACAAACCTGACTCCTGCAGAAGGCTGTTCCTCTTCATAGGCCTGGCAAAAAAAGACAGAGTGAATAATTGAAAACACACTCTCATTGTGCCACGTGACTCAGTTTCAGTAATTCTGCTCAGTACATTGGAACGGAGCTATTGTTTCCTAATTGAAGAAAATGTCAGCAAGGATAGATAAACAAAAGCAATAGGATGCGGTATCGGGAAGCTGTTTCCAGCAGGCTCTCAGCTACCCAGAGCAGGCAAGACCATTGAAGGGGTTTGTGTCGTTTGGTACTGGTCGTAGGATCCACAAGGTTCAGGCATGTTCAGGCATGGGGGAGGCAATAGGGGCCAGCCAGAATCTGTGCTAATCAAGTGGATTTCCTGCAGGAGGTTGATGGCAAACGTGTTTCTTGGAATTTTTAACAGATATTTTAAGCATTAAGCTAGGAAGAATTCCACGGGCCGCTTCTGCTCCAGGAGCAAAAAATAATAGGGCCCCCTTTGAATGCCAAGCCCTTGTATTGTGCACCATGAAGCGTCATGGTCCCTTTAACCTACCAATTCTTAAATACTCTCCCCTTTATGAGCTAGACTGCAACTTTATGATCCAGCCTGATCAAGTATTTGGAAAATCATTGCTTTTTCCATATAGTATCTGGGAAATTAAAACTTTGCCATGGATTCCCAATTGCCTCATTTACACTTTTCATTTGCTGCAAAGTAAATGGTCCAGTCTATTCTACTATTGTGGTGACACTGTTTGAGCTGCATCTACCATCAAAAGTGGGAGTAGGCAGACACCTTTCTGCCATGTCCCTGGCTTAGCTATTTTTTATCAATCACACACATCATTGTGTCAGTCCCCACCTGTCAACCCTCAGTCCTGCTCACACTGACAAATAACAATCCTACTGCAGAAACCTACTTTCTCTCAGTGAATTTATGTGATAAAGATATAAAGGGAGGGTTTTTTTAATTGATAAATAAAGAAATGTTCCATAACAGAAAGTATCATCTCTGAAACAGTTAAAGTTATTTTACTGAAATAGTCAGGCCTCTTTGGAATGTCCTCACAAACTATAAACTCTATACAGGAAAATGTAAACATTGACTGAATTTTATACCTGGCCCTGTCTGGTCATGGCAATGGCCAACAAGAGAGTGCTCAGACACTTGCTGCCTTCTGCGTTCTGTGGTTTTTGAGGGTCCTGGTTTAATCGGTCTGTCACCAAACTCACAAAAGAGAGAGAGAAATTATAAAATAGGTTTTAAATATTGCACTGAAAAGGTCTCATTTTTAGTGGTCCTGTCACTTGTAGAGGAAACATGGACTGTGAAGACAAGCACCTGTCCCATGAGAAAGATGCATGTACTGGGAGAAACAGTGAAGTGAAACCTCTGCTCTATGTAGGAACCCCAAAATGCTCTGTCCCAGGACAATTGTAGCTGCTTTATAATTTAAGTGCTTACAAAAAAGAAAAGAATTTGACGTGATTTTCCCAAAATTAAGTTTTCAGGATATTAATTCCACAAAGGAAATCTGTTGTAGAGGAAATGGTTTTAACCTGGATAACAATAACATGGGATATTATCCAATTGTTAAATTCTAATCTTGAAGAAGAACCATGATTTGACACCGAGTAGTGTACATCAGGTATCGAGTAGCTTTCCTGGAAAGGAGGAGAAATAGGGAGCTGGTTTTATGTTTTGTGGAGCAGTTCCTCACTGTATTTGGATAGAGAGGACAGTGGCCTTGTATATAAAATGGGGTTTTATAGTGCTAGTACTGTAAAAACGAAGTATCAATGAGGAAGCAAAACCACATACTGTTTAACACTTAACTGTCTTACACACGTGTTTTTGTTTAGCGATAGAGAACTCATTCACACAAAATCCCAACAGCCCCTGAGTTTTGATCCAAACTGATTGAGCTGGAAAGCTCAAAAGCATTGGAAAGCTTTCTTTATTTCTTCCCATTGTCACATGCTATTGCATTTCCTGACTCTGGGCTGAATACTGTAGTCCCTAAGCCACTGGGAGTTTTGCTCATTCAGAATCTGGACCTCTGCCAGGGCCAGCAGCAGAAACATAAATATCACAAGGAGGGGCTGGTTTTTCATGTTGTTTCACTCTAACCTTTTGCAGTTTTTTCCATCTTCTCTGTACAGTAATTGTTCACTGCCCAGTGGTGAACAGAAAAGTATGTTTTTAGAAGCCATAAGTAAAATGAAAGAGAGAGAGAGAGAACCTCTGCTGTGCCTGCCATGTTGCACTAACGGTATGCTTTGATATTGGATACTGTGATCAATCTTCATTACATAGCTCAAAGGTATTGTACCAGGAAAAGGGCAACGAAAACTGATCAGAGGCTGGAATTTTGTATTAAAAGATTGAAATTACGTGGACTCTCCTTTGCAGAAAGGAGCTGCCTTGATAAAGGTTTATGAGATAATAGGCACTAGAAGAAAAATCAGCTGGATTTCTTTACTGCCTTCTCATGTGAGGGAGAGGAAAAGAAGAATGCAGTAAGATGATGAGAAATCAAACAAATAAAAGGAAATACTTGAAACCTAAAGCATAATTAATGTGTGGAACAAGAAGAGAGCAGAAAGCATGAATGCTTTGAAGTAAGCTGGTTTGCCTTTGATTTCAGTGGGACAGAGATTTCACCCCAAGAGGCAAGTTGATGAAAATAATATCTGCAGTCAAAGGGAATAGCATGCAGAAGGGGTAGCAACTTTTGCTTCAGAATAAAAGTCAAACAGTACCATTCACAGCTAGAATGATACTTCTGCCCTGTGATACAGTCCTAGTTACCATAATATGGAGGAATTTTTCTGATATCTGGAGTTAGTGTCTATTGGAAGTGGGAAAAGGAAATAGAGGAGCCATTGAATTTATTATTTTGTGACAGTTTTTTACTTTTACCTGGCTAAACCCAGAATATATCTGGAACCAGAGCAGATACAGGAGCTGATCCTTCTTTTCCCCAAATCATTTTCCTTTACCAAAGGTTTGGATTCTAGAGGACAAATATGTAGACTATTCAGTACTAAATATTTTGCCTGTTGCTACTGGTGATAACCTTTTCCAAAAAGGAGCATATAAATTTAAACAGAACATTAGTACTGGGCAAAGCAAATCTAAGTAATGATGGAACTTAGCCTCCTTCCTGATCTCCACCCAACTCCAAGTATTACTTGTGTTAATAAGAAAGCAAGCCAGTAGTTTGGAGTGTTCTAGTATTTGTCTTGTCCTTACAATGCTCAGCAAACTGAATAATTATTTTTGCCTTAAAAACAGTCACAATTTTCACATTTTACCACATCCAAACAACAGTTATGTTGCACAGGGCAATCTGTCCCCTCATTGCTGCTAAGCCAGGACTGGATTAGTCATCTCTGTTTTGGGTTTCACAACTTTCACTCTGCCATTCTATCCATCAAAACATGGCACGTTGAGTCACCCTACAAGCACAGTTAATCCAGGATCCTTCTCCAGCAATGGCTAACAGCAATCACTTCAGAGGAATTATCAAGAGACAGCTTGCTTTCAGGAAGAGTTTCTTCTGAGTAGTTTATTGGTAAGAGTGGGCTGGCACATTGAGAGCTTTTGTATGCATTCCAAAATTGTTGGAGCTTTTTACATTATGATTGGATAGTCTTGCTTTAGCAGAAGCTACAGCTGCCCCATAATGGATAAGTACTGTATTATGTCAAATTAGGTAAATCTCCTTCTAATTCCTCTCGTCACTTGGTACCTAACTTTTGCCAGGAAGCACAACAAATTTTTTTTTCTTCTACAGATGAAATGAATCCTGTGTAATGTAACTAATTTATCCATTTCTGGCTCTCATTAAGCTTTTGATTTCAAGAGTATCCAGAGGCAATGAGTTTCATGCGTTACATAAAAACGTACTTCCTTGTAATTGTTTTAAATTTGCTGCCTCTAAGATTTATTTGGTTCTTATACTAGAAAAAAACTATCCTGACCCTCAAGTCTCTGTAGAATCCTCTTCTCATTGATCTCCGTACTGATGTCATTCTCTATCTTCTGCATACTTTTATCTTTTCTTCTTCTGCCCCTCCTTTCTCTTGGCTTTGTGCTGCTTTCATATGTTTGCATCTTCTCCTTTTTCTTAAGATCCTTTTTTAAAAATCCACTTCTTATGTGAACTTTATTACCTGTCTCTTTCATAATAGTATCCAGCTCTGCAGCCTTTTAAACTGTCTTCCAGTGAATTGCCTTTCTGTGAGTTAATAAAAGTTCCTAGAACTTGTCTTTTCAAACACGTTCATGTTGCGTGACATGCATGATTACATTGCGTGATTACCAACCTTATTCTGATGTCCTGACTTGTTGCAATGCCTTAGAGATAAGGCATAAAATATTGCTGGCATATATAGTTCCATGGAAGAGGGTCTAATACTAAATGTGCACCCATCAAAATCTATTTTTACATACCCTTGTGAACGTAATCTGGAACTCTCTGAAGAATATGTTACTGTATACATACAATGTCTTATTTGCAGATAAAGTAGCCTATGTGATCTACATAGGTATTGTATTAAGAGCATGTGATTGAAAAATTGCAGCACTATCAGTGTAAGGAGCATCGCCTGCAGCTGTGGTGTGGTACCTGAGGCATAGCAAGAATGGTACGTGTTTCACAAAGTGCTGTGGGTTGTGTTTGCTACTTCAATATTTTTGTACTGGGTGTATAGACTATATGTTGGGCCTAGAGAAACTCTATAGAATATTTGTGTTAGCTGTGAAGAATATAAATATCTGATACTGAGGAAAAGGTCCATCCATTTTTTTTTTTGAAGCCATTGACCAATACACTGTGTATAACTTACTGCAGCACCAGAGCAGTACAAACATTAGTGAGCCTCCTGGTATGGTGTCGTTCTAATTTAAAACAAATATTTTTAAAAGTTATGACTCTACCTCTTCTTTCCACATATCCAGTCACATAATGTTCCTTTTTCATCTGACTTTGCATTCCTCTTGATTTATATTCCCATGAACTCTAGACTGACATAAGGGGCCCTTTACATTGAATGAAAGGAGAATTATCAATTGCCTAAACTATGATTTATCAGGGAAAAAAGTAAAGGGTACAAGAAAAATGAGCTTTCTCTACATACAAAATCACATGAAAAATTTCTCTCTATTTCTCATGACTTCAATATAAAAAGGTGTATTTAGACCAGTCTGCTATTGCATTTTATTGTGCATCTGTGTCGGATTCTGTCAAATTCATAGCTACTGCCTTCTCCTCTACTCCTTGAACAGATAGATATGAATGAATGGAAGTACTGAAAAGGTGAATGTATTTCGTCCATGAGAGTACCCAGTGGCAGCACTTGCTCCATATTTGGCACTCTGGCACAGGCAGCACCCGCTACAGCAGCCTGAGCTCAGTCTCACTGAAGTCAGGGACTTGTTATCCTTTAGCATTTCACAGACAGCACATGTGGTCCTGTCTTGGGTTTTTTGGGTTTTGGTTTTTTGGGGTGGTTTATTGAACTGGGATTTTTTGAAGGGGGCGGGGGAGGGTGATATGTTGTGGAGTTTTTTGGTTTGGGGGGGTTATTTTTAATTAGCATTACCAGTGATGGTGAGGAATTAGGCAATCTTTCCCATGGATATCTATGCCTGATTAAGATTACCACGTTTATAAGCACAGTTGTCATTTCAACTGTAAGGCTTTAGGAACAGCCTTCTGAGTATTTGTCATTCCTGGCAGAGGCAAAGGTACTTAACACAGGCTGCTGCTTAACTCTGCACAAAAATGAGTCTTGAGGACTCTGCATTTCTGCTGCTCTACTTTATCTCTAAGGCTGTGAGAATCAGAACAAAGCTGAGCTAATGGTTTTTATTTGTGGTGTTGAAAATTACAGTATAAAGCTCCAGTGGCAGCTCTCTTGCTCTTAACTACTGTAATACTGTAGCTTTTAGCACTACCTTTAGCTGTAACATATACCACACATGTTACTCACTTGCTTTATTGTTAACAGCAAGATGAGACCAGGTTATTAGTTTTAAACCCAGAAGAAGTGGTTCTAATTACCTAGTCTAACTGATTTGTCAAATAGAAAAAAATAACCTGTAATTCCTGTACTGATGGCAATAACTTCTGTTCCAGGTAAACCATGTATTTTAAAATAAGCACCAAATCTGAACATAAAGACATAATTCTACCAATCTTGAAAACCTGCTGTAATCTCAGATAGATTGTGACACTGGTTAGTTGCCATTTATTTTAAACATTGCTGTGTCTTGATACTCAATTGCTTTTACTCGTGTATTTTTCTAAAAGAGCTTGACTATTACTGTTATGGCACAGTAAAGGCCCATGATTGCTTTCCCAGCATTTTATGTCAATGAGGGGGATCATGGGGTGGAGAGGTGTCATGGAACCTATGGTATGATGTAATATTTGATTTCTTTGGGGAGTTTGTGATGACCTCAGTTTAAACACTGGAAAAATAGCTGTTGGGTCCATAGCGTCTGTAGTCCAAGGCTAACAGGTAGTGAGTAATTAAGGTCCATAGCATTAGGGAGTGGAAGTGATACCTTAATCCATAAGAAATTGATAAAGCTCAGATCACATGTACTATATTTATTTTGCAGCTGATGGGGAGGGGACAAGAGCAGCTATACAATTGGATTGTGTGACAAATTGCCTCCTGATCACATGGCTGCCTCATGAATAGACTGTCTGGGAAGGCTGGCTGGATATGCACAAAAAGTCAGGACACCTGTGAATGTGTAAAACAGCATAGAAACACTTAGGTTGGAAGAGACCTTTAAGATCATTGAGTCCAACCACAGCATAACCCTGCCTAGTCCACATCTAGACCACGTCCTCATGTAAAGGGTCCATGCCATGTCCTACATTAAGCTTGGGCCTGAGGGCAGTCACTGAATGACTCCAGTGCACAGAGAGGTAAAATTTTCCAGTGTCCTTTTTTTCCTATATGCCCATTTTTCATCCAGAGAACATCTAGTCATCTCTCCAGAAGAATTAATACTACAATCTTTGTCTCAGTTTGGATTTCCCAAAAGAAACAGTTTCTTCTGGAATTTAAGTCTCAAGCAATTGCCAAAAATCTTGTTCTAAGACAACCATAGAACAACTGGCATAACCCAGGATTTCCGTTCTGGTTCTTTCTTGTTTCTTCAACATATTTTACACTGATTTCAAATTTTGTCTTTCAAATAATTGAGTGAATCTTTAAAAGACATGACTCAAACTTTCAAGAGGTAAGAATACCCAAACCTTTAGGGGTTAGTTGCATACAAGAAGGGTAGTGTTAAAGTTGGGGGGGAAATTTCTCAATTTCTGGCTAAAACAAGAGACCCTGAATGCACAAAATGGGTAGAAGAAAAATGTTAAAATTTTGAGAATATCAGTTTTGGAATCAACATTAACCTTACCAACCATCTGTAACACCCCACTGACTATGAAGCAGTAACAGTCTGTCCCAGTTCGTTTTCTGACAGAGCGCTGTATTGAGTATGGGGACCTCTTTCCAGCTCTGACAGTGACCTCCTGTTTTGGCCATAGAAAGGTTTACTTTTCCTCACTTCTGAATCCTTGTCCCCATCAATGAAAATGGGCTGAGGCTGTCACCTTCTTTCTTGAATGTGTGGGATGGGGATTTCTCTGATGAAAAGTACCATAAAATGATTAAAGGTAGGAGGGGGTTTAATGGTACAAAGAACAAAACTATTAACCACTACTCTTACAAAAAAGTAAAAATTTGCTGGCATCAAGTAATGATATCTTATGCCAACCCATCCCATAGAATGCAGAATCTGTCACATATAAAGTTTATACTCTATGATAAAGCATGCAAGTTGTTTTACAGTGTACAGTATGTGCCATACTATAACATAGACAGCATAAATGTTATAACCACTGGGCAAATAAAAGCAGCAGATCAAACCATTGGTGCTCTCTAACCACAAAGAGCTGTAAAAATGAAGAGGCCATTGTCTGTTGGGTCAGTCCTTCAGCATAAATGGAAGCAATTTGACAGCCCCACAGCTTTATGTCATCTAATCAGAGCCACAGGCTGTAGGGTAGGGGAAGAGAGGAGAGTTTTGGCCCCACCTCCATCCAGCCTGGCAGCAATCCCCCTGCAGAGGAGCAGCAAGGGGTGCTCCAGAAACCTCTGTGCTCACTGTGTCGGTCTCCCAAGAGGCTGGTCCCCGAGAGGTGTGTGCTCAGCTCAGAACACACCAGCTCCACAACAAATGAGGTTATGCTGGCAATATGGATAATATATCAACAATATATATATAAACTAGCCTGTGTGATTTTCCTGTAGGCTTATACTTTATGAATCAGTTACTAATTATTACCTCATAATAAAGGGTACTATTAAGTGAATAGTGCATTAAAAATGCTGGCAAGGTTTCAAGTCTACAGATGTTATTTATAGTATATGACTAAACAAATACATATCCCTCTGAGGCTGAGACTGGAGCAATTTACTGATTTCCTGTATAGGCTAGTTCGTACAGAGATTCGAGTAAGTAGTGCATTTGGAAGTCTTGCTTGGAACTATGCTCTGAAACTGTAGTAGATAATCATATTAATACTTAATTTTAAAATGGTTTGGAAATGTGTATGTGTTTTCAGAGGATTAGATACTACCCCTGTGCAGATCTGAGAGAGAAATGCTGCTTTTTGTGCATTGCTTCTTTAAAGAATAATACAGTACTTAAAGAAAATAGCCTGCAGGTACACAGCAGGGTTGAAATGAGTAGAAAGGTTAGAAATAATTCTGGGAAAAAATGGACTTAGCACAAGCTAAAAAAAAAAAAAAATCCCTCATCCTTTCCTTTTCATCTGGTTTTGAAAACAATTAATTTCTCTTATTTATGAAGATTAAATGCCAGTCAGAGACATCTTGTAGATTTAAAATGCTTTGGAGTAATGAAGTATTTGATTTGTGATTTTTTTCTTTTATGCCTCATAATATTGCAGGTTTAGAGAGGCCTTCAAAGCTGAAGTAAGCTTACAAACTTATCAAAGTCTCTGCTCCTCTCTACTGGCATTTATATCTGTCAGGAGAAATAGGAGAAATAAACAGCAAGCTAAAAGTGCCCTAAGTTAAGGTACTTCCATGTAGAGCATCTCTGTTTTAAGCCATAGTGTTTATAATTGAACAACAATAATTTATTCAACTTTCTCATACAATTTAAAAACAAAACAGCAATGACAGTAAATAGACAAAAAGAAACACCTCAGTTTTTACCTCTTATCTGTTTACTCTTCTATTTTAAAATCTCATATGAAAACAGTGGAATATCATACATACTGACATGTAAAAACTGCTGACTGTATGATGCCTAAATAATTCACTAGAAAAATATCACTTACCATTGCCAAGTATCTTCTTATTTAAGTCCACTATTATCATGCCTTCTTGGATATGAAACTTGAAGCAGAGACAATTCCCAGTGTGTTAAATACTTGACAAAATAATAAATGCAGTGTAAGTCCACAGTGTTTGGGTATTTGACTGTAACTCCTTAGCATTCAAAGTGACTACTCAATGTAACAACTTTTCCTCTGCAGAAAATGCCTTGCTATTTGCCAGCAAATCTTTAATGCTTTAGATTGGGTATTTCCAACTACCGCCCTACTTGCTAGGCAGATGTGTATAAAAGAGATGTTATTTCACTGAATCAACCACTGAGATCGTAACCCTTTTCCTGTACCACAAACAGAAATGTAAAACCTCAGACTTTCCTTTTGGACTTCTGACTTGTGTCTGTTGTAAGAAAGCAAAACACAACTAGTCTAAGGGCTTATATATGGAAAATGTGTTAAAATGTTTTAGATCATCTCCTTGCAGCTCATTCCTGCAATTCATTGGTTAACTGGCTCCATTCTGTGTTTATGTAGTTGCACGGTACAAATACAACACCTAAACTTCTACCCCAAAGTTGAAATGAATCATTTATTACTTTTTACAGACACATACACCCCCTCCCCCACCAAAAAAAAAAAAAAAGAGAGAGAGAGAAAAGAAAACACACAGTGCTCATTTAACCCAAGTGAGTGAAAACGTCTTTCATAAGGTCTGCAAGGGCTTTGGGAGGTTTTTCTCTGGTGAATACAGTCTGTGTAGTGGAGGGAAGAGTTTTGTCTGAGGATGGCAGAAATCAAGCTAAAGCAAACAGATGCAAACTAGGATCCTTTTGCTGTGTGAAAATAAGATATAGAAAAGGAGGTGGAAATGCTATTAATATCAGATCACTAGAGAGGGATTTGTTGTTTTGGGGAAGTGGATGGCGGCAAGAGGAGGTATTTTTGTGAGGGTTTGTAAGATACTGTTAGTGCTTTGCTCTCTGAAATTACAACCTGCTCAACGTTTATTTATGTCTTTTTTTGTGAGGTAATTACCCTAAATAGATAATATGTAGGTTTTCTATCTTCTGGGTACTTATAAATATTAGTTAATTAAATGTTATAGCCACAGTGGAGAAAGCACAAGAGAAATTATGAGTGAGTGGCATACCAAGAAGAGGAAAACAGGGCTGAGTAGACATTTCCTCTACTCCTTTTTATATACTGCAGATAAAAGGGCTACATGATAAGCCTCTATTCCATAGGATGTACCACCCTGATTTCTGAGAATGGCTGTAGATCCAGTCACTGTCAGAAAGAAGGGACTACAATGGGCAGCCCTTGTCCTCCCTGCCTCCTGGACTTGATGTAGGGACCTCTAGCACACCTCTGAAGGGTGCAGTGTTATTCTGCCTTCGCTCATCATTCTCTCCAGATGGGTATTAGACTAATCAAATCCTAGCCCTAACAGCTTGTTTCAGGACCGCAGCTGGAATCAGCATGTCTAGACTAGCACTGATTTATTCCTGGCTCTCAGACCGATGTGCATGCTACTATTCCATATGCTTCCTGTTAGGGAGGTAATAATGCCATTTCACAGCATAACTTTAATTTTTCTTTTTTCCTCCCCTCTTTATTGTAATTAGAATTTATTTTGCTTATGTGGGATAAAGTCTTGCCCTACTCTGGCCAAGACTGCTGCCAGTTCTGCTGGAACAGAGCAAACTTCCAGACAAACAAAATAAAGTTCACAAAGGAAACAGTTAAATTTTCTGACTGCCTTCACTGTCACAGAAAATGCTAAACACATTTGCAAGTTATATAAAACTGCATCAGTTCATATTTTCCCCTACTGGTTTCACAGCCCAGAACAGCAAAAGGACCTTGTGACATCTCTAGGCTCTCTAGAGTTTAGTAATAAAAATAAAAATCCTCAGCAGAAAACAACACTCCACACCCTCCCACTGCAGGGCAAATGAGTTTCCCATTTTCCTCACTTACCCTCAGACTAAACAATGTCAAATTTACAGATCTGACATCTATTTATAGCAAACACTCTACCCTAGGATCCACAGAGGTCTGTGCATATCATTGTCCATCATCCACAGGACAGCTTTCAACCTGGCACATCAAGTAATAAGGAGAGAAGCCTCCTGTCTTAATTATCTAAGCAATATATGCACTGAGGCAAGCCACAGCCATAAACTGAGTAGTGTGTGTGGGTGTGTTCCTCTGCTCTAAATTAACCTCAGATTTTACATTTTCTCATTTACCAGGAATATTAATTGATAATGTCAACAGCACCATGTGCTTCAATCAGGGACCTGTGGGATACGTGGAAGTGGCTTGCTGCATGGGTGCTGCAGGGGAGGCAAATTCATCGATGTCCAACAGTGCTGACCATCCTGAGGGCAGATGCTGAAGGAATTAATCTGGTGAGCTGTGCCTGCTGGCAGGGGGAAGTGGGTTGAAAAACTGTGTGGGGAGCATTGAGGCAACTGGTGTGACTGTGGAAGCAGTAGAGGGGAGTTCAGAAACGTAACAGCAGGGTCTGAGGGGAAGGAAGGGATCAAAGGAGGAAAGGCCTCAAATTAGGGTGCTAGTCTGGATTTGAGAGAGGGAAAGGATTGGGTAGAATGTATAGGCACCAGCTGTGAGCCCAAGCTGGATAAAATGTGATGCTGGATTAGGCCCTGTGGGCTGGGCTCAGGGGAGAGAGGACTGACCCTTTCCCTTTTCTCTGGAGCAGCAGGGAAATGACATTCAGGCTCAAAAGCAGCTCATCCACAGTCTATATGTCACTTTTCATCTGTTCATCTCAGTAGATGTGACAAAGGGCAGTGGTTCCTGCTATCCTTGTTTACAAACTGGTGAACTGAGAAGAAGGTGTCACGGTTCTGACACCCTTTAAAGATATTTTACTTTATAGAAGTTTATTTTCATCCCTAAATCCCTTTTAATTCCCTTTTCTAGGCAATTCCTATTTCTTTTAAGACAGTGAATACAAAATAAACTGATCTTAAAACGAAGAATGCTTGATCAATGTATTTGGTGGTATTGTTATAATTTCCACTATAATTCTCCAATCAATCTTTAATATAGCCTGACATCTTGTTTGCTTTTTTGACCACTACTGCACACTGAGTAGAAGTTTCCATTAAACTGTCCACAGTAACGCCTTGAGCTTTTTCTTGAGTGATTTTGCAAACCATCAGTGTATATGAATAGTTCAAATTGTTCCTTTCAATGCACATTACCTCACACTTACCTACATTAAATATAAGCTGTCATCTTGTCCAGCCCTTTCTTTTAGGGTTGGTTTGGTTTGTTTTTTTAAAGTTACAGCTTTTCTAAACAATCACATATCATTTCCCAATTATGCTGTCTTTGCTATTGCGTGCTTGCTTTCCAAATGAATAGTAAATACATTAAATTAACCCCAGTTTTGGTGTAGGTCTTGGAATCTCCCCTTGTCAATATCCTTCCTGACTGAAAATAACCATTTACTTAGATTTTTTTATTTGGTCTTCACTTCTGAGTCATAATCTTTTTCTTAGTCCTCAGCTGTGCTTTGCCCTTAAATACCTTATGACATTTAAAATATATAGCTAGGTTATACCTCTAAAATTCTACTTTTATCCATTGTTCAAATATCTTTAATAAAGAATTTAGTGTAAATCGGCGGTTAAAACTGTATATGAGCAATTGCAGCCAGACTAGCTATAGGCAAAACTAGCATTTACCTAGCACAGAATAGCAGAAGAAAGAAAATCACAATCTCAGTGCATGAGAGCCCCTTCCAGTCTCCCAAGAGCAGTGTGGAGTAATTCACTAACAGCTGAATTCCGTAAAGCAGCTCCCAGGTGTTCTCAGCCCAACTGCTGAGCTCAAGCATGTTGTTTTGTGCATCCAATCTCACTTCTCCATCTTGACCCCCGACTTCTTCGACTCTGGGGGAACTGCTTGTCTCTGACTGCTCAAGCAAAAAGAAAGGAAGGGGGGGTTGGACGATGCAATTCTTTTCTCCAGCTTGCTGCAGGCCACCCACCCTCACTGTAGCCTTGGATGCAGCCTTGAAAATGGATGTGTGTGCCAAAAAGCATCCTTACTACCGAAAAAAGCATTAAACAAGCCACTCTATGTCCAATTTTGGCATCTGCTCTGTTTAGCACAGATGTTAACAAGGTGGGAAGAGTTCAGAAAACAAGCATTAGAAGTCTGAGAAGCATGTTTTGCAGTAAGAGACTAAAGAATTTGTTTCATTTTATTCCAGCAGATTGTTGCAATGTGATTTCTTCACTGTGTACATACCTTCGTAAGACAGAAATCAGAGGACTGGGATGTGAAGGCAGATGCATTTGAACCAGAAATGTGTTTAAATGGTTTATCATTAAGGTAATTAAAACTTTCTGGAATATTTATTCTGCTCTATGCAATTTACCACAGCAGAAGCATAGTGTTTTGGGCATAGGGGACAATCTCATTTTAATGGTTAAACACTTATGTAACCAATTTGGGGAGCTATGTTTCTGTTTAAGTTCTTTTTTAAAAAGCCTGCCCAGCCATTCATATTTGTCATTAATGTTCTGGACTGTAAGAGTGTCATTGAGTAATTGGTAACGCAGATTCACCTCACTAATGGTTAGTTTTCTTTCCCAAAGTGAAGTTGTTAATTATAACTTATTAGGTGTTGCCCTGATTGTACTCAGCATGCAAACATGACATAGGTTAATGAATTTTGTAACATAAATCCAATACACTTTTTATTCCATAAGCAGTGGCTTTATCACACCTGGATCATCTTACAGTAACAGGGACTCTGTGAGGCAGGCTGTTAGGTTTTTTTTAGCTGTGGCAAAGATTTGGGGTTTTGATCTCTGAAACACTCTTTGAAAACAACACATAACTTCATAGGCTAGTGTTGAAGACTGTAACTATGGCTATATTTGACTATTAAATTGTAAAGCTGATCATTGTTTATTTCTGTAGGGAAAATAACCTATGTCCACTTGTAGAACCTTAATGTAACATTGGATTCTCCCCAGGCACAGATAGCTTTGAAAGTTTAAACATATTTTGAACAGCTTTAGTTCACATTCTTTTTCTCTGTAATTTTGTTTTCATGGATGATTTTCCAAACTCTTTAAGAACTCTTTTCATTGCCTACCAGTTCAATTTCCACTTCATTGTCCCACTGTCAGGAAGTCTTCTAGCCAGTGATGCTGTTAGGTTGCAGGGATGAGAACTCTAGGTGATGAATATTCTCTTCGTGACCATTACACAGGAGGATTGTGCTCACTTAATTACGCTGTTCATTTGGAAAAATTGCTGCCCTGCCCTAGCATGTTAATAATTTCTTTCATAGAAGAGCTTCACATACATTCGAAAAGTCATTATTGTGCATTTATACCAGTTGTGACAACATCTTTCCTTACAATGTGAAACTTGCACTATTGCAAAAAAACCTAAAATTGCTATAGGGCACCTGGGCTGACCAAAAAATCTTCAGCACCCGTTGGCTTATATGTAAAACTTAACTTCTAAAACCAAACAGCTAACGGTTATGTCATGCAGCAGGCCAAATATGTGGCATAAATTGACTTTGCCTCAGTTCTTTCTGTGATGAATGAATGTTCTGTTCTCAGAAATAATTGCTTAGATGAAAAGGTTGCACACATCAACCATATAATGCAAATGGTTACTCCCCAAATCCTCGTTAAGCTAATTTCATAGGAAGCAGGAATTTGTGTTGGTGTTTCTGAATGCTGTATAAAGCCCAGTGTTCAGTAGAAACCGTTCACCAGTCCGAAGTGTGATACTGTTTAAAATCAGTTAGCACTTTAGGACAAAATTCCATAGCCGCCTAACATGGCACAATCAGTTGATATATAGTTAGATATTAATTAGAATTAGAATGGAACAGAGGAAAATGTTGAATTACAAGTACTTCTGAAAGCATTCAAAAAACAGTGAGAACACGAAGATACGTTGTATCAAAGGGCATGTATTGTAATTATTGACACAGCTACGTGGATCCCTTTTAAACAAACTGGGGTTTGTGTCTGAAGAAGTGATATGGGGAAAAGAGGGTAGATCCAGAGCATTTCTGCCCAGATAAATTGATAATGTGATCAAAATTGATGACTCTATTAATTCAGCCTGTGAAATTTGGTGGTGTTTGAGACCAAATACATGCAGACAAACTTAATGCTAAATTTTAGAATTCCAAGACACTTAAGAACAATTATAACATTTTCTTTGTAATGTTTCTGTGTTGTTCTTACAAGGACCTAATAAACATATACAAAATATTGTTTAGTATTAAAGGCACATGTTGATTGGCAAAGTGCAGAATTATCATCAGCATTATCTGTATCAGCTAGGGAAATAGTCTTATCTTTGAAACAGTGAATGGAGGCCACAGTTAACTGCATTGTCTACTACAGGTTCATATGCAGAACTTCTCCTTTATCCTCACTGGCTTCCCATCTCCAGGCAATAAGGCAGGAGACACTCTTTAGTGGCTTTTCAAGCTGCTCATTCTGTTAAAGAGTTTGACTGCTGATGGATTCAACTATGCTTGCTTGGGACTCCCAAAAAGCATTTCATCAATACCACAGCATCCTGCTCAAATTATTAAGATTTGTTTGACTTACGGTCTAATAATGTTTTATCAGCTATAAATATTTCTGCACAATATGATGACTTCTGCCAGAATTCATGGTTTGATCCAAAACTGATGTTTCAATAAGAAAATTTTGAAGAACAAGTTTCAACTCTCCTTTTGGCAGCAAATTCAGAAAACTCATTAAAATAGATTAGAACCTTATTACAGAAGTTATGCCACCAAGGTTAAAAGTTGCTTTGGTTGTAACTATGGATTCTTGACCACACAGACAAGTCATCTAGGATTCTCCTCAAGGTGTTCTTAAAAAGATTTATTTCACAGACTGTTTTAGGAGGAGCAAAGAACACAGAACTCATAAATTGGCCCATCTCTAAGAAACTTCTTAATTGCTTTGTGAGACTGAGTAGAACCTGAAGTCAGCTGGATTTGAGGACATAATTGTACAGCAAGCAGGAAGGGGAGTGGTGGCAGATAAGAAAAAAAGTGGGCCTGATGAAGTAGTAAGTGTGCTATTCTGGATTACTGCACGATGCCTTGGAGCCATTTATAATCAGGTCCTGAATATGCCCCAACCACATAAGTTTACACTGAAAGAAATAATTAGTTCAAGTAGTTTCAAAAAAACCCAATTAATATTTTTAGATGAGGAAAGATTGTTCTCCATCCAGTGAACTACATGTTATTTCTGTGTCAGCACTAAAGCACCTAGCATGTGTGTTTATGGCGCCAATTCATTTTTATTTCTAGTGTATACATACATATATGTATATACATGTATATTTATATAGCAAAATATGCCTCTTTTCATGGTCAGTTAAATTCACTGGTTATTGGCTAGACTATAATACATCTTGGGTGTTCTGGCAAACCTAATGCTGCCAAAGTTGTCAGCAAAAAGACCGGAAAAGCTGATGAACCTTAAACTTTTCCCCAAACAACTGCTCAGTTGTTTCTTCAGGATATAGAAGAGGCAGAAAGCCCAAGCAAGAGGAGTGGTAGGAAACCAGGGAGGAAGGATAGAAATTGCTGTCTGATGTGGAATTCACAAACTGCTGTGTTTAATCTTTTAGAGACCCTGTAACAATAATCCATGCTAATCAGCGTTTTAGGAGTTTTGCCTATAAAAAAAAAGTTAACTCATCGTTTAATTCAGTGTTTTTATTTATTCACTAGTTTCTTCTTTTCATTTTGCTTTGGGTCTTAATGATTTTGTAAATTCTACAGGTAACATTTTCAGAAAGAGTTAAAAGCCATTTTTGAAAATTACTTTCTTGGTCAGACTAAGATCTCCAAAGATATGTACAACCTAACTCCTAGGAGCTTCAACACGAACAAGCTGCACAAACAGCTCTTCAGTTTCTCGGGGCTGGTGTCACTTTTGCAAATGGGACTTAGGCTAACAGTTGGCAAGGTATTTTTAACTAGCATGCCATATAATTAAATAACTAAATATATACATATAAAAAAAAATACCATCATGTATAATTCTTATTCCCATCTGTGGGTTTTTCAGACCCACAGGGACAGCGCTGTGGTTTGTGGGCTCTTCTCCTAGCAACTCCTATTAACGTCAGAATTACTTGGGCAGCTGCATCTTCATACCCCGCACCAAGAGTTTACTATTTAGTGCTTTTTTATCTGTAGATTTCATATTCCTGTATCGCTGGCTATTTGCACCAGGTCTACTTCAATTTCTTGTCATCTTACAACCACTTTTAACAACAGTTTTATGCCATTTCTTATTGAAATTCTCTGCTGTAGTTGTTTGTGTTTGGGGAAAAAAGATGAAGATATGGTCCCTGCCCCAAGGAGCCTCTAATTAAAGAAAGACCAGCATTATAGAAACTTGTATGCTTGCTGGCTTGTAACTGGATGGTCTGTTTAGTTTTGTTTTGACGTACTGTACAAAGTAGCATTTAACAGATGTTGGGAAATTAGCTCTTGGAGCTTGTCATATAAACATACAGCAGAGATGCATGTGCATAAATTAATTTCATCATCAAATGTGGGTATTAATGTCATCAGGCATTTTTTAATGTTTTTGCATATTCTACTATGCTTTGAGTCATCTTTGCCAAAAATATAGAAGCTTCTCAAGAGAAAGCTCACTAACTGTTGTAGCAATGCTTTCTAGTGCAGTACTGCTGAGATTGTTCTCTTCCACAAAAGACATTGCCGTGTACAAGTCCACCAGTGAAAGTAATGAAGTGTCAGTTGTTTAATTATATACCCTTCATATACAGTGTTGGCAAAAAAGCCCCAAACCCACACAAACCAAAATGGGCGAGTCTCCCTTGGTCTTTCTGAAAAGCTGTCCCTCTCATTCCAAGTAATGCTATAACCTGTCATGCAAATCATGTAGTTGGCATTATTATGGCTGCTCATATCTCTGATGAAATAGCACACACCCAGCAAGGTGACAGGTCTTTCCATTCCTCCTCTTACCCAGGAAATACAATATTGCAGATTAGATTCCAGGATGAAGTTAAACCAGCATGAAGAGGAGACCTAGCAAACTGTGGCTTGCCCCTCTCTATACTGCATACAGGCAGAGAAATAAGGCAGGTCAGGCAGAGAATGGAGGTAAGACTTGGGACAAAGTCTAAACCAGAAGAGAGGTGTAGCTGACAAAATGACGTAGAGATTTCCCAATTTCCACTTGTGTTTAATGTATTTTGCATTTCACATCTGTATTTTTATTTTGTGGCCCCCTGGCTTAGTTTTAATGCATTAAAAAGTCCTAAGTTTTTCTAAAGCAATAACTGTGCTTTTAAAAGAGTAGGTCTTTCTTCCTCTCCTCTGCCCAATTTACAACAGACGTGCAATATTAATTTAGGGTGAGCAGGCACACATGTTATCAAAATCACCCTCCTACCTGCCAACTCCACCAAATTTTCCAGTGCTTGGGTATTTTCTTCCACTGATGTGTGGAATTTCTTATTGTAATGTTCTCTTAGCTTTCCTTTTCTTTTTTCTTCAGATGTTTTATCCAGTTACTAAACCTGCACATGGCCTCCTCTGATCAGTTGTCTGAACTAAAACAATACTTCATGGCAATCACTGAGAAGAAAAGCAGGCTCTGCAGATACTGATGTGATTAGTGTGAGGGGCCAGGGGCTTGTGCTGAGTGCTAGAAGAGCACTTTATAACCACGGCAAATCAGAAAGCTTAGGCTAGATGGCAGAGGAGAGTGATGGGCTGAGGAGAAATGATGTGAAATATGAGCTGGGGAAGCATGCAAAAGAGAGGGAAAGTGAAAAGACATTTAAAACTGGATTTCCATTTTCCCGTGTTAGTGGTGTGTAAGGTTACTAGGAGGATGATGCATTTTATTGCTGACTTGGAAATATCTGTGCTTTTTTACTTCAATATTGTGCTGCTAACACGTATCTGCACAGCAAAATGTGTAGCTGTGAGTCCTCCCTGCACCTCAGGACTATGAAAAGCTGTATTAGTGGAGCACTAAATCTGAACTAATGCACTCTGTCCATCAGCAAGGACTAATAGCTGAGCATCAGCCTCATGCTAACAGCTTTTGAGCTGCCTGGAATGGAGGCAAAGTGAGTTTTATCTTCCCACAATAGAGCTATCCATATTGGGTCTAATTTGGAAGAAGCATTAGAAGCTTTCTTTAATACATGATTTTGCTTTCCATTGGTATATGTCAAATTGCTTTGCAAACAAGGCAAGCATCACTCTCCATATTTCATGATACACAGTACCAACCCTTAGCTACACAATGGTCAGGTCTGGAGCACGGTTTGGATCTCCCATTACCCTAACCACCAGACTGTGTTGTCTCTAACTGGCAGTCACAGGATTGTTCAGATTCTGTGTTAATATTCAGTCCCATAATCCTTTTTATTAGATCCTGTGTTTATCAATAAGTGTCCATAGTGGCCACATTAGAAACTCTGCAGTGCATTCTATGTGGCCTAAGTTTTTCTAGCTTAATACCTAGAAAATCAAAGCAGAATTATGTCAGTCTATTGTGAAAATGTGCAGAATTTTAATCTCTGTAAGTTGAGGTAATATTAATGCATCTATGAAATGATATATAGGTCATCACATATCAGGTTTCATATCTTTACACAGAAAGTGAAAGAAAAAGCTCCTAAAGATCTCCTGAAAGTATGTTTTGGTTACAACTAATAATGTTCCAATTAGATTTAAGAAGTTCTTTGTATGCAAGACACAACATACTCCGTTCTTCTATCTACTGTTGCTGCTTAACTTTATTTTCCAAAAACCTGATAAAATATTAATGATGTTTAGCTCAGAATTCAAGCCTGATTTAACTTGGTTAGCTTTTGTCACATTGTACCAGGGACATATTTGGATTTAAACATTTCAGGTAGTTTTTCATATTTTACAGCAATAACTGTGCTGTTTAGAAAAATGTGGTGCCATCATGTGGACAATCTTAAGAAGCGTGAAGAACTTTTTAAAAGTAAAACTAGGTAACAGATAAAGAGATCTGCATTTGATAGCCCAAATCAGTTGAATTATAATTATGTAATGTGTAAGAAGCCTTGCAGAAACCTGTGGGTTTAAAATTGTGTTGGATAAGAAGAAGAACTGATAATGGAGTCAGGATTCTTTGATTCAATCCTGTTAATTTTCCAACAGCTTGGAAAGTCCATTCCCATGCGAGTGGGCTGATCAAAACACATACAAGTCTCCAAGCCACTTTTAATCAGCCCCTAATTCCAGCATTGCCCACTTCTGTACTCATTTCTGTATCTGTTTATCTCTGGTTTTCCTCTAAGACTTTACAAAGCTTGTTTTTGTGCAGCCTGTGTTGCTTTTCTCCCACACAAATGCGCACAAGCTCACACAACCGCTCTTATCCATAATATTAACGGGCCAAAGCATCTGCCCACACAGTTCTCATTCTTGTCTGAGTTCACATGAAGCTTTGTTTCACCAATAGTTTTGCTTTTTTCTAACATTTAACCCTGAGGAAAGACACTTTGCCAGGTTGGAAATGGCTATCCCAAAAAAATGTCCACAGTGGTCAAATTAGAAACACTGCAGTGCACTCATGAAGCCTAAGTTTTTCTAGTTTAATACCTACAAAATCAAAGCAGAATTATGTCAGTCTAAATGTGCAGAATTTTAATCTCTGTAAACTGGAGAAGTGACAGTATCTCTATAAATAAATGTGCATGTTTTGCCACATGTCAGGTTTCCTATCTTTACATAGAACGTGAAAGGCAAAATGAAAGAAAATGTTGCCAATTCCCTCTACAATACCACACCTGCAACAGACGGGATTCAAAAACTGTTCTCTGTGATATGCTCCCTCAAAGCAAACCTGCATGTCACAGAGCTGCAATCTCTCTCCTGCTCTGAGCCCCTGTATGTCAAGTCCTCGTTGGCCTATTCCACAGTTTGCTCATCTAATTTATACTGAATGAAGGCAGGAACTTTTCAAGCCCATTGTCAAGGCTTTAAACAGATAGTGGGTCAGGGACAGAGATTGAAGACCCAAAATGTTTGGATCGGTCCCCTGTTTTGTGAAAGTGAAAGTTCAGTAGCTTTGTTTTGGTAAAACTTAAGAAGTCTTACCTGACCTTTATGAACGCTGAAGACCTTGGGAATCTTTTTGAGAGTGGAGATTTATGTAGTGTTTTAATCAGAAATTGACTGAATTTGTGCAGAAAGAGCCTGCTCTTGGGGTACAGTAAGAAAGGGAGTATGTATGCATTAACTGAATGGATATAATGGAATGCCATATATTAAGAAGATTCTCCGTGATGCTGTTTCAGCTTCCATATAAAGACAGGTAACTACGAAGTAATGACATCTCTTTTCCATGTATTTGCATCTCATGCTTGGTTGCTTTTGTTGTGTAAGAAAACCATTCTTGGGCCATTTTTTTTTCATGAGGATTTTCTGGTTTTTAATTAGGTATGAACATAGACTACAATCTTTTTCTTTTTGGATAAACTTACAGTGCCTCTTATTCTTTCTCTACTTGGCATTTAGTTTCATGAGATTTGTGGGGGCTTAATTTTCTCTGACAATTTTTCCTCATACTTGGTAGAAATGATTTTGGATTGAAAAATTCTGAGGGTAGGAGACAAATGGAATACAGTGACATATGGATAAAGCTGTCAGGATTCTCTAGGCTGTGTCATCGTGCTTAAGTTCTTGATTGCTTGGCATTTAAATATATAGAATATATGGACAAAGGTAAAAAAAAAATTATGTAACTTTTAATTAATTCCCATAAATCTGAAACCAATCTTGAAACAGAGACACCTCACTTGTGATTTTTTTTTAATACTTAGCAACATTGTGCTAAACAGTGTGGACTAAACGTAACAACTGAATTTCTTTTAGATGAACTTTAAACATCTTAGTCCCCCATGACAGCTTGCATGAGTTTGGTTTTCAGTGTTCTGGAAAGTGTACACTTAAAAGGGTGTGACACTGCTTTGGTTTTGGAAGCATTGGTTAAATACACTCTGATGGCCATTAAGGTAGTGAAAATATATTAGATTTCCTGGATTCTGACATCTGTGCTATCAGTGAACATGAAAATGGGAAAATGAACCCTTACCAATTCATGAATTTTTGATGTTGTGCATGGATCATCAAATTTCATTAGTTTTTGCCCACTGTATAACCTTGATGAGTAAATGAGATATGCAGCATTTCCAGACCATCCAGGGAGGTGACTGTCCTGCTCCACACTGCACTGGTGTAAGCTTACCTTGGGTACTGTGTGCAGTTTTGGTTGCCACAGTACCAGAGGGACATGAAATTATTGGAGACTGTTCAGAGGAGGGCAACGACAATAGTGATGGGTTTGCAAGGGAAGTCTTAGGGGGAGAGGCTGAAGTCCCTTGGTTTCTTCATCCAGGAGGAAGCTGAGGGGAGACCTCATCGTGGTCTGTGGCTTCCTGACAAAGGGGGAGCAAAGGGGCAGGCACTGATCTCTCTTTGGCGGCCAGGGATAGAACCTGAGGGAACAGCATGAAGCTGCGACAGGGGAGGTTTAGGTTGGATATTAGGAAGACGCTCTTTACTGAGAGGGTGGTCAGGCACTGGAACGGGCTCCCCAGGGAACTGGTCACAGCACCGAGCCTGGCTGAGTTCAAGAAGTGTCTGGATGATGCTCTCAGTCCCATGCTCTGACTTGGCTCCTGTGTGGATCCCTGCCAACTCTGGAGATTCTATGATTCTATGACTCTAATGATAGACTTTCATTTCCATTTTTAAAACAAACACCTCTACAACTAAAATCTAAACAGAAAAAAAAAAAACCCAAAAGTCAGAATCTTCTCAATCTTTTTCTGGAGTCTGAAATTTTTATATTCTATGTCTCTTCACAAAACTCGTTCTTTCTGATCCCCCCTGGGTGAGGGATGGGTCTATCAATCATTGTACCACCCTCATCACTGGGATTTGCTGTAACTATTAGCCAGTAATTCTTATCTTCTTCAGCTTTATGGGAGTCCAGATAAGTGTGACAAATTACTTCGTATTCTTTTCCAAAATAAGACCTGCAAAGTCAAAGAAAAAGGGATGGGCAGGAGAATTAATATGGACATAAATTCAGCAGATCTATATGATTTGTAGATTGTTCAACGTGTTTTCCCATTTCTCTTGGCATATTCAAAATATCACTAACCAATTCCAAATATTAAACACTCACAAGAAACACAATAACCCACTTTGTTTCTCTGAATAATTTAGGAAATTGAAATCAAAGAGAAATGCCACCTTTCTGGCTTCAGAGCTAAAGCGGCCCCATCAGTATAAGGCACCAATTCACTGACTCTGTATGTATGAGCTTGCTAAGTTCTCATCACCATTTTGTTTGGAAGCAACTCCTTAACAATGTTTAATCAGTATTCATTTAATGCATGCAACTTGAACTGTTGGATTAACTTCAATTTGTTGAGAGATTGGTTTATATGGACGTGAGCAATGTACGATTTATGTAGTGTGTTTTGATCTAATTCTCATGCTCACACATTTCTTAGTGTACCATTTTTCCTTCAAAAAAAATCACAAACTGTAATTGCTCAAGACATTCAAAGGGAGACCCACCAAGAAACTAGGGAAGGCTAGAAGCATGATATGATATGTATTTAAAAAAGACTGAACTGATTGTCTGCAGCATCTCAGTGGCACATATTACAGCCCAGAAATAAAGGAAAGGAGAATGTGCATTCTCTGTTCTTTTCCATTTCCTCAGTGTGTTCCTAAAGTAACTATCTTGCTTTTTACAGTAATTCTTGATGTTAGCACATCATTATGCACATCCCTGCCAGTTACAGATTATTCTTACCTTGTCCAAAAGTTTCTTGGAACAGCTAAGCTCCGATTAGTATGGCAATGAGTAATAATAATTTCAGAGTTTGCCTGGAAAAAAAAAAACAAGGGAAGACAATAGACATACTTGATAGACATTTTACAGTAATTTTAACTTTTCTTATTCAGAATAAATGCTTTATTTACTGCTTAATGTAAGCCTGCATTGCTCTGTATCACTTTGAGACTTCTGTACATTGATAGTGAGATATTTTATACCCTATCAGTTCTCAACACAACTGTCTTAACGGCTAAGACCAGCCAAATGCTCAGCCCTCAGGTCAGAAAAATTCTGTCCAAATGTCCTGTCTCCATTCCATTCTACTCCCTTCTGCTGGCCACTATAAAAAGAATTTAAAAATTTAAAAAAATTGAAAAGAAAGCAAGTAGTAAGAGTTATTCCAGTGGCCTGTGCATCAGGCTAATTCTCCTTACAGTTTATGCTTGCCACATGAGAGACACAGATGGCTTGGGGACACAGCCTAGACATTTATATTTTACCCATTTGCAATTTCTTATGTATAACACAAGTATTTTTTTATTCACCTCCATTTACCAATACTGTGAATAAAGAATGTTGTCTTTGACAATTACATGATTTTGACTGCATTTATTAGTGAGCTGATTCTATGTAAATGAGTCACAGTTCAAGGCTGCAGAGGAACAGTTATATTGGTGATATTTTGCTATACACCCAGCGCTTCGGGAAGTCTCGCAGTTATGTGGAACAGCAAAATACTGCATCTCCTTAGTGTATTTACAGAAGGTTTAAAACCACATATGGAAAAGCATCCACATACTCAGATGCCTTTATAAATTTGTAAATTTAACGTAAATTTAATATTGGACATGGAATTTAGCACTCAAAAGTCCTGAAAAGCAGATTCCAAGTGCTGCATCCTCACAACATGGTCATGTTGACCTTTAAAAAAATCTGATGAGGAAAACCAAGCAAACCAACCTCAAAGTGAACACCAGAAGCTACTAGTTTTATATGCAGATTCCCAGGTTAAATAGACTTAACTCTTAACTCTCTTCCTTCCTAAAAGTACAGTTCATATCTTATATAAGGAAAATGTGTGAATGAAATGGACACAACCTTTTTCTAAGTACAACATCTACAGTTACAATTAAATCTGCATAACATTTTCTACTGTTTTAATTGCTTACAGGAACTGGAAATCCTTCATATTCAAGACGCAGCTGTGGATCCAAGAAGGCAGCTTGCCAGCAAGTCAAATAGGAAAGCTCATCTGTCAGAAATACTTGCTGAAGGTGAGATTTCTTAGCAAATCTTATAAATGACTTATGGTCACTTGCTAGATATAACTGTGAATGAAAATATACATTAAGGTCAGTATAAATATAAAAGAAACAGTAAGTAGTTTTAAAAAATATTTTTCATTAAAAAAAGAAATTCTCAACTGAAAAATCAGTCTGCCAAGTGAAAGCTACACAGACAAAATGCCTTACTTAGATTATATATTGTTCATCAGCTCATTAAGTGGCTATCCTATATGCAGACAGGTGAATACTAACATAAAACTGAACTTTCATTCACAGGATTCTCTCTCACCAAAGTGGTTGTTGAGAGAGAAATTATTTTCAAAGCTGTGATTTATTTTGAGTATTTAACATGTAATGTCTTACCTGCTTCTAACTTGGAGACATAATTGTTAACATTTAATAGAAATCTACTCCCTTAGAGTGACAGAATAGTACATTACTTCATATACCTACTACAGACTTATCTTGACAAGAATGAAATGTTCTCATTGTACTCTCACTGTAATTCTTTCATGATTCACAAGCTAATTTTAATTTCTTTTTCCTGTTTTTTTTTTTTTTTAATATCAGTCATTCTGGCTGACAGCCCCCTTAGCTTGCACACCTGATCTCAGGCATGTTGTATAAACTTTCTGGATAGGTATTGCTTATCTTGATCTATGTATGATTCTGAATCTGTTCCATAAAGCAAACATGTTGAACCACAGTGCAGCTTTATATAGAAGGAGAGTAAGTAAATGCACACTATCAGTATATGCTACCATTGCCATTTGTCACTTCATTGCCTTACCATTCGGTCAGAAGCCCCTCCTGTTGTCCCAAGACAAAACTTCTGGCCAAATCTAATTGGTTCACTTGCTGGAGCTCCATCAACACTGTTAAAATTGTAAAAAAGGAAGAGAGATACATTCAGTCAATCAATTTGGTTTGTTACATTAACATTCATCCTGGTATACCCCTTTTTCCAGAATAATTTCTGTACTTTACATTAAAGAATCACTAAAATAAGTGCTAGGCTCTCAAAGTATTGTCAGTGTAAAAAGAACTTGTGTAGCTGATCAACCTAGTAGTCAGTGAACGAGGGACTTGATAACGTTTGGTACCGATGAGACTAAGATCTGACAGCAGCTAAGCAAAAAGTATTTTGCCTGCAGTTCTAGAAGGCCTAAATTATGCTCTTGGCATCAAAATCCTTTCATAGGTCTAACGCAAAGAGTTTCATTCAATCTGGATTATATGGGTTAGTTTGTACTCTTGTGCCTTGTTATGGTTAAACACGTACACCCGGGCAGATCCTCCCACTGTTCTGTTTTTTCTCCCCAAAACTGATGGAATTAACTATGTTTCTGAGGGAGAGAGCATGCTGTCAGGACTCCAGAAACATTGTCCGTTTCATGTACAGCAAAAGCATTGACACAGATTTCTGCTTCAGAGACCTTATTTGCAGGAGAATGAAGAACAATACTAATTGCTCTTTGGACATGTTTTGTAATCTACAGCTGAACTATGAACACATTAGAAACTGCTACAGTTTACCAAGTGATACAGTGAACTAGATTCTGTTTCTACACCACTTCTAAACTGATTTAAACTTCTTTGGAATTATTGACAGTAATGCATGGAGCAGAATCAAACCTAATGCATGACCCAAGTTAGACTCTTACATACATTAATCTTACTCAAATTCATTTGTATAATAGCAAAATCCATTGCATATTTCTTAAAGCAAAACACTGAAGGCTAAACAGAAAAACTGAAAAAAACTCAAAAAAAGTAGGAAACCTTAAAATGCAAAAAGTGTTTCGAGCCACAGGGTCCATGCTCTCAACTGCACTAACTCCACAAGGTGCTTCCAGTGATTTGAACGAATATATGGATATTTCATCCAGATTAATTGCCAGAGTCAGTCTGACACACGCTCCAGGGCAGTTCTTCGTGGAGGATTTGCTGCCTGGGTTCAAAAGCATCACGGTGTCTCCAAAATGAACAAATCCATCCTTAGACACCGACAGCTGCATCTAAATTAAAACACACACATGGTTTTTTACAGAATTATCTGAACCTAATATCAGAAGTGTTTCAGCACATGAAATGCTAACCCATGCATTCTTATTATCATAGCAATCATATTACCATTATTAATTCTGGCATCAGGAACACTGACAACATCTCTGCCATCCTGTGTGTAGTCAGAGATGACTGGCATAACATTCTTTAAAAATTACCTTCTTTAAAAGCTTCTCTTGCAGGTTGTTTATTTTCTGTATCAGAAGTTCTCCACGTTCTCTTCTGTCCATGAAATCCCTCAAGCGATCCTGCTTGCAAGGGAGAGAGGGGGCAGGCAAGTTATCCAGCACTCTCAAACCTCGCGTTCAAACCGAATTTAAAGCACAAGAGGGAAACACGGTGAGGCGAAGAGGCAGGGCAGGCTGCCCGGCAGCCGGAAAGGAAAGAAGGGCCTGGCTCCATCGCTACCTGCTCCAAACACGCCGCCTCGTTCCAGTTGCCGACGAGCACCCCGCGGCTGTAAGCAGCCATGGCTGCCGCCTAGGCCGCACGGCGTCCGCCGTCGCCAAGGCGATCGCTCGAGCTAGCGATTGGGCAATGGGAAGGCCGAGCCCGCCAATGAGAGTGCGGGAGGGGGCGGGCTCTTTCGGGCCCGGCGGGAGGCGGCAGCGGGATGGGACAGGGATCGGGAGTGGGATGGGGCGAGGACAGGGACGGGCCTCGGCCAGGCGAAGCCACCCGGCACACGCACCCGTTTGGGACCCCTTGGTGTTTGCCCAGCCCGGCAGGAGCTCTGAATACAGGAGGCCTGCTTTCCCTGCGGCCGTTCTGCCGAGCCGCTTGTCTTCCTGCAGGGCTGTGCTGAGAAGGGGGCTGTGCTGCAGGGTCCAAAGCAGCACCTCATCTTCTCACGCCTGTCTGAGGGCTTTCTGATCACTCGGCTGCATGCCTACGCCTTTTTCGGCCTCATTGTACATGGAAATACTTCTGCTCCCGGTTCGGTTGTGTGGTGGTGTAGTTGCACAAACAGGAGATGCTAAAACTCAAGAGCCAGGCTGCAGCGTTTGCACGAGGCTTTATCTATAACCAAGTAGCCTCTTACGCTCTGTATTAGCCAAGGAGGTGCATCAGCTCGATGCAACAGGCGGTTCTTGACAGCAGTGATAAGGCATCAGGGAATAGCTTGAATGCATTAGGTGAATGTTTTGATTGCAAATGTTTTGGTTTGTTATTGCTTCAGTTCTGCAATCTACTACAGCGAGCCGGGCTAAGGGAATGCACTTTGCCTTTGCTTTCCAGATAGTGTCAGTGAATTTCAGTGACGGTGTAGATCCTCGCACAGGACACTTAATCCCTTTACAATTGTCATGGTCTTCTTGCAAGCTTACTGTCCTAAGGTTTCAATGCCTGATAGCTTAAAAAGCTTAAGAGAAAATGCTTTTGTGTGGAAAGCTAGGCTACATGTGATCCTCTGCTAGTTTTGACAACGGTGCACGTGAAACCCGTGTTTGATTTTGTTGTTTTGGGGTTTTTTTCAACCAAAGTTACTTCATGAATTTAGCACAGCCCAAAGCGTTTAAGGGCGAAAGAAAATCTATTTTTGTTCAGATAGCACCACTTTGTGGTCAGTTCTAGTAAGTGACACTTTCCTCCACAGCCGTGTTGGAAGCAATGCTGAAATTGATTAACCGAAATACAGAAGAAACTTTGTTCTTCTTGGCCCGATATCAAGAGCCAACAAAAATTTTGAAGTATCAGTTGTGATTTTAAATCTTAAGAGTTTTCAGGAAAAAAAAAAGATTTAATTAATTTCCTGTGTCGCTAGTAATTTCTGCTTAGTACTTAAGATTACATTCATGCTTTTCACAGAGTTAAAAGTATTGATTAAGATGACTGATTAATCATACTGAAATGCAAATGATAAAGTGGATTTCTCACACTTTGTGCATGCTAAAAGCTGCATGACACATTTCACCTTAAATGATTTGCTTATCTCAGTGTGCAATGTCTAAGATGTTTCAAATCTCTGGACTTCTTGTTTCAGAATTGAAGCCACTTCTAAATCAATATTCAGAATCAAATAATTGTTTTAAAACTGTGTATTATACTCAGCCAAATTATTAAGAAGAACCCATGTACTCTTTCTTGCTGTGCATGTAGCTATTCTACAGAGTCCACAGAAAATGTCCATTGTTCTGTAGCCTTATGTACCATATGTACTCAGTTACTTACAGATTCTGATGCAAATATTATGTAGAAAGAGATATTTGTACTCAAAATGTAACTGTGTGCAGAAATATCTCCATGTATCCCTTAGTAAGATGATACTGTGTCTGACTCATGGAAGACTTTCACTTCTGGTTACATAGTATCATATGGAAACAAACAAAAAGATCTTTCTATAAACATCCTTGTAAATTCAGCATCTTTCCTGCAGGGAAGGCTACAGGTCTGTTCATCTTAGTTTCCTTTTGAGCAGATAAAATCTATGTTTACTCCTAGCAGTTGTTTGCATTATTAATGGTGGGAAGAAAAGTGGTACTTGTGAAAGAATTGGTCCATGTTTCATCTGTTAACTTATGCCAGCACACAAATTGACCTGACTTAAAGATGTATTTGGTTTATTGGAAAAATCAGTATTTCCATTTTTTTTTATTTTAAATCTTTGATAAATAAAATTATAGCCAGTGTACTTTCAGAGACTCTTCCCCTACTGTTCTACAGTTACAGCTCTCTTGATCTTTCTCATTTCTCTTTTTGTAATGAAAGAGAACTAGATGGTTGAGAAGACCCAATAATAGCATGTAGACCTCTCTAACCCATTACTTTACATAAAAGACTAGGTTGATTAGGCTTTTAATTGCCTTAAGATTGCCAGTAATGTGTGAAACAGAGCACGTCTTAAATATTTTGATACATACCAATGCATTTATATATTAGTAGTTAAAAAAAAATCATCATTGAATCAAATCTGGCAAAAAGGGTTAGGTCTGAATGGAATAAATTCAGTCCAAGAAAGTAGTATGCTGTCTTTATTCAGAGGAATTGGCAGAGCATTAAGTTTGTCTGTGAGCTCTTCTACTTATTTCATGGTGGAAAACATGATTTTTACCTGTACCTGCTGTTTGGCAGTTTAAGAAATTCTATTAATACTGAAAAAAACCGCTAAACTGATGTTTAACTACATACAGGTTGCATGAGAATGTTTTTAATACCTGCCTTTACTGCCTTGAAAGAGTATCTATGTTTTTTCCCATATTCCTTTGTTTTTCATGTTGAAAATTATGCGGATGCCAAATCTGATTAACAATACAGACTAAATAACACTGCAGAGGAATGAAACATATGTTCCTCGGGACAATTTGTCTCCTTTCATTTTATTGTTTCACACTAGCATTATTCTGACAGACCCTATGAATCAGAGCATAGCTATCAATTTTCTGTGCCGTTATTAGGTTTCTAGCTATTAAAATGATTAATCTGCCTGTTAATAATGTAACTTCAGTTTCTTATTCTAACCTGTTCCCCAAACGCTCATCTGTTCACAGCACAAAAAGAATTAAGTCGTTTATGTGATAAGATTTAAGGACTGTTGTTTTACCAGATGCTTTTTGTAGTGGTGCCTCCCGCTTTGGCTGTGAATTTCAGAGTGGAGTTCTCTAGCATACTTCCATCAGCATGAAATAGTTCAGCAGGGCACTACTGGGTTTATTAGCACAAGCAGGAACACTGTTAATTAAGCTATATTGCTTCTTATGTTTAGCTCTTCACAGGACTGTGCACTATATATGTCTACCTTCAGGCAGTTTTAAAAATTCTGATTTTGCAAGCTGTGGAGTATGTGTCCGAGGTATCACGATCAGAACAAGACTGGCCATGTCATTGGCTAGGTTAAAGGTTTATATTTCATTTGCAGTGCTTAATGTACATGATACGATCTCAGCTGATTCCTTTTGAGCACTACTTGCCAGGGACCTACTTGAAGAGACTTTTGTTAAGTCATGTTCCACCCTACTTCCAATATATTGAGTGCACTGCATTCACTGAACTACAAATTTCTGTCATCACCCACAGGCACTGACACAGAATCACTGTGGGTGAGGCGTGGTCCTATTTATAACGGGTGGAAATCAGGTCATTGTCTCTCTTGTTTACTGATCTGTTTAAGCTTTGGTTTCCATGAATACTCATGCTTGAGATTTTGAAATTTGCTTTTTGCTAGCATTTTTGCATATAAAAAGTAATAGAATGATTGTCTTTAGGGAAAAATAAGCCCTAAACTCCATGACTTTAGCTGACTTTGACCTTGGGTTTGTTCAAATGTGTAGTCCCGCCCATGTGAACCTACTGCTCCTGAAACTGAAAAGCAATGCTTTTGCATGACCTCATGTGAACCCAGATCACCCTGTTTCTTCCCACTTTAGGACTAACTATAGAGAGTTGCCTTGGCTTCCCTGTTTAGCCTTTCCTGCAGCATGGTCCGTAGCTTCTATTGCAAACCGCCTGTGTGCATCAGTCACGGCCCAGTTGTGTCACTTCTCTCTTTTTGGCTTGTGTTTCCCCGTGATCATAATGTTCAAGATAGAAAACAGTCCGTTCCCTTAGTTTTCCTTAGTGGAAATATGTGCTTCAGTCTCTTGAAGCAAAGCAATGACATTTACAAATAATGCTAGAGGTGCGTGTCAGCCCATCCTCAAGCCTTCACTAAATTTCCTTGTTAGAAGCTGTATCCCACTGGGCCCACATCAGAAGTTTATTTGTGGTAGTCAAGGTTCAGAGATAAAGAAATGTTAGAGATCAAAATACTTTACTTTGGTTCAAATGAATCTGTATGCTTCATAAAATGAACTTTTAAGAAACAGGAACAGAAAGTGACTTATGTATTTATACCACAAAAGATGAATCAGTTAAATATTTCTGGCATAACTAAAAGGAACACGATGAGAATCTTTTGTCCTGAGGGGAAAAGAACACATGTATTGTAATTGTTTTTAACATTTTCTGCCACCATTCCACTATTTATGGTTTTGATTTGGATGACCTTACTCTGGCACTGTATTTATGTCAGACATCACAGCCTACAGAAAATATTTTATATGTCTGAAGACTCTGGCAGCTGTTCTAATTTGAGACTCTGAACATTTTGGTATTTCTTTGTCACTGTTGGTTAGTAAATTAGAAGTTCTTAGTTAGTATCTTTTCTTTGAGCTGTGGGAGAGAAATGGTATTTCAATATAATGCTGAAGACCCAAGGAACAGACAAAGCATAAATAGACTAATAATAATAAAAGTATTAAAATGGTTATTGCAAGGTATAGTGTATTTGCTAGTCTAAAATGAAAAGCCAGACACAACAGTCATTCTGTCGGTGCCTGTTTTGGAGAGAAATAACTTTCTTGTAGGTATTGGTAGGTTCCTCCTGTTTGCTCTCTTCAGTGGAATGCAGTGATGCAGAACCTTTTCCTACCGGTTTTACCTGAATCCCACTGGAAAAAAAAAAGGGGGGGGGGGGAGGGGGATCAGTGTAAAAGCAAGGGTTGGGGCTCTTTCAAAAGGAAGCAGAATATCTGTTGCACTGATAGTATTTTGTGCTTTGAGATGGGAGTTGAGGCTCTGTCGGTGCATGTATTGCTCGCATGGAGCCCTGGGCAGCTCCCAGAAGGGGGTGTATGTACTCCCTTCGTGATAAAGCCACCCTGAGAGCACTGCTGAACTGCATTTCTGTCTCCTTAGATATTGGGAACTCTTCACTATGGGTCACTTCAGAACCTTAAAACGTGTTTAAAAACTTGTTGTTTATCTTCATTGAGAACATGAAAGCACAGCTTTCCCACCTCCTTCAACAGTGTCTCCCACAGCAAAAAGGTATTTTTCAATAATATTTGCAGCCCTTATTAGAAGGTAAAGATACATTGTTAAGATCTCTAGGCCATGCACATTGCCACTATTTAAACTTTTGGGAATCTGTCTAAGAGGGAGGAAGCAGATATACAAAAGAATGCACAGAATCATTCCAATCCATACAATCTGTTCATATTTTACATGGTCTCTAAGAAAATTTGCATTCAGCTCCATTTTTCCCAGCTATTTTACATTAAAAACTGTTTTTTCTCTTACAGAAATTGTGTGGGGATTGGAGTGGAGAACAATCACTAAATCCACAAAGCATTTTTCAATCTCCGTTGATCCTGGCAGCAGTCTTTGGCAAAACTAAAAGCAGCAACAGTGTCTTACAGAAGACTGGCATGATTTCCCATGATGTAACGAGGTATGTAAGTGTAGAGTCAACTATGAGATTAAAAATTTCTGAATAGAGGTGGTCATGCAGGAATGCAAATTCCAAGGCTTAAGAGTGCAAATATGTAATTAAGTGACGATGCAGGCTTTTATATCAAAAGTTTAGTGCATACGCAAAATTAGAAACAGCAAAGGGCTCTCTAAGCCACTTGTGTATGCTATGCCTTTGGGAAAAAGAGTGAATTCAGAAGGTGAATTAATCTCAGGGAGACCACCTCTATCTGAACACTGGCAGTAAGGGAAGAGAAGTTTGCCTCTTAGTGGCTGGATGGAGGAATAAGTGGCGTTCTTCTGATTCTTTCAGGGCATGAAGAAACAAATCAAATCTGACCATGTGGTTCTGGTTGATAAGGAATGCAATAGTGTTATCGTGACAGAGAAGGAAGCATTAAAATAAACATTGGCCCCCACCCCTGCACCTCCTGTTCTCTTCTATTGTTCTGCTCTTCTCAAATCACATTTATTTACTTCTGCTACCTCTCAAGTTGTTTTCTTCCATCATTATGTTTCTCTTTTTCCCTACCCCCCTAGGGGTTTCATAGTCAATCAAAGCTCCTTAGTCCCTTGAGAGTTCATAGGCACTTCAGGCCAGACTACTGTTACAGGTATTTTTGCTGATATGAAGTCCTGCAGGTCCTTACTGAATATCATACATACTTTTGTTATTTTATCAATTATTTTTTGTAACCACTGCTCTCTTTTCCTCTCCTCTTATTTGTTATACCCTGTCTGAAGTGTAGACCACAGTAAAAGTGAAGGGCAGTGCCTTTTCTGAAAGGTATATTGACAATCCTCTCATTTCTTACATATGTTTTATAAGTACATCCCACTTGGAGTGTACCTATAACACTATTTTTGTAGCAAGTGTCTTCTGCTGGCTGCATATTACATATTACAAAACATGATGGTGACTAAAATTGACAAGTTGTTGTGGCAGTTTGGTGTGGCCTTTCACAAGTTGCAGGTACATGCAATGGTTGGGTGAAGCTTGGCTAGCTTTCTTCATACTTTCCTACATTCAGTAAAGTCTTTCTAATATGCAGTCTGCACTGACTTAAATTATTTTTAAATCTGTTTTTCTCCCCTAAAATGCTTGTGAAGTCTTGCCAAGAAAAGAGGAAGGAAAAAAAAAAAGATATAAAAAGAAAAAAAAAAAAAAGAAGAAAGCAAATAGACCAAATAAGCTTATATCTTAAAGAAGGAACAGTTGCAACATAGAGTGTGTCTGATTCTTCTTCCCGTATATACTTGGGAAATGTAAAACCAAGACCTGTGAAAGGAAGTGTTGGGAATAGCCCTGGCCCTTGTAAACTTCTAGCAGAAGCTGATCAAAGTACTGAGCTTCAGTCTGTAAAATCATGAGGGATGATGATTCTGCTCCCATCAGCAGGAAAATATTCTGGAAGCCTGGCAGCATCTGTTACTCCTTAAATTTTTTTTGCCTGTCGCATTTCATGTTGTTAGGAATCCTGCATGATTCCAGTTAAACTTGGAAAGCTGGGGGACAGCTTTGTGGCTTTAATTACTTCTGCTGCTTCTGGAAAATGTTTATATTTGCATTCCAATTTAGCAAGCTTAACTTACTACTAAGTTTGATTGTTCTCAGCTTCACATATCTGTCATGGATCAGTCACTTCAATTTATTCCTTTGCTAGTCTATGTCCAGCTGGTGAACTGGTAATCCTTGCAAAGGCTATCAAATGTGCCAAAAATTAAACTAGATTTTTCTTCAAGAAGTAGTAGTGAAGGTATTTAACTACTCTATGACATCCTTCTCACTTTAATGACAGACAAATACAATAATAATGATCTGTTTACAGTGTATAGCTGGGTTTACCTTCAACAGGTCAGGAAGGCAGCTATTTGTTCTTTACAGGCAGAGAAATTGAAATAGGGTGTCTCTGCTTTGCAGGTGGAGAAACCAAGGTAGGGTGAGAAGCAAGCCGGTATGAGTTGATTGTGAACTTTGAATTTCTATGCTCAAGAATACAGGGTCCCAACAGGGTTTGAGAGCTCTCCAGCTACTAGAGATTCCCTGCCTTCTCAGTATGTTGTGATAAAAGCAGTCATTAACAACTCTCCAGCAATGCCTAACATGATTCTGTTATATTTAGGTGCAGTTATAAACAAATTTTAAATTGTCTCTGGAAATATAAATATGTAATTAATATTTTAATAATTCCCTCTATTTTTCCTTTCTCACTAAAAAATACTTCACTGTACTTCTCTGTTGTTTTCTCTCTGTATCTCTACCCAACCATTTCCCTTCCATATTTCATAACATGTCCTCCTGTCTTGTATCTTCCTCTAACAACATACCAGTGAGATGTGTAATCTTTCAGAGTGGGGAAATAGTGTTTTATAACCCAAAAGTTACAAGTCAGAAAGTAGGGAGGAAATGTTATGCATGTTGAAAACTCCAGGAGTTTGGGGATTGCAGACCAAGCTACCAAACTCCAGTGAGTGTTCTCCCCACATTTCAGCCATTTTAGTGTTTTCAAACTGAGGTCAGGCAGAATAAGGGACCAACTCTGGATCATCTTTACATTATTAGGTCAGCTCTTATAGCTGGAAAAACTGGCAGCAGGAGCTTCAGCCTTCCTCACACCTGAGACAAAACCAGGGTATTGATTATACTGGATAATACATATTATCCCCAGGAGGCATGTGGAAACATGGGCTTTGCTGATTTTGTTGGCAATTATTGCAATGATTGGTGAGACAGACTGATGCATTTTGCATGTCTTTGTTCACGTATAATAAATTAATTTCTAAGTTAGTCTTTTTTCATTGTTAGGGCTACTTGCAGGCTTGGAAAAGAAGTTAACTGAGAAAAGAGATTTTAAAGGCAGCTTTCTTCCAGTATACTCAATGATTTAAGAGGGGCACTTCAGTACAGGATGGCAAAATGGTACCTGGAGCTGTCCACATTTTATGGGTTATAGCTGGAGTTATATGCTTACACCAGTCATGAGCGCAAAAAGGGGAAAAAAGGCATTTCAAAGCAGTGGAATTAAAAGCCATCATCCTTAGAGTAATTTTTATTTTTATTGCCCAGACTGTTATCTGTAGTGTTTTGATGCTTGTTGCTAGGAGAAGCAATCTGGTAGCAGATGGAGTCTTGCAGTGGTTTTACCATTCTTTTCAGCAACAAGTTCTTCTCATATATTCCTGTGTTGTCCTAATCCCCAGGCTTTGACCCAGTACTATTCTGAATAATATATTTGTATACTTTCTGAAAAAAAAATGCATTTTTTAACCTCAGCTGTCCAGACAGCACAAAGGTCTGGAGACAAAGCAGGCACTGGAGGCGGTGAGTGACAGAGACGGTGTATGGGCATGAAGGGTAATGATAGGAAGTTTGGAAAGGGAAGTTAAAACCTGTAAATGAGATTGAAAAAGGAGATGAAATATGATGAGTATCAGGCAAAGCAAATGATAATTCCAGCAGCCTTGTGGATACACTGGAGAACAAGGCAAAGATTTCAGGAAGGAAGAGGAGGCAGTGAGACAATGATTTTCTCAACGTAGTCAAGAGCTGATAATGCCTTGGTGCTTGTTTATAGCAGTATATACTCCAAAGCACTCTGGTCCTTGGAAATTGATTTGTGCTGCAGGTTATACTCATTATTTCTAGAGACTTGCTGAAGGTAAGAGTAGGAAAATATTTTTTTAGTGGCATTCAGTCCTGCAACTGTTATCCACCACTATCTAATTAATGCCAAATGTGTCATCACGCCTTAGTCATGGAAAGGAATTTAGGATGGATGCCTGTTTTTTCAGTGAATAAAATACCATTTCACCCTAATTAGACTCATTTTTACTGAGGACAGCAGTTAAATTATATTAACAATACCTCCCCCTTCAATATTGTGACGGAACTGAACATATAATAAATTCTACACAAAAAAAGAAGCAGCATCCGTCTGCAGTGACTTTAATTCTTTGTTATATGATCAAGTGAAAAACAAGTTCTCTTGAGTAGTTAGCAATGCAGATATTCAATGTGCCATTGTCTTCAATGGATAACTGGTAGTTTTGTTTGGCGATCGTTATGGGCAAATGTTTCCCATCATTGTTAATACCAGGGCAGTTCCTGGTAGGAGGTCCACAGAAGATAAAGCTTCTCTGCCTGTGAATATTTTTACTCTTTCTTTCAGACCTTCGGTAAGCTAGTGAAGTTGAACAGTCTCCTTTCAGTCTGCACCAGCTTTGGCTCCATTGAGGTTGGCAATGTGGGTAAACAAAAGGTCTGAGGTATGTGGAAGGGTTTTTTTTAATATCTCAAATCAGTCAGATGTGGTAACCCCATCTTTAGAATAAAAAAGTAATCTTATTTATTAATCCTACAGCCCTCCAACTTTTTCTTCCACAAAAGTGATCGTTCATTCATTGTATTCGGTGATTCTTAGAAATCTGTGCTGTGGGTAATCAACATGTTATCTTTTCTTTATGGTGTGTATTGCTTTAAATGTGACACTTTATTTTGTGAAAGCACTTAGGGTCTTGGGTTGTACTGAAGTAGTCAGTGAGCTCACAAGCAGTAAAAGAATACTAGCCAAGTAAGAAGTGAGCATAAGTATCTTAAAAGCTTTTAGCCTTGCAAATTTATGGGGTTTTTATGTTCCACACCTCCAAAAAGCAGAACTGAGCTAGTTCATGCATCTTCTATGTGTACTTTTCAGTTTGTTAATTTACCTTTGTATCTGCTGACATTGAATTCATATATTATTTTTACATTAAGTCAATTTCTTGGTAAAGTTCTTCAACTCATGGGTCCAGCATCTTCAGCATTTTCTTGCTGTGGAAAAAGATTTCATTCTTAAGGTGTCCTTTAGTGAGACCTGAGTAGACCTGAGCATTCAGAAAAGGAAGAACAGCAGCAGCCTTGCAGACTCTGAATTCTATTATGACTTGCTGCTTTTCTATTAATTTTTCCCTTGTAATGTCATTCACTTCTAACGACAGGATCATACATTCCCAAAATTGCAGAGGAAGGGTGTATAAATAATTTCATTTGCTTGCTTTTAAAGTTAGTTTGAAAGCACTGGCATCAGTGACCCTTTGCTAGCACGTGCACTGAACAAAGAGTTTTAAAACCCATCTTGTTCAGTTCTGGTAAAACTTCTGTAATCCACTGAGCTTTCCCTGGAGTAATTCACTAACGGGCCTCTCCACTTTGCAGATCATTTTACTCTAGGACTGTTGAGCATTCTCAGCTGTTTTCAGTGATAATAAAATAAGTTTAGTAGAAGCAATATCTTTTCTTAAATCCTCCAGGCACATTACTGTAAATATGCTGTCCGTTGCTTTTTATCGTGTTGGGGGATGAAGCACAGTTTGTGGACTAGGCCTGTATCTGTCAACCAGTTCCAGTCCTACATGTACCTTCTGTATTTTTCTTCCAGCTTTTGGAATAAAGCTGCTGTCTACTAATTTATGAGCTAGACACAAGGCCTATTGTCCTGTTAGTGTTTGTAGTTCCAAAACATTCAGCTGATACAAGTCTAAGAGTAGTAGATGGGCCAGCAAATTGTACTATGTGGCCATGTATAAACTCAAAGTGATTTATGGGATTGACAGCAGACTTTGCAACAATCACTGCCAGTTCCTGTATTCTTGATGACAATCTCAGTGCAGAATGGATTGGGAGGTACAGTCCATCGGGCCAGGACTGGAGTCTTGAGGAACAATGTGGAAGGAACGTCTTTGCATTTGCTGCTGTGTTAAAAGTGGACTTGACTTGTAATGTACTGCCATGAACTTAAAGCAGCTGCTGATTAATTTGGAAAGATAAAACCACAGACGGTTCTGAAAAAATAAATTTATATAAGCAACTGTTTCCTTTTTATCTTCCATCATATTGTAAGGGCACAGATTTGATACAGCCGCACAGCAATTTACTTTTTTATATTTAAAAAAAATGAATTAGAGTTTAACTTGGAAAGAGTACAAGCAATCACTCATCCTTTGATGCAGAAAAAAGTGAGCCTTTTACAAGGGATAGCAAGGTCTAGTCAAGTTATAACAAGGGACCTGTCAAGCAAGGACCCGCATTCCTGGGGTTTCCTACTGCCCAGGAAGAGGGTTTCTGAAGAAGATGAAGGTGCTAGCTGTGAGAGTGCCTTGTGAGAGAGGATGAGCTAGGGGATGAAGTGACACACAGGGTTTTGAATGAAAATTGTATGTCTGGAAACTGCCATTAAGTGATAATACAGTGTGTGAGGACAAAGGGGTCTAAGAGAGTTATCTATGTTAGCATTTTGGTATGGGATCAGCTTGCAGAATACTTTCACCACAGGTGTTCTAGACTGTTCTTGGAGAAAATTAAGCAAGAAACTTAATTCTAGGCTTGGACCTCATTTGCTTCAAGCCCTGAAGGGGACATTTCAGCCTGTACCAATGGCTGATCCTCTGGCTGATGTCAAACCATACATGTCAGAGACATTTAATCAGGGGACCAGCCTAGGTTTAGTCCAAAGTGAAACCCTGGAAAAGTAGATTGTGTATGTATAAAGGCCTGAGAACAAATTGTTTTGATGTACAGATCTATTCCTTTCATGCCCAAATCACTTGCTGATGCAGATATAACATGTTGACAAACTGGCAGTTCTTCAATTCTGTGTTTATCTTTTATTCTGAGAACTACTCCAAACCTCTGCTTTAGTGCTTTCTGGTAGAAAAGCAACAGCTATATCTGTTTCTGCAAACCAGACTGGCCGTGCATTTGTACTTTATCAGGAAGTCTCCAGTAGAAAGATTTGAGTCTCCCACCCAACCACAGATTCAGGAAAGGACATGCTGAACCTGCCCTAAGATCCTGGACTTAAGTGGGTTTTAATTTTACAGCCGGAAAGATTAACACCACAAAGACACAATGGAACTGAGTCAGCCTCAAGATTCCCAAACATATCACTCATTCCCCTATCATCATTCCATTTTCCCCTCACATTTTATGGTGTAAAGGTGATTCACATGGAAGAGAAAAAAGTACCACTAGGCAGAAATCAATCTGTCTGCACAGAAGCTATTTTTAAATGTTTAGAATAGCACACACATTTTCCTAAAGTGTGTTTAAGGATCATAATTCATGTGAGAGAACGGGGTGTGCTTGTGTCATTTCTGTTGGGTGTTTCATGTTTCAGAGAAGACAGGAGCTGCTTGAGAGCTAAGAATTGCTAAAATGATCAACATGCTATCATTTGAGCTCTTGAAAATGCCCACAAAAATGGCATGTCAGTAGTGGATTAACATTAAAAACTCTGGTATTTAACAGGAAATGATACTTATCTGGGAAAAACAGTAGGCAGTAAGAGCTTTTGTAACTGGGAAGGAATTCTTTATTTTATATTTACTTGTAAATATGGCGTGAATTCTACTGAAACACGGGGGATAGTTTCAGTGATTTACTGTCTGAGAACTTTCCCTGGTGAATGAAAATAGAAGAATTTTATTTTTACAACTTAAATAAAATTCTACCTGATCTGATTGCAAGGGACACAGAAACCTCCGTTTCTACCCACTGCATTTAGATCTATTAAACTGTAATAATCCCCAATCAGATGTGTAACAATGCTTCTGTTTTTCCAAGCAAAACAAGTCATTCACATGTCATATCCACCAGATCTTATGGGGCTGGCATTCTTTCTTATTTCTAAAGAAAAGGAGTTATCATTTTAAAACTTATTCCCAGAATTAATCTGTGTAATCTGTTTGTGTTGGAACAACAGCAGTGGCACGAGCAGGAGTTCTAATTCTTGAACCTTTGTTGCCTCCATCCCTGGGTACTAACTGGAATACTTAGGATGTGCTAGCTATTTTCGTTAAAGCTATTCACCTGAGATCTGCTTGCAGTTCTTTTCTAATACAGCATTGAATTCACCAGTCACAACTATTTCCTGGCAGTGTCATATTGTTAATAACAGTTAACCTTTTCTGTTTGGCTACTGCAGAAATAACTGAACTGGGCAGACTACCCTGGGTCACAGATGACAGCAACATCAAAAAACCCCGTGTCAAAAATAAATGCCCTGGAATGGGGAAATCAAAAGATTGCCCAAAATCACTCCTGAGCCATGGATGGGTGAGCCAAAGGCCTGAAAACTCTGGTCTGATTGAGTGCTACTTGGGAGATTTTTTAAAAAATTCAGTTTTCACATACATATTGCAATGAACTTATGTTATTGAGCATAACTGCTGAGAAGCCAAGGCCTCCATGACTATCTGTATTTTTTTGTTTGCCCACATTTTAAAAAGATTAAATTGAATTTATCTTTTTTATTTTTCAGAAGTCATGTTTTGTTACCCAGTGGCACGAATGCTTCTAGCCTCTCAAAGTTGCTTTGTGGCTTAAGCTTTGTTTCAATGAGAAACTGATTGATTTATTAATGATTGAAAACAGAATTTCTTTTGAGTTTTGCCAGCTTGGATCCTACCACCTAATGTAGCAAGATGTGGCATCATCTGAAAAATAATGCTTGCAACAAGTACCAGAAGTAACTTAGCAATTTGAATTTCAAGGTGAGTAGTAATTTTTGTTCCTAGACACTTATTGGTGCTTGGCACTGCTGGTCTTTGCCGGCCAGAAAATGAGTTTAAAAAGACAGCAAGGCAAGAAACCTAATCGTGACTTAATGACATATACATGGTGACTGAAGACATGGTGCTACTGGGAAATTAATCAGTTCTTTTAGTCCTCTCATAATTAGGTTTTTGGCCTTCAGGGAAGAGCTATGGTTAGGAAGATAGAGAACAAGTGCTTCTAGAAGGAGAGGGGAAAAAAAAAAAGCCAACCTTGAAAGTCTTTCAAAAATATGGCCAAGGAAAAAGAGCCGTTAATTTATGAGCTTAATTAATATCTAAATATAAATGCCAACCTAATCTCTCTCTGCAGTCTAAATATTCACTTTACTGTATTTTGTCTGCTGATAAGAACTGGAGGCCATTGAGGCAGCTGCTAGACAGGCAATTTCACGCTACTTTTTCCTAGTGAGTGCTGGTTTGCCTGATGGAACCTAAAAGCTCCCAAAAATGCTACACCCACTTCCATGTTACACTTTCACATGGAAACTAAAAACGTCTCAGAAAAAAAATCACATCAGAATGTCCAATTTATACATCTAAAGCTGGACACAGAATGATGAGAGGAGCCAGTGGATCTGTTACACAGGGTCCTCTTCACACAGAGGGTTTCAGAGGATTTGTGGAAGCGAAGGAGAACTGATTAGCTCAGGATGCAGTGCACAGCAGTGTGATTTATGTTGTTCCAGCAGACCAGGGTCAGCAGCCTTACGAGCTTGCCAGACAGTATTTTCTTTTCCCAAATTAGAAGTTGAGTGTGCCAATAGTAGGTTTCCTGGTTAATTCCGAACTGTAAATTGAGGGAGCGCCAGGTGCCCTGGCCTCATCCAGAGTCAAGATAGAGCTAATCCGTGAGTCCGTAGTAACTCGCTGCTGTCAAGTTGTGCAGGAGGTGCGAACCCTCGGTTGCCATACAAGGGGTGTGTTGGCCAGTCTTTGGTGAGAGTACCCCAGGAGTCAACCCCCGTGTTACAGCATCTGGGTTTAAAAAGAAAGCTTTGCTTTTCAAAAAAGGATCTGATTAAAAAAAGAAAGGGGAAAAGAAAAACCAAACCCAACCCAGCACTGTGGGTGTATGTAATCTCAAAAGGAGAAAAAGTATGTCATAGTTAAAAGTACCTTTTCACTTTGAGAACTTCAGTTATGAAAAAAAGAAGTCAATTCATTCTGATACTCCTCCACTACTGGATTGAAGCATAAGCCAAGTTTCTTTTTCAGTTCTTGATAGTTCCTCTGTACCCATGTGATAGATACCCTCAGCCCAATCACTGCCAGGCACTCGTGTGTTTTGTATGTGCATACAATGATGGCTCATACCATCTGGGGGTATGGAGTGAGTGTTAAATGTTGCATTGCTGTAGTCTGCTGCTAATATTAGAGCAGGATGAACATGTCGCTTCCTGGAGGCATCAGCAAGCTTTATTTGCAATTTTTTTCAGTGGTATCAGACATGTGGAATAAATTATCATAAAATGCTTGTGATTAAATGTAAAGTACAAGGAGGATTTGCAATAGTTAATCCCTTTATTTCTGGGGTCTGTGAAGAGCAAATTAAGCTGAAGACTGATACGTAAATGGTTTTCATTAAAACTAATGCTCTTATATTATAGTGTTGTTTTGTTTAATTATGGAATGTAATTTTAGAAATTATAAGCCTTAGGAATATGGCAGTTAGTAATGTGTACTGGCCTATAACTGCTGTTGTTCTGTATAAACCACAAGTAGCAAAAGTGTTATTAGAAACATTAAGACTTGTTCTGATATTTCATAATAAACTAAATCTTACTTTGTACTAATATATTCCACAGCTAAAGCCAAAAGCAAAATTTCCCCCTAAACTCTGCTGAAAGATAATCTTCTATCTCCATATATTTTGTTTTCACTGAAGTTCTGGGAGAGGGCTTTTCTTTCCATTTAACTAAAATAGATGAACTTCTGACATCTGAAAGGATTTCCTGAGGGAAATGTGAGTACATGTTTAAAAAACCCAAACACCTCAAACAACATGAAGTGAGAGAAAGAAATGGCTCTCTTTTCTGGAAAGCTGTGTTCCTTAATACTCTTAAAAGGCACGTATGCTTGGAAATCTCAGTCCTTCTGCAATGTTATATGCCACAAATTAGCACGACTTCACCTGAGAACAGCTCCCTGGCATTGCTGCAGGTGGTGTGCCTAGCGTAGGGCGTAGAGCAAGACAAACATGAAGTCAACAGAACCAACATAGTGTGGAGATCACGTGCAGTGGTGTTCTTGGGTGTGCACTGATTCATCCAGATGTCAGGAGAACCTCTATTTCCTGGGGTTTCATTATTATTTCAGCCATATCTGTGTATTTTAGTTATTGCCTGTTTTGGGGAGAGACAGCTGAATGGAGTGGGAGAAGCGGGGGATAGCTGTTCAGATGTGTCACTCTAAATTGGCCCTGGCTTACCAAATACAGTATTTTATTTATTTTTGTTCTTACTCTTGAGAAGTGAAACCCTGAACTAATGCTTTCACAATAGATTTAAAGTAAATTTTCTTCATTGTTACCACTTATTATGCTGAAATGTGAATTAAAGATGAACAAAAAGAGAAAGGCAGACAAACATAGTTGTGTTTAGTTTCCCATTCAGTTCCTTCTTTCTTCCTTCTCCTTCTCCCTTTAGGCATCTACCAAAGGAGCAGTTCCCTCAATGTCTGGAATGTAAATGCGGCCATGTCTTGAGATCTAGACAAGCAGTGCTATCTGGATGGTGTTCTCCTTCGTGGCAGAGAAGGGAGTTCAGAACTGCAGGACACTTCTCTGGGTCCATCCTGCTGGATAAGCACATTCTTTCCCCTTAGTCCCTGTAAAGATGCTGGGTTAAGTGGATTATCTACATGGCTACAAGAGTTCAGAGGTGAACCTCTGAGCTTGCGGTTCCAGGAGGCAAGGTGAGCTGATCTTGTAGTTTACCACTGCTGAAAGGATAATCTTGTTCTTCGCTCCCAGCTCTCCACACCCAGCACTTAACTCTGTGTCTGCTCCAGCGCTTGACAGACTCATCTGTGAGCCACTTCAACCTGTTCACCCAGCATGAAAAAGGCAGGATTCTCCTGGGTCAACACACTGAATTGTTTCATGAATATATTTGCTTAGTGCCATGGTTGGGGCAAGGGGTGAGGGTGTGACCATGGCAGAGAAGGGAGGAATGGCATGGGAGAGAATAGAAACAGAGTATTTCCAATTTTGTGCATTTTGCTCGGATTCTTGTGATGCTGCACCATGAGATACAACTCTTATTTATTTGTGGGTGTGTTTGGTTTTGGGGTCTACTTATTAAGAACAAAAATAGAAGGGTTAATTCATATAACTGGAAAATACCCTATTGTTGAAAGCAAAAGATATTGGAAAACCATAGGGGAGTGCTTTGGGTTGGTATGTGTGCTTCTTGTTTGCCTTGTTTATAATAAATGTTCTTTTTGAATTGGTGCCAAGCTAAGTAGGCAAGGTCTTTTCTTCAGCTCAGTGGCACCTCTCTGCGTGTCACATGCTACCTTTGAAACACTGACTTCTTTAGGGAAGGATAGAAGGCTGGCATAGAAAATGGGAGGATGTGTGCCCACAGCCTTCTTGACAAGGATGAGCACTGAAATTGCAAGGGATCTCCGAATTAGGGTTTGATTGGTCTGGATTCCCTGCGTATGTCTTCTTTTTCCATCTGGAAATTTGTTTGCTAGAGGAATTTGAGCCTTTTCTACATTTGTTCAGGATTTATGGATGTTCAGTAGATTAGGCAGAGCTGCTGCAGCTCGGAGACCACAGATACGTTCCGAGCAAACACAGAACACATTTGCAGTAGTTCAGATGGGTTTTGGGCAGCATCACAGAAGCCTGCTGTGGAGCTAATGCAAGTATTCTTGATATTTCCAACACGACCCAGAAGCACTTAAGTATTTTATAATAAGCATGTAGTTTTCACTGTCCGTGAAAGTTTGCAAAATATGACAGGCAAGCCCTGCTGTAGAGAGCTGTGGGAATGTGGCATGCAGGAAGAGGAGAGAGGGGAAACAAAACTGGTAGTATCAGTGTGTGCAGTGAGCCTGGCCAAAACACAAAACATGCCACTTGTAAACAGAGTTTTCCAGGGGGATGTGGAGGGCTGTGAAGATCGCTTCAACAGAAAACTTTTCCTGGAAGGTAGGTGTTTTTTTCTGCTTTTCCACTGATTTTGCCCAATTGTCTGTGCCTTCTTTCCAGCAGGTGCACCACGTTCTCAGCACTGGTAAGTGGTTCAGCATGTCTAAACTCAGGGGAGCTATATTGCTTACAGTTTTTGCTGCACATATTCTGTTCCAGGGCACTTGGCACATCTTTCTCCCCCAGGACCTTACTGTTGAAGGTGGTACACAGTCAGTAGCAGTCTCCTTCGGTCAGATGGGTGTGCTAATAAGCTAAAGACAACAGGCAAAGGAAATACTATACAGAAGCCTTGGGCTCCCCAGGGCTATGACTCAGATTTGGGACATGGTGCAAAGAATTGCTTTATTTGGTATCTGCCACCTTCTTAACTGCAGTGTCATTGTTACAAGTAAAAGACTGATGTACTCAAACCTTTTCTCCTTGTTTTGAGGGGTGAGGTATGTGGATCATTCTGCTGTTAAACATACGAGGGTTTCAATGTTCTAGACACAACCTGGCACGGGCTGAGGAATCCAGAGTTAAGACTGCTGTTGCAGACATAATTCACTCCAGTGCCATTACATGTAATATAGCTGCACAGTTCCATGTGGGCCATCCAAGACCCACCCAGGTCTGGGCAAGGGATTCAGGGTGCTAGTTCAGGTGTTCTGATTTAGTGTGGGACTATAGCAATACCTCAAAACATCTGAAAAAAATTTCTAAGGATGTGGTGTTTACAAGGTAGCAGAGTAGATGTGGGTGCACTAACTGCATCTGTAGCAGAAATTGCCAGTGTAATGTGGGATGAGAAGTGTAATCATGGTAAAATGGCACTGATTTGCAGAAGTATTGTGACTGTAGCTTCTGAATTCTTGGCAAAGAATTCTGTGCATCCTAAACCCATTCCTTCAATCAGATACCACATGCTTTAAGCTTTAGGTTGTTTAAAAGACTTCTTTATTTGATTCAGTCTGGGGTTAATTTTAGAATGAAGGAGAAAAGAGCTCGTTAACAAAGCAAGCAATGTTTTTGTACTCTGCGGCTTTCCAGCTGGTGGCTCTTATGAGAGGTAAATCACTTACACAAATGCACTAATATCCACTGTACAGCTTGTAACCCACAGCGAGTTTTTGCAATAAATAAATTCTAGCTTTCTTCTGACCACATGTATTGCTCTACTGCTATTAATTGTGGGCAGGAGTTGCTGAAGAAACTCGAGGCAAGGACCGTGCACTGTTTCTTACACCGCTCACATGTGCTGCAACCAAAACAGAATACTGGGAATGCTGCATTTGAACAGAGCCTGACAGGAAGGAGTAACTAGGGCAAGCACTTGACCTTGAACGTTTCTGAACTATACAAGTAGGAGAAGGTAAATATTGAGTGTGGGGGACATCCTGATCCTTTTACCTGAGCCCACTGTGTAGCAGGAAAGGGGGTGGGGAGTTGCTCTTACTTTTTTGTGAATGCCTAAGGATCTGAGCATGCTCTGTCAAGCAGGATACAGAGCAGACTGCAGCTCTGTTCTGTGTCTGTTAAGGAAATGAGCCCCACCTCAGCTAAAATGGGCAAAACATCCTTGGTAAACAGAGCGTTGGGCAGAGCTTACACAATTAGCAATTACTCCATGAAACTCGGCCTGGCTACTGCCCAACTTTAACTGAACTTTTATCCTCCCACAACATTTTGTTTAGAAACTATTTTTATTTTTAAACAATAATACTCACTAGCAACACCCATCCTGGAGGACATCAACTGCTTTGGCAGCCATCCTGACTCCTGCTTATATTGGGAACAGCAAATACCATCTTTTCTAACAGGCACGATGCAAAGCCAGTGACTAGTACTTAACGTCCTATACATCTTCATTAATGAAAGGGAAACAAATTGCTCCCACAATGCTGTATTGTTAAACTCAGTCCTGCACAAAGGGCTCCTTACAGTCGCCATGACAATGCGTTCTTCACGATGGAAAGTGAGTATGTTGGAAAGCTGTCAATTGGGGAACAGACTGAAGCCTGTAAAATCATCTCTGTCCTTATATTGGATTCAAACTGTGCACCGAAGACAAAAAGGATTTTGCTGATTCTAGTTCATGTGAGCAAGATTATGCCTTAGTTTCCTTTCAACAATCAATCTCATTTTGTAATTTGACAAAAAAAGTTGAACCATCAGTCCCCTGCTACTTCCAATAGCGGCTTAGAACAGCTCCTAGGGGTGGTCAGCGAGCGTTAGCAAAATAACCACTTGCTCAGTGACAGTTCTGGAGCTCAGAGTAGCTGGGTACTTGCCTAGAGTTGTTTGAATGGCATTAACCACTGATGCTTCCCCAAATCGAGTACCTCCTACCTTTCCTGCCAGCATATTCAGCTCTCCACAGGCTTTCCAGCATTATTAACTGACTGGTTACACTCTAAATCTAGTTATACTGCAGACCTGGCCACCTCTTCTTGAAAACAGAATCGAAAGTACCATGTATCTATAGGAGTGATATAGAGAAAACATGAGGATAGAATTCACTTTTGTTTCATAATCCCATTACTTTGGATACACTGAATCAATGGGGCTATTCCAGCTCTGAGAATAAGGCCTGCTCATGTGAGTACGTGTTTGGAATCTCAAGCTCTGCCAATTCATGCTGGCACGACTGAAGAGATTCCTGCGTCCAGCTCTCTGCCCGTTCTCCTGCGAGATGCTGCCAGGCCAGCGGGAGGGTGGCTGGCTGGGCAATGTTCCTGTCCTCAGAAGTCTGGTCTGGTGTGGCAGAGCAAGCTGCCGTGAAGTTCGGGTTTTACTTCCCTGTGAGCAAGCAGCAGTTAGTTGCTCAGGGGTCTCTTGATGGGTTCTGACTTCAGCAGCTAAAAAGGTCACTACCCTGCTATCCCTCATAACTCCAGCAAAAACTGTAATCAGAGCTTCCAATATAATCATGGGGGGGGGGGGGGGGGGGGTTAAACTCTGTTCTGCGAAGCTGTGAGCAGGACAGATCTGTCAAAATCATTGCTTGTATCCAAGGTCAGTTCAGTCAACTAGCCAGTGTGTATTTATACACATAAACACCCGTGCTTTTAAGTACATTGCTGCCAGAAAACTATGATCTCCCAGTGAGTGCTTGATTCCTATATGCTTCTAAAATCAAGCTGGTTTTGTCAGCAGTTTGCCTAGTCGTGTACTGTCAGCTATTCACACCAAGAGGAGTGGTAGCAGATCAGCATTGTGAGAATAGTGATTTATTGCACACGTGTTAGAAAGGCAGTTGCTCTGAAGAGTATTTATATTTATGATTTAAATGAGATCATCTGGAGTTTTTTCTCAAGAATGGAATAATAAGGAAATTTTGAATGGCCACAGTTCTGTGTTGGTGTGAGGTTGTTTTTGTAGGAATGTATCAAAAAATGGATCTGATGTAGAAAAACAATTTAAGAGCTATTTTGAGAGTTATAGTCTCAAAGTCCCTACCCTTTGGGTGTAAAGCAGGCAAATGTCTGGATTTACTGAGTAAAAAATGATGCTAGTAGATAACTGTTTGGAATTATTTTGACTGCAGCCAGCAAATATATCTCATCACTATGGTTGCAAAAACAAACACCCACCAAAGAACTGTATCTGACACAGGGAAAATAATTAAGGGAAATGGAACAATTTGCAGCCTATATTAAATTCTTCACATTCCCTCACACAAATCAGTAGTTAGAGGGGTGAACTCTGACCATGACGTGGATATTCTGAGTACTTGCCACTCTGATGGTAGCAAATAGTGCAAATGTTACTTAAAAATAGAAAGGAACTTGAGATGTATTTTCCCACTCTGAACCACTCCAACCCACATTGTTGATGACGGATGGGAGGAGGTTAAAATCACATCTCTGGATCTGAATTCAAGAACATAGTTTTACTTTTGAATCCAAATTGAAATTAACTTGGTTTTTACCTCTGGTTTGGATGTAAAGATAACAGAACATCCCCAAAGTGCCTTACTCTTAAGAGTTTTGCCAGTTCAAGTGTAATGGGATCAATCCATAGTTATGGAAGTACTGCTGTTCTATACCGCTAACATAAATAATTCCCTATAAAATGCACTCATATGTTTTTAACCCCAAATATTTTAATTACAAAAACCTAAAATGAAAGGAAAAAATAAATTATCATATGCACCCAGGGTTAGATATCCATAAAATAATATAAAAGCACAGATTTTGTACAAGAGGCATAGCTCACATTGGAATGGCTGCTGTCCTTCCTCCCTTGATGATGTCTGGTGGAGCTGCTTGAGCCATCAGCATATTTAGATCCATCCTGAACATGAAACTGATGCTACATTTCCTGAGTGTGGTTAGTTTTAAATAGCCATTCAGCATCATCTCTTCCAGGACTTGAGGTAACCCTTCTTAGCAGGGCAGTCTTGCATAGAGGAGAGAAGCCAGTAAGAAATAGTACAGCTGTCCTGAAACAGTGCACCAGCTTTCAGGAATCCAAGCTCTAAGATGAAGATGACATCCCTCTGCTCCCCCCTCAAAAAAAACCCCAACAAACCCATGGGACATGCATCCCATTCTCTGCTAAGACAATGCAACAATGAAATAATACCTATAAAGCTTATAAATACTGTATAATTTCTTTCTTCAGTAAAATGTGAGTGTTCCTTCCGAGCACCCCAGCATTTATTTGGAGAAAGTGAATCAGAAAGGCTGAAAGACATGTGAGTCCCTATCAGCCGAAGAGTTGACTGTAACAAATTCCTGATAATGTGCTGCTTATTCCAGACTATCCCACTCAAAGGAGAACACTCTTTGTTTAATGGAGCTTATGCTGAAACCAAATGAGCTGTGCATCTTACAAAGGTGCTGTAGAATTAAGTAATGCAATGATGCACTTCAAAAATTTTTTTTGCCATCAGCTTATTCAAAATGAAAGGTACAGTTCATATTTAAAATGCACTTCATGTGTAACTACAAACCTTACAGCAAATATTTCCTTGCTGGGAAAGGACTGAAGATGTAGTTCTACCTTACTTCTATTCTTCTATTCAATTTTCTATTGAAACAGACACTTTTCAAATAGTTTCTGTACTTTATATTTTAGAAAAGGAAATCACATAAATGCCTTGCCCCCAAGTCAGCAGTAAGTGTGACATAATAGAAAGGGAATGTACACAATACCAAAAGTGTCCTGCTGGTTTGTATTAGCTTCCCTGGTCAGGCACATCCTGCCTAGCACTGGTTAAACTTTACCAGTTTGAAAATAGACAGATAGTGCATTTGAAAAAAAAAGAGTGAACCAAGAGTTCACTGCGGAGAGAAGCTTCCCTGCACCCAGCAAAAAGAGAGCAAAGCTGTTAGGAACAGTTCAAAGGTGGATGTAGAGTCATTCATCTTCAGGCACAGGCATCTTCAGGCATTTTCACTGCTCTTCTGGTACAAATTTAATCCCTCCACCTCCTCTGAAATACTAACGCAATAAAGAGCAGAGTGAGAGATAAAAGAGATGAAAGTTGTTATAACTAGTCTTTCTAAACGAGCCCTTTCATCCAGACAAATGTTGACATACTTCCCAAACCAGATGCAGAAACTGACCTGGGAACTAAGGAGAAAGCAGCAAGGAGGGGAAAATAAATGCTCTGGTGTGTTAGGATCGAACGGTCGTCTCTGATAATAGACACTTGTCATGAGTTTTGTTTCTCTGGGACTTTGCTGGGGTTTTTCTGCAGCTGCTGTTACACTGATGTGAACATAAACCCACCAATTTCTCGTTATCAGTTGGAAAAAGTTAATTATGTGAGGATGGATTTGAAAACCTCTGTGCTGAGAAGGCCGTGGCGGGGGCGGGGGGGGGGCATTTCTTCCCTGGATGCAAATTCAGCTTCTCACAGTGTTACTAACATCTGCATCTGTAACTGTGGAGCTGCTGTAGATGATATGAAAGGCGACTTCAATATGTTTTCCTTCCTAAAGTCCAGCAGCTATACAACCTCCTCTGAAATACATGTATGCTACACAGTAGCTATAACCTACTTTTTATTTCCCAATTTACTCTTTGACTTAATATTGGACACAACCAAGAGACTTCTGCATTAAGTCCCTTATAGAATTCCTTCTTAAATCCTTTAGAAGATTAACTTTTTGAAACCATAACCTTATTCTAGATTTCTAATTCTTTTGGCAAAAGTTTGAGCAACACAGTGCTTGTGTGCCTGTGGGTGATGAAGGCAACAGCAGTTTAATGGTAACTCATTTAGTGTGTGTGTTACTTACATCTCTACGGTGTCAATTAAAATTGAGCTGATGTCCAGCTGCTGGTGACAATAAAGGCAGCAGTATCATGTAGTTAATCGATGGGCACTCTGAAAATCGAGGCCCTGAGGAAGATTAGAGAACAGGGAAAAAAGGCAAACCTTGTATTTGTACAGTGTATTTACTGAGAGATCTCAACCCACTAGCAGGAGGCGTATTGAGCAGATGGGTTGGCAGAGACACACAGACAGCTGGTTTTGTCTGGCATACAGGTGTTTAACTTGGCTGCTTGCAGATTAGCTATTAGATGCCAGATTTTTTGAGGGGATCACCTTGTTTAAGAAAAAGTGGTGACTGTCCGTTCCTATAGCAAGTTCAGTGAACGAGACAGAGAACCTACTGTCACTTCCTCCCTACTCATCTCTTTGACACAGTCCAAAAACTCCATTCACCTGCCAGAGCTGGATTTCGATGGGAGAGAAAGCAGTCTTTGCAGTTAGGTCGGTGTGGTTTTCCCTTGTCTTGTGGCAAAAACAGAGGATGGAGCAAAACCAGATGTTGCTGCTGTTCAGTATTCAAACTATTGTTAATATTTTGCCGTTCTTCAGCGGATTCTTTTTTGGTTTGTTTTAGATAGACTGACAAACATTAACTGAGCTCTGTGTACCTTTATTTGAAAGAATGTTTTCCAGTAGTTTCAAGATGAGCTAGTACTTGATTGTAAATATATTGGGAGTTGGTGCTGGGAAATTTCTGGGGTTTGTCCAAAAGTTAGGCTGCAGAAATAGCTGTGTAACATCAGCAAATCCAGTTTGCTCTTTTCCAAGTTGTAGTGAGCCATAAAGTAAATGTACTTTATACACCAGTAATAGATGTCATCTGAAAATCTTCAACAATGGTGTATGATACACATGGTTAATGAAATGCAGCCTAATAGCACACCCTCAAAGGCAAATTTGGCATAAGCAGGTTAAATAATTTTGCCCTGAGCACAATATTGTCATTGGTGTACTTTAATTCTGATGCTAAGTGTGACTGCAGCTAGAATGGTCTGAGCCTGCTGTTGAGGCCAAAAGTCTCCTGTTGCATTTTTGTCTGGTATTCCAACCTGACTGCCCTGTCAAGAGCAATCACTTGATTCCTTCTGCAACATCTTTCTTTCCTGTATGGAATGAGATCTGTGAGAGACTGGGCAACCTCACTTAAATTCAGACATCAATTTCTGACCATTGTAAAAGGACAGGAGCCAAAAGTTAATCTAACTTTGTTATCTGTAGTCAAGAAATTTGAATATATGTAGAATATAATGTTTTGTTCTTGCACCACAACAAAGACTGTTTTTTCACTAAGTTATAAACATTCAGAATACAATTAAAATGCTCTTTCTAATACTGTGCTTTATGAATGCAATTTGTGCAGTCAACTTCCTGAACAGGGCATTGAAAATGTAATTCCTCCCATCAGGATGCACTTGGTCAGAAGAGCTGGTTGCAAGCCTCTGTGATTTGTGTTATAGAAACCCGTGTGAAGCCTGATCTTGTTATCTTAATTTCTAGCAATAATTTATCTTGGCTTGAGATTGTAACAGCAGCTATATTCAGTTAATAGGTAGCTCCTAATACGTATGTGTGTGTTTGTGATTGATTAAATAAATGCATAAATGAACATTCTGTATATCCACAGAAAGTTCATTCTGCACTGAAGTTGTCAGGCATTACAACTTAAAATAAAGCTACTGGACCACAGTGTCAGGCACTCTTAAGTATTGTAAGTATTCCATTTCTATGAGTATGCTTGGGTTTTAAACTGTTTGTTTGGTTATTTTTTTTAAAGAAAGGAGGAGGTGTCAGCTGTAGAAAAAGGAATGTGTTTATATTTGGGATGAGCAATCCTGTTATGCTATTTCCAAGTCTGCTTTAATGCAGCATGTTTTCATTATGTTTCAGCGAGACGGCAAAAAAGGAAACAAAAAAAAAATCAATGACAACAGAGCCAAGAAAGAGTGAAGAAAAAACTGAATCAAGAGAAGCCTGTGTGTAAAGAAGTGAAGTGGGAAAATGAAAATTTTAATGCAAGTAAGTATCTGTGCCAGTCTTCTTTCAGTGGAAGTTCAGTTAGTAGGAAACCAGGGTTATTAAAACTATGAAAAGGGAGTTATTCTTTCAAAGTAATATGAATTTAACTGATGGAAGAAACAGGTCCATGAACTGCAGTGAGTTTTATGTATACTAAATATAGTTTGAGAGTCTTGAACTGCTCTTTTAACTCTTAAATACCTTGGTGTCTACTGTACACTTGTAAATCATGACAGTTCTCCAGTTATGAAATGTGTAACTTAGTGGCTTTCTCCCAAAACTGCAATGCTGATTTTATCTGAAGTGTTCTGCATATTAATGCTCCTTCCCATGTGATGTGATTGCCTAAAACCTTGCCACTAAATGATGTGTGTCCAGAAGCATTGGGGCATCTCTTGACCTATTATGCAACAGGCCAGAGCATTAGCATATTTAGCTATGACACATCTGAGGTATTTCAGCATCTACCCTGAGGCACGTAGCTGTAAATGAAATACAGCGTTTGGGCTGCGTTTTAGACATCCACAGTGCTTTTCCTGAATATCAGCATGCTTAAATGACATGCTAAGTTACAGCCATTTCACTGGTTTTTATAGGGGTGGTAGGTGTGGAGCGATTAGATAGTAGCCTACAAATCCAGAGCAGTCATTGGAATACCATATGGAACCTGGATGGAGTGGTAAAGGTATTACACAAATGTTTCGGGTATTTTTGTGAGGGTGTATTGATTTGTGTTTAGTGGGTGGCTGTTAGTCATGAAATTTGGAAAATAATACTGTGGGTGTGAACAAGTGACCTCCCAAGAGAGCAGCACTCCTGTTAGGACAGTGGCCTGCCTCCAGCCTGAACCTGTATGGAGGCCTAGGAGTCAGCAAATCAGGGTTCAAAAGCATCATAATTGTCATTTGAAAGGCAAATTATGAAACGATTGGCACCTTATTTTCATTGCTGGCACTGGAGACTTACCCCAGTGAAGGTCCTGAGAAGGCCAGCGTGCTGGAAAATGTACAGGTCTGGGAGAAGGTAAGGAGAACCAGCTTCTGGCATCTTGGAGGAGGTTGTGAGAGTCTATCACAGCTGGAGCTTGTAGTCTCAGCCTGAGGTAAATCAGGAAGGTTTGCTCCTACACAGTCATTTTTTTGAATGCCTATAAATCAGGTCTTGTAGTCGTGCCAGTTAACAAGCTGACAGTCAGCTGATTGTAAAACAGGGAGTGCCAGCTTCACTGTCCTCAATCCTGTGAGGCTGCTCTGGAGGAGATGGTGCCTGCTCCACCCTCCCTCCTGGGGTACCACAGCTCCCTGTAGACCCCTAACTAGTGGCTGGATGCCACAAGTTACACTTCTGAATGTGTCATTACTGCTGTTTTACTGCAGTGACTGATTTATTATGCGAGTCTGTGGTTGCACTGTAATCAAAAACCTGTGTGGCTAGAGGGAGGAGGATAGAGTATCCATCGTTAGTGTAGGGTGGATTTGAACACTTAGGTGTTGAGTTGTCACCAAAAATATTTGGCTTTCCTCTAATACACTACACAGTAGATTGCCTTCTTATCCTAAGCAAAAAACTGATATTGAATTAAAAGACCTTGTTGTATATTAAAGAAATTCAAAAGACTTAAAAGAGGGGAACAAAAGGGCAGTCATATAGAAAGTGATATCTGTAACAAGAGCCAAGTTAAAAAATGATCAGCTGTTTTCTGGCCAAAGCAAGCAAGTCTCTGCTAGACCTAACCTGCCGACTCCTCTCCTAAGGCTCGCATGGGAGATCTACAGTGGAAATTTACATTGAATTCTGTTTTGTTTTACTTGGCAATTGTATTCCTCCAACTTTATTGATTTCAGCATTCAATCTTCTAATGCTGCCTCTCAATAAAAGGAACCGAAGACCATGGTCAATCTCTCCTAAAAATAATACAAATATCACTTCCATTTAATGACATGTGGCATTATTCCTAGTGACTGGCCCAGAAGAAGCAGTTCCTTTGCAATATACTTGACCCACGAAGACCTACTTTTATGTCTCCACAATAGATACATGAAAAATATACCAAATATGTCATTAACTGACTCTTACAACCATGACCTTAATTGTTGATTTGGAATCCATTCATCAATGAAATTGTGCTAATAGAGCATTTTTGTGTTTGCACTTTTTTGGGTGAAGTGGCTCATGATTTAGTTTTCTTAGAAAATAAGAATGCTTTTACAGCCCATGGGGTCCATCTACTCTAACATCCCGGATCTAAAAGCAGAGCTTTATAGACAAATCTGTCATGAAACGGTGTGACCAGCAAGTCAAGGGAGGCATTTTCCACCTCTACTCTGGTTCCATGAGACCCCACCTGGCGTACTGCATCCAGTTCTGGGGTGCCCAGTACAAGAAAGGCATGGTCTGTTGGAGCAAGTCCAGAGGAGACTATGAAGGTGATCAAAGGGCTGGAGCACCTCCAGGCTGAACTATCCTCAAAAAGACTCAAAGCACCTGGAGAAAATCCAGGAGTGTTGAGAATATCACTACTTCATGGTGTATCACTTGAACATTGGTTTGCCCAGTGTCAGCAGCAGAGATCCTCTGAAAAAATCACGTATCAGGGAATAGTAAGAACAGAGCAACCATGTATGATACTTCTGCCATGAGGTCTCCTGCATTTCAGCTATTTTTAGTTCAGGGGATTTCCCAAAACTGTGGTGGTTTTTCTTTAGAAGAACCCTATAGGATTTATTTTCCAGGTACTTGTTCAAACTTGTTGCAAACTCACCTAAATTTCTTGCGTCTGTGACAGCCTTTAAATATGAGTTTCAGCATTGCCTGTAGCATGAAGAAAATCTACACTTTCGAACCTGGCTCTTTGTATCTTCATTTATTTGTGTCTGGTTCTTGTGTTGAAAGAGACAGTAATTGGTTATCCTTTATTTATCTCCTTTGTCATTAATCCTTTTGCAACCTTCTCTTCTTTATCCAAATTTATTCTGATACATTATTTGAGTGTTTTCCAAAGGAAAAATGTGAGAAAAATGGTGAGGGTTTTGGGCCTACTTTGAAAAGCTTGGAGCATAATAAGACTTTGATATCCTATTATAAATGTAGTCTTCAGATAGCACAGAGTTTGCTTTCTGGAGTATAAAATTTACCTGGAATCTTGGTTCCAATTTTCAGACAGGCATCTGTGGTTGAATGTGTGTATTTCCAAGGTCTGTTCGTTGACACATGCAAAGCTTTTAACAAAATGCTCTTTGCCTTCAGATGAATTGGTTTCTCCATTGAATAAATGTTACATACCTTTTAAACCTCTAGCATTAAATAGAAATGTAACGCAGACTGTAGACATTATGCTTGGGAAATCTATGTAGTTAATATTGCCCAACGTCTGGCTTATGCAGCGCTCTGTTAATCCCCTCATGGAATGGGGGGGAGAGGAAATATAAAATTTTCATTTTATATATTCGTTCTATTCCATGTGATGCTTGGGAATAGGAAAACAATATATTATTCAAATCAATTCAAAAAGTTTCCTTCCATAATCTCTTAGCAGCTGCTGGGCCCTCTTGGTGAAATCATGTCTATTACCAGATACTATATCTTTTAATGTTCTTTTTTTCCTTGTCCCTGTTTCTTTTAGACAAACCTAATTTTTATCGTGTCATTTGCTTAATTAGATTGTCTTCATTGCAGTCACTTCTTCAGAGCATAGACATTCAAGCTAGGTTTACCTCGTTAGCTTATTCAAGAGTAATAGTTTAGAGATGGTGTAAGGAGTCTGGCAGGCTAATTTACTGAATTTCCACAGCAAATCGCAGCTTTGACTAGACCTTGACCACCAACCCTTAGCAATTTAGGACTGGTTTGGGGTATGTCTACATTACATTTATGTATGCTTGGATAGATTTTCTGTCGCTCTTTGAAAGTCTGGTCTTTGTTTTATAGAGCTCGCATTTCTTCAGTTATGAAAACAGAAGAAAATGATCCAGTATTTACCTTGCCTCTTCACATGCCAAACATCTCAAACTGAAATAATTTCTGTATTGTAGTGACTCAGTCAGAGAAACGTAATGTACTTTACTCACATGAATGTTTTAACCATCATAATACTTTTGTGAACTATTTAAGTGTTATTAACCCCGTCTTACAGCTGAAAAACACAGAGATAAAAGAGACCAGAAACCTCGCTTTTGCAAACGACCTTTCAAAAAACATAAGCACAAAAATTCAGGAGCCACTGTGTGAATTTGGAAGTTAGTCATCCTGCCAGTGCCACCTGGGAAATTCAACAGTTTTGGCAAACGCATCTTCCGAATCTTGCTTTTTGAACTTCATTTGCATGTTAAATGCATTGTCTCAAAATGGAAATAAAAGTATGCTTTACTTCACTCACAGCCAGATCTACCAAGAATAAATAATATAATACTGACTTCATCACGCTGGTAAGTGCTATGCTCCAGCCATTTATTTAATAGTGGCGTTATTTATAGAAAGCTCCTTCATGTGATGTTGCTGCCAGTAACACAGATGTCCCTTGAACGCACTCTATTTTAAATAAAGGTGAAAGGCTAAGAAAAATATGAAAGAATCCACCTTTAATATTTGAATTCAACAATAACAAGCAGGGTGTGGCCACTCTGAAACCGTGGCTGGTCGGATGCTTGGGAGAAGGGAAGGGTGGGAAAGCTCGCTGCTCACCAGTTCCACAGCCTTGTTCCTAAAAACACATCTGCCACCCCGACTGTGGCCTGAAAGATACGGCGAGAACGGGTGGTGCTTTCGCTTGTCTTGCTCGTACTTGGAAGGTAGCCATGGAATAAGCAGCTTTACGGGCGTCATGTCCCCAATCTTTGTGAAGTTGTGAATGAAAACTGAAGAATTGGCGCCTGCAAGTTTAAAAAAGAAAGAAAAAAGAAAAAGAAGTCACCTTCTTCAGGCTGCTTGTCCTGTTTCCCCCCCCCCCTCCTGTGAGGAGACTTCGCATGCAGCTTATCCTGAAAGCTGCTTCTTCATGCTCAGTGGCCTGTGCTTAAACCGACACAGAGATATTTTCAGTGTTTAAGATGAGACTTACCGGCTGCTGTTTACAGGAAAAGCTGTCCCTCCCATTTGACAGAGGTTTGATAGTAAATGAAATTCACAGGACCCCGGGTAGGACTGAGACAGGAAAACGCACGTTTCACGCATGGATAATCCTCCCTAAAGTTTTGTTGCTGCTTTTCCTTGTTGGTATTTTGCTGGGCTTTTTTGTTTTGTTTGGGGATTTTTTAGTTAGAAAGTAACAACCTGAAGTTTGTGTGAACTGAAACTTTAAAGCTTTAAGATAAATAATATGTATTTATCTGACATCAACTTTGTAGAAGCTTGAGACATTGTAGCTCTAGGAAAAAAAAATAATGAAAAAGTCACATAAATTTCCACCCAGAACAGACTTCCAGTAACCTGCAGTCACCCAGAACTCTCTCCAACATATGAGGTCACCTGGAACAGGTACTTGATTTTTTGATTTCTACTTTTATTGATTTTTATTCATTCAGTTCTGATTCAAGAGGAGTTAGATAGAACTCAAATTAAAAAAAAACCCAACTATTATTGTTGTGTAAAACCCCAACCAATGTGCTTTGCTATTGCATATATACAAATAACTTCCACTCTGTCTTACCTAGCTATCAGGAATTTCATTGTAAGAATAGGGAGCATTTAGGGAGTGTATAGCATGGTTGAGTGTCTGCCATAAAACAGACTGTTCACTCCTCCACGAATGATACAAGTTGAAGAGAGCCTACTATCTAGATATCTGGGCTCATCCAGCACATGGAAAAATATTGAATCTCATTTCTTCCCAAGCTGACACCCCAAAGCCAGTTCTTTTATTTTTCCTGCTGTGGTGTTGTGTTGTTCAGTACTGCATGTAGTCTCCCCTGACTCTGAAACAAGCTGGTAAGATTGAGCAAAATTCTTTCATTTTCACAGTTACAAAGAAAAATGAGATCATAAAAGAGAAAAGTGAGTACCAGATAACGATTGCTCCCCTGTGCAGCAACATCAAGTACACCTGAAGTAAATTACTCTGTTAAGGTTTCCTAGCCAGATACTATGCAGCTATTTCTGTTGCTTTCTATACCTTACACAGGTAACCCCCCCAAAAGAAAGCCTCCTGCCATAAATTCTCACCCAGTTGTTCTGCTAATGGCACGAGGAACGTGACTTCCCCATCTGTGTCATCTAATCAAAGCAGGACAAGATCAACCCCCTTTCCAGAGACAAGTAGCACTGAGTAACTTGCTGGGAAACTAAATATTACAACTTTTTGTTCCTACAGCTCCCAGTAGGGAAACAAACCAAAACAAAAAGGCAGACCTGCAGCCAGCTTGAAGAACTTTACAGCAGTTCTGGACTGAACGGTGAGTGAGGGGCATAAAACCTATGAAGCATATTGCTGTCTTAGGAGCCAGGTTATACGTGAACAAGAAGGGACCTGTTTCAGAGTTCAATACTAGTTGAACTCTGAAGGTAAAAAGAAAACAAGCTGCTTTTCAAAGGTGTTTAAAAGATGCAAAGAGTTTAACTGACCACTGTTTTCTGTCTCTGTGGTTCTCTTTAACCTAACACCCATGATAGCCAAGCAAACCTTTCCCTACACTGATCCAGCAAATGTTCGTTTATCGGTTGGCTCAAATCTCTGTGTAAGAAGCACCTGAGAAAAGCAGAGACACATCGAAGAAAAAATACATCAATGACAGGAAAGTTCAGAAAATAGAGAGGATCCTGACAAAACACAAGCAGAAAAATCTGCAAGCAGAAGGAAGTTCATAACAAATGTGGGACCACCAGGGCCACACCTTCCAATCGAGTCTACTTTGAAGGTGTTAGCAAAAAATTTATTTTAAGACTATAGCTCTTGTTCTTGTCAAGGACAAACTGCAGAACGGTCACAGTTCCCCTGAGCCTTACAGCTAGCAAATCAAAAGCCGTTTCAAATGTCTCTCACATGCACTAGGACTGTTACTTGCCTGTGACTGACTCAGATAAGTGGCATGGAATTACAGATCTTCTCTTAATCTTCTATCACCTGTGAACCAAGCTGTTTGCAGATGCTTCAGTGTCTGGGCCTCAAAACTAATTTCTACAAATGGGACCACTTAAATGATCCTAGAAACTTAATGCAAAGGGGAGAGAAGATGGGTAATCATGGATAACTGAAATCTAAACTGTTTTAAACCAACCCTGAGTTACTGTGAGCCACAGCACATCAGGGGTGTAACCCTGGGCCTCAGGAGATCTGAGCTTAGTTGCCTGCTCTACCACAGGTTTCACTCTCCAAAGCAGGGCAAGTAATTTCATCACTTTTGGATGTCTCCAATATGGTACTGCTAATCTCCGACCTTTTGACTTTGTTGTCCCACCAGACTAAAGGCTCCTAAAGGGTGGCAGTCGTTGCAGAGCCCAAGCTCTGTAGAGCCTGATTAGAGCCAGGGCCCCTTGCACACCATCATCTGGCAAACACCATAACACAGTTCATAAATAACTATGTTTTACAATAGCCCTTTTCTTCAGTTCCCAAGGAGAGGACATAACATATTGTGTTAAAAGAACAACTCTCATCTGGTAATATTAAACCTGTTCTGATCTGCTCTCTAGTCACCCCAGAAGTCAGATGAACTTGTAAAATCCCTTTCAGCAAGTTGGTGTGATTTTTAGCATGAGTTCAGGTCTGAGCTTGGAAACATTTCCTCTGAAGAGAGTTCCTTTGAACAACTGCAGTGTGAAGCGAACTTAAAATGATCGTGGGTCTTTCAGGGTTTCAGGTTTTGTTCCAGTATTTATCAATGCCTTTTGGCTTGCTAGAATCCTTTCTAGCTTGAATTCATCATTTAGGAGGGAAGTAAATATTCGGCTATTGCAAGTAGATTAATGCAAGGTGATTAATTGCATGCGCACTGCAGAATGACAGCAATGACTCCCTGAACTATCTGAGCCCAGGGAGCTGTTTCTGTCAAATACTTATGGCATGACTGGACACATGCTCTAGCTAAGATCTTTGTTTAGTAAATATTGAATATTCCCTAGTCCTTTATATCCTGTCGTCATTTCCTTTGTACAGCTTGCAGCTGTAGTTTCAAGCTGATGTACAAAAGTTGTTGGTCAGGGAGTGTTTCATAAGTGTGTTTTACCATGTAAGAGAGATCTCTTCTGATGGCTTTTCCTCTTAGTTCTCAGAGTTCCAAAGCCAAATCAGCCTATACCAACATCTTCTATGTGTAAGTCACCAGCAGATTCATTTATTATTCATTTCAGAAGTATGAATACACTTTAATACACATATACATCTATAAATATATGTATAAATATATATATATTTTTTAATGTAGGGAACTTGGCTGCCATGTTGTCAGTTTGTGGTTTTAGAAAACAACAGGCTGTAGGGTGGAGATAATCATTACAGTACCTGTTTTCTCACCGTTTTTAAGAAGAGGCAGCACAAAATGCTGTGAGCCAAGACAGCTAAATGCCCAGCAGTAAAGCACTTCCTCTCTGTAGACTCCTGCATCTCCCCAGGCCTCTGAAAAGAGGTGGCTCGAAGGGGGATGTTGGCTGCTAACTGGTCACAGGGCCCTGCATGTTGGAGCGAGTAGGAATGGGAAAGGGGAGAACTCTGTAGTTGTGAAGCCTTGTGATAGAGGATGTGTGAAACAAGGGCAGGGTAGGGGGACTCTTTACCCTGGGTCTCCACGGTCATGCCTCAGTATGGGTTGGTTTTCAGTGCAGAGAGGAAAACCAGTGATGTTGCAGGGTGGTTTTGTCAGGTTTGAGGTGTGGGCAGAGCACACCAGTTTTCAGTTGAAACTTTCCCTTCCCCCCCCCCCCTTTTTTTTCTCTTTATTGAAATGGATTAAAAGAAATCTGTGGACTTTTTTTCTGTTATATTGTTCTCCTCTGTTTCTGCTGTCTTGAGTTGAATGTGCAAGTGATTAACACTAAGTGAGAGCTAATTAATTGAATAGTAACCATCTGTGGTAGGGCTGCTGCCCCTCTCAGCTCTCACTCTTTCTGAGTTCTGCCAGAGGGCTCAGGTTGCATAGGACTGGACAGGAGAGGAGTTTGGATGTTAACATCTCTAAGTCAGGAAATGTATTGAAACTCTGAGCACACTCAAGTCTGCTGCTGAGCAGCCCTTGCAAGGCAGCACAGTTCTGTTCAGTGGCCTAGAGGTGGAAGGAGAACCATTATTTTCACTTTGTCTGGTTTGTAGAATTTATATGTGCTTCAGAGAGACGGGAAAAACCTGAAAATTTTTGAAGTATTGAAACTCAGGGTCTCTTGGGAGTTGTTCTATAAATGATGCCAGAAAAGCCACATGGAAAAACAAACAAACAATACAAAAAACCCCAAAACACCCTCTTCCCCCAAAAAAATTTACATGAAGTAGAATTAATGCTCAGTTCTCTGGAAGGTCTCCCAGCCTTGGTGTAGCAACCCTGCAGTCCTGAGCAGGTAGCATTCAGCAGGCAGTATCCTATTTTTCTACCCTTACCAACTGAGACTGTTGAGATCCTTCCAGAGATGTGTTTTTCTGGATCTAAAACAATGGAGCAGCACAAACCTCCACAGTTATGGAGGTCTGAAGTTGAAATGGTTTGACAAGGTGGCAAAAGACAGATGATAAATAACAATCACACTAAGGGAAGCAATGCATTTGCATCGTCCAGTGTATCACTCCAATGATTAGCTCATTCAGTTTCAAATTAACCTCATTAGGTTTTGTAAATGTAAAACCTCTTTTGAAAAATTACTTCTGAACCGAACCTTACCCAAGAGAAATGGCTGGAATGTGACCTTTGCCTATTAGCTTTAATTTTTCCCCTTTTACTTTAATTCATTATGATGTCGCCAATAAATGCAATAACCTGTGTCTTGTGCCAAAATACTTCTTAAAATGTTATCTGTCTTCCAGGGGGAGTGGGGAGGGAAGTTCTTTTTATTTAGAAATGAAGTGAATTAAAAAATAAACCAAATATAATATAGAACATGTATTTTATGGTTAGACAATCTTAGAGGCCACCTTAATAATTAAGAAATAAGCATGATTGGTCTTTCATGCGAAATGGTTCTTGCCAATTAATTTACCACTGCTAATTGTCTTGCAGAACTCCAACTGTTCCGTGCCGGCTCTGATCCCTGCAGCTTCAGCCGTGGGAATTGCATCACCGCGTTCCCGCAGGTGCTACAACTGGGTCAGCAGCTCCCCTGGGAGCTGGACAGCTTTAGCACAGCTCACAGCAGACACCATCCAGGGAGGGAATACGTATTTGTTTTCTCCAGGCAGACCGTGAGTAGGAGCAGATCTATACAATGTCTTTCTGCCTCATCATTCCCCAAGGCTGTGTCTTGGGTACGTGACTCAGCAGTCTGTCTGTCCTGAAGGCGTCAGCATCCTGTGTGCTATGTCAGCAATAAACCTGGAAGGTTTTTGCATTCAGCCTCGTGGTATGTGGTGGTGATGAACATACTTCACTGACGTTTCCAGCACTAAAAGTTGTCAGTGTAGCAAGGGTGGCTCTAACAGCACAGATTTTTGGAGATTGTTTTTAAAATTTCTCAAGGCACTGTAGGTCAGGCTCTTCCTGTGCTATATCTGGTTCTCCCACCTGACCCAGCTGCAGTAGCAGAGCTGTATTTCATTTGCAAGGTTCAAGGTTAAGCCTGAGGTTGGGCTCAGACCATGGTCAAGAAATGTAAACATGCAAAAGGCATGTGATATGAATGCATTTTGGGAAATGCCATATGGTGTTCTTCCTCCTCCCTGGCCCCGCTAATGAAAGCCCACCGGTATTTTTGCAGTGAATCCTTTAGGAGACAACAGATAACACCAGACAAAACCACAACATAGCAAGGTTCAAACTCAGATGAGAGTCTATGCCTCATCTGAAAGCCTTAATTGGGCAATGTTTATGTGGGACTGGTGTTTGCAGGCTTATTTTTCTGCCTATCTTCTATGAGTCATAAAAAGAAGCATCATCTCAGGTCTCTGAGATGCATCCAGACTGCTTTTAACCACTTTATAGTGGCTCTTGGGGTACGTCTGCATTGCAGAGTAGAGATACCTGTTCTGGCAAGCTTTCTCCAGAGCCAGAAGTAATATCAGCTGTGTCAGTAGTGTTTTGCATAAGACTAATGTGCTGGTATGTCTGCGTGGCCATGCTCTGGGCACACAGCCCTGCTACCTTGTTCCAACACATGGGGATAACTTCCAAGCAGTTCTGCTTTATGGTGCACAAAGCTTTGCTGTCAGGAGACAAACTCACGTCCTTCCCACCCAAGAAATTACCCTTGCTGTTGCTAGCAGAGCTGACCTTTGGTCATGCAATGGAAGAGCTGGGGATCTCCCAATAACTTGGTTTCTGATAAAAGACTAACATCCAGCAGTCAGGTATGGTGCAGTGTTGGTGTTCTTGCTGTAGAGGACCTATTCTGAAAGCCCCAAAAGCCCAGCATCACGCAAGATTGCCCTGGAAGCCCCAGCATTTACTGAGAATGGCTACTCTCAGTCATCTCTCCCAGGTCTATCAACCCAGATCTTTCTCCTTTCTGCCTAACCACTTTCCAGACAGCATCTGCTCTCCACCCATAGTGTGTTGTACAGGCTCTAAAAAGGGCAAGAGACAAATGTTTCCTATCTAATCCAAATACAAAATTCACAGGACTATTTTTCATACATCTTCCCCTGAATTCAGCTAGAGTTGTATTTTGGAGCCTAATTTCTGTAGCTGAATGTTTATTTAAGGGATAAGAGACTCAGTTCCACAGCCCAGTCTCCTGTGCAGCATGTCACTGGCCAGACAGTACCCCACACTTGTAAATTTTCCTTTGAAGAGCAGGTCACCCATCTGCAAATCTAAAAACTTTAATTTAATTTGCTGGCTTTTATTTGGTTTCTCCAGCCTGAAAAATCCCCCTGGTAAAAGCAGCGTTTGCTCAGTTTTCCTCAGCCCATTTGTGTCATACCTCTTGCTGCCCTGGTGCCTGTGGGTAAGTGTAGGTAAGCTGACCATCTAAGTCAAAGTTAAAATTTCTCTTTGTACAGACAGCATCTAAGGTGAAGCTCACCCACTCTTTTTCCTTCATTCATCTCCCTGCTGCTTTTCTTTTCACGCCTTCAAGTACAGCTTTATGAGAAGCTGGTTTCAGTGTTGATGTAGACTTGAAGAGTCTGCATTTGGTCTTACTCCCACTCTGCCTTTCTGGTTCCTTAGCTGCGATCCTAGAACTGTGTGTGGGCTTGTGTTAGAAACTGAATCGCTGACATGGTACAACAGCTTTACCGGTGGGGATGGGGCAGGAAGGAAGAGAGCTGAAACTTGTTAAATTGGCTTCAGCCAGTTCTTTTGGAGGGCCCACCTTCCCTCTCTTGATGCATGGCTTTCTCGCCCTCTTTCTCTACCCTAGCGGTCCCCACCTGTCCCCCTTGTAGATCATGTTTCTTGTAATCAGCTCTTCACATCCTGTGTGTACAGACCCATGCTGTATAATGGAGCAAAGTCTTCAGTCCTAGTCTTGTACAACTTTTCACCAGGACAGAGCAAAAACAAGTCTGTTTGTACTACTGGAGCATGCAGGACACTGAAAATGAGCTGCAAGTCGAGTTAAACAAATTACAGTTGTGAGTTGTAAGGGTGATGTGTTAACAGGGGGGGCTTTTCAGGGCAGGGACTTGGTCTCTGACAGCTCAGGGGGACACTGGGTGGTATAACGACAGAATTTTCACATGGCCAGAATTGCATTACCTCATTTGTTAGCATATAGAATATCACAAAGGAGCTCTACTTTATTTAACTTAGTAACAATGAGCAGCTGGCTGCATTATAGTCCTCTGTGTCAGCGAGGATACAGTCAAAATAGATTAGTCTAGTTTAAAACATTGAAATCACATTTCTGTAGGTTGGCCGGTGTGCGCCGTGAGCGAGCAAAACAAGGAAAGGACAATTCAGTAGTGGAAATAAAATGTCAAACTTAATGAAAGCCTGAGCACTGCGCACTAGAAATGTTGGCATGAAAGGTGTTAGAGGGATTGAGCCTATTCAAAGGGCATAAATTATAAAGGTCTCTGGTTTCCAAGACTGCTCTGCTGCCTAACAGGACTTCAGGCCAAGAGTTATATATGATACAATGTTTATATCACTCTTCTGATAAAATTACGATTTTACTTGCCTGAAAATTCCAGTGTTATAATTGTCAGCTATTAGCTCCTTTCGTGCCTCTGTGAGTTTAATAGGGACGTTTGATCGTTCCCAGCTACTGGCATTGCCTGGTCTGTTCTGGTCTCTGCACCTCTCTCCTCCCTTCCCCCCCAGCCATATCATAGACCATTACTGCCACTGCAGTGAGGACCTGGGACTTCTCTGCCAGCTTTGATAAGTATAATACAGATAAGTCCAGAAGCATCTGCACACACACTAGCACTGTGCGATGTGTCACAGAGGCTGGTACGTGCAGTTAGAGCCTCTGTAATGGCTAACAGGCCGTGCTACATTAGCCTCTCCTTTCTCATTTATTCCTGCATGGCCTTCAGCATGTTTCCTCATTTTATTCTGAGTCTCAGTTCACCAACTAGAGAATTAGATTTAAGCATGATTTACTAGCATGTTTTGATAGATGGAGAGAGTTCTGTGATCTATTCCACAGCAAAATATAAATACTAGCACAAAATCCCATTCTTGTGGGATTTTTGGTGAAGTTTACAGAAGTATATACAATATTATACAAGTTAACAATAGGCAGAAGGGAACTTAGACATCACTTCTTGCCAGTTTGTGGTGTTGCTCACAGACCTTTTCAGAGTGGTTTTGTAGTTTTACAAGCTGAGAAGGACATTGTGTTCCCACCATTCCTATAAAAGAACGTTCTGTGCTACTAAACCATGGAATCCACAGGAAACTTTCTCTGATGAGTGGCCGGAGTACTTTTTTAAAGTATGCACATTCACACCTTGGCATCTGTATTTCTCTAATAGCCAACAGAATAACTATGTCAATAGCTGCTCTTGCTAGTAAGCACACCTAGATGCCCAGTCTTACCGTGGCCATTTCTTTGGGCATCAGCCATTTGCATGGCTTTTCTCAGAACATCCTCCAGCTCACCTGTTGTTCTGCTTTGGGGACAGATGGACAGAATGAAGTAAGGGTTTCCAGATTTGGCCTTACAACCCATTCTATGAACCAACCGATTGGGGTTCATTACACATTTAGTTGTGAGTTAGTCATGCTCATATGCCTAGATAGAAGAGGATTCAAAATTGGGAATGGAAAACAAGGAAAGCAAGATGCAACAGTAGTCTTGGGGTATTGCCTTCAAAGGAGGTTTTCAACAAGATGGTTGAAAACTACTTTAAAGTTGAAATTAGCAAAAGGACTGAATGATACTTTAATTTCTTGTTTTTCTTCAAAACCAGTTTTCTGATCTGTAAAAGACACTGAGAGAGAAAACACTCTCCACAGCCTGAAGTGGAACAAAAATAATTTTTACAGTTCATCTGAAAGAAATGTGACTAGACTGTCATTGTCTCACCTCTTACAGTCACCAGTGATGGGGAAAGTGAGGGCTGAAGGTGGGTGAAATCTACCCAGACCAGAGACTGGATCCATAACTCATAAATGTACTTCTGACGATGGGCGGGAAAACATGAAATGCAAAGGTCTGGCTGACCTTCAGCAAGAAAACCACGTTCCTGCCTTCCAAGCAAGAGACTTTGAAACGCAGAGTTGCTATTCTTAAACACAGCTCCTAGAGGAGAGGTGTTAAAATGGTTTATTTAGCTAACACAAACACAACTTGTCTGCAAGAAGGATGGTGCCCACGACCTGCAACATCCCAGGTGAGCAGCAGATTGTAAGAAATGCACGTGGTGCCTGCTCTGGGAGAGAAGAAAATGGTAGGTTGACTGCTGGACCTCTTGATTGGAGCAAGTGAATTAGAACAAGAGATGTATTTCATGTTGCCTTGATCATTTCAAATGGCAAACACATAGAGGACACAAATGCAGTAAAAAGTTTATTGTCTTTGAAATAATGGAGAGAGGGATTTATTGTGGGTTTTTTGTGACTGCAAATGATGTAATTAAGACTGCACTGTAATAACAATTGTGATGAGCTATTTTAAGGCCCTCAAACCCCTTGACAAATTCTTTTAAGCTTTCTTGCTTCCTGTAACAGATGATTAAAAAAAATCATATTCACAAGCCCTTATTAAGCTTGTTAAAACAAAACAAAAAAAACCCAAAAAACCCCAAAAAACAACAAAACCCACAAAACTGTAGAAAATTGAATAAAACACATATCCTGACTCCAGGTTGCATCATATAACAAAAATAGGTTAGGAAACACCACAGTGGGGTTTAATGGAAAAAAGTAGCTCATATGTAGCAATTTCTATGCCTACTTTGTTTGGATAAAAGATAGCTTAACAGTTAATTCTTTAAATTTATGCATCCTTGAATATCCCTCGATGTTCCGACACTGGAGAATTAACATGTGTATTGCTTGATAATTCCCTTTCTAACAATTTAGCATTGCCATTATATGAAGGCTTTGATGTAGCATCTCACTTCAAAAAGCCGGTTGCTCTTTGGTGTTTGCTGAAGTTGACTGTTTTGCTCTACAGGGATGAAGTTAAGCATGCGCTTAATTGACGTGCTGAGTCCGTGCCTGAGGCAGTTTATCTGTCTGCAGGATTCCTGTACAGTGCAGTGCCACTGTGGACATTTTGGTCCGGGGCATCCTGGTGCTCAGCAAGGGTTGATACCAGGTGGGGTCTCCCATCTTCTGGGAGGATAGGCAGAACCTAGAGCTGTAGTGCTAACGGTCTGCAAGTAAAGCATTTGATAAACCAGACTGTCTTTAGCCTTCATGTTCTCCTTACGTATTTTCCAGACAGCAAAAGTTTAGTTTATTTTTTGAAAGAGACACCACGAGTATAAACTGGAACATAACTTTTTATTACTTCTACATGTTACATGTTTCTTTGCTGAAGAGCAGCATCAATGCTTTACCCAGGTTATTTGAATTCAGTGCTGTTAAGGGAAAACCATCTTCCCTATGCAGAGAACATTACATCACGAAGGGATGGAAACAAAGAGCTCTGAGGGACTGGGATAGGCAAAATTCCCTCCTTCCACAGGAAATGGGTGAAGCCTTGCTTGAAATTATTATTCAGACGTTTTGTGCTGTGAAGGAAATGTCTCCCGATAGCACAAGCTATTGGTTTCCTGTTGTGAACTAACAGTTTTGGCATAACCAAGAATGGACAGGAAGGGCAAATGATTGGGGGTCGTCTGAAGAACTTGTTTAATGAAAAGACCAGCCCAAGTCAGCGGGAAGAAATTTGGCCTAAAAAAAAAAAAAAATTGAGGGGGGGCAATGGACAAGAAAGGGGATCAGTTGCTTTGTGGAAATAAATAATAACAAAAAAACCCCACCCCACATTAAGTTTTAGCAGGGTTAGCAGAAAGCCAGGGAACCTTGTTGCTGGGCAGGAAGTATCGCAGGGGCAGAAAGCCCTTTGTGTCCTACCTAATTAAGAGCCTGATTCAACAAATATATATCCGGTTTCTACACTGAGGAAAGCAATTTTTGGAAGTTTTCACAGATGCGGAATTGTGGGCGTTTTTCAACCAGGACTTTATAACTGAGGTACTTTCAAGTGCTGTTTCTTGTCTGTGGTGTATAAATAGCACTGCCAGCAGGTCCTGAAACCAACTTAGCGCTGGGCCATCTGACTGCTTGTCTTCTTGGAGCAAAGCCAGCAAAGAGAAAGGCCCACACGACATTTTCCTACCTCGGGCCTTGTATTGCAAGAGCAGGAAGGAGGTGGCTTCCCCTTGCCTTTTCCTTTGGGAATCTGTGCCACCACCATGGGCTTTGCTAACATGGTGCAGGACTGCCCTCACATTCACGTCATTGTCTCAATCATGTTGGGTCCTGCTATACCGAGCCAGCAGTCCCCTATGGTGTTGTAGCTCCAGAGGTCATTCAGACCCTCTTTCTGCAAATGTAACTTTAAACATCTCTCTTTGGCACTGTAGACTTCTCTTTAAGATGGAGATGTGAGCTTCGTTTCAAGCATTCAAAATGATTGAACTTTATTTCTAAAACCATAAACTCATAGGAATCATAGGGGGTGGAAGGGACCTTGAGAGATCATCAGGTCCAACCCCCCTGCCAAAGCAGCTCCCTAGGACATATCACTCAGATAGGCATCCAGACAGGTCTTGAATCATCTCCAGAGATGGAGACCCCACCACCTCCCTGGGCAGCCTGTTCCAGGGCTCTGTCACCCTCACTGTGTAAAGGTTCTCCTGCATGTTGGTGCGGAACTTCCTGTGCTCCAACTTGCAGCCATTGCCCCTTGTCCTATCCCCACAGACCACTGAAAAGGGGCTGGCTGATTCCCCATGTATCCCATACTTAAGATATTTATAAACATTAATAAGGTCCCCCCCTTAGTCTTCTTTTCTGTATGCTGAACAATCCCAGCTCACTCAGCCTATCCTCATAGGGGAGATACTCCAGGCCCTTAATCATCTTTATAGCCCTTCTCTGGACTCTCTCCAGGACATCCCTGTCTTTTTTATACCAGGGAGCCCAGAACTGGACACAAAATAAATGAAACCTGCTTGGATTTTTGTGTTCCGTGCTTTTGGCCTCAACCAGTTCCACCCTTGCAAAGAGCATTTTGGTTGTACAGACACTCAAGATGTAGAAAGCAGCCGCCTATTTCAGAAAACAAAACACGAAAGGAGTCACTTTGTGTTTGCTGATTCCTAAAAGGCCTTCCTTAAGGTGCTTTTTACGATGCCAAACCCACAAGTTTGTCAAAATGTGCCTGAATTTGTGTTTGGATTTAATTTAAATAGAGTTTTTAAACCCATGTACAACAACATTTCTGCTTTCTACTCTCAGAAAAATAAAACCTTCAGTCACATTTGAATCGCCCTATTTTTTTTTTAACATTGCCTTTTAAATATTTTTGTTTCCATTTAGGACTGCCAACATTACCATGGAAACCCCCAAAAATAAAGACTTTCCCAGCCTTGTGAGAGCACACCTGCAGGAGCAAGAATTGTCTGTCAGAAGTGACTCTCCTTCGTTATCAGTGTCACCTAAGGACTTTTTTTTGTGGTCAGTATGATTCATTATCTCAAAATGTATTGAAAGTATATTCCTAGAATTGATACAATTTGGAATCTTGCCATGGACCAGTAGCAAATGTCCACTGCAATCCAAGAGCTCTCACTTACTAGGGAACAATCGCCTGCTATGAAAACGAATCTGTTTAGACTTTTCAACACTGCTGATTTTATATATATATATTTCTTAGCTACAGAATTCAATTTTAAGCAGTTTGACGTGAAATTTTATAATTGCAACTAAATCTGTGCAGTTTTCAATATTAAAAAAAAAGTAGATAATTACAGTGTGGGCTGTTTCCAAGCAGAAGGCAGATATGGTGGTAGGACAGATTTCAGATGATCTGACAGCATATAAGCACGATATTTCAAGTCAGTGTTCTTAAATTTCTTAAATTATATTAAAACAACTCAAACTGACAAGATAGCTCCATGTTTTTTGGTGCCTACTCTCATTTCTTTGCTATATGACTTGTATATTCTGCTTGCTAAATTATTACATTTCCAATATATGAAAGCTTTTGATTTGTGTATCTTTCTGCAGTGTAGTGGCAATTTGACAGCAAGCCTGCATTAGTAATGAACACCACTGGGAAAATAAAGATTTTTTCTTTGTTTGGCTTTTTTTTCCTCTTTACTAAGGAAAGACTTTCCAGAGATCCAAAACCCAATGAAATACTGAACTTCAAACGATGTTAGAAATATACATTTTTGTTATTAAGAATACAGGGAAATCTGGGGGTTTTTTTGTTTGTTTTTTTTTAACCAGAAACCTTATTTTAAATGCATTCAGGTTTCACCTAGATGTGCTTTATCATCACTGTTTTAACGAGCAAACTCCTTGGCACAACTGTTTGTCAGCAAAGACAAACCTCAGAAATGCTTACTGTAACATCTGCATGGTATGAAATGGTCCTCTTCAAATCAATAGGACATTCTGGGAAATTAGATTTTGAGAAATTAGAACAAGATTATCAGAGCTCACCTCTTTGGGAATATTGTAGAATGAAAGGAAAGGAAAAAAATCAGCCTTTGAACAAAGTTTTCACTACAGAATCAAATTGAAGGAGAGATTCCTTCAGGTAGAACACAGAAACTGTATGGGACACATTAGTGTCATGACTGTTGCCCTGTCTCAGTCCACAATCTCATCAGAATATGCATGTTTTGCAGGTCCAGAGGTTCCTCTTGTACACATGAAGAATGTTCATGGAGAAGTACTCTGGTGCTTATAAGAAGAAATCTTCCCAGAAGTGCACAGGTACTCTCCGCAGGAACCACAGCTGTTCTTGTGGAGCCAGCTCACTCTAGTCAGTAACAAAAATCTCTGTCCAAATTACAACATCAAAGTACTTTTTGCTGAATTTACTGGCTTTTTTAAGTGCAACATTATCAAATATCTAATGTTCTGAATATTTGCAGTCAATAAGGTTTCAGTGTTGCTAGAGAAATGTTCACCTAACAAATGCTGTTTCAAATGTTGTACATTCCCACTGCTTCAGTTTTTGCTCTAGGCTAAGTAGATGATTATTTAGTGTTGCTGCAAGCTGTCATGTGCCTGATGCTGCTCACCAAAGAGGTGGTTGTGTTTCAGCATGAGGTGGGGAGTATTCCTATGCATGCATTTGTGCTCAGAATGACCAAGTCAAAAGGGTTTTTTGCGTACGCTTCTTGTTAGCCTGGAAGGTGGACTAGTGTTACAGAGGGGAGTAAAAGTTGCATTTTTCTGTGAAGGTGGGTAGGAGCCCTGGTAGTAATTGTAGTAAACTGGTGCTTTGAGTTCTTTGGTGGCAAATACCATGGAAACTGCAGATAGATGAAACGCATGGAAGTTGTCACACTGGGTTCATTTTTTAGGAATGGAGAAATGAAATTAATTGTAGTGGAAGTTGTAAACTGGCATATATTTGAGCTCAGTCATTGTAAAATAATTCTTCTTCCTTTGGCTGGATGCTCTGTGCAAGCTGCAGCTCCCCCCTCCTGAAGTGTTAAAATCACTTCATTTGTGCATGCTTTCTGGAACTGATGAGATTAAAACAGCATAATACCACTTCAACTCAATAGGGAATGATTGCAACTGAAAAGCATTTATTTATTTGGTGTGAATCATTCTGTATTGCATTTCAGTTTCATGCTGAAGGGGAGGTTTGTTTGCCTTTTAAAGGTTTACTAAAATGGGAGGGGAAGCAACAACCAGTCCCTGGCACCTTTACATTGCCAATGCAGCTGACACACACCTCACGTTACAACCCTGATGTATCAGCAATATCTAGGACAGGCTGGACTGCTCTACTGTTAATTGTTACTACACCATGTTTTTGCTGTTTTTATCAGGATGCTGGTCAGTGCAAACATGAAATAATATTGCAACATTAGCATCATAGAAAAGGTTACAGATGAAAAATAATTGGTTTTGATGTAATGTGTTTATTGTTTCCTCCTTGCTAGTAGTTTCTAAAATGAGCTAGACATTAAATAAGCAGTTTTGTCTAAATAGAAAGCAGATGCTTTATGGAGAAAGCTGTCTCTTTAATAGGACTTGTGAATTGTGGAGAGGATAACAATATCATAGTAACCACTTGGATTTGACTTTTAACCATATTAATAAATAGTGCCATATTACTGATAACTTTCAGGAAAAGAACTCAAAATTTGTAGCTGTTACAAAAATTTTTAAAATAGCTCTAGCAGTAACATTTTTCACTATTTGCTTCCATCTCTGCCTTTTTAAGCCTAAACTCTGCCTCTTAACCTAAAAAAGACATGTTGAGAAGGAGAAGCTTCATTTGTCTGTTTATTGCTTTCTCACCTGCTTCTTACTCTGAATTTCCTCCATCAAACTGGCTTATGTCACTGTGAACTAGTGATAAACTGCAATCCCAGAACAAACAGCTGCTCCTACTGATTTCTGTATTATGGCTCCAGACCCCTTTCAATCCCCTGGAGTTCTGCCTGGCAAGTCAGTTGTTTCCATGCCAGCTGGGAGAATCTCCTCACCCAGTTTTGGTTCCACACCTGATGCTGCTCTGAAGAGCAGAGCTGGTCACAAAAAAGCTGCAAATTCCATTTCAGTTTTGGCCATAGATTGATTTAGGAGAAAGGACTTGTACTCCGTGTGCTCCCATATCCTCTGCGTGACAGGAACTTCAGGCTCCCATCCCTCATGCTCATTTTCTAGAGGGTGGGAGGGAGCTTTTTCCTGTGTCAGCAGGCTAAGGGCTTGCTCTTCCCTTAATGTGCAGCAGCTTTGGATACTTTAATTATTTTTTTTTAAGCTTTACTAACAGTTCAGGTCAGGCCTCTTTATTCTGCTCTCTGTATATGCCAATCATTCCAGGATGGAACTAGTAATTGTATTGTAGCAAGAGACAAGGAGAGTTTGTAGGAAGAGAACATACACATAAAATTTTTATTAGGCCAATTAATATAATTGGAAAGAACAGGCAGGCTTTTAGGCTCCAAGTCATTTCTTTGGGTCTGAAAAGGAGTGGCAAAATCCAAGCTAGAGACAAGGTTAGGCCCAGTTCCTCTCAGTTTAATCTAATTATGTTCGTCAGGCCACTTGAGAGATAAGGGTACTTAGCATATGTAGAGCAAAGCTCCCTTCCATATTACAGCAATCATACTCTGCTGGGAGAAGTTATGTTGCAAGGCGAGCTACACAGGCCTGTACATCAGTTTTCAGAGACCTCCTGGGGTCCTTAATTGCTGACACGCATTTAGCCATCCTGGCAGTATACACAGGGTCTGCGGTGCTCAGAAATAACCTGTTTTAACATCACGATGCAATGTTTGCACACGGGGCTTTGCTGAACCTGTGGCTTCACCGGTGGTTGTCTGACTGCTGAGGAGGCCGAGCCCTCCTCAGAGACAGAGAGGAGCTCAGTGCCTGCTTTTGGGAGCCCCATTAGGTCTGCTCTGGAGTCTCTCCCTGAGCTGGTGGGTGGATGAGATTCCAATCAGGCAAATGGATGGATTACCAATAAGTCTGTTGTTTGGCCATCTGGATGTACTGCTGCCGCCAGGCTCGTTTTTCAACTTGAGGACCGTAATGATTTTGGCAATGGTAGTGACTGCTCCCATTCATTCTTTTAACAATTTCCATTACCCTGGCCAATTATCTTCGGGGTCCTGGCCTTTTCTTTCAGAGCTATGTGTTTTACTGTTTCATGATCTCTGAATAGTGATTTGTACAAGCACGTCCCTTTGTGGCTGCTCCTCATCTCCTTGGCGCAGTTTTTTTTTACATACAGCAAGTGCCTTTTGAACTAGCTTATGACAAAGTGACTCAGACAGTGCTGCTCTAAATAACCTTCCCACAGACAGTGAATAAAAAGGAGACAAGTCTCCACTTTGCTGGACAGGGCATGCACACTAAGCACACAGTCAGACAGATGGAAAAAAATGTGGGGTTAGTTGTCAGTAGCAGATCCCAGCTGTTCCCCCAGTACAGCATACATAGGGACTCCCCATACAGGACTGGATTCAGCTCCATTTTACTCTATAGTTTTGTCTATCTTTGGTATTTTGTCATCCCCAACAGGCTGAAACAGGCATCTTCTTGTGTGTTTTAAGCTGAAAGAAAAGCTAGCGGACAAATACTGACAGTGTGCATACAGGCACCCAGAAACAAAGTTAGCATTATAGGATATGTGATCACTTTTTCTGAAGCATTGTTAAGTCTTATTCTCCCAGAGTCATACACACTGTCCAACTCACATCTTAGCCCACTGGGGAAAAAAAAAGGAAAAGAGTTCCGAAACATGCCTGAAATGCTAAACTATTCCCAGGAGGGAAAACCTAAACAAACACTATCCCCCTTGCTGAACACACCCGATCCTTCCCTAATCTAAACAGCCACTGACACTCTTATCACTTTCTGCCAGCAACTCAAACTGTTTTATTGTTAGGAAGTAAGGCTCACACTGCTTGTATAGGTCATTACCACCTCTGTACATTGCCTGAGATACTCAGCCAGCTGTGTGCTGTCTTTGAAGGGCTCTCACCCACAGAAAGGGGTTCTGTACAGAAATGCTGCTGCATGAAGACCAGGTGGTGACTAGTGGTGACTGATCATGAGGTCATCACCGGTGACTTGTGGTGACTGGTGCCATCCCTTACACAAGAGGCCGAACAGCAGACAGAGATTTTAGCTGGATGGCTTCTGAATAACATGTTTCCTATTATCAACATATACTAGTGATGTATCCCAATAAAATAGACCAGGCATCTCTGATTATCATTGCTAACTTAGATAGTAGGGTTGGCTAGTCTTAGACTCTTGATAAAATAAGTTATAATAAGAATCAAAGCTGTACTTTGAGAAAATCATCAGTTAGAACCAGAAATAAAAGCATTTCAGATGTCATTTCCTTGAATATATGCTTAATAGTTTAAAATCTTTGAAAGCATGTACCAGACCCTCCCCATCACACAGCTGCACCGACTCCAAAGTCCTTGGATTCAGTTCAAATCTTCTTTTCAGCATGACAAGAACTTTAGTCAACACTGTAGTTAAGGAACAAGAAGAATGCCAGCAACAAGACAAATAAAAATATCTTACAAGTAGGTAAGGATCTAAAGCCTTAGGAAAGGCTGGGTAAGTTTTCACCACAAACAGGCCCATAGCTGCAGCCCTGAGGGTTTGCTTACATTTTACCTGAGGTGGCCACTCCTAGCAACAGGTTTTGAGACAACCCAACTCCTCCCTTCCAGGGGTTCCTTGCAGACAGCCGGAATCCAGACTGTCTGAAAGTGCCATGTGTCCTCACATCACACCACATCAGCCTTTATCAGAAAGGCCACAGGACGTCTTGTCTGTCTAGCCACAAACATATGGTCTCATCACAAGGGCAGATGGGACGTAGGGAGGTGACAGAGACAAGTAATGCTCAGACCCTGCTAGCACTGCAGGCCAAGGATCAGGTGCTTGGAGCAAACTCAAGTGTTCTCTGAGAATTCAAGTTAACTCATCAGTCTCAGATTTGCTCCTGGGGCCTGATGCGGAACTAAATTCAAAGCCATCATGAAGCTGTTCTTTAAGCTGCACTAATCTCATCAAGCTTCCCTACCCCCTGGATCGAGGATATTCAAAAAAATGACACATCAGGTATGCACAGTTTTTTAACAAATGCAAATACACACTCAAAATGTCATATCAGTACAGTGGATTGCGTTTGCAGCATGCTGGAGGCCTACTTAAACACCAGCATTTGCTTTCCCTAAATGCGTATGTAATTCATAATGGCCAGCTAACTGCATGAAGTTCTTCATGCTCAAAGGCTGAAATACTGGTACATACATCACCACCCCCAAAGAATAATGGTAAAAGAAAACAGGAAAATTCACTCCCTTTACTGAAGACTCCTCCAGGCTTGAAAGCCACATAACTTCCAATTAAAGCTTTACAAAAGGGCTGATACATGGAATGTGACTGAGGCTCGATATTACCACATTATATGTCTGTCTGATGAGATGCCTACGGCACTGCTGTAGCATTACAAACATGTATCAGTAAATCCACCTCTGAATGCAGTTCATCTGTCTTGGGAATGAAGTTCATCTTTCACAGTACAACGTGGTCTTCTAGACAGAAGGAGAAAGAAAAAAACATTTATCATTCCTTTGCCAGGCAGAGTTCAACTTGAAAGAAACCGGATGAAATGTGTATCATTCATCTGAGGAACAAATCCACGCTACAGATTTGTCTGAGAGACAAGTGAATGCAGGCCAAAAAAGCTATCCATTTCAGAATGGGAGGCTTGAATTCAGTCCAACCAGAAAATGCACGCTGAGGAGCATCCATTTATTCAGGGGAGTAATAGCTTCTTTTAAAAGCACATCGCCTTGATCATTTGCGTTAAACATGGCATATATACCAACAAAATTCCCATTGCTGTGAATGCAGTCTATCTGCCAGCTCCACAAAGGGATTTTTACTTATTTTTAAATAGTTACTGCTCTGGGTCTGTTGCCTGCAGAGCAGGTTCTATACGTTCACCAGGTCTGAGCGCACAGCATATGGAATTCACAAGCCTTTCCAAGTCACCTCCTGTGTAAAGCCCTGAACAGACAGTCCCAGAAGTGAAGTAAGGAACAACTTCTCTCTCCGCCCCTTTGGGCAGCTCACATACATGCTTTTAGCAGTACCTCAAACAAGAAAAACACCTAGATCCACTTCACTGGGATTGACAGAAACAGAACGGAAATGAGAAACTGATGAAGTGGTGAGCCAGCCCCACACACAGAGGAACTTCCAACTTGCTTTCCTAATGACTTTTTTAGAAGTGCCTCATTTCTGCTTGTATTCCATTTAAAAAGAAGGGGAAGAAAAAATCTTGGCCCGTGTGTTCTCAGTGCCTACACAGATGAAAGCTGTGAGAGGCCTTAAATGACTTCAGCAGGAAACTACTGGGAAGGGGAGTGGTCTGTTTTCTGACAGTCCCATTACACATTTCTAGGAAAAATCTTTTCAAGTTCTGTGTATGAAAACGAAACAGGATTACAGCACTGCCTCTCTCTTGGAGACAATCGCAACAACACTTTTCCTGCTCCCATGCTGGAGCGGAGCAAAGTTGACTCCCTTCTTTTTCCTCTCTCCGACCGTATCTCAGCAACTTGGGCTCAGGAACAGCACTTTGGATTCAAGAAATTTTTAGAATCAATGCATTTAAAGTCTGCTCAAATAGCACCCATGTTTATTTCACGTCCCCTCGATGAATACATTGCTCTGCAGTCGCATTCATAAATCCGTCTGCCATTACCCAAACCCCTCACAAACTGTTTAGTGAGCTCAGGAGTTTTCCACTTAGTAGCGATGACAAAGCACTGGACTACTGCGAAACCCATGACGGAGAAGCTGAGCAATAACAGACGCCAGCCAAATAGATCACTGGGGTGGAAGGTCATCCTTGAACAGTGTTTCCATTTTTCCCCTCTTGGTAAATTGCTCTGGGAACAATCCTCTTTCCTAGCATAATGTAATCAAGAATTAGAAAGTCACCACCACTTACACAGAGCTGCAATTCCTGGCCTGACTGGTCATGTTGGGAATTTTAACTGATGTCTCCACCCAAACAGCATGTGGAACCAATGTAATGGCTAACACAATTCAGAGCTTAAAATGGAGTGACGTTGTGATTCCAGCTGTTTCTGTAAGTCAGTACAAGAGATTTTTTGGAAGCGTTAGAGGAGAAACAGAGAGGTGAGGAATGGCTCCTAGTCTGATGATGTACACTAAGGAGTATGTGAGTGACAATGCAAAAAGCAAGACAAAAGTAAAGCATTACTAGCCAGCATTACATAGCACCCTGCTCGCGACCAAGGCAGCAAGAAGAAAGCAATGACTGGTGGGACATATTTCATGGCAAAGAGGTGGATTATTTTTTATCTCTGTCTTCATAAAAGGCACAGCCCTCTACATATGGAAAGGTGGAAATACCCAACAGCCTAGGGGCAGATAGTAAAGCTCTCATTCTGCAGGTAGACTTGGCCCAGGTACCCTTAGCAGGAACTGTGACTCACAGTGCTCTACATATCCCTAAATTACCAGAAAGCTGCATTTCCCTATGGATCAGCTTAATCCAAGCTATCTCTGGAAGGGCCTTTTTCTTTCTTGAGAACCGATCTATACTTTCTGATCAAACAGGTTTCCACACACTTCCCTAGTCCTAACATGCAGAGACTCAAAATCACTGGCAAGGCAGGACGACAACAAGCATTTCCTGAAGAGATTTCCATGCAGGTCCCTGCTGATAAGCCAAGTTCTCAGCGGCTAACTCCCATACAGATTTTTAGCAATTTAGTTAAGAACTTAGTATTTTATAAGTATTTAGTAGTAACTTGGTAGATCTATCCGAGGTCCCTGCTTAATGGTTAGCTGCCTCTCCAGCAGTCTGTCTTCCCAACTGTACTCTTTCCTGAAGACAAGAAATGTACCGTTTTGTAGAGAAGCATGTGGGGAAGAAAGGTCAAGTCCTGGGAACGAGTTCCCTTCATATGTGTGTGTTTAGACCTGTATTCTTCATACCTGCATCTTCCACACCTGGTCCTTATCTGTCTGAAGGAATCCCTATGGCTACACCATTTAGTGGGATCATGATATGAATGCTGTCCCTGCTGAAAGCAGGAGCTGATGTGCCACCAACAGCTCTGGGTCATATTTGCACAGGGCACTTGCTGTGTATGTATGGGACAAAAAATCATTTAAAAAACAAAACAAAACAAAAAACCCAACAATGGAAGTATTTGAGAGGAAGTAGAGAGAGATGAGATGGACCTTTGCAGACCCATCACCATGCACTCTTCCCAGAGCCAGGGGAGTTGTGCTCAGCAATAATGAAAGTGCTTTTTACCTTCCAGGTGTCTGTGCAAATACCCTTTGCACCAGCAGTGCCAATACTGTCTGTGAAGCTGTTCAGGCTTTGCTTAAAAAGTTTTTCGTGGCTGACAAGCCTGCAAAGGTTGTATTTTATAAACACTGTCATAAGGAAGACAGGACCATACACACAAGCTGTCAGGTGAAGCACATCTCCTCCACCTGCGTTTGGTGGTCCCAGGACAGCAGTGCTCAGCTTTGTTCCACGGGAGCACGAAACCAGAGAAGTGATGTGGGAAGCTTTGAGTACTCCTGAACTGCAAAACTTATGCTGGACAAAGAGGAAAATGTGCAACTGCAAATCTTAAAGATACAATGCATTACCATAAAAAGCTTCCAGGGCGTTTGCCCACAACAATGAAATTAAAAGGCTGCCTAATAAAAAATACCCTAGATACCCCTAAGTCAGGTAATGCTGTTCCTCACTAGCACACAGCCACCCCTCTCACAACATGCTAAACCTGTACATCCCAGTTTCATATCTGCAGGACTCACCCTGCAAACTAGATCTAACTAGGATCATTTTTGCTAAGCATATTCTAAAAGGCTTCAATTCCTAAATACCCTAGTCTGAAAGAGATAATTATGTACCCTCACATTAAACAGTTTGAGAATAGCATGCTTCAGGCTTGCAAGAGTCTTCAAGCACACTGCTACTAATGCAGCAGCCTTTAAAACTACTAGGGTGAAATTCTCATCAGTCTGACTTGGGCAGAGCGCTAGCTCTTCCCTTTAAAAATAAATTTACTATCATTTCACTCCATCAGTAACCAGGATTATTTCATTCCAAGGAAGAATTTATATACAATCAATATGACAGAAGCACACAAACAAGCTGAGGACTTTTCTAAAAATCAAACTGTAGGATGTCAATGCAAATCAACAGTAAAGAGGCATTTTGGAGTGCAATAAGCAGTGGAATGACTTAGTTACACAGCATCTAATGAGCAAAAGGGATATTGATTGTTTTGCAGTCTGCTTCTGAAAACCAAAACAGAGGCTTTCACATTGTTTTCTCCACATTGATAAAAGCAAAACCCCTGATACATTTTAGCATTGAAATATATTTAAACTGTTATTTCTAGCTAGCTAGACTATGAACAGATGCAAAACATGAAGGAAGACTTTCATGTATCATGTAGGTTATCAACTTTTTGGCAGCTGAAATTTTTTAAATACTCAATTTAATTTTAAATTAACATTCTTGAGGGAGAGGGGCTGGTTCAGACAGAGAGTTATTGAAAGAGACTTGTCCATCTTACAGAAATGTCGTATAGACCTGCTCTGAACATTTTTTATGCTTTATTCTCTTGACAGAAGTGATTTTTCCTTGACATTAGTGATTCATGTGGACTCCAGATCACTTGAATGAAACAGACTTAGAAAGAAGGACATGCAACGTATTAGAGATCAGAGCCTTGAAAAGGATCCAAAACCGGTCAGCAACTGCATCTTCTGTAAGTGAAATCAGTCTGTCTTACAAAATCATCTCATAAGGGAGGAAATGTCCAACAATAATATTAAAGGAACGTTAACAACAAAACCAGGTAAAACTACAGCTTAAACAATACTTTGGGGAAAAGTTTTGAAAAAGTACTTTGACATTTTTTTTTATAATGTTTCTATCAGATAGATTTACTTGTTTTAATTTAAGTCTGTTTCACTCAAGCTTCTGAGCACCATTGTACATTAGCAAAGCATATTTATCATCCAGGGAAAGTCTTCTACAGCCTACTGTTATTTTCACAGGACAAGGGAAAAATACAAAAAGGCTTCAAAGATGGAAGTGAATTATTTCATCCCCTTACAAGTGCAGCATGTGCTCTCTCTTCTGTAACGACAGTACAGAAAACAAGATGTAATTAATGCAATTCCTTTGCCAAATGAGTGGGCTCTCACAAAGAATTGGTGTATATTCTGATTTGAGCTCTTGTCTTAAACAAAACCAAACCAAATACAGAATGTTATCATGTACTAACGGGGTCCTTTGAACAGATTTTTTACTTTTTTCCCCAATACAAGTGACCGCAAAGCGCTGGGCCTGCCAGTTAAAAGGATACTCAGTGTCCAAAACAGCACTACTGATGCAGCCAGGCATTGTCCTGTATTGTGGTACACTCATCTAAGTGAACCAAAGAACATGCAGCCTTTTGTTATTGTATTTACCAAGACAGAAAAGCACGCCCTTTCCTCTGTTCTACCCCAAAGAACAGATGTGGGTTTCATCACAGTCAAACAAAAAATGGTGACAAGTTTCAGGCTATGATTTGAAATTTAGGAGTAAAATTTTTTTCAGAGAATGTGGTTTTCATCTAATGATCTTGAAACTGTCCATAAAAAAGGCAGGTAGGTAGGGAATTGGATAAATATACCAAAGAGGGGCTTGTTGGTTTTCCAGTTGGAGATAAAAGGTAATTTTGAGAAACAACCTGTGGCAAGACAAGAAATTTTAGAAGCCTCAGGGTCCAATAAAGAAAAGTCTTATAGGAGATTCATCAATAAAGAGATTTTATAGAGCAGATCCAGATGCTATCTCTGTTACTGAGCTCAGAGTTGCAGATTAACTCACTACTTAGCAGAACAGTACAGTTAGTTTTAAAAGTCAGACTACACAGAACCTAAATGCTCCTGTGTTAGGAAACTGTCACCTATAGCTGCTACACCTTTATGCTAACCACTAACCTGTATCTCACAGGATCCAGCTCACCCACCACCCCTACAAAGCACCTCATCAATACCAGGTCAGTGAACGCTTTATTCTGTGTAGCGTTAGAGGTCTGTGACAAACTGCCTGTGAAGCACAGTTCCAGGGAATATGGATTGCAGGCAACAATTGTGGACCTGTTTGGAAAGGATGTACGCGGTATCTCTGCATACAGAGATCAGGTATGTTTCTAATGTGATCTGGACCTCAATTAGCATGAATGATCTTTATGTCTATGGCCTGTGTGAGGATACCATGTAGAGAGGACAAAGGGATCTCTGTTCCACTTCTGGGTGTTGCGCTGGGAGCAGAGGGTGGAGGGAGAGAGGTGAAATCTGGGATTCTGATGTGAAGTTAAGATGCACGACACTGGCATCTGGCAACTGTAAGAGACAAATGAGGTAGAGTTGGGTCTCTGGCTGCTCACCAGCCAGGGTGTACGCAGGGATAACCAGCGCTTTTAACCCACGCAGAAAGGTCAGGGTGGAACAGAATTATGGCCTGTGTGCATACTTCAGCTGCAGGCTTCCTAACTTTATAGCGTTTCAGTAAAACTCCACCACAACACCCTACAATTAATTTTAAAACCACAGGCATCCAAAGTACATCATGAATGACCAGGTCCACAAAACACCTAGACACGTAGCTCCTGCTGAAAATCAATGGGACTTAAGCCCCTAAATACTCTTAGGGTTCTGACCAATTTTTTTTTCCTTAAAACCTATAAATTGCACCCTTACTTTGAAACAAACCTCTCTTGCTTGTAGCTTTATCAGTCCCATCTTTCACTAGAACTCTTCACAATGTGCAGTGCCTTCACCAGCAGCACTTATCTCTGAAGTTTCAAAGATAGTACTTGTGTGTCTCTGGAGCTTGCACCACTGGCTTCAACAACCACTCTTCAGCCTGGTCAGATGCTACCAGCTCCCTTTACAAGCTTTGGGACAAACTCCTCCAATATGACAGGCACAAAAGACAACAAGATTACAGACACTGAATGACTTCATGCCCAAAGTTAGTATTAAGGAAATTTCATGCAGATAGCTCACAGGTCTTCTTGCAATGCGTAGGATCAATTGGAGTTTCTATAAACACAAGTTTTTAATTATGAGCAGAGAAACAATAGCTCACTTGCACATGAAAGAACACACCTACTATTTTTCCAAGCTCTGCAATTTAAAAATAGGTCGTCACATTAGCTTTAAAGGCTTCAAAAATATTAAAACTGAAATTCAGAACCTGATTTTCTTTTTGGTTTTGTTTTGGTTTTTTTTTTAAGCCAGATGCAGAGATTGAAAAGTTTCAGACTAATCGCTATCTTAAGATGATAAAAGGAGATAAAGTTTTTGAACTATGAATCTAACATTGCCAGAACACATTGATTCCGTAGTAAATTTTTAAACAGAAAGTAAATTTTTAAACATCGATTACAATGAAGCATTTCAGTAAGTCCAGAGCATTAAATGCATGCCAGTTCAGAAGTGCTACAGAGCCTATAATTTGTCACACTACACACACAGATCTACCCAACTGCTCTTTTCCACAGTGTCCATGTTCAGAATGCCAACAGGGAACACAGTATATCCAATTCAAGAGACTTCCTATATTTAACAGGAACCAGACAGAATCAGTAAGTACCAAAAAAAACCCCAACTAGGAAAAGGCTTTTTTTTCTTTTACTCTGTACTTTAAAAACACAACCCTTGAGGCCAAAACTACTTTCTCAACCATTGATGACAACAGAATTATGATTAGTGAGACACTAATTCCCAGTGTTTCCCCAAGCACCTTCTGCATGAACTGGAGGACCACCTTGTATACATTGAGTATGAAACATAAGGTCCCTCAGTTCATCAGCATGCAGCACCCCACAGTCACTGTTCTTTTCAGAAACATTCCTAGGCTCAGCTTTTAGCCTGACTTTCAACCAAATGAAGCCTCATGATTGCTAAAATTCAAAGGCCAACCAGACCAGGCCTGGCTCTGGTGCTGCTGATGCTCTGCTCTGTGAACTCAACTGACCGAATGGGCTGCACCCCAAAGGGCAGGGGAATAAATGTAGTTTCAAACCACCCTGTTTCAAGTCCACCCTGGCGTCTGCATGGGCTCCTAGTGCCAGTGGTATCATTTATAAACAACCTCCAGGCTCCATGCTAGCAGTGGAGAACCTGATGTCAAATCTCTCCTCCTCACTGTCTCACCTAAATGATCAAAGCAGGACGGGGAGAGACACAGGAGCTTCTGCAGGCACCTTGTTCATCCAAGGGCTGGTTAAATGAATGCAAGGATGCAGGCAGCTTGCAGCAGCCCAGCACACTGCTGAACCACAGCAACCAGTCACTCCCAGTAATCCTAAAAGGCACTGCAGGCTAACACTGTCTTGGGGTTTCCATCTCAAGTCCAGATCCTGTAAGAAATTCTACTGTAGGGTTCAGGGCCATGTTCTTTGCTTTTCGGGATTCTCTATCCTTTGACTAAAGTTCAGGTTCCTGCTGCCCAAACCAAACTGGAAAAAAACCTACTGGTTTAAAGCCTTGGTATGTAAGCCAAACCCCACCAAAACCCGACTACTCTGAGGTAGCTCATACTTGCAGTCACTTCACCTCAAACTAATTTGATTTTAAAACTGAAGTTAAGCAACTTGTTAGTAATCACTTTTTGAGGATTTATTTATTTTGTTGGGGGAGGAAGGGAGGGAGGAGAGAAAAACCAAGCTATTTAGCTTTCCAAGTATTTAACATAAAACCCAAAAGAGCTCCATCTGGCAACCAGCAGGATTTCCAAATAATCTAAATAGTATCTACATAAGAACCAGGCTGTCTATGGAGTAAGACAACTTCAACTTTTACAGCCGCAAGAAGCCTTTATTAACATAAAAGGAAATTATAAAAAATTAAGTTAGAACAGGAACAAGAGGCTGGCAAACTGACAAGAGACCCCAGGAATCTCTTCATTAATCCTGAAATGCTGCTTTTGACTTCGTTGGAATACAGCATCATACGCTGTGTGGTTTTAAAAAAAACAAAACAAAACCCTTAGGTTCAAAGGTCTCTAATTACAATAAAAACCAGTTCTAGGAAAAGATTCACATTAGTGAAAATCAATATATAATTCCTTGGTTTGCCACAAGATGCCCCCTAACATTTTAACACAGCTTATGGAAAATATTAATATTTAATTACACGGGCTTCCCTGAGTCATGGATGAAGTCCTTCATGTCCATAGATGTCCATCTTCATTATGAAAACGGATCAAAATACTACTGCTAATTATGTTAATTAAATATACCTTTGAACAACTCATGTACAACTTTTGATAATTCATAATTCCCAAGTAAACACCTCTTGGAGCACACAGTATTTAATTTTTGAAGTCCTTCATATGAAAGGGCTGGCCTGGCACTTCATACCTCACTCACCTATTTTTTGGCCCCTTTGTGAACCTGATGGTGGTGGTTTTGTGCCCTATGTAAAATATTTCAAAGATCTTGATGTCCCTTTGCCACAGGGATTTTCTGTCAGGTTCTTCGTAAAAAGTCAGAGTGAAAACACCAGGTCCAAAAAAAAACAAAGCCATGTTATGGGGGTCCTGTGAGGCTAGGGCAGCCTCAAAGTGCTGCATTTTCATTATTCCTGGGCTACAGGAAGAGAATTTCTATCTTTATCATCGCCCATCTGGCACCTTTCACAGGCAGCAAGAACAAAGAAGTAAAATGTACTGGTCCCTACCATCTGCTGCTTCTTGTGAAGTCTAGAAAGAGCCTGATGGGGAAGAAAGAAAGAAAACGGAAAAAGTAAACCCCAACCCCTTTATTTCCCACCAAACTGTTCTGGCAGGTACACAGTTTTGCCTGTACATCTTAGGGCAACCCTCGGGCCCTTGGTTCCCTACAGCAACACAGCTGCTCGACACAGAGCATCCCAACCACTCCTAGTCTCACGTCCTCATTCATGAGCGTCTAACGGCACAGAAAGAAAGGTTGCGTTGTTTGAGATTTGCTTTATTGGATCAGCCTCTGTTTTATCTAGAATAGGAAAATTCCTGTGGGTTTAATAGGAGGTATTACCCTACAGATTTTCTCTGGTTCCACCTCCTTTCCCATCAGCCACATCCCCTCTTGCTGCAAGGCTGCATACACCATGTGTTGGCTCGACCCCTTCTGTCTCTGACAGAAGTTTGGCCAAAAAGAGCAGATTTTCTGCTACTTTGATCATTTCCTGTGGTAAAAAGTGAAGGGAATTATCTGACCCATGGTCTTTTTTTTTTTTCTTAGTTTTGAAAAATAACATGGATTTACATTTGCAAATTCCTTTAAATAGCGGGCTCGCTTTTCGCTAGCATTTTGCTGCTCATTTACCAGTTGTCTTACAGAACTTTTTCAATCAGAAAACACATTCTCTGATCTCCAATTCTGAGACTCAGCTGCTGTATTAAATCAGTAACAAGCTGCACTATGACAGAGCAGCAACTAAAAGGTAGTATCAAATTCACAGACAATACAAAAGTGACAACTTCTTCCCTGTTAAAAAATTCCTACATTTAAGAAATAAGTTTAATTCTCTTTTGGTGGGGATAGTGTTATTTTTGGCTACAGACGTGCATTGCATAATGTGTTTAGAAATAAGTTAACCCTTTTCTTAAATGCACTCTTAGAGTAGATCTATGGCATATGTGATGTAACCACCCTGAAATGGTAAGTTTTGTCAAAATCACTAAGGTTCCAGATCAGAAAATACGTGTCGCACGTGTCTAAGCCTATGTTGAAATAGGGATGTATCTGTTGACCTAAATGGTAAGGATCTGGGCAACCAGGGCCTAAAGTATGATGCTGAGTGATAATCAGTGACCTCAATGTGGCCTGCAATTGCACCCTGAAAACCAATCCGTTCTGTAGGGTTTTTTCTGTCCCAGACAGTAAAAAACTAACCAAACAATATTGATATACTTACTGAAAAAGTGTCTTATAGCAGAGCAGAATATTCTACAGGAATACATGCCAAATAAATTATCACAATTACACTGTTATTACACTGTTATAAATACGGTGCTACAGCATTTCAAATATACGTATGTTCACACTTAGTTGTGGAACCACGCTCTTTCAGCTCAGAAAATGCCACAGTGTGTATCTGTATATAGAGACTTTCCCCTGTTAATCATTTACTCAGAGTTCTACTTGTTTGCATCAAAAGCCTTTTATTATTTTTTTAAAAAACTTTGCTGTGCTAATTACAAGACTGGTACAGATTCTGACAGCTACTCTCTTAAGCCACAGCCAGGGAGCTCACAGCTCCCTTTGTGTGAGTTCTACCCCAGAAGGAAACAACTGAACTTTATTTTAAAGTCTTAAAACTATTGTTATTTTAAAATGCTACAGTAAGTTGCTTTGGTGAATTTGGTATACATATTTTTAATCAGCATGCTAACTAAAATTAATGGCCTGGCTACACTTCACAGATCATTTTATAAAACTGAATCCCCCCAAACCCCACACACCTCTAAAGGGAAATTGAGAGCCATTTGTTTTCCTCCTGTGTTAAAAAAAAAAGGACATAAGATTCATACTGATTTATCTATGTATGCATGTACTTCACTTCAAAATGTAATCAGAAAGGGTGGAAGAATCTGCAGTGTCCTTGTTAAAAGAAAACTTGCACTTAACCTTTTAAAACAAAGTCTTACCACAACAAAAGTCAGCGCTACCATCATTAATAATATATTGCCTTTCATATGCAGAAGGAATAAGGAGGCTGCACTGTGATGCATAGGACCTTAATAATGTATAAATGAATCAAAGAGAATCTAATTAGTTCAACAGCGCCAAAAATTAAGTAGGAACATCAAAAGAGGCAGTGGGACGTTAACTTTTTTTGTCAGACACGCTGCGGAGCGAGAAGCCTGGTGCGTACATGGAGCAGACCCTGCAAGCACGGTAAGGTAATGAATGGGAGCTGAAGGATGCCACCCTGGTACCTGTGCCACCCCCGAGCAGCGCTGCCCTGCAGCCTCCTCAGCACCATCTCTGCACATCCCTCAAGAAGCTCTGCACCATGGAGGATCTGGGCGAAGGAAGGGTGGAGCTGGCACCTTGCCTCAACAGACGGTGCACCCAGAGAGCATGGCAAGTCCTACACTCCCTTTTTCCTCCTTCCCCTCAGAACAACCACAGAGTAGGAAGGGCAGATGGGGATAGTAGCTCAGCTTGCAGAGAGACATGCTGCAAGGAAAGGAGACACAAGTGTGGTAGAGCGGATGGCTGCAAACGCTACAGGGGCACAGGACCTCCCTGTGGGTGGCCCTGGCCTCCTGCGAATCCCTCCGGACTCCTACAGCTGTTCTGCCATCCAGATGGGAAAACGGGTGTGCACGCACACGTGACAGGGCCTCTGAGGAAATACCTGGGGAAGCATCTCAGTCAAACCTGGAACAGTGCATGTATGTATTTATTTATCAAAATAGGCGCCGACATCCATGCCTCTGCAGCACATCCTGCTAGGGTTCTATTGCATCAGAGATAACGCGGCGAGCAAATCACACCCCTGAGGAATGCAGCTTGGACTGATTTTTTCACAAAGAAGACTCCTAATCATACAATTCCCTGCAGTCAGAAACGTTATTTAAAAATAAACAAAACCAATTGCTGAGCTTCACTCTATTTAAGGAATTATTTTTTTCTAACCCCAAAGATAGAGATGGAGACGCTTAACCCGTATCTCCTTTAACAGGAGGTATTCATCCACTGCCCACTAACGCTTTACTCATATTTGAAACTAGGTAAAAGCATCACATGCAAGACAAACCATAAAGCTGTAAGAGGAAGACCTTTCATCACTCCAGGACCGCTCCATATCCAAACCCAAACTGTTTGCTTCTTAAAAGGGAATAGACAGGACAGTGCTTATACAGTAAAGGTTTGAACGCAGGTAACAACATCTGTAAGGTACATTCTGTAGTAGCTTTCACAGCTGTTCCATTTGTAGACCTATGAAAAAAAATCCAGCTACACAACAGAGCTGGGCAGACAAAGCCTCCTTGCCAGCAGACTTGCTCTTCTATTTACCTTCACAAAACATATAGAAGGCAGCAGACCCCACCGGTCCACAAAGACCAGGCTGAAAAAACAGTAAATCAGTGCAATTACAGGAACTACTGTGGTATTCCCTAAGGTTCACTCACAATTCCCAAGGAAGTCAGCAGGAGGTGGACAGGGCCTCAAAGGTTAGCTAACATCTAGTTAGAGCTACTCTGAGAGCGATCTGTACTGAGGAACTCCAACACACACCTCTGAGGAGTCAAAGGGCCCGCTCCGGCAAACCTTCGCATTCCTAAGCACGCACAAGGAACAAGCAAGGGCTAGCGAGCTAGGAAAAGTTTTTCCAAGAAACCCTTAACAAACTCACGTGGAAACTCACAAATTTAACACAGATGGCCCACGTCTGCAAGAGTTAAAAATACACAAACTTCCCAGAGATAAGACAGAATGCTGATAAAGCCAAAGCCAGCCCGTGCCCCGCTGCAGCGGCTGCCAGCGCTCCGCAGCTCCGGCGATCCCAACGCGTACAGCACTGTCCAGCTTTCCATAAATACAACGACAGAGTATCTCTACCGGAGGCATCCTGAGGAGGAGGGGTGGTACTGCGGGAGGGACAGTATTTATAAAAGAACTGAACTGCAGCCTGTATGCTGCTGTCTAGAACTTCAGTTACATTTGTACCACCCATTCCCTGGGGAAAATGACATACAATGCAAACAGGCCTAATGTTCAGCTACTCAAGTATTAAGAGATTCACAGAAAGGCATCTGAGAAACATAACATTTTAATAGATGAAATAAATACTCCAGTACATGCAAGATAAAAACTGACATTGGAAAAAAAAAATTAAAAATCACTTTTGTAATAGTGTAATTTCTTTTGTTTGTTTGTTTAAACACTCACAGTAGCTTTTCCCCCAGTTTGGAAATCAACACATGGAAACATAATCACAACCTCCAGTCCTTCCACTCCTACACACCAAATGCACTTCTAACCTAACACTTGATGCAAAAAAAAAAAAAAAAAAGTCATACAAAACAAAAACAAACAAAATAGTAGCTACATCCATCGTCTATGTGGTGTTGGGGTTTTTTTCATTTTTTTTTTAAATGAGTGAGAACTGAGGTAACCTTTTTCCTGCACAACCGAACAGTAAAATTTAGAAGGGAAATTTCGGAAGACAAGACAAGACAAACTTTAAAAACCGCACCCAGCGCGATTAAAGCTTCTTTTTTTTTTTCCTTCTCTTTTTTTTTTCTTTTTTTAAAGATACCCCCACCTCCCCAAATATAAAAAAAAAACCTTTTAAACAAACAGTTGTCATTACCATTTGTGTGAAAGACCTTGTTGAGTAAAGGAAAATGTATCTGCAGATACTTGCTTGACTTTAAAGTGAAATAAAAAGAAGCCCAAACTGGCTACCTTTGTTAGTACGTATAGTTTGAATATGCTTTGCTCTTCACCACATGAAATCAAAGGACTGGGCTCATCCAAGCAAATTCTTTGGTATACAAAAAAGGGGTGAGGAGGTGGGATATTATTTTCCTTTAGCAATGACTGGGATCTAAACAGAAGATGTGGGGGTTAATTCACAGAATTGGAGTTCACTGGCGGTAAAGTCCTGGGTGAAGATCGTTCTCTTAGTGCCTGAGATAACAGGTTGCAACCATCCGAGACGGCGCAAGCTGAGTTCCTCAACCTTTCCCTGTAATCGCTCATTTTGGTGCTACTTTCGGGGTGTTGGGCTATATCCCTGAGGCATTGGGTCAGGAGCACACAAGCAGATACCACACTCATGGCTCCTCCTAGGATGGCAGTTTGCACAGCTTTGCCCTCTGGATTAATGGTGGCAGCTTTACCCAAAAACTGGGGCTCAGTGGCAAAGCCCACCAGAGCGTAGACAGACTGCACCAAAGGTCCACTGAACAAGACGCATCGATTCCTGGTCAGCTCGCTGGGTGAAGTCTTGACCTCCTTGACACACGCCAAGAGGGCAGAGGCGCTGGTGCTCATACATTTGACACTGAGTTTGAACTGCTCCTTAGCAAATTTATCCTTGGATTTCTCACTGGCCAGCACGCAGGCGTCTGTCAGGAATTTCAAGTTCTTGGACATGTTCTGAGAAACCTCCAGCAGGAGCTGAGGGCTCATATCTGCCAAAGGGGTGGTCTTCAAGACCCCGCAGCCGTGCTCCACCTCATGCCTACATCGGGTCACCTTGTAACGATCCACCAAGCCGGGCATGGCAGGCTGGGCCCCTGGAGTCTCCACCGCAGCCAGGTAGGCAGCGTGGGCAGAGCATTCGGTCAGGGAGACCACCAGCTCCCCCATCTCCATCAGGCTTTCCCCCACCTCCCCGAAGCGTCCCATATTGAGCTGGCTCTGGACGTCGTGGGTCAAGATGGAGAGTCCTTTGGTCCTGGCAATGATCGTGTCCCTGCACTTCTCGAAGGACTCGCCGAAGACAGACAGGCTCTCTGTGTTCACCGGCCTGGTCTCACTCGACAGCAGCAGCAGATCAGCCACCAGTTGCATCTTGATCTTGCAGTGGTCGCAGATAGAGATGAGCTTCTTCCTCTGCAGGGAACTGCTGCTGGGGATGCCGCCGCCAGACACCTCGCTGCTAGACTTGCCAGAGCCACCGCTAGCCATAGCGCCGGGGGGGCACTCGCATGCCGCTCGCTACCCCACTGCCACCGCCTCTGCCACCGCCGCCCGAGCAGTCCCGACTGAGCCCGGCAGGATCGCTCTGCCTTTTCCGCAACATCATTCCATTAATCGCCGGGAAGCGAGGCAAGGCTCTGGGCGCCGGGGCTGCCGCTGCTGCGGGGAGCGAGCTCCGCCGGGGCGCCCGCCCCGCTCCGGCGCCAGCCTCCGCTCCTACGGCGCTCCCGCGGCGGGTCGGCGCTCGCCGGGAGCCCCCGGGCCCCGTTCCGGCATCGTTTAGCTAAAAATATCTTTTTTTTTTTTTTTCCGCACGCTGGCTTCCCTCCCTTCCACCACCTCCTCCGGCTTCCCGGCTGCGGGATCCTGCGCAAAGTTCCCTTTACGAGACGGAATACCTCAGAGACGCCCAGCAGTCGCACGGAGTTGGGGCTGGGGCGCAGCCCTCCAAGTTGCTACCGTGCCCCCGGCTCCTCTGGTCGGCGAGCGCCAGCCGGGCGCAGCTCGGATGGGCCGGAGGGGCGGCGGCTGCGCACCATGTGCCGCCCCCGGCGCGCCCGCCGCGGCCCCGCGCCGCCGGCTCGCAGGAAGCGCCGCGGAGGGTGTGGCCCGCCCGCCGCCCCGCGCCGCCACAGCCCCGCCGCGCACCCCGCCGCCGGGCCGGGCAGGGGAGAGGAGAGGAGAGGGCGCCGCGGGGAACCGGGGCCGGGACGGACCGCGGGAGGGGAATGGGATAAAAAAAAAAATAAAGGGGGGGAGGGGGGAAAGAATCCACCGGATCCGGGTGCTGGGGGCGGGCGGGCGGGATCCGTTCCCCTTCCTTCTGCCGCTGCTTCACTCCTTCCTGCCTCGACCATTCACGCGGCCGCTGCGAGCTCGCTCCCCGCCGCCGCGGTCCATGCCCCGTCGCTCAGGGCTCTGCAGACTCGGTGCCGCCGGCCCCTCCTCGCCCGGCTCCCGCTGTGGCCGCCGCCGCACCAACTTAGGCTCTTCCCGCAAACAAGGGTGGTGGCTCCGGGCTACAGCCGCGGATGCTGCGACCCGCCCGGCCTTGCGCTCCTCCTGCCATGTTTTCTGGCTGAGTCGCCAACTCCCGGGGAGGAAAAATTAAAAAAATTAAAAGAAAAAAAAAAAAGCTGGGGGAGGAATCTTCTTTTAAATTCCCTTTCTCAGGCTTTCAGACAAACTACTGGGAAGAGGCGGCTGCGGCGGATCTGCCAGCCAGACGCTGCATGGCTCTGGGGGAGGCTCCCCCCCTCCCCGTTGCCTTTGCCGTAACCTCACTTAAGCCTATCGAAATCTTTTGTGCGGTGTCACCGCCCTTCGTTTAAATCCTGCCCTCCCCCCGCCGCCCCGCTCCGTGCCCGCCTCCTCACGCTCCTCCCGGGCGGAGGGGGCAGCAGCGCCGTGCCGCGGCCGGCACCGAGCGCCGGGCGGCCAAGGGCCCGTGCCGGACACCGGCGCCGACGAACGGCCGCCGCGCCCTCTCAGGGGCTCTACCCCTCCGGCGTGAGGCGAGCCCCGGCCCCGCCGGGCGGCGGACCAAAGAGGGCTGACCGAATAAATAAATGACGGCGCGGGGGTGAGCGCGGGCAGGGGGAGGCCGGGCCGGTGGGAGGAGAGCGAAGTGGAGCCCAGTCGGAGACGGGCAGCCGGATGAGCTCGGCCCGGGCTGACTGGTGAGGCCGCCGATTGGGCGGGAGCGTGTCGTGCGGTCGGATATCGGAGACGGAGGAGATGCCGAGGGGGGAGCCGAGAAGCTGCCCCAGCCCGCTGTGGCAGAGGCGCCCCGGGTGCCGCTTCCCGCGCCCGCCAGGCCCGCTGCCCCGGGCGGCCCGCCAGGTAAGTTGGACGTTCCCGGTGAGAACTCCCGGCCCTGGCACCGCTCGGTCCGGTTCGGTGGGGAAGCGGCAGGGCAGCGGGCTGGCCCCGGGCCCGGCGCCGAGCGCCCTGGTCGGACTGTCAGTCTTCAGGTAGCAGCGCCCGTGCCGTGTGTGGGCTCAAAGGGAACTCCGCGGTGCCCGGGACAGCGGGGTTCCTTGCACCGGCGGGGCTTCGGCTGCCTTTGCTTCTCTTCAGTTCCCAAGCCCAGCCTCTTGCCGCCCTTGATTGGCGCTGTAAGCACGGCACGGGGCATTCCTGCATCGTTATTTACACAGGAATATTTCCCTCGGCGTTGGTCCTGACCCATTTTTTTACACCAATGAAAATGAATTTGCTGCGCCTCTCTCATGTTTCTGCCCTTGCTGTTGAAGGCTGGTTACCATTTGTTAGAAGGCAGCAGGGAAAATGTAAACCTCCCCACACTAACTTTGTGCCCGGCAAGCCTCTGCAGAGCAGGCTTTCTCCTCTGGCCTGTTTCCATCCTGCAGCACACCAGGAACTTTTATTAGACAGCTCTTCTCAAAACCAAGACATTGCACTCGGTAAATCTGAGGCGTTCAAGCAAATGCCATTAAGCAATAATATAATTAAAGCTGCTAATTAGGCTGGAAGAAGTTACAAGAAGATTGTTTTGATGCTGCCTTGGATGCTTCCAAAGGGAATATATAGTTTTGTAAATGATAGTGATGAGAATATTTATGTCCCGCGCGTCGGATTCTCTCCTGTTATGCAGTATCTCCATCAGCACAATCCCGAGTGATCAGAGTCCATGTTGAAACCACATTTGTTACAGCTTCAGCAGCAGCTAAATAATAACAACATTCTTTTTGCTCCTTCCAGCCGGACTCCTTTTTAAGTTAACCTCCTAATTCGAGGCACTTACAACGCCTTTAGCAGGCTACAGAAATCCAGAAATACATTTGTCCCAATTTGCAGCTACATTAGCGTCCTGCTGCATTCATACTACTGCAGGGGTGTAAGTGACCTTGAAATAAATGAAAATTGGACCAGACTCCTCACTCGCAGGCCAGATCCAACAACGTCCTGGCACAAACAGAGCCCATCTAATGGGCTGCATACGTTTAAAGAGCTTCAGACAAGTTTATTTGTATGTATTCTCATGCATTAGCCAGAAGAACCCTTGGCCTTTTCTACAGATTCTTAGAGTAGGACGTGAGCAGGATGAGTACAGATGTGAAAGTGGAGAGTTAACAGGATGTACGCTTCTGGGGGCGGGGGGGCGGGGGAAACCCTTGCCATAGAGCCAGGCTTGAGGAAAGGGGCAGACGCTGGTCGTTGGGTGTGTCAAAAATATGGCAGTTCTCCACCCATCCCTCCTCACAAAACAGTGTGAAGGAAATTCAGTTTACTTGAGTCAGATGAGAGCAGTTTAAAAGAAGGTCATGATTTGGGCCGAAACAATTTTGGCTTTCTGCCAGGAACTCGTTTTTGAAGCTATAAATACGAATGATTTCAGAGTACTCTGAAAAATAAAAAAATCAATGGGCGGAAGCAGCCAGCTGAATTTTATCTCAAAATATTTCCACATAGGTCCTTAAAGGAGGCAGTGAGATACTGTGTGGCCCGAGGAATGCCTCTCATAAATATTAACCTAGTTTATTTTTAATGAGGATTGACTACATTTAATTAGGGTTTGAAAGGTTTCATTTTAGAAAACGTAGGTCTCACCCCTGGCTAGAAGAGATGTTAAATGACCTAATAATCTTTTCCAATTTTAGATGCGCCATGGTGCTCCGTGTGACCTGTGTGATTTCCCCAAGGACAGCCTTCCTCCCACCTGAACCACCACTAGGCCCTAACCCATGGCCGTTCCCAGCAGCTCACAAGGCCACCAAAGCTCCTGGTAACTGCTATAAAATAAGCAAATGTTCTTTAAGGTCCTTGAATCTGTCTGCAAGACCAATCCACTGCTGCTCAGCCTCAGTGTTAGCTAGGAGCAGCAGGGGTAATTGTTGCCAGGTAGTAGGCGTTGCTGATGGACAGTCTGTGTCTGAGGTCACCTTGCCAAATGTCATTTTCCTCCAGTAGCAGCACAGGGTCTTCAGTTCTTCTGCATGTGAAATGTGGGATAAGGAGTGACCAGACTGTCACTGCTAGTTTGCTGTTTGGAAAAAAAAAAATAATTAGAAAATATCCCTTTAATGGGTTGTTTTCACCATGGAAGAGGCATTTATTGGAGCTGCAGGCTTGTTAGATCCTTCCTACACATTGCCTTGTTGCTTCATGTGTACAGCTAGCCTGGCTAGGTTCAAGATAACTCATAGTTGGGGTTTACCGTGGTTATTATTTGACCATCAACACACAGTCTTACTGTAAAATGGAGCCATGAAGACAGATGCTCTTGGGTCCAGTAATTGGAGGAGAATTGAGGCTCAGCTAGATACATGCTTTAAAGGTCTGGTAAGTGTACCCGTGTGGTTTAGGAGGAAACTTGGTGATGTTTGAGGAGTGTATTTCCTTCATAAGTCTTTTGCACATCTCTTTCAAGGAGAATGTGTGCATAACCATTTATTTCATGGCTGCTGAGTCCAAAGGTGACCTGCAGGACTTGAGCAGCTTTGTGAATTGGTGTACAGACTTAGAAGACATGAAAATCAGGTGGCCATGCTTGGCTTTTAAAAAGATTTCGCTGACAGAGTCTGAATGAAATAACTCTCTGGGGCTCAAAACAGCAGGCATTGTCAGATACAAGGGATTAAAAGGCTTTTTAACGTGGCTTAGCAATGTACAGAAGATTGCCTTGCTTGTATGAGCTCTTCTTTCGTCACATTGATCTTTATTTTACATTGTGCTCAGTACACTGGAGGCTGAAGTTCCTGAATCATCTGACAGGGCTCAGCCCTTTTATTGCTTAGTAAAATCTTTTTTTTTTTTTTTTTTGGTGACAGAGGAATTGATTTTTGCCAGTGCATGCAATGTTGAGTAATAGCTGAATAATAGTGAGTTGTAATAATTTTATGAACACTGTATGTGGCCAGGGTGGTGAGAGGAAGTTCCTGTACAATGGGTTATACTACTTTGTAATCCTTTCCTGTAAAGATGTATATATATGGATGTATCGATCTAACTTAATAGGGAGCTAGCTGATGAATAAAAGGCAATTCAGCAGTTCCCCTGTGTCAGCTGTATGTGACTAAACTCATGAGGTGGTAATTACAGGATGATAGCTCCAGTTCCAAAGGATGCAGCTGGTTTGGCAGGCCAAGAACTAAAAATCAGGGGAGGATAAGGTTGGCAGAGACTGGTGAAAGAGATAACATGGAAGCAGACATTGCAGAAGAGGCTGTAAGAACCTGGGCCTTCCTCTGCAGCAATGGACTGGTAAGTCACGCAGAAGGAAAGGCGTGCTTGTTGACTGATACATTGATTTCAAGGTCTACTTTGTCTTAAATGGTCTAAGTAAGTGGTTTGTGATCAGTACTTAAAATCATTTACTTCATGAGAGACCAAAACTGCGCAGCCTGGGTCTGTCTCAGATCTGCAGAGGTAATCATGATTGACACATTAGGGATGCAACCTGGGAACTGATCTGTGTGTAGCAAAAAAGGACAGGTTAGAGATCTGGAGGAACAGATAACTGGTCAGCTGTGACAGCAAAATGCAAACACAAGCACAAGTTTTGGGTTTTTCTTCTTTGAAAATTATTTTCTGGATAAAAAAGTAGGTTTAGGAGAATGGGTGGGCTTTTGCAGACAGTCTTAACCTTGGTATTTTGATGTGTTGGGGGTTTTTAAAATAAAACATAGTTAACACAGTATCAGAGGTAAGAGAAAAATATTACAGATGCCAGCAAAATAAATATCCCACCTATACTGAAAATACTGCTCAACTGAAAGATCATACAGCAAAGGCAGGTTTTATTTTGTTGTCATTTCATTCACAATTCATTGTGCTGTTGTTTTCACCACTTACCATATATAATCGATTGGCTGTCCCCTGCTGTTACCATGGATATTTAATACATTGACATGGAAAAGAGACGTTTTTATGAAAAGGAAAACACAGCTACAAACTCCTTGGGCACGGAATAGCAGGCTGCATTGCATTTTATCTTGATACAGCCAGTAATGGCTTTCTGCTTCATGTTCTTATCTACCATCTACACATGCGGATATCCATCCTACACTTCATGCTTAATGAGGTTCCATCCTACACCTAATGTTTTCTGAGACTTGCATCTAGGAGAGACTTAGGTACACCACAGCCCTTGTGTCCATTGTCCCTTCCTGGAGCAGGCAAGGGCTGCGTGCATGTTTGTAGGTCTGTTGGCTTGAAACTTGGAAGCACTTAATGGAAGAGGGGGTGAATGCTATTCTGTTGCTAAGAGTGGTCTGGCACAGATGGAATCCAAGACCCTCCCTTCAGACTCTTCAGTCTGTTTTTTGGTGAGGTTTTTTTTTCCTTCAGATGAAAGGAGAACACAATATTTTGAACAGAATGTGCAGGGGCCCACCCTTCCTGAACTGCACTTTTAGTAGTGTGTTCTGTCCTGCAGCTGTAATGCCCTACAGAACAGCTTGGGTTCTCCCCCTCCTTCCCTCCCTTTTTCTAATATGTATCATTAGAGAATTTTAGTAGAAGTTTTCCTAAGAGTCTGTGATCCTACACTTTTCTTGTTGTGCCTGTGTGTTCTAACGAGGAGAGCTGTTGATCGTTACAGGTTTAAGTCTAGCACCTTTAATTCATCAGAAGTTCTTGTAATGTATTACTTACATTAGATGTAGGTGCCAAAACTGACCTGTAAACCTAGAATTAAATTGGAGCTACAAAATTAATTTTACTTAGGTTGTGGAAATTAGACTATAAATGGAATTCCTGTGGGAACTGTGCAAACCTGCTTTGACATTGATTGAATGTAATTCTTTTCTTAATAGGGTAACTTTAAATTGTGTAACCAGTACATAGCTTTAACCAGCACAGATTTGTAGCAAATCTTGCAAGAAGATGAATATTAACAGGAACGTTCTGTGGTGCTTTTGAATTTATTGCAGGCTGCTCAACAGTCAGGCGTCATACCCCCTGCTCAAACCTGATCGAGGAGGTAACAACAGAAGGCTAAATGTCATTTGTCAAACATCTCCATACAGTCGTTAAGTCTTAATTAATATAATTGCACATGTACAGTATAACATAAGGGTAAAGATTTATTCTACAATCAAAAGTGAATTCAGAATCTGAATTTCAAGGTTAGTACCTGAATCAATATTTCATGTCCAAATCACAAGAACCCTGAATTTGGGAGAATTTTGGATTAAAGACTAAATTTTTCAAATGGGACCTGGGAATTCAAGGTCTGACTAGCTCTGGAACAAACACCTGCATTCTCTTAATAGATGGCAAGTGAGTGCGCTTGTTTTATGCATGGAATTGAGGACTGAAATTACTCTGAATCATTCAAATGTTTATGCTCTAGATGACAGCATATTTTGCTTGATTTTCTGCTAGTAACAGTATTGAAAAACATTTTTTTCTTTCCTGAGATTTAGAAATATTATTCTTCTTTTTTAAAGGTAACTTCTTCGTGTCTGAATCCTCAGGTTTTTCTCTGAGTGTGACTGCATTCAGAGCTCTGAATCAGCACACACACTGTCTTTGCATGAGAGTTCATGCATTAGATTGTCTCTGCAGGGGAACATTTAGAGTGCTTAAGACAATTAGACCTGCAAAGACATTAATTTTGAATGTTTCACTGAAAGTGACTCAGAATATCCTGACAGTCTGTAAAATGTATGACAGTGCTTTTAAACAGGGTAAGAGTATTCTGAATGCTGGGTCATCTCAAAACTTGTTTCAAGTTTCCTGGGATCTGTTGCTCAGCAAGTCTTCTGTATTATTTAACAGAGTATTGTCCTGGTCCTTCACTAAGCCAACAGGCGCAAAAGCAGTTCTAATGCCTCTCAGGCTGTATAAAGAGCACAGTTGTACCCACTGAATCCCAGAGCAGTCAGGGTTGGACGGGACCTCTGGAGCACATCTAGTCCAACCCCCTGCTAAAGCAAGATCACCTTGAGCATGTAGCACAGGATTGTGTCTGGGTGGGTTTTGAATATCTCTAGAGAAGGAAACTCCACCCAGACCTCCATCACTTAAGATAATCACAGTAATCACTAAAAGGCTGCTGTTTGCAACATCTTATTCATCCAAGCCGCTATTAAACATCATCTTCTATTAGCAGAGGGTTTATAATTAATTAATTTTTCCAGACATGGCATGTGTGTTGATAGCAGATAACCCTTGCATATTCATTCTCCCTTCTGCATGCTTAGGGCTGATCTTGGAAGGACACAGACAATTAAGAGAGAAAAGTAACAATATCAGAAGGTGCTGCCTTTTCCATGATGAAGTCAAGTTCTTTGTTCTTTCCAAGGTTTCATTCCAAGGAATGTCAAGGGACAAGCTTTAAGACCTGACATATTACATCTACCGTGCTGTATCTGCAAAGTGTGAGGAATGGCAATCGACTTACAAATAGAAACCTGCACACAAGAGCCCACCACCACCAGAGACGTGAGAGCGCTTCTGGCAGTTAAAAGTATATGCACATTCTTCTAACTCGTAAGAAATAAAGGTATGGGAAATACTATATATTGCACAAATATCCTTCCAAAAATGTAGGTTATTAAAAAGAGAGGCTCCCAAGCTTCATTAACAAATTCAGAACATACCATAAACCTTCTCCCACTCAAATTACAGCTTGACCCAACCCTGCTCAATAATGAAAGCAGTTCACCTCAACAGGGGGAGGTACATTTGCCTTTCTGATAAGGTGTTAGTTTGTAACAGAAAATACTGCTAATAGAGTTTGCATGTTGCAGAGGTAAAAATGACAGCCACAGCTTGAGGTGTTCCCTGGAATGACTAGGTGGGACTAAGCTCCAAGATAAAGCCTTAAACACCTTACTTTTGCAATCTGTACTGAAAGTAGCTAGCTATATTATCAGATGCATTTTGTATTGTAACCATAACAGTGTTAGCTGCTGGGGATAGAAAAACTTAAGGAATATGAAAATGTTTCAGTTATGAAAAGCATATTTCTGTGATTCTGTAGGTACTCTGAACAAAACACAGTGTGCTTCAATAAAAGAAAATGCAATTTATTTGCCTCTGTCAGTTATACATATTTCTAGCTGCATTGGTTTTGTTTCTTGCATGGGAATGAACAGCAGAGTACAGAGGGAGGCTGAATAGGTGTTTGTCCTGACCCCACAAACAGTAGGCTTTGAACAAGTTCTTCCTGGACACAGAATCCAGCCTGAATAGAGACAGTTGCAAGGTCAGAGCCAAGTATGACACATATATCCTTTTCAAATTACAGACTTTCTATGCATGACAAGAAAATGCGCAGTGTTGTTTGGTGCAGTGCTGGATATACTGAATGACTTGTTCACTTACCAAGGGAAATTGGATTACTTTTAAGATCCACATCTGACTCAATATTAACACCAGATATTAAAGAAAATCAAAGTTGGCTGGGTTTGTCCTAATAAGAGCAAACAGAATTGGAGAAAATATTTCCTAGTAGAAATTCAGTGAAACTATTTCATGGTCTAAGTCCAGCATTCTGAAAATAAATCTCTAGTCTTTATTTTTTTTTCCAGTGAATGTATGCATGATCCAGTAATAACAAAAGTTACCAGAAACATATTTTGGTAAAACCTCATTAATCAGGGCAATCTGATATAGTATACCTGATGTTCATTATATTTAATGAGAAATCACTGAGCAAATGTGCTCATTAGTGACTTATTGGACAGCTTTGTGGAAGGTACTTGAGTAAAACCCGGATTCAGTTACTGTTCATTTAACAAGCTCCATGAATAGCTATGGTCTAACTGCTTCCTGTTTCTCAGGTGCACTGGCAGTATGACTGAAACGTTCTAAAACGATAACCCTCAGTAGGGAGGCTGCACACCAGGCTGGTTGTTTATCAGGGCGCTGAAATCTTGGATCCCACATCCTCCTCTGCTGTTTCTCATGCTGTGTGTGCACTCAGCAAGCAGCTCCTTCTTGCGGCCTGTCTCCCTGCCCTTCCCAAGCGACACAGCATTCAGTGTCTTATCAAGAGTTAGTCCAGGCTTTGGAAAGCCTCCCAAGCCCACACCCCTGCCTACTGTGCTTAGTTTTTCCTTTGTATTTGCACGCTGTGCACCTAAGGGCAGTGGGTTCCTGGTTCATTATAGGACTATATGCAGTAACAGAATTGGGGGTGAAGGGTTCACTCCATAGAATGAGTTCCGTTTCCACTTGAATGGATTTCACTAATCAGCCTGACCACAATTAGTATCAACCAGAAGCAGTTGAGATGCTTCAGTTCCCAGGTTTAAACTTCTTGGAGTCTGTGTCTAAAAGGCAAAAGACTGTATGGTGCTATTTGTAATTAAAACAGCTTCTTGGAAGGAAGAAAAAAATGAAGACGGCACAGAGCATAGTAAGACTTTGCAGGCATCAATCTGTGTGGTTTGGGTTTGGATAATATTAAAGGAGTCCGTACAAAGAAAAAGCCATTATCCCTTATACTTTTGGGGTGGTCAGGCGTTCTGGAGTTGTTTTTTAGTAACAAACAGCTTTCCTTTTAAAAGCCTTCTCTGAGCTGAGGCTCTTGCTGGAATCCGGAGGCTCCGTGCAGCGGGTCCGTGCCTGGCAGGTAGGTGAGCGAGCGCAGGTACTTGTCACCCCGCTTACCAAGAAAAAAGCAACAAAAAGAAGCGGCACAGTTTATGTTCCAGGAGCTGCTCCGGCTCGAATATCTTAAAATCCCCCACGGCGCCCGCCTTTCGCTTCTCCCCTGATCCGGGCCTGCGGGGAGCGGCCCGAGAGCCTCCTCAGGCGGCCCTTTGTGCGGGACTGCGCGTCACTCGCCGGGGCGCGACATCGCGGAGGAGGGTCCTCGCCTTCCGCCCCCCGCCCCGGCGCGCTCCCGGCGCTCGGGCACGCTGCGAAAAGCAGCCCCGCCTCTCCTCATCAGGAGCTGCGGTGTCCGGGCCGAGCGGGCGACTACAGCCCCCACTACTAGCGCTGGCCCACTCGCTGCCCTTTCGCCTTCGCCGGCTCCTCCCCGCGGCCCGAGCCGCCGCTGCTTCCGCCCCTTAAAGCAGCCGAGCCCGCCCTCCCGCGGTGGCGAGGTTTGGGGAAAGATGGCGGCGGCCGCGGGGTGGGCCCTGCTGGGCCTGGCTCTGTGGCTGTGTGTGATGGCCGGGGCCGGCGAGCCGGAGGGGAAGCGGCGGGCGGGGCCGCCCAAGAAGAAGGACATTCGGGACTACAACGACGCGGACATGGCTCGGCTGCTGGAGCAGTGGGAGGTGCGGGGAGGTGCTGGGGGCCTGCGGCGGGGCTGCGCTTCCCGGACCCCGCGGCTGCCGCCGCAGCGGGGAGCGGGGTGCCGCGGGCAGGGCTTCCGGCTCGGAATAGCCTCGCCGGCCTCTCTGCGGCCGAAGGGCCGCTCAGCCTGGACCTGCGGCACCTCCGCCGGGGAAAGGTGGGAGGTTTGGCCCCCGCGGTCTGGCAGTCCCTCTGTGGGGTCTAGTGGAGGCCTAGCCTGGAGCGGGCGGGAGGGACCCTGAGGCCCGGCGGCCTTAGGGGGCAGGTGCTGGTTGCCTTCTATTGAGGGGACGCGTTCGTGTGTGTGTAGGTGCCAGAGCTGGGGCGAGCGGGCACAGAGGGGGTGCTGCCCTCTGCCTGGGTGCCCTGCTGCCCCTGCCCAGCACCCGAGCCCCACACACGCGGTTGGTGAATGCCAGCGGCTTGTTTGACTTGTTGCTCTTTCTGGGCATTAAGAGACACGTGTTTTGTTTCCGAAGGGTGGATAGCAGGAGAAATCCTCATTTCGGCTTTACAGAGCTGATACGGCATTGGGGTTTTTACTGTTTCCTTCCTTGCCGCTCCTCAGGGTAACAGCTGCTTATTCCAGCTCTGTCTTGCCCCCACTTCATCCCCATCAACCTCCTGCCTTACCTTTCATTGTCAGTTCCCCATCACTCTTTTGTCCATGTGTTTGCCATGACGTTGTTTGGTTATTTTCACTACATTGTTTGCTTGTTTTCGCTATCTTTGTTTTCCATCGAGCTCTGATAAATGCCGAAGCACTCATCAGTGGCTTACTGTTTCCCATGTGCCCCTTCCCCAGAACAATTTGGACAAAAACTGGAGGAAATAATAGAGTCCAAACTTAAGTCTCCTGTAACACCAGTTACAGCTGTAAGTCAAGGTGGAGAAGTAGGTTTTGTACATGTAATATGGATAAAGTAACTTCTGTGAGAAGTGAGGATGTCTGCTTTAGACCTGGTTGGCAGGTTATGGACTTGTTTATCCAGTGGACTGTTACTGTGAATCTTCCCCCTTGGAAGGGAGACTCTTAGAAAACTGAGTTAAAATTTAAATGAAACTATAGAAGCAGCTCAAATTTCACCTTCCTGTGAGTGGTGCCAGACAAGGACCAGATAGTTCCAGCTGCTAAAAAGATCTGAGACTTAAATGGTAAGGTTGGCCAAACTCAACCAAATTTGGCATTATAGGAAAAATCTTGAGCGATGAACATCTCTGAGTTTGTGAAATGCCTGGATGAAGGGGGGAGATTCAGCAACCAGGGTCATGAGGCTGATCATGTTTTTTCCGCTGTAGCTGAAGCAGGTCTCTGATCCCATTTCACTATGTGCTGCACAAATGCTCATAGCCATGCTGTGTGCAGATGTGGCTGAGCAGCTGGGAAGTTTGCTATGTGGATTGGCATTGCCACTGAGAAAATGCATATACAGTCAGAGCCCTAGAAGAAAAACGTTACCAGAGCAGGGACTCAACAATTAACAGTTGTGTGGGATGGCCAGCTGTATGGCATTTTGCCTGATGGCAATCAGGACACATACAAGGAACATGAAAGACTTGAGGGGGTGGTGGCTGGAGGATAGAGGAGAAAGGGCATGAGTGGACTTGATGGGGTGGGATGAGAAACAAAGGGGCTATTATGAATTTGGATAAGAGCAGGAATTATACTCTGGAGTGAGGGGCACGGATCTGTACAGAGTCAAGTGCCACTGCTTTCAACTGAGATGGATTTTGGGTTTTTTTTAAATTTTATTTATTATTTCCCTGTAGATTACTCCAGAAGTGTTGGAGTGTGGTGGTTATAACATCCTGGATGTCAGCCACAAGCCTGGATGGCTGAGGTACCAGCAACCTTCCCAGAATGAGCAGCCACCTCTCCTATGCTGCCCTGGTGCAGCCGTGTGTGACTGCCTATATTGTATTTGGAAACACTTGCTTTTCTCTCTCAAAACTGTGAAATAAGTTGGCTTTACACTAGCCAAACTGGTCTAAAATTAGAATTGATTTGCTTTTACTTCTGAGGGACTCTCTTCAGTCATGTAAGATTTTGTATTTTCACTGTACTTGACCAATATAAGCATTTTCCAGTTTCCTCCAAAATAAATATTGTTCCCACTCAGTGAGGGCAGCGGGAATTTCCTGGGGCTCTCCTTTCACGTGCAATTTTCAAAGGCACATGAACTGCTTGAAAGCATCCTTCAGACATACAGAATTGAAACAGATAGATAATTAGTAAGGAAACAAAGGATAAAGTCTAAGCCTTCTACAACTTTTATTCTGTGGTAACTAAATTTTAAGCTCCCTCACAGAAAGACAGCAAACTCTCCATACTTGAGATGGGGAAAGGAAAGTCACTTGTACTCAACCTTAACCTTGAAAGAGTGAGTATGGGACACTCCCTGCAGTGGGATGTTGTAAGAGGTTGAGTTTGTGCATGTGCAGAAGTGAGAAGGTAATGCATACTTGGATCTAAAAATCAAGCTTGGCTCCTGAAGAGAATATTGTTAGATGTCACTATAGCTCATGTTCCTAAAGGATTGATGAATATTTTCACTAAATGTTTGAGTCAAAACAACAAAGCTGTCTTAATTCCTGCTGATTTACTGATGCTTGGGTGGATACCAGTGTATGGCTTTTCTGTTTTGGGGTTCCACCCCCACCTCCTCCCTCCCCCCCGGTTAATTCTGTGATGCAAATACTGTTTAAGAAATCAAGTTCTAGCTCAATATGAGTTGTCATTATATTCACTTCTCTCTGTTGGGAGCTGTTTTAAGGGGCAGCAGTTTGAATTCTGCCTTTCCGAATATTTAAATGCCTGTCAGCCTCAGTAGAGGCTTCAAGAGGGTGTTTTATCTGTTTTCTAAGAGTGATTTACTCTTGCTGATTATGTTGTCAGAATGTGAGCTGTTCTTCATCTCTGCATTAGAAAAGTTTTCCTGGGGTATGAGCATCAAGATTCTGAATGCTTGCCTTTTTACTTTTTTAAAGTCCCGAAGTAAGGAACATTAAATTCTCAAGTGATCCCATGTCCTAGGAGTTCTGACCTTAGAGCAGTATGCAGGTGGATGACTGTGTGTGCAACTTTCTCAGTCCATCTTGTATACATAATAAATATCTGTGAAACTGAAGGGGGCAGGGAAAGTGTTATTTTATAAATTACCTGGGTGAAACTGTATTAAATTAACTTTGTGGTTGAAGTATTTCTCAGTACATGGTAAAATGAGATTATGACTCAGTATCAACACATGCATCATTTTGAGAGGACAGTTATAGACGGGAATAGAATTCCCAGTGAAGTATCTTGAGACAAAACTCGCTATTTGATTTAAGAATCTCCATTGTTTAGCTCCATACTGCTTTTGCTTTATAAAACCAGAATTTTTCTCTAAACAATGGGAAACTTCAAAAAAGAACAGCTTTGTGTTTTGCTTGAGTTTAAAGCCTCCTTTTCATTTTCAAACAGAAAGATGATGACATTGAAGAGGGAGATCTTCCCGAACACAGGAGGCCTCCAGCACCGATAGATTTCTCAAAAATCGATCCAGGTAAACCTGAAAGTATCCTGAAGCTAACAAAAAAGGGGAAGACTTTGATGATGTTTGTCACGGTGTCAGGAAACCCCACAGAAAAGGAGACAGAAGAAATTACTAGCTTGTGGCAGGGTGGTCTCTTCAATGCAAACTATGATGTGCAAAGGTAAGCTGTTGAACATGAGGATAAAGTTACTGCTTTTACAGAACCCTTCTTTTTTTCTTTCTTCTGGAAATCTTGCAAATCAGCTCTTCCTGTGCCCTTCCCCATCTCCATTGCCTGTTACTATTCCTTTGTTTCTGTATCAGTTTATATACCAACTTGCTGTGAGTCATGCTGCAAAAATTCTGATGTGGTGCCAGAATCTCTGTAACACTTATGTATGGTGTATGTATAGCCTAGTTTCTTTTTATCTCATTACGTTTCAGCTATTTATCAGTTTTAGCTGCAGTAGTTTGCCTTTATGTGCTTGATGGAAAACATCATGCTTGCAAGACTTGTCACCACAAAAGCCTTTTTGTTTCCCTGGCTAAAAAAAAAATGGATTTTTTTTTTCCTTCTCTCTCTGAGAGAGAGGATCATTTTGAAAGAGGGGAGTGTTGTGCTCATGAATTGAATCTGAGAAGGGTTTCAGCAAGCATGAAGGAAATTTAATGACCATTAGTGGATATTATATAGTGCTGAATAACTCCCTAAGTTTTCTTTGTATTCTTGCTTCTCCTTGGCTGTTTGTAAAGGTAATACATTTTGTGCTAGAAAATTGTTCTCTTGTCCCCATCCCCAGGCAACAACAAGACCAACCTCTTGCTCAGTTGTGGAGGTGCTCTGAATTATGCAACACATTGTAGTGCTTGAAAGGCACAGACAGACCTAACTGAAAAAATATGTATCTTTCCTCTAGGTTTATTGTTGGCTCAAATCGTGCCATCTTTATGCTCCGTGATGGTGGTTACGCCTGGGAGATCAAAGACTTCCTGATAAATCAAGACCGGTGTGCGGATGTTACGCTGGAAGGTCAGGTTTATCCTGGCAAAGGGGCAGAAGAAAGTGAGAAAGGGAAAAACAAAACAAAACCTGAAAAAGCAAAGAAGAAAAAAGATGCAGACAAGAAATCCAGTAGCATCAAAGAGGACAACCGAGCAACCAAACAGAAAGAGGATCTATGATGGATGCATTAACCAGACTGAGTGCTGCTCTGCTGTTCCTTGAAGGGAAACTAATTTTCTATACAATTCCTGGCTTTACTGGGAGGGAAAGAAGGAGGCAGAGATTACTGAGGTTAAAAGGCTTCCATGTTGAAATACACCAGTTTACTTATTAATATTGGCCATTTGTTTAGTTGCAGGAAGGTAATGTTTAATGACTACTTAGTTTGTCATTTTTATGCTTTTGTTGTTGTTTAAAATTAACACACAAGCCTGTCTAGTATCACAAACTTAGTTTAAGTGGAAAAGAAGAAATACAGTCTCAGAATGCACCAATGTTCATTTGTAGTAGCTGCATCCATGTTGGGTATGTAAATTGGTCATTGATTCATAACCGCTGTTAGATAGAGTGCAGCACGAGAAGATTCTCTTGGCAGCAGTTTGCTAGACTCACTTGGCAAAGCTGCCTAAATTTGGCCACTGTACTACTAGTCTTTGCTGAGACGCCTGAAATGAGGGCGTTTAGGGCCTGTCTGGTTAGGCTGCCTGTTTCTTTACAATAAACAAAACCCATTCTGTATGTCTCCAGAAATCAGCAGAAGTGCTGTGGGGCGATGGTGGAAGCTAAGGCAGGTTTTGGGCAGATGCACTCCAGATCGGCACAGAAGGGAGATTCTCTGCTGCCAGAAGCGATGCTGAGATGTTTATGGAGTTAAGTACCCACCTGGGCTGTGGTGGGGTGAAAGGAAAAGTCAGGCACATGCCATTCAGGTTGCTACTGCTGCCAAAGAACTGTACCCGTGGAAGCAAGTGTTATGTATGCCCCATTATCTAGGCAGTGGGCTAGAAGAAATAGCTTTAACTCTGAAATGAATTTGACTGGTTTACAGGTTTGTTTAAATAGTTGCAGCACAGTTAAACTTTGAGTTAGACATATCACTTGCTGATGTTAAATAACCAGGTTTTTTTGGTGGTTTTTTTTGGGTACAGATTCCCATTTGACATGGTTGATTATAAGTGAACATTTGACTTAAATACTATGAAGTATGTATGGAAGCAGATTTGATTTCTCCTTGGAAGACTGTTTAATTGGGAAGGTTTTGTTATTGCTCAGATTGAATTCAGGTAAATGCATTGCTTAGAATTGTTTCCCATCTGCCTTACTCTTTGTTAAGGACAAAATGCACCTAGTATGTGTGGTCCACATCATTTTCTGAGGATGAGCACAGTATTAACTGTCTTCATTCCATACTGTTAAAATCCTACTTTGACATTTTATTTAAGGTGCTAAAATCCAAGTGGTTTTGGATAAAAGGTCCTAATTGAACCATAATGGTTGATCTTGAGGAATACTTCAGTATCAAAAGTGGGGCACTGGCTTAATTTAAAATAAAAGGTGTCACTAAGCTTTCTGTGTCACTGAGTAGTAAAACCTGTTAAATAGTTGTGCGTTAGTAAGGTATTCAGGAGCCAGACTGACATGTCTTTGGTTTCTGTACATAAAGACTACATGGTGTTGATGAAGTTTGCCAGTGATTTTTTTTTTAATTAAACTATATGAATTGAGGGTTAGAGAAACCTTTCCCACTGCACTTCATTAAATGGGTCCTTGCCTGTTTGAGTGGAAAAATGAAAATCATTTATTTCTTGAGGTTCAACTGCATCACTTTTTAAATGCTACTATTAATCCAAACGTGTAGCAGAGCCTCCAGTCGGATTTAGTTCCATTCACCACCACCCTTTGGGCCCATCCATCCAGCCAGTTTTTAACCCAGTTGAGGGTCCACCTGTCAAGGCCGGTGGCAGCCAGTTTCTCAGTCAGAATGCTGTGAGAAAGCGTGTCAAAGGCTTTACTGAAGTCCAGGTAGACACATCCACAGCCTTCCCCTTGTCCATTCAGCGGGTCACCTTGTCATAGAAGGTGATCAGGTTAGTTTGACAAGATCTACCTGTCGTAAACCCAGTGTTGTCTAGGCCTGATCCCCTGGCCATCATGCATGTGCTGCATGATAGCTCTCAAGATGACCCTCTCCATGATCTTCCCTGGGACTGAGGTCAGGCTGACAGGCCTGTAGTTCCCCAGATCCTCCTTCCGGCTGTTCTTACATATGGGTGTCACATCTGCCAGCCTCCAGTCGAGTGGAACTTCCCCAGTCTGCCAGGATTTCTGGTAGATGATGGAAAGGGGTTTGGCAAGTACATCTGCCAGCTCTCTTAGCACCCTCAAGTGAATCCCATCAGGTCCCATTGACTTGTTAGTGTCTACCTGGCCAAGTAGGTCACTAATCACTTCCTCCTTAATCATGGGAATTATGCTATTCTTCCCCTCTCTGTCAGCCAGATCCTGAGGATGAGTACTCAGGGAATAACCATCTTTACTACTATAGACCGAGGTAAAGAAGGAATTAAGGACCTCAGCTGTGTCCTTATTCCTTGTCCCTTATGTTCCCTCAGTATCCAACAAGGGCTGGAGATCCTCCTTGACCCTCCTCTTACTGTTAATGTACCTATAGAAGGACATTTTATTATCTTTTACAGAACTGGCCAGTTTGAGTTCCAGTTCAGCTTTAGCCCTTCTGACTTAATCCCTACATGATCTCACTAAATTCCTAGAGTCGGCCCAAGACACCTGCCCCTTCTTCCAAAGGTCATATTTTTCCCACTTTTCCCGAAGATCTTCCTGGATGTCCCTACTCAGCCAAGCTGGCTTCCTTCCTCACCGACTCCTCTTCCGACAGACTGGCACAGCCTGTTCTTGTGCCGCCAAGATTTCCTTCTTGAAGAGCAACCAACTCTCTTGGGCTCCTCTGCCCTCAAGGGCTGCCTCCCATGGAATCTTACTGAGCAGCTTCCTGAACAGACCAAAGTCAGCCCTATGGAAGTCTAAGGTGTTTGTTCTGGAGTCTCCCTTTCTTCCTTCTCCCAGTACTAAGAATTCTATCAACTCATGATCACTATGCCCCAGGTGTCCTCCAACCTTCACATTCCCCATTAGGCCTTCTCTGTTTACAAACAAGTCCAGCAGGGCACCTTCCCTGGTGGGTTCATTCACCAGCTGGGTCAGGAAGTTGTCTTCCAAACACTCCAGGAATCTGCTAGACTGCTTTCTCCCTGCTGTATTGTACCTCCAGGAGACATCTGGTAAATTGAAGCCCCCAATAAGGACGAGGGCTGGTGATCGTGAGACTTCTCCCAGTTGTTTAAACAACTCATCAGCTTCCTCCTCCTGATCAGGTGGCCTATAGTAGACTCCCATCACTCTATCTCCCTGATTTTCTTTTCCTCTGATCTTTACCCAGAGGCACTCAACCCTTTCATCATGATACTCCAGCTCCAGGCAGTCAAAACATTCTCTGACATACAGGGCTACCCCACCTCCTCTCCTACCCAGCCTGTCACACCCTGTATAGTTTATAACCAGCAATTGCAGTACTCCAATCATGTGAATTGTCCCACCATGTTTCAGTGATGGCAATCACATCATAGTCTCCCTTAGTAACAAGGGCTTCTAATTCCTCCTGTTTATTGCCCATGCTGCATGCATTGGTGTAGATGCATTTCAGCTGGTCTATTGATCTTGTTATGCTCTTCAGGGAAGCCTTGTTTCCCAAGTGACAGCTGATTAAGTTACCTAGCTCATTGGTAGTAGTTACATTTCTACTCCGAATTATCACACTACCCCCCAGATTAACTGGGGTGGCTGACTGGAGGTCATTGCCAGCACACCATTCCTCAATAACTTGACCACCACAACCAGGTTTTTTTTCCATCTAGCCTGGCCCTGTCCCCCTCCCCCTTCTTATCTAGTTTAAAGCTCTATTAATGAGCCCCGCTAGCTTCTTTGACAGTATCCTTCTGCCCCTTGGGAATAAGTTCTCCCCATTCCTGGAAAGCAAGGCTGATGAGTCTAGAGCTTGTCCATTGTCAAAGAACCCAAAGTTCTGTTTCATACACCATGCTCTGAGCCAGGTATTAACTTCCTGGCTCTTCTCCTTCCATCCCTCCCCATTCCCTGTAGTAGGAATGATGGAAGAAAACACTACCTGTGCTCCAGAGCCTCGTACCATGTGTCCCAGGGCCCTTAAATCTTTCTTAAAGGTCCTCAGTTTTCTTTTATGTATTTCATTACCACCAATTTGGAAAATTAAAAGCAAGTAATAGTCCGTGTGCCTGACCAAGGTTGGGAGTCTCTTTGTTAAGTCCCTAACTGAAGCTCCCTTAAGGCAGCAGACTTCCCTGTGTAGAGGGTCCAGCCTACAGATCAGGCCCTCAGTCCCCTCCAAAAGGGAACAACCTAAAACAATGACCCGTCTTTTTGTTTTAACAGAGCCTGTTTTGATAGTATGCTTAGGGGGTCTTGTCCTAGGGAGCACAACCTCAGGAGTCATTTTCCTATCAGCTGACTCATTATCTGGCTGGTCCCCTTCCGTAGGGCCTCATATCTATTGCTCAGAGGAACCTGAGGAGGAAGGACAGGCATGGAAGGCACTCTCCTACTACCCTTGGCACGTACCTGCTTCCATTCATCCCTTCCATTAAGGCTGTCCGGCCTGGGGGTGGGTACAGGGTCCCTCAGGTCCTGGGCACTGTCAGCTGGGATCTCACATCACTGTGGCTGGGAGGACAGAACCTGGCTCCTCCAATCTATCCCCATTTTAGCCTCCCTGATGCTCATGAGCCTGCCTAGTTTATCTTTAAGAACACCCACCTCCTCTTGTAGGTGTGCTGCTCTGCTGAGGGGATCCCCAATCAGCTCACACAGCCGTGACCAGAGCTTCCCCCTGCTGCAAGCACGTGGTGACACCCCCTGCACCCCAAGCCCTGCACTGCAACGTGCTGCTGCGGCTGTTTGAACTGTGTTCCTACTTCCACAGTGGAAGGTGTTGGGGTCACGGCCCTACGCCGGGTAGACACCATCTCACGATATCGTACCGAAGATTCACGAGCCTCACCTGTCAGCCCCCTGTGCTCCTCTATTCCTCGGGCGGGCCGCGCTCCTGTGCGGTGCGGGGGGCAGCGGCCAGTCGCTGGGCTCCTCGATCCCTTTTAAGGCCAGAGGCGGGGTCACGTGACGCCAGGGGGCGGGTGAGCTCTGGCGAGGTGCCGGGCAGCCGCCGCGGGCGGAAGGAGCCGCACACGGGGCGCCCGGGTGTAGGGACCCGCTCTGCACAGCCCGGTCTGCCGCGCGGCCCCTGCGCTTACCGGAGGGATCGCCGGCACCGCTGATCCTCGCTCACCGAGTGGTCAATTTCCCACTGAGCCCAGTCACTGCTTCCTTACCACAGGCCCCTCGCTGTGTCCCAGTACCACCCATAACTGCTGACGTGCTCCAGCTGAGACTCAAGCTGGGAAACAGCAAATTATTCCATTCACAGAGTGAATAGAGCTGTCCCTTGGGGTTTTTGTGTTTAGGTTATCATCACGTGAGTGTACGTGCTGGATGCAGCTCCATGGCTAAGGGATCAGTGCAGGGAGGAGCTTCCTAAGGTGTGCTTTGTGACGGCAGCATGCAAGAGGAAGGAAGGGTGTAGCTGCAGTGGTGGTTTCTACACATCCTTTGGTCAGAAAGAAGGTGGTGTGACAAAACAGCGCTGAGCCAGCTGCTGGAATGGTAGTTTGGGGCTGGGAAAAAACCCACAACATATAAATCCTGGCCACGTGACAGGCAGAGCTTCTTCAGGTTCTGGTAGAGCTCCATCAACTGCCTGGTCTGAAGAGCTGCAAGGGCTGCATAAAACCACTACTGGGAACTGAACAAACAGTGCTGTTCGTTGTACAGTGGGTTTGGGAGAGTCAAAACTGTCCCGGAGAGAAAGAGGGCAAGTCAGGCCCATCCCTACACCTTGTAGGTGTGAGCAGAAGCTGGGAGAGCTCAGCTGCTCAGCAAAGTAAGACTGTGATGCTCAGCTGGGAATGTCACTGTTATGCTGGGATATGAAGGTGGTCATCTAAGAGCCAAAATCTCTGGGGTATTCTTGGTTTGTGATGCAACCCAGACCCTCTTTTCCACTGCCCAAAGCAGCATCTTAAAAAAAAAAAACCGAAAAACCAACCCCGTGCCACCAACCCGAACCCATCCCCGACCGCGCGCCCTGCACGGCCCTTTGAAAGGCAGAAGCTGCAGCTGGACGCACGGCCCCAGGGTCACAACTCCGGCCAGGTAACGTGCGAACACCTCACGTCATAGCTGGGGGGGAACCCCCCACTTTTTGCTAAATGTTCGCTTTATAAAAAGCAGCTTTAAACCGTGCTGAAGCTCCGCCGGCCGGCGGGAGGCTGAGCGGCAGCCCTTCTGCCCCAGCTGCCCGGCCGCGCTGCCTGGCTTCCCGGCCGTGTCGGGGGGGGCAGCCCCGGCGTCCCTCCCGGGCCTGGAGCGGCCGCTGGAGGGCGGGCGCGGACAGGCAACCGGCTGTCCTGCTGCGCCCCGTCACCGGCACGTCACCTTTAACGCTGCCATCAGCTTCACAATAGCGGGATCTAAGTCACAGCCGTGTGAAGTGTGACTCTTCGGTACCCGGTGAAGCCCCTTGCCCTACAGCAGGCAGTGTGTAACGGCGGGTTTGCGTGTTCCCGGTCTGTGTTACACACACCTGTTACATGGTGCACTAGCTCAATGAACCGTGTATGCTAATGCAGAGTTCAGTGTTTAGCTCTAACAGCTGTATGTACACACACCCCCCTCACACACACACTTATACCCACCCCCACGCAGATACACATACAAATTCACACACACACAGAGTGATGCCAGCACACTGGTGCCATCTGCCAGCAGGCCATGGGGGACATGAGGTGAGGAGAACCCTCTTCACGCCACCATTTGTCCCCTCAAAAATAAATAATGTGATAATGTAAAAGAGTCTGTGTATAATGAGTGCGATTAAGACATGTATGGGGCTGTGTGTGGGGGGGGTGTACACATATGGGGTGTATATGTGTGTGTGCATGCATGTGCATGTATATAAATGAAAGAATGCCTGTGCACACGTGTATAGGATGTCTATGTACATGTACATTTATAAAAGCTGTGTGTATGCAGCCATGCGTGGCTCAGGTAGGTGTATGTATGAGCTGTGCACACAAGCACAGTACCTCCTGTCCCACTTAGCCTGGGGGGTCTCTGCAGGGTCTGCCCTGTGAGCAGGTCCCAGCTCCCACACAGCCTTTTGGAGGTACATGGGACCTCTCTGTGTTGTGCCCCTACACCTCATCCCCTCTCCCCGTCCCCCTTCACTGTCACCTCACAGTCAGAGTCTAAAGCCTAACTCTGACCCAACCTTCCCCCCCCCGCCCCAAGCAGCCTCTGTAGCTCTCAACACGTCAGGCTTTGAGCTTATCACACTATTAAAATCATTTCACTTTTTTCCCTACACTGTTGCTGTGAAATGAGATTTCTGTCTCAGCTTTTTTCTTCCCCCTTCCTCCCCCTCCAAGTTCCTCTTCAAAAGTCCAATGCCCCAGTAAATTCAATCAGAGAAGAGTAGGCAGGGTGCACTTTCTGTTTCCTGGCCCGGAGGCATTAGGTGGGTGATCTCCTCTAATGCACTAACCTCTATTTTGGTACTTAATTAAAAAAGTATGTGCTTAGATGTTAGAAATGCTGATGGTTGCCACCAAAAACTTCCATGCCAGTGTTAGAACCTCCAACATGTTTTATAGCAAAGTCTGCTCAGCTGGCACCATCCCAGGGTGACAAATTTACAGTCAAAGTCATATTTGACCCAACTGTGAGCTGCTTACAGGCCTTAATAGCTGCCCACTACACAAATTTTATACAGGCTTTATGTATTACTTCCATACATATTTTTATTCCATGTTCACACTATTCAATGAAAAAAATAAAAGGTTTACAAACAAGGGAACAAGATTTTTGTTTCAACCTACTAACAGTCCCCCACCTGCCCCAAATTTAGCCCTCTCCCATGTCTGCCCACTGTAACACCCCCTTTCCTGCTCCCATCTCCCCTTCTCATCTCAGCTGGACAGATATGTAACTGCACAGACTGGCCAGCAAACACACACAGGGTGGTTTGGCCCCTCATTTTTTTGCCTTTTGAAGTAAGCAAGGAGCTGTGTGCTTTCCTCTCAGCTGAGGGCTCTGTGCGTGTGTGTGGTATGTGTCTCCTTGTCCCCCCAGCAAACACCCATTCATTGTTGCAGGGACACAATGAGAGATGAGAGACAAAAATAATATAAGAAATTTGCACTGAATATTTATTTTGATAAACACAGTGTACTCCAAACAACTACATGTTATTTCAGTTGTAAGCCACGATCTGTGGGAGCCAATGTCCCAAGAGCTCTTGTCATCATAAACCAGACAGTCAATGCATTACCATGGTCTGCGGACACAGAGAGCTTTCAAGTGCAAAGCAGATTATCAGAAAAGACATATTGCCGACCTCCTTAACAACCTGGACAATGCTAAACTCCAGTAAAAATGCTTCATATGTCTGCAATTTAGTTGTCTTAGTGCCATTGTAATAAATTAATAGAAAATATATCTTTTTTTTTTTTTCATCAGAAAGTCTATAAGAAAATGTACAAACATCTAACTCCGAAAAAGGACCAGCTATTTCGGCGACAGGTAACACAAGCATTGGAACAGAGGCAAAAAACCCAAACATCCAACCAAACAAGCAGACAAACAAATCACAATCAAAAAAACCCACCCCACTCGACCAATGGCAACTGTGCAGGCAAACATGGAAACACTTGGGGTAACAAACCTGACACAGAGGGTAACTGCAGCGTGTGCAGGGACTGCTAGAAGGACATACAGAGAACAAGCAGTCAGGTACTTCTCTAGTCAAAATGTGCACGTGCAATCTCTAGAACAGTCAAAGATTCAAAAGTAATCGTATGGCACAAAACTATTGCTGACTGGCGATGGTATCAGGCTTTGTTCTGTCTTCAGAGCAACTCACTGGCTTCATTCTGTGAAGGTCGACGGGAGCCCTTTGCATTTCACTGGAGGGTCTGCCCCAGTACATGGCGATGATGCTCCATTATCCCTCAGGCTTACAGGCTGCAGTGATTCCCTACTCCATATTCACAGCATGAGACCCACCCTAAGCTCCGCAACAGGCCCCATGTGACAAGCTTTGCATGATAGAATAAGCTACTTAAAAGTTTTCTTCTCTTAATAAGATGAGATTTAAGGTTTTTTTTTAAAAAAAGTTTTTCGAGAGCCAAGTCTTATGATTTCACCCTGAGAATTCCCAAAATTGTAAAATCAGAAGCTACACTTCAGCACAACGGCAGCGTGCTCATGGCAGCCAAACAAAACAGTCTAAAGGATGGACCGACCTGGCATGACCCCCCCAGGGCATCCACATGCTTACAGAGAGCAGGAGAAGGGAAGGGGCTGTGGCCCAGTGAGCAGTGCAGCACAGGGCGACAGCCCTGTCCCCGGGGGTCATACAGAGCCACATCCAAACCAGGTGCACCCTGAGGCCGGGCATCCTGCCCACTCTCTGTCAAGTGCTCATGAAAGCAACACTCCCACTTTGGTCCGGCTCTCGGAAGCAAGTGTTCTGCCTGCATGGCCAAATGATCTCAACAGAACAGCCTCAGGACAAGGAAGAGGTTTAGATAATCCAGACTAATGTGCCCAAGGGACTTTATTTTAGTCTATTTGCTTGACTTCAGGGATCTGGCTCTGTTTTGGCTATCAGAGAACATCAGATAAAGGATGTTTGGATCATCACGGCTGAACCACAAGAGTGAGACTGACTTTTTCAAGGAATAGTTTGTAAAATCCCCAAACCATCAGAGGACATTGGGGAAATAAAAAACCCACCTTACTTGCCTTTTACAAATGTTGCCCATTCATTCTGGAAATGGCACAAATGCCTAAAAAGCATTCAGTAACAGACACTTGTTGAGAAGCAAGGGAAGGAAGGCTTGGCTCTTCTTTTTTTTTTCCTTTTTTTTTTTTTTTTTTAAATGCAATACACATGACATTCAGCAAGTTCAAAACAACTCTATAGTAAGACTGAAAAGACTATTTCCAGTTTCAAAACCCAGGAGAGGCTTGAGGGGAATGTAACCTACAGTACTATATACATTTTGCTCATAGTTGCTTTGAATTTCAGAGCCATTGATGCAAACCTGGCTATAGAGTGCAACACCTACGGAGCCCTGGGAATGACACATGGACTGGTTGCTCTTTCATTCTAGCTGCAAGATATCATTTTGGATATTATGGGGGGGGGGGGGAGATACCCAACTTAATTACATAAGGTCTAATTAAAACAGAGCAAAATGAAGTAACCAACAGCAACTAATAAATTCTGCAGCAATGGGGACAGGCAGAGATTAAGTAGGGAAACAAATCCAGGTATTACTGGAAAAAATGTCACTATGCTCCAAAAAGCAGCTTTTACCCCCACCTCCCCTCCTGGTGTTTCTTAGAACAGGCACAGGCTCTGGAAATGCCTTCATGGCATTTCTGAGCAGCAGGTTGAAGTATCACAGAACACTAGAGATGCTTGCAACATTTCACAAGACAATGTTTCATTTCCCAGCTTCAGGAGGTGTCCCCATAGGAGTCCTGGTTCGCACTGATCTCCCTTCATTACCCAGCTATTGCTGGGTAAGGGAGGAAGGAGGTACAAGGCATCCAACTAGGGTATGGGGATTCCCACTCTCATTCTTCAGCTACCTGATAAGACCTCTGCCATCTCTTATCCAGTTTTCACATAACTCTTCCAAGAGGACCAGAACACTCATGCCCTTTAGCCTGAGGACAGGATCAGAAAGCAACACACAGCAGAGCAGTCTGCTTCCATTCCCTCTGCCCTCCCTGGAAAAGTCCATTCATTCTATTTGAGGCCAAATAAGGTGATTTACAGTATTCCCAGTTAAAAACTGGAAACCTTGAACAGGATTCTCTCTTTCACTGCTACCTTAAACCCTCCAGACTGATCCTGAACATTAGCATGTGGAGGGACCATATGGGAAGGGCTGAGAAAAGTTGTATGTGCTCATTGACATCACTTTCCTTCCAGCCTACAGCTGCTTGTTGAAGGAAAACTTCCTATTTGAGCAACCACTCTTAAACCCCTTTGATCCATAGGAAACTCCATTTTCTGAGCAAGCAGAAAGATGCAGTTTCATCAGTTTCCACTGGCATGTTTTATCTTCTGCTCCTCTCATCTCTTCCCCAACTATGTGCCATGGCTTAGGATGTGTAACACAGATCCCAAAGAGCTTGATCAAAAGTTGTAAAAGGAGAAATTCTTACTCTCCAGATAGGTTTCCAGGCATCTAGGGATACTCTTTCTATCTTAGGTTTTCAACCAGCCTTTCAATTGGCATTCCACATTTATAGGAGCAGCTAGTTAGACCATGGGAACAAAATAAAGTGTTTGGACAACTTAGAGGCCGGTGAAAACAGTAATACTCGATGGCCTTCAGACCTAGTCCCACCCCTTCAAGAGGCAGCATGTAAGTTAGTCTGTCACAGGGGTGCTGATAAAACCAGCACCGTGTAAAACAAGGTCAAACCTTGCTTAGTAACATGAGAGTCAACATGGCATCGGTGAGCAAGTCGCCCGGCGAGGAGCTGGTGATCACAGAACGTATGCTGATCACAAAGGAAGGCTTGTCTGTCACATGTGGCCACTCTAGCTACTTACAGTAAGATTTCTTTTTGAACAGCAACAACAACGACAACAACACGCTGCACCCCTGGAGCAGGCTGGCAAGGTGTCTGCGGTGAGCAGTCAGTAGTCCATCCCGTGCGGGCAGTGCCGGCAGCCAGAAGGCAGAGCAGTGTGTCCTCATAATTTCATTTTCTTCACCACAGGAATTGGCAGTGCTTGAAAGATTTTAGCTGAGTCCTCGTTAGTGACCAGCTTCACCCAGACAGGGCGGAAGCTGCCTTTGAATCCCACAAAAGCCATTTTTTCTGCAAATCAGAGCAAATGCATCAGGAGTGTGTCAAGGCTGCACCAGAAAAACATCCATGCGTGTAGCTACCCTCAAAGGCTGGACAGATACAGGTGGACAAGAGCATGCAGGCACACACAAACCTGGCCAATTCTGCATTCTCCAGGTATGAAAGAAATGCTTTTCTAATGAAGCTTAATTAAACTTTTATTACATGTTGTATATGTCCATTAATTAATGTGGGATACATAGAAGAGGAGAAAGAGAGAAGGGAAAACCCTTCCTCACAGGCAGTTTGAGCTACTCATTGAGGCTTCCATTAACTCCATGGTGGTTATACTCAAACTCCTTTACAGACGGTAGGAGGTGGGGGGGATGATGAGGGACAGGGCCACAGCCGAGCCCCGTGTTAGCAAGCACAGCATGCACACAGAGGAAGGCTTGCCAAGAGCTCACAGTTAGAGCTGGTCAGACCAATGGGCACTACAGAGCAATATCCTACATGATACTTTCAAAGCGATGAGTTTTGAGCCATCAAGTCAGAATCTTGTTTCAAGGGTAAACCAGCTAAAGTTCAAACAAGTGAAAAAATCCTGTTTGGGGTCATTTAGGGGGAAAAAAACCTCCAATATTCCTATTGTTAAGATGTCTTTTCATTTAAAATTACTCTGGAAAATCAAAACCCTTTATGCTTTCCTTCCTAGAACAACTGCCAGGGTACTTTTTCCATCTGCAGTACAAAAATGAGCACTGTTATCCAAAGCTGCAGTGACTACAGCCTTAGTGAATAAATAATGACTGATGCCAGGGTGTTTGAGCACATGCTGATAGAAACAAGCATGGCAAAGTTGGAAGAAAGAAGAAAGGTCCCTTTGCTGGAACCCCGAGAGGGGAATAGATCAGAGGGGTGGGGAACTGCAGTTAGGAAAAGTGGTTACCTTTTAACCGAAAACCTTCTTCTGCTCCAAGTCTCTCCAGTACTTTAGTCCATGGTCCTCTGGAAATGAATCTTCCTTTAGATGTCACCAGCACTACAGAGCTGAAGGAAACAAAGTCAGTTATAAACAGATGAGGTCAGAACACGTTCCTCACTGGTCTGTCTTCAGCACTGGTAACTCCTGCCCCTGTGACTCACATCCACAAAAGAACAGCGGTTGCTATTTTTATGGCTTTTGTCAGATCTTTCCAACAGCTTAGCCATATATTCCCTTTTCCAACCATGCAAGACTCATTGGGAAGGCAACAGAAGCAACCTTTTTAAAAAACAAAACAAAACACTGTTTTCTAGAATAATTTAAATGTTTCAAATCAGCAGTTCTATCCTGCTGTGCTCAGAAAGGAATGTTGCTCTCCCTGGGATGCTCTGAGCAAGACTCGAATTATTTCTTGTTCTTACATCATTAGCAGGGTAGAGCCTGAAGAATTAACTTCTTTGACATTTCTGCTGGTCTGATGCTTTTGCTTAATTTTCATTATGCTTTTGATGATTATGGTAACAACAACAACAACAATAATAATATAAGATCATACTTGCTTATATAGTATTTCACCTCAAAATTCTCATGGTCTTCTACCAATTTCAAGTGATAAACTATATGAGTAAGTGTGTTAAGCTAGTGCAAATCTGTGTTTGCGTAGAAGTCGGTAACCGCCTAGGTTTAGTTCTAAAAGGGTACAATAAAACCCCAAATTAAATATGAAGGGATAATCATATAGAGACTTTTCTGGGGAGAAGCACATGAAACTCAGTGAAGTTAAGCTCATTACTTCCTAAAAGATGCACAAACCCCTCCAAAGGTTATGTCAAAGGTAGAGCTACACTTGGGTGAGTTCAGACAGAGTTTTGCTGTTAAATTCAGTGGGGCCGGGATGTCAACCTTTTCTCAACTCCTAATTAAAATGCATGACAGAATAATTGAGCAAACACCTGCTTAGATTAAATTATTTCACTCCACCTTGCAGGGTTTCTGTGAATGAAATTTCCCTGACTCAAGTGGCATTGCCAATCGTGTACAACGAGGGCCACGCTGGGTCTGCTTTCCTGCACCAGGGTGGACACAAGGCACAGAAATTAATTAGAAACCAGCTCCTGCAGAGCTCAAGCCCTGAGCTACTGAGGGCAGCAGCTACATCTTAACACCTCAGCTGGAACTGGAACTGTTCAGGGGAAAATAGTAATGGGGTGGCAGAGGGATGGGAGGAGCAGAAGAGTTAAGAGTCATCAGGACTTTTCCTGGGATAAAACTGAGCTGTTAAAATACTCCAGTGCTTATGAGAGTGGATTGAGCTGGCAGGCTGATTTTGAGTACTTTGCAAATGCTGAATCACCTCTTTTTTTTTTCTTCAGTACACTAAAATCATTAGTTTCTATTAAGCCTTTCCTGCTATGGAAGTTTAAAACACCAGATGCTTTGTCTTCTTGTCCCTGGGAAACTCATCAGAAAAGTGATTAAAAAAAAAAAAAAAGGAATCTGGCCTGCAGAGAGTTGGTTAAATGAACAGAGGCTTGTCCTTCTAGAAACACCTCTTCTAGCACTCCCAAATCTGTAAATCTAAACCAGCCACTTTGTAAGGGCTGGTGAGGCTGGTGGGTTCCGTCCCCTCACTTCGCACCAGCTCTCCGTACAGTTTGTGCTCCCTCTTGCAGCAGGGAGAGGTGACAAGGAGCTGCTGGTTGGACAGCCCTGACATTGGCATAGTGGCCACATCTAAACCTGAATGACACTTTCATCTAGCAAATGGATGCAAGGTGCCCCATGGCAGCAGCTGCAGCCCATGCCTGATCAAACTGGAAAGGCTTGCAGGGGAAGGGCTGGGAAAACTTTTGGTGAAATGGCAATAATCTGGGGGTTCAATACTTGCAAAAGTACAGTTGAGTGAGACTGGAGAGGTGGTGACCATGTTGGGTCAATTTCCAAACCTAATCCTAATCCTGTTCCAGCACTAATCCAGAGATGACAATGAATTTTAGAAAGATTTTAATCCACCTGAAGTCTAATTATGATTCAGTCTTCTTAAATAAGAAAGAATCTGGGAGCTGGATTTAGCCAGGATTGAGATTGGACTTTTTGCAAAGGAGAATGATGGCCTCTCTGAAACACCCTGTTATTTTTTTAATGAGGGAAAAGTGAGCAACTATCATGCTTCTCTTCAGTGACCTCTTAATATGATTTTATGCAACCTTCAGAGTTATTTAGGACATTAGAGGCACATCTGTATCCACCTGCATGGCACTCAGCTGAAACGTCCCCCAGTCTGTAGAATAAATGCCAGAACAATATCCTGCCAATCTGCCCACAGCTATTCCAGATGATTCATCAACAAAGCAATCATATTGGTATTAAATATTACATATTAGATTTCAAATAAAGTAGATACAATTGCAGTGAAATATATTCATTTCCCTGTATCACTCCACAAACTAATACGAGAACAGCCCCTTTGGTTATAGGGTTTCTGATGTTGTTCCCATTCCTATTCCAGCAGATGAAGCCACTCTCCTCCAGGATGTAGGAACACATGTTAGCTATTTACCACCCACTTACAAAACTCTGCATTTCTGGCTGCCCATACTTAAAAAATAAAAGCATCCAGCCTCTAGGTCTGGGCAGGGAACACGTGCAAAGAGGGATGTATTTCATTAGAGGAATTCTCTGATTTGAGAGTATGCAGGCAATAGAAAAATGTAAACTGCACACATCTGCAGCAGTAAGTGCTTGGCGAATTGAAGCCTGCAGTTTGTCTGCAACCCACAGCATAAATGTAGATCTGCAGTTTATTAATCAAATGTAGCTCTGCAGTTTATCTGAGGTTCAATCAGTTCCTAAATCAGAGCCTGCATCCTTCTGCTGCCTGCATGTCCCGCTCACATTTGGTCTCTATCGGAGCCAGCAGGTACAAAGCACATTGTTAGCTCGGTCAGTCTGGCCCACGCTGGGTGACAAAACCCAGGAAAACGATGAGTGTTGTACAGTGTTCTCATATGCTGCACCTTAGTAACACCCAATTATTTACTCACTGATCTTTGATGTTGTTGACATAATTTTCTATCTGTGCTGGGATTCCTTGTAGAATCGAGTTTTTGAATGTTACTCGATCAACAACTTTTCCGTGATGCCCATCAATCACAACCAGCTGGATACCCTCATCCGTGAGGAAAAACCGGGCTCCATCAACCTGTGCAGGGGCAGGAAAAATTACTCTTGGTCCATCATGTAACATAATTGCAAACAAGCACCTTTAAGAAGCACTGATAGTCTTGAGTCACGGGACTGCTCAAAGGGCAGAATTCCAGATCTCCGAGGTCAAGCTGTCCCGCATTTTGACTCATAAAGGGAAATTACAGCCTTTTTTCATTTGTTTGGTTTTGCAAAATACAAAGCAGAAGTGACCTGGTAACTTTGTAAGCAAGTTTTCCATAAAAAATGAAGCATATATCTTAGAATTTAGTCCCATAAAGTTCACCCAGAGGACTACTCACCTCAATGTACGCAAAGTCATCCTTTAGGTGGAAGTACTGTTTCTTATAAGTTTCTATTTTCACTTCTATTAGGTGATCCTTGGTCTTCTGTTTACCAAAAACAAAAAAGAGAAGAGAGGTTTTCTGATGAGCATTCCATTACCTAAATGCTGCATTTTCAGAAAGCATTTTAAGCCTTGAAATTCAATCAACAAGAAAGCTACATAATAAGCACTGACTTGCTAAATTGCATCGCTAATGAGGCTGGGTACAATGCTAACCTCTCTGTTCATCCTGTCAACGTTTTAAATTGTTTCACCAACTGGTAGAGTATAAGTGATTTTCACTTTGCAGAGCTGACACATAATTCTCTGAGGCTTTGCTGTGCCTTCCTGCTTCAAGGCTGATGACTGAAACCCCGCAAAATCAGGTAAATGTTCCCCTCCCTCCCCAGAACCATACTATATTGCACATAGAAGAGAGTGTTGAGCATTATATGGACAAGACACTCAGGTATGCAGTCCCCTCTCTGATACTGCTGCTCCTCCTGTCTCTCCAGAATCACATTCTCTGGACCAGCCTGTCTTCCAGCTCACCCCTTCTCACCCTGTGCTTTTAAGCACATCACAACAGAGGACCAAAGACCTAGAATCCAGCCCAGTCTTGGGTGGCTCTGTCCTCCTGGCATCCATGCTTTCTGCACATGCAACAGTCTCTTTTGTATTATTCCCCATGCTTGGAGCGTGGAATTAGCAGAAAATTAGGCACAGGCTATGCTGAACTTGGTACAAAGCCGTTCTATGCCTGTGGGCACAATACGTGCCAGAACAACAGATTTACACTGGCAATAATTCTGTGATAAGAAACCAACTACTTTACCAGCTGCGCACTGGAGAGCTTCTTTGGCATCGGGACTTCGACTATTGGTGTCTCAATGTACTTGGGGTAGGCCGTGGCTTCACAGTCACTGACACCAGCTGTCTTTGGGATCACAGCTTTGATCCTTATTCGTTCACAGCCCTTGACAGAGCAGAAAGCGAATTTCTCCTTCTCGTTTTGAGCTTTGAGTTTCAGAAACAGCAGCCTGCAGGCAGGAGAGAAAAGAGGACAACATCCTTGGGACTTATGTGCAAAAGATTACTAACTCCCAGTTTTGGTGGGCTCCTTTGTAATGCTTTGCAGTAATTTGTGTAACAAACCCCAGGCACCTGCATTTTATAGTGCTCAGCATATCATGTGCAAATAAAGGGGGACAGGCATCTTAGGCAGGGTTTGGGGAGGTCAGGCAGCTTAAGATGGAAAAATTAGATGTCACCTGAACTCCCTCTGAACTCTATTTTATAATGATACATTTATGTAGAAACACATGCTTTGTATTTTACGTCTTTCTTTCCCATTATTTTAATTCTTTAAAAGGCTTTACACTCTTAGTTCCTGTGCATCCCTGTCATGGTGTTTATAAAGGGTTGCTGTTCAAAACTAAAAGAGTTGGGTGTGTCTCCAGTTCAGTTTCATGGTCTGCACTTTGCTTTTGTCTATTTTTTCTAATTTGTATTCACTTGGCAAAGCATTTCCCAGAGCAACTGGCAGTGCAGCAGAGGCTATGAATGACTGGCAGCTGTGGGAGTCCCAGGAAAATTAAACGCTGGTCACATTCCCAGAAAGACTTGCTGGTTTTGTTGTGATCCCAGCTAATGGCATTAGCCAAACTGCTCACGATTCCAGCAGCTTTCTCAAAGCCCTGTCCAAATCGGCAAGGCCTGCTTCCTTACCCAGTGTCCTCATCCCAGTAGTAGTAACCTTTGCTAGGGTATCGGTGCTCCAGTTTCTCCATCTGAGAAGTTCTATAGAAGGTTCCAGTTTTGTATGTTTTCTTCAAGAGGCGGTTGTGGATGTCTGAGAGAATGGAAAATGTCGTCCCTTTAGGATAGCAAAACCCTACTTGGATCCAGTCGTTCCTAAAAATATCAAAGACCAACATTATAACAAGTTGACACATGACTATTATTTTCCTGGGCATGCTAGAAGCCAAACTAAATAGTTCACTGTGAAATGTAACTTAATTTTTTCCTGGCCAGTTAAAATTTTAATGGTTTGGGATGAATCAATGCAATGTAAATTAGACATAACAACCATGGGTTAGTTAAGCAATGTGGGTCAGATCTGCTCCTGACTTCTACACCTGTGACTTCCATGCAGCAGGAATGAATTAGGTCTAGGCTTCTAAAAGCGAACTGTGTTATCTTCTAGAGCTTCCTGGGGGAGGAAACAGGAATCTGAGATGTCAAATGTAGAGATGCAGAACTCAGCGGACTTCCTAGAACAACATGTTCATTCTGGAAGAGCTCATAAGGCGATGACCTCACCCACTAAAAATGTGCAGTTACATTATTGGGCTGGAATGTTGGAATTCGGTCGGATCACTCACTTGTTGAAGTTGATGAGCCATATGGCCAGCTCTTCAGGAGCTGTCTTGTCCCAGTGGATGGTGTAGCCTTTCCTCAGAGTTATAACTGGCTGATATTGCTGGTAATGAGTGCTTTTGCTCAGAGCCCCTTCCAAGTAGAGTGGGTGATTGTGGTAGTCATTTTTTATGATTTTCATTTTCAGGTTGGCTGGCTTGTACGCTTGGATGTATAACTAGATGAAAAAAAGATCACCAAGGGTTTAATGACTGACAGTATAATATTAAAGGCACAGCTGCTCAATAGATGTGAAAGAGTGTGAGGCCTGTGACTTCAGCAGTGACCTGTATGCCATACAATTATGTTCAATTTCTTAGGCTTCCTTTTCAACACAGTAAACTGTTTTCAGAAAAAAATATAGGCAAAAAAAAAGGATCATTTCCTCATCCACTGAGTTCAAGAGTATGTGCCAGTCAAGGCTTCAAACAGGCCTGCATTAGGGCTGAAGTATTTTACAGTGTTAGTGGCAACCCTCAGCAGTGGGACGGTATCTACCTCAGACATCTGACTTCTACTGAACAAGGACCCTTCTGTCTGGATCTCAGAAGCAGGGAAAACAGCTCAGTGGTTACAAGTTGGCTTTAGTGGCACTACACAGGAAAAAAAACCCAACAAAACCAACAGTTGCAACACCTAAGACAAAAACAGGCACTACTCATCAGAGAAAAGTCTTTGAAGCCAAGAGCACTCGGAGCTCATGTGGGAGGAAGAATGGTTTGGTGGTTACACAACAGGATGAAAGATCATGAGAGCTGAAGTCTAATTTCAATTCCTCAGCAAATTTCCCATAACACTGTGGGCAACACTTCCCTCCATAAATCAAGGAAAAGTAACTAGCCGACAGCCCATCGATTTATGAATATTAATCTGTTAATGCTTTTGGAGCTCTTAGGGGACTTCAAGGAGAAGTTGGTAGAGCTGTTAACAGTCAGGGCAAAAGTATCTGAAAATATACCACAGTATACTCATGTTCAAAACCACCTGTGTGGACACGCAGATAAATAAACCCCAAGCACCTAGTCCATTTCTAAAAGTCAACATTTACAGTGCCAGGAAATTTAAAATAAAATAAAGTGATGGTGATACTGCAAGGTAAGCAGCTTTACCTGTGCAAAGTGTCCGCTGCAGATGGAACCTCTCCAGTCGGGCACGTCAATGCAGTCAGGATGCTTGATTAACCAGTTATCTTCTTTTATGAGATATGAGCCTGGATATTCGGACACAGAACCATCTACGTCATGAAAAACTGATGTTTTGTCACCATCCATATCCAGATCATTGAACCAGGGTCCAGGTTCTCCAAAGAAGACTCTTGAGGTAATCTAAAGAAAACAGTGAAACACAGTTACATCTCCCAAAAGTAACTGATCACTTATAGAGCAAAGGATAGCTGTGGTCACTAGAGGGGCTCAAAGGACCCATTTGCTGACTTTGTTTGGCATTGGACAAGAAATAATGTTGAGTTTGTGGGTCCACTTGTCCATGAAGAAATCGGTGTATGCTGTAACATTACTATTCTGTTAAAGGCTACAGATTTTGGCTGTTCAGTTTGAGGTTTGATGTTCAATGGCTCTGAGGCCCCACGACTGCAGATGAAGCCTGGGGTGGCAGGTCCTCCGAGACAGCACACACATGATAATAAAACTACAAGCTTCTGAAACTGAGTATCCAAAATTGGAAGCAATAAAATCACTGTGTTTGTCAGTTGGCAGGAACATCGGGGTCATTTGGTACAGGAATATCAGGATTGTCTCTCCTTTGCCTGCACACTGCCTCTTCATTAAACCCGAAGTCAGTGTAGAGCTGGGTCACACACTTAAAAGGTGTGTTTGATTTGTCAGACAGAGCAGGCAGAGATTTCCCTGCTGACTGTGGGGGAAAGGCTAAAACAACCAGACTTTCAGCCTCAGATCTGGGAAGGTTTGGTTTAAAATTCTGGAGGAAGGTTCAGGACCCAGGACAATCTCATTAAAGGCACTTCACTCAGTGTCTGCTAATGTATTTTTAAGGTTCCAAAGCCACATAAAGTCACACTGATGCTGGGAACAATCAGCAACCTCCCTTGGGAAATGGCTGCTCAGCCAACTTCAGATTTATATTTTTGTCCAGCATAAATAAATGCCGTGTCACCAGCCTGCCTGGTGCAATGTGAGTGACCAACCAACACTTCTATGGGAATTTTGCCTTTCCCATCCCATTTGGCACAAGGATCACCCGTCAGCACTTTTCCTGACATGTGAGCAAGTCTCCTAATTTTTTGAAAGTTAAGCAACCCAAATAATGTCAGTCCCAACCACTTTATTTATTTATTTGTTTGTAATGTTTGGCAGTCGGGTTTAACAGCTGCTAGAGGTGAACCTCAGCAAACCAGTTAGTATGTATTTGTGCAAGCAAATACAAAAATAACTCAAAAGCACAGACCCCGGGACGGGTCCAGACTAGCACCCAGAAGTTCATACTGTAATTCAAAGTTGGCAGACCCTTTCTGGCCAGGTCCTGCTCTCATTTGTGTCTGCAGAAACGGAGCCCATGGTGTGTAGGGCTGCAGACTTACCCAGCACCAGCTCATTTTCACCAGCTGTTTTCCAAAATCAGGATTTTCTGCTTCTAGGTGAGTTAGACCTTCCACAACAGACTTCCTTCTGTTGTTGCTTTAATATTATACTGCTGTTGGAAATAAGGGAACAGATTCTTCTCCCTATTTCAACAGTTTCTGAGACGCACAGGAATGGAAATTATTTCCACTTGAATGTCACTAATTTTTTGAAAGTGATACCTGCTTCTGGTTTGCAGCAAACCTCTCAAGGAATCAGATTTTCTTGTCATTTCCTCATCCAACCTCTTCTTTCTTAGCTGCTGCCCTCTCTGTTAAACTTCTGGCACAGATGATGTGCAACCTCCCGAAAAACTCATGCTTTCTCCCAAAGTCTGCTACACCCTTTCGGCCTGCAACCCTATTTTTAAACCAACTGGAAAAGGCTTTTCTGGGAAGGACAACTCACAGGGACATCTTCAAAATGAATGTCAGTGACGTTGTTGTTGGGGCAGCTCTGCCAGGCGTTATTGAGCCGGAAGGCCAGGGCGCTCGTGTGCCGGCCGTCCAGGGCAGCGAATTTGCGGAAGGTGCAGTTCTGGACATTGATGGGTCCATCGTAGAACTGAATTCCTCGAATGGGAAAATCCCTAAAATGCATTTGGAGGAGACAGAGAGACTGGGTCACGATACGTTAGAATGAGGATGAGAATACATTCTAGAGAGGTACAATCCCACAGCACTTGTTTCTCAGCTGCTCTCATTTCTCACAGCCCTTGGGATGGCTCCTGAGTTCCCTCCTTTCCAAGTCTGTGAAGGTCTCTTATCCTTTCAAGTTCAGTTTAAGTTCTTTTGTGTCTGAACAAATCATCTTGATTTGGTCTGTGCTCAAGGGAAACAACTTACAGCAATGCCAAAGCATTGACCTAAAACTGAATATATAGATGTTTGCCATCAGAAATGAGTTCTGCAGCAGTGAAACCTGAAACTCATCAGAGCTGCGCAGACTCCCTGGGCCAAGTAACAGTGGGGCTAAAAGAAGTCACAGCACATCTTTCAGAGGAGTTTAAGAGAGAAACTGCAACTGAACAGCAGTAAAAAATGGTTCTGAAAACAAGGAAAGTCTATGGGGCTGAAGAGAAGGGGCAGAATAATTGACCTGCATTATCAGACTTTTCTGGTATCATCTGCAAGGTAAACAAAACACCATTTTTCACACAGATTAAGTGAACAAGATGCTTAAAACCCTTAAGAAGCTAAGATAAGATGTTTTAAATTTTACTTATGATAAATAAATTCAATCCCTTCCTTATATGAATCGTTTCCCTTGGACAAGACCTGCCTGCTTTCGTGTGTTTGTTCTGTCCCTCTGAGCTTCTGCACACAACACACAAGATGAGATATGCCCACATATATATATGTAAAGGATATTGGAAGGATGGTCATAACAGATCGAGTTTTCATTATTACTGTCATTAATAATAAGGTCCTGTACTACTATTGACAAGCACAGTTGAGGTGTATAATATGGCAGAAAAAAATAGCTGAGGTGTTTGTTCACTGTAGGGCTACTGTTAGGGTAACTATGTTTTTAGGAATAACAACAAAGAAGGACTAAGGTCTAGGAAGAGGCCACACACAGATTTTACCGGCCATTTCAAAACCAATTAACAAAGGCAACAAATTCCTGTAGCACAGCAGCAGATGTAACAGCAGCTCTGAGGACATCTATGACCACATTTGGGCCAGCTCAAGCCCAGGGAAAGGCTTCTACGAGATTTCCTGGCAGCTGACCTGAACAGAGGCTGCCACATTGCTCAACCACTGCTGACCACATATACAGAAATGCCCAGCTAGCACACAGTCCTCTTGCTGTCTTCTCAACTCTGTTTGCAAAGAGGAGGGGGAAGGAAAGAGGAGTTTGATGCTGTCTTGGCAGCCTGCAAGTATGTACCTGCCAGCAGCAGCTGCACAGTGAGGACTTTGGGATCAGGAGGCATGAAACCAAATCATTTCCATGTAATGGTTATTAAATTGAACAGTGCTGAAGAAACCACACTGGGTGGTAGTCTGCACCGCAGGCGGGAACAGAGAGCACTTTGATGTGCTGAGCGGAACTTACGGGCCGATGGGCAGGGTTCGTCCTCTGTGATCCAGACCTCCAGGTCCCCAGATCTCGTTGTCCATCATCTCAGTGCCCAGGTTTCCACTCTCACCAACAAACAGGCTGTTCTTGATTTCTTGCTTTGAGCCATCATCATGCGGGAAGGTCCCACCACTGGGAAGGAAAGGGCTGGAGGTGAAGGGGATGCTCACATTCATCCCCACCAGCTGCATAACAGGCTGCAGCACAACCTGTCCCACACTTACCTCGCCAAGGTCAGGCCAATGCCGTTGTCAGCAAACCTGCAAAGAGAAGAGAGAAACTTCAGAAGAGATTTGGGGTTGCTTTGTTTTATCATGTCAAACTAAAATAATCAAACGGAGTTGGAGGGCAGCAGGGTTTACGTGCTGAACAGTGCTCATGGGGAGGCTCAGGCTTTTCCAGGTTTGTTCCCTCTCCAGTTTTGGAAGATGTTTTCTGGCACATTTTGCAGCATGTGCACATCACGTGAAGCAGCAGACACGCACCTGATTGCTCGAAGCTGAGGTTAAGACAGTGTTTACTGGGCATAGTTTACTTGTCTGATAAAGCTTTTTCCCTTGTGTGTAATGATCATGCTCTTTTCACTGCCAGGTAAAAAGATCATGCTTATCTCTCCAACTGGCTTTTATTATTTAATAGTGCTTTGCCCTATGCACACCTCTGCTCTGCTGCTCTGTGTTCGTGTATCATGTGCTGCTTCCATAAAATAAATTTATAAGAGGAAATGTTATGAAAGCAGAGATCCTTGGCTTTTCTTTCACCATCAGGACGATAGAGATCAGATCTTCCTTATTAAAAAAAAAAAAAAAAAAAAAAAAGAAAGAAAAAAGAGAAAATTTCCCCCCATTTTTCTGAAATTCCAAAGCTTTTAGATGAGATAAATCACAACCATGGGCCCATGACTCCTGCTTGCAGATAGGCTACAGTTCGAGTCTCGATGGATGGTGCCTTGCTATCAGTGTCTGCCGGCACACACCCAGCCCGCGCAGCCCGCCCGGCTCTGTCTGTAGGTGGCGGTCCTTGACACCACATCGCCTCCCCAGCGCTGCTTCCAGCCCAGAAACGCGCTCCCTCCTCCGTGTACGGCACGCCACATCATTAACACTCGCTTTGCTAGCGTGATGCGTAAGTCTTTCTGCAGCGAAGGAAGTGGAAATCGCTGTGGCTGTAAAGACAATTGCAGTTTGATGGCTGCTTCCTTGAATTCAGGTGCGCTGAGAGGTCTGCTGCTGGAAACTGATGAAGTACTCGGGCTTTTAGCAGCCTCCACATGCTGTGTTTGCTCCAAAAGCAGCACAAAATGTCAAAATGATGCGAGTGTGATCTGTGAACATAGCTCTCACTGGCTATGGAGTGCACTAGATGCTTCTGGTTCATATGTTCCAGAGCAGCACGAGCTGTGATACTCAGTATTGTGCTTCTGACTGTTCAGTCTCATTCTTGCCAACTGACCGCTCGCCAGAGCCAGTTTGTACCCCTGGTTGCTTTAAGAGGTTTGGGTCACTCGAAGGTACAGCAGCTCTGGGAGCTGGACACCAGATAACAGCACGACAGCTATTCCTACGAGGCCTATCACCTCCTTTTCCTTCTCTTTCTTCATTGAGGTTGATATCAAGAGCCTGACTCAGCAAAGCAAACTGTAGATCATCTGTTTTAAAGTGCAAAACAAATATCTGTCCTGACCAATGCAGGAAACCACCTTCAAAGAGCACAACATGCACTTGCCCGGTCTCTCTCCCTTGCTGGTATGATGATAGCTTTATGTCTGCTTCATCAGTACTCGCTTATTCAGCATAATAGTGAACCATATAAAAATGATCTGTGACCAGGGTTAGCCAAGCAAGGTGGTGGATTTTGCTGCTTTCTTTTCAAAACACCTCATTTTTAATGTAAAAAAGTTAGCATTTATTTTTACTTACATCTCTGTGTCCATGTGTATTTTTGACCATTTTTGAAAGAGTCAGAATCACACAGATAAATAATCTGAGGTATCTTCAGTTCAGACAAAGCCGGTTTTGTTTGTGTAAAATAATGCCTGTGTTTAGTTAACGTTCCATCTTTATTTCAATTTCGGCCATATGAAAGGTGCAAAGCGATATAAATAGTCTGAACCACAGCTATGCTCGCCATAAACACCAGGCTGAACTCTGAGGGTTGAAATAAGGCAAAACTTACTGGCAGTTGTCCAGCCACACATCTCCACCCCGCAGCCAGGCCCCGTGATCCTGATTCTTGTAGGCAATAAAGCGCTCGATTATTGCAGGTTCCCTGGGCTTCAAAGGATCAGCATCCTTGTGTGGGCTGTATCTGTAACCAGGAGAGAAGAAAGGTTGGCAAGGGGAAAGCAGCCTTGCTCGGTGCATGACTCTGCTAAACATCTGGTTTCTACTAAGTCAGGAACAGCTTTGGGACAACAGTCCATCCAAGTAGCGTGTCCAGTCAAGCAGCGATGGCCAGACCCAACTGCCAAGGGAAGGACAGTCCAGGAGAGGCAGTTGTAAAGACCCGCTCCAAGTTTCCTTTCACCTTTCCGTTAGTGTACTGCTGATACATTGCTGAAAGCATGGAAAGTTTGTTACTGCTCCCAAGAGTCTGAGATATTTTTTAATCCCTTACTGCTATCCTTCGCATAGCCCTGTTATTTAGATAAATATCCTTTTGTTTTCCCTTTTGAGCATTCTTATCTCTTCACCTTGGCTACACTGTGGCTATGAGTACCCCAGCCAGATTTTCTTTTCTGTGGAAAGGAATTAAAACATCTTGGAGACAGGCGGAGAGTATGTCCTTCACTATTCCCACTATACATTACCCAGGACACGTACAAGATTTATTAACACTGAAGTTCTCAAACACGATGAAATAGTGGCCCGATGTAGGAAAACAGCAGACACAAGTGGACACGGCAGCAACGTGTGCCCTCAGCTGCTGCCACAGGATCTGAGCTGCTGCCCTCAGTTGGCCACAGGATCTGAGCAAGGATCTGGCTGGCAACATGACGCTGAGCCGGGCTCTTGTTTACCCAGTCCAGAGGCACAGCTCTCCCTTTTGCTACTGAAGGAGCATCTTCCATCATACTACACAGCTTAGGAAACCTGACAGATGAGTAACTCCGTGCCAGCAACGGATGGTCCAGAGATTAAAATTCATGCCTCACCAATGGGTAGCGAGGCCAAGCTGTCAAATTGCTAACAGATATTCAATAGCACTTTGCTTTGCTTAATAAGCCATCATATCAATCTAAAACTGAGCATCAGGCTGATAGGGTTCCAGTAAATGAGTATTGCTTTGGCAGCTTCATCACTGTGAATTCGCTTTCAGAGAAAGATTTAGTATCAGCCCTTGTGAATTCCCCAGCCACTGTTAAATACAGATATTTTGAGATGGATTCCAGTTTCATTCACATCCATGTATGACTGAAGGAACACTACAGGGTACAGAATTTGACTCAGGCATTTAACGCTGTAGCTGAATGCAGAATAATCTCCCCAGCTCTATAACTGTCTAACCTAGCTCAAAGTTTGCCCCAGCCAGTCCAGCTATAATCACTTATTCAGTCTTTCAGTCTCAACATTTGAAAAGTGGAAAATGGCATAAATAATCTGAGCTGCAGCCTGTGCTGGTGGGTAATCCTGGAGCATAAACATGAGGGCATTATGAATTGTTTGGCTTCCTGGGGTCATTTCTGCCCTTGTATGGCTGGGGAAGAATCGCCTTTTGTAGTCACTTGCTGTGCCTGTGGCAGCAGGCAGTTTCCAAGGCACATGTTCAGCTATATGTAGAGGCAGCAGTAGGCTCCCAGGAGAATTTGGACGTACTCACAGAGCAGATTGCTCTTAGTAAGTTATTTTTTCAGCACTGTATCACTGAATTAATAATTTCAATTAATTGAAAATTAAAATAATGTGAATAATATTCGCTATTTGAACATCTTTTAGGATCAGCTGCTAGGCAGGGCTCTGGGGTGATGTGAATCATAGGATAACCGATATCTGAGCTGCTGGCTGGGTTTCCCTGGGGAGGAGGACTGTTCCCACTCCTGAAATGCTTGCCCAGAAACATCACTACAGCAATCAGGGTAACCCACACCCAAGAGATGGAAAGGAGAAAAGAAAAGAATTGCCATCCTCCCTGCTAAGCAGAGGTTTCCAGCAGGTTTCTCTTCACTCTGTGGCTTCTGCCAACAAACCCAGTTGTGGCAGAAGGCAGGTTGGGTGCAAACTGGAGCATTTGGGCTTCCAGGAAGGAAAACTACGAAACTTGAGAATACTTAAGCCCTTTTCTCTCTCTGGGGTTGGTAACTAAGTTAAGACTCAGTCTCAACCTCTAATGAGATAAAAGGGTGCAAAATCACGGTCCTTACACTATTACAATGCCCACAAGGGGCCCTCTGGTTATATCAGTCTCCTAGCTGGGAAGGGGGGGAGGATTCTCAGAAGCCATACCATGGCAGGTCTGCCAATACAGTACGCTCTGGTGAGAGGTTTCCAGTATTTCAGAGTGACTCCGTTATGCCACACAGATGCTGTGCACAACGCCAGCGATAAGGGTTGCTCCCTGTATTGAACTGTAATTATACTTGCAGCATCAGATTTGGAACTAGACAGCAATTTCTGAGCTCCCTTACAGAAGCACTCCCTCTTCAAGTGGGTCCTAAAAGAATGAAGAAAATCAACAGCATTCCCAGGAAAGAATTTAACTTCTTAGTCCTGGAAAACTCTTGAGGCAAGTTCTGCCCAGTGGAACTGTTGACCAGATGGCATATAATTTTCTTGCTTATCTAAAAAAATAAATTCAATGAGCAGATGTGACATCCATGCCAGATCAGCTCAGTGCTGAACAAGAACAAAACCAGAAGGGTGTGGGTGCTGGGAGTCCCTTAAGAGTGGGAACGGAGAAGATGAAGTTGGAAAGTGGTAGAGTGAAAGCCTTTCCTCAACAAAAGCCACCTCAAAGAGATTGCAATGACTCTTGTTGGCCTCATTGAGGGCCACTCCTTAGCTTTCAGTCAGCACCAGAGAGAAGTATTTTCCAAACCAAACTGTGCAGAACACTTTACCTCCCAGAAATCAGTGTCAGGATAGGTCTTTTGTCCTTGGCAGAGGCTGGAGTGGTTTTAACACCATTATCGATGATCATTCCAGCCTAAAAGAGAAGAGAAAGGCAATATTGCAATATATTTATATATTCCAAAGCTCTTTTCCATCTCCAGGCTCTACCTCCAATTGTTCCAAACCAAAGTCACTCGCAAGATCCTAACAACTGTGTCTGTTAGTAGCATGTGAAGCAGGGGGCTGCCAGGACTCTCCAGACTCACATACGCCCCCTCCAAAATTGCCACAGATTTCCAGTAGCTGCAGCTCTTGTGTAAAGACGTGCATCCCCTCACACCAAGGCCCTGCTGCGGCCTGCAGCATTCGGGAGCAGTAACACCACGCCCTGCGGCGCGGCGCGCTAAGGGTAAATCAGTAAAGAGAAGGCGATTAGACACAGCGGCCTGCATTTATCCCTCTAGAAGCTGTTCAGTTAATTGCTAACATTGGCAGTCAAGGTCTATAATTAGACAAGCTGCCAATAGATGCTCCTGCAGGCACTATTTTAGGAGTGCAGAAGCAGCCTGAGCAGAGGGAAGAGCCTCTCTGAATGCCCAAGAGCCAAGTGAAGCAAGTGCTGGCTGACTCCAAGAGCTCCCACGCCAGCACGCAAGCTGCTTTATCTGCAGACACAAACAAGCTTGCAGTGACTTTTAGTGAAACAGAAAGCACAGGCTTTAATAGCTTGCAGACCCAAAGAGCTGGAGCGAGAAGATGGTGTTTTTTTGGAGGGCAGCATTCCCGTTGCGTGCAGACTCACCCGGTAGTTGGAATGTGCACGGTTGTTGGAGAATTTCCCCATCGGCATGTGCTCCGAGTAGCCAGGGGAATACATGCCCGCTGAGGGCCCCGTTGGCACATGGTGCAGAACAAACCAAAAGCCTGTTTCCTGAGAAAGAGAACGGACATCTGAGCCTTTGCTTGAACTTCTGTGCTGGTCTACATAAGCCCAAAGATTTATCAGTAGAGTCACAAGACGTAAGCCAGAAGGTTTCAGGACAAATCACAGCTAGCAGCACTGACCCGCATAACTATGTGCAGCAAAGAGCTTCCCCCACACACACACATCACGCTCCTGCATCTCACTTTAGGTTAGGCTTTGACATCTATATCGAAGCTATAAGCAAGACTTTCAAAATTCATAACACACAGAGACATACACACTGATGTCCTCCTATCACTGCATGGGTGGCTCTTAAGAACCATGTAACTTTTATTTGGTTGTCTAAAAATGCATCTGGAAGCCCAAAGCTGGCTACTCAGATTTGGAAGCTTTGGATAGACCACATCTCTTAAGTCTTGGTTTGCTTGTTTATTTGTCTTTGTAGGAAAATAAAGGCCCCTGATGTGGCCAAGAATTCCTGTGGAATTAGCATTAATGCTGATTGAAATTTCAGAGCACCATTACTGTACTGCAATTAACAGAACCGTTGCCAAAGACTTCACTGGGACTCCACAGGCACATTTATTTAATTTATCCAGGCTGTGCACTGCGCATAAGCTGGGAATTTTTGTTAAAGCCATCCAGCTCTAGAAACAGCAAGTGACAAGAAGTGTGGAGCAAAAGGAAAAGCATTGTTTTTTTATTGGCGGCACCAGCCACATTAATGTACGCCTCAATTGAGCCCTTTCAAAAATGCCTGAGTAACAGAAGCAGGTTTTATTCCAGCAGGAGCCTCAGCCTTGCAGGGCCGTAACTGGTCTGAGCTGTTACCAAATAAGAAACTTCTGCACTCACTTCAGATCCCGCAGCGGCACAGTTTATAAGGTTGTTGTGGGGGTTGGCTATCCAGAAGGTGGATACTGCGCTGCAAGTCAGGAAAACAAAGAATAACATGAAAATGACGCTTCCAGCCCACACCGGTCACTGATCAACCCCCCACCCCAGCAGAGGCAGGGCTGATAACTCCCCAGATAAGGGGGTCCTGCCTAGGGGGAAAAGGGAATGGGTTTTTTCCTTTCTCATACCACATTTGTCCTCTGTGGTTTGACAGAGAGCACGGCCTTATCTTTTAAAACCCCGAGTATTAAATGAGGAATTTTGACTGCAATTCCAAGCTTGCTGTGAAGCTGTCAGGTGTCAATCATGTTTTATGGTAAGGTGAATACGTTGTTGCACAAGTCACAGAAAAGAACTTTGCCCCTAAAGAAGCCCTCAGGTTCATTAGAGACTTGTTTAATGGAGGAACCCGACGAATTGCCTCTTAAGGGCTCCTTCCAAGTACACCCTGGTACCTGCCTTTCCCAAGAGCCGCTGTGATTCATTAACTCTATTTGCTCCCACCCTCCTACACGTTTATTTTGGGACAAAAGCACTCTATTTGTCTGATGCACATAAAACCCCTTAATTGAAAGATTCCCATCAAGGAGGAAAGATCAATCCATCACTGCCCACCCTGTGGCATACAGCATTCATTAACCACAGGCACATGAGCTGTGGGAGGAGAACTTCCAGCATGTACAATCAGCAGCCAGGCTCCCTAAATCTGCTGGGTGATCTGCTGAGATTTGCCTTCCTGCAGGGAATGAACCCTTATGTCTGTTTTAATCTAGCCTTGAAGGACTTCTCAGGAGCTTTAGGCCAGCTGGTTTTGCTGGCCTAAGATGAAGTTCTGTTTGTGCAACTTTGTATGAAAACATAGCAATTTTTTTCTATTTTGGGCACAGGTCTGGCCTAGAAAGAAACAATCTGAGATTATTTATAGACTACCTCCTGCTGCATAGGCAAGGGCAAGGACACTGTATTTCCACAGTGACCTGTCTTTCAGCCTGATCCCGTTCCTCAGAACTATGTGGATTGGGCAGGTTACTATGTCATTTGGCTCGATATTGTCTTAATTTCTGGCAGCAGCTGCCTGCCTGCCTGTTCCAAGCCAATGGAGCCGCAGCCAGGGTCATCCCTCATCCCTGCGCTGGGTGCCTTGGCTGCTGCAGAGGGGTAGCGTTCCTCTACTCATGCACTTGCAGGCTGGATGATCCCAGTGCAAAACAAGTTATTTCTCTGATCAGCCCTGGAATTCTTTCATAAAGGAAGGCATATCAGATCAAAGTACAGTAGGACCTTTACATTAGATCTCTGCCTGTCCTTCCTCGCACTTCTTTGTGCAAGAGTCTTCTAAATGACACAAAATATGTCCCTATGACTATTAAATGGGTTATCAGTGGAAAATGAGCACAATGGCTGATTAACTCTTATTTTATGAATGGAGGCATTACGTGTAATTTATAAACAAAGACAGATGTGACAAAGAGCATTGCATGAATTCATCTCTTTCCCTTGCCAAAATAAAAAGCTAAAAATATGTTTCTTTGGACAAACCCCCGATTTGTTCTGAGGACAGTATGGGTGATACTGATATGGTACCAGGAGATTATTTCCACATAAAAGAAACCCCCTGAAGATTTTTAACCAATAGGCATCGGTCAGCTTCTAAATGTCTCATTTTCAGGATGGAAGTCTGACTCCAAAGATTCCCAGTGACTTTTTGTGGGTCAGAAATGTAGCTTTGTTTTCTTTTTAATGTAGATTCTCCCCACCCTCAACTACAGCAGAATAAAACCTTGAACTAAAATCTGTACTACTACAGAAATGTTCCTGCCTCCCAGCAGCTTCAACACAGCACCAACATTCCCTGGTCTCAAGAGAAATCCTCACTGTGAAAAGTCCTCCCATTCTGTTCCACGGGGGTCTTGTCCTCAAGATGATCTATCGATTTTAAACTCTTAATGGCAAGCTTGAAGTCCAGCTTTTAATGGAGAAGTCTCTGAAAACAATATGGTTCCAGAGATCTGCTCCAGACCATTTTCTACGCTCCCTGGACTACATATGCAGATCTGCTTGCCAACCTGCTAAACACACAGGTTTTATTTTAAGAGTTTAGTACTCTCTCAAGAAGAGTTGGGACACAGGGGAAGGAAAAGAAAGGTAATTAGCTGCCTGATAAACATCAAAAATAGTGGGTGCCCTGAAGAGCCAGTAATTAGCAATGAAATCATATTCCTAGGTTATGCACCTTCATTTTTGTGTAGAAAACCAGCTGGAAAATCATGGAAAGAAGGGCCAGAATGGCCTTCAGGAGCTCAGTGGGTCCATACCCTGGCTTACACCAGGGTAAACTGCAACTACAGAATTTGTGACTGGCATTTCTCTAACCCATGCTTTAAAATTATTGCTAATGAACAATCCATTAATTCCTCTAAGAAAAAAAATCTCATGCTTATCTGTGTGACCAGACTGGTTGTGTTTCTTCTGTACTTCACCTAAATTTTTTCTGCAAGGCAACACAACTGCAAAAAGAACTTATAAAATCCCTTCTTATTGCAAATGCTTCTATAATCCTCATCTAAACCTCAGCTGGCAGATCCACAGGGACACTTGGAGGAAAGGATCTTGAAAAAAGGAGATGAAAGGCATTCGGCATTTTTCAAGTTTAATATGGTGTTTGTGGGCAAATCAAAGTTTTGAGCAGTTCTCATGGAAACATTTTCATGAGCTCATGTATAGACAGACTATTAGAGATCCTTTATTGTCACTTTCCAGACAGAACTGCAATTGTAATATCATTTTGGTTACACTCCATGGTTTGGGCAGAGTGTGCCCTCCAAATGAATGCATAACACCAATGCCATACCATGCATTGGTTCTTCACACACAATGACTTCTGAATAAATGGTAGTATTTTCAAAACCAGCTACTCTTTGACATGAGCACAAATCTCAGAACCCAGCCCATTCTGAATTCAGCAACTTTGTGCTGAGCCATAAGAATCAAGACTGTGCAAGGCACAAGGCATCACCATGTACTTCAAAAGAGTATGTCAAGAGGTAACAACCATCTCAACTGACCTTTTGCTAAAAGTGAAAACTACACCCTAGTTATGTGGGTGTCTGAATAGCACAAGTGTAAAGATCCTAAGGAGATTGCTCTCCCAGCCTTTGTGGCATGCAGCCCAGGCCTCTGTAGGTGACTATGCAATCATATACACATCTTGCTATCTTCTGTGGCAAAGTCCTGCAAAGGAAGAAGAAAAGGAAGGGTCCCACTCACCTACAGTCCTGCCTGGGTTTAGGGATGTACCCTGGGTAAGCACCCTCCGTGATCTGCTTGCACATCCTGCTGTCTCGGTCCGAGGGGAGCAGAGTGCTAGGTTTAACAAGCAGTCCAAGGCAGTGATCAAACGTGTTGCGCTCTTCTGGCCCATCCTCCGTAAAGAAGCAATGACCCAGTGCATCATAACCCACCACATCCTTCACCTGCATGTACAAAACAAAGGTCAGTGTTCAGGTTTCATGCCTCAGTCACTGCATAATAAGAAATCTTTACAGCCATTGCACATAGGAGCTTCAGTACCCTCTTGAACTCAGGGTGTATAAGCAAAACCAAAAGCAAGATCACTCTCTGCTCTTAAGAGCTTATAATTAAGAAATAACTCCAACACTTGAACTTAATTAGAATTTGTCATCACCTAGGAAATGCTCATTCCATTCTTTTGTTTGCCTGTGAAATTGGAGCCTGTCTTAGCATGAGGCTGGAAAAAACACAGGGTGGGGGATGAACGGAGGATGTCAGATGTTCAGCTCACATCTGGGCTCATTCATCTTCTCATGGAGCTACATGAGCAGCTACATAAAATGCATCTGAAAAATGCAGCTGAGCTGAAAAATATTTTTTCAGGCTATCAGAGAGGTGGCAAGTTGTTTTCCAGACAGGCTGGCTTGTTTTAGGTTTGACCTGATCCATTTTTCCAAGTTGTTGACAGAAGCTTTATTTGACCCTGAGACAAATCAGCTGGTGTTAATCAGCGCTGTTCTGGTTTTGGTTTGGATGTTGTTAACATCGGACACCGTTGTGTTGGACAGAACAATACCCATCACCCTGCTGAAAGATCTGAGAAAACAATTTCAGGAGCAGATATATGAATGGAAGCCTGAGGCTAGGACTGGCTGGGAAACAACAGCCCTCAGACACACCGTGTCCAGCAAGTCAGTTGTTAGTGGACATGTCTGGGAAATGGAAAATTAATTTCAGGTCTCAATTGGCCAGGTGAAGTGCTGGCTCTCCTGAGCTCTCTCCTTGCTCTTCCCATCATCCATCACTCATCAACCACCTTGGACTTAAGGAACCTTCCTGGCAAAGGCTAGCCTGACACCAATGTGTTCCTACAAATGCTTCTGATGAAACAGCAAAAGACAATATTAAACCGGATAGAAGACCTATTCTTTGTCATTTCATTGAGAGACCTGGGTGCTCAAGCACCTGAATTACCTTTGCAAACAGGTCTCAGGCTCTTCTGTCATCTTCATGCCTCATTCTTACAGCAAGGAGCACCAATTTCAAATAAAATCCCAGGACTGGTGTTGAAATGATTGCAAATATGTTTTCACATAAGAAAGAACACTTTGCTTGCCAAGTCTATTACAAGCTTACATCTGCACACACATCTATTATGTATCATCCATGCTCCAGTGTAAATATCCAAATCTCTGAACACGAGTAATCACAGTAAATTAAACACAGCTAAAATGACCTGCAAAGTGGTGCATTCCTTTGAGCTACCTCACTGAAATTTACTGCTAACTTCCTCAGTCTAATTAGATTACAGCTTTTGCAAGGTTTAGCTTTCTTTTTTAGTCTGAACCATCCCCTCTTGGAGAATCAGCTGTCCCAGCCTTGTAATAGTATAAAGGTTTACAGGATAGAAGAACATTTCTGGAGAGCATGCTATCTTCAGAAGTTTTCCAACATGTATAGGGGGAGTGTTAAGCTCAGAGATGTCAGAATTGCACAGAAACTGCCACCAGTTTTGGGGTTGGACTTGATGATCTCTTGAGGTCCCTTCCAACCCCTACAATTCTGTGATTCTGTGAAAGCTTCCCTGGAGAAATATTAGCCACTTCGTATGGCCATTTATCTTTCCAGCCAGCACAGCACTGCACCAGGACTGGGATATGAAAGGCTGGCAGGCTGTAGCTGGGGTGTAGCCCACCTCCGTGCTTGGGGAGTTACATTGCAGGGGAATGCATGGCAAGAGAGGAGTGAAGCAGAGAGAGCGCTGCACACTGGCAGAGGGGCTTAAAGCCAGCAATGCCCATTGTTCTCTTGACTCATCCCTGAAAGCCAACAGAACAGAGCTATTAGCCAAGGACTTGGTCCCTAATGCATTCATCACCCTCTGATTAATTACTTTCCCCATATCTCATCTCTAGTTCAGCTCTGACTGTTTCCTGTGTGTGCACAAGCTCACTACTGAAATGCTTGGATAGCAAACAAGATGCTTGCTCCAAAATCGCTTTTCCAATGGATTTACATTTTTATTTACCTAAAACCTTCCTAATAGTCCATAATCTTACTTTAACCATGAGTAATTTATGGCCAGATAATGCCCTTCATGGTAAAATAACTGCTGTGTAGTAGAGCTGGATTAGTAAAAGCAGATACTACTGAAGCAGTTAGATAGCACAGCCTCTTACTCTATGAAGTACAGCTCTGCCCTGGATTCTGCCAGACTGTTTATTGACATCCATTTAAATTTCCTCCCCAGTGGCTGTTTCTATTTTATCTTGCACACAGGGATCCAGTGGAGAGAGTGGGAATTGGAGCAAAGTTTCATCCCTGGGATTGCAGTGGTGTAACTAGGTGGTTTTGTGGCCAATATATTAAAGAAAACATTGGTAATTATTGCATTTTCAAACAATAATTATGGTGAGAAAAGAATTTCTACATATTTGTAGACCCTCTGTGCCTTCAGTGAATATGAATTTGCAGACAAGTGCAGAATAGCCCACCAGGGAAAGTGAGCTAAGGCTGAGGCAGTGACTTTAAGCACACTCTACAGACCCACAATAAAAAACATTTGCATCATCAGGAATAACTGGACACCCTTTTCTCCTAGTGATTTCAGTATGAGCATCTCTGAAGCAACAAGAGTGATAGCAAATCAAGCAAGGAAGCCTGTATGTACATTGCCAGCCTGCTTTAATGACAGCTAAAAATAACTGATGTCCCTCTCCCATTTGTTAAAGCATTTGCACAGGTAATTTGAAATCAATGGCTTAATGTTAAAGACATCATAAAGTGCTGTTATGCTGGGGTTTAATAGCCCAGTTGGATTTTTTGGTATGACTATTTCCAAAGTGTGATTTGCACACATCATCAAAACAATTTTTTCCTCGGCAAGACAAGCTTTGGATCTGCCTGACCTCAGAGGCAACAAATGTTACCTGGGGAAAGACAGAGCTCATCACTGTTTGCACAAATGCTGTTTATGCATGTAGAAACAGGTGGTGTTGCCCAAGTGAGAATATAATAGGCAACTAGGAAATAAAATTACTATTGTAATTATCAGAGCCCCATTTGAATATATCTGGGGCAGGAGGAAGTAGAAAGGAAGGAAAACAGAGTGAGAAAGCAGATGAAGAGATTGCAGTGGGTTCACCTGATGAATCAAGCTGCTGACTGCAGATGTCTATCAGAGAGCAATGAATCAACATTTAAGTGATGCAACTTTTGAAGCACATCTTCTATGACACAACTGAACAATCTTGGTTAGATCGCTTGATTTCACTGGGGTGTTCAGCTGTCAGCAATAATTACACAGTCAAAATAAAACCCAGGTATAGTATTATGAATAGAGTTTAGCATTCACACATTTTGCTAAACTATAATCATCGAGAATTAAATTATTGACTAAGGTTTCAGATTATATGTCCTCAATTCTAAGATTTCTCTTGGGTGCCTTGTCATGGAGGCAAAGCACGGTCATTTAGGGAATTGTGGCTGTTGAGTAACAACAGCAAGAGAGTCAAGCTGCTTTCACCAGCTACATCAGCCTGTCTAAAATTTCATCATGCAATCTTGGCTGGAAAGCCCTGAGCACATGGATCCCCCATGGCACAGTTGTCACTTGGAGAAAGCACAAGAGACAGCACTGTTTCCAAACGACCTACATGAACTCATCTGTTGGACCGATAAGAAAAATGCCAGGCTCTGCATGTTTGGTTTGATAAGTATTAATCAATAGGCACTGAAGATCTCACATCAGATCCAGAAGCAGGGATTTAGCTCTTCTGCAGCTCCTCAACATTTGTGCAACCTCTGCAGCTAGAGAATGCATTTACAGTGCCATTGATAAGAGCCCATGGTGGTGTGACAAATGAATCCCACAATCCTGCTCTTCCACTCTGCACATTAATCATATACTGAGTCCCCTGGACTGGCGACTTTGAATTGGGACGATGCCATATGACCCTGAATGCCTTATATAATTTATATAGTAAAATATCCTTTTTCTTCAGAAGCTGTCTTCACTTGGTAGGTTTTCTAGGATCAGTTATAAACTTAGAAGGGTATAGGTCAAAACCAAAACCTCAGATTCATAAATAGCAGATAAAAGCTGCTCTGCTGCTGGAGCTGCAATTTCAATGCCCTCTCTTAAACTTCTGTGCATTTTAATTATGCCTGTGACTTTCCCTTCCCATGTTGCCACATTTAGAGGTTGCAATCTGCAATCCCTGCCACAAGGAATGCTCTAAGATGAAGCCCTTCATGTGCCAGAGTCAGTAAAGCAGCATTCATCAGCAAGAGAAGGGCAAAAAACATGTTTTAGCGAGGTGTAGAAAGCAAATGTTATTCCCAAAACAAGTTCAAGGAAAACAGAGTCTTAGAGGTTGCTACTCTGAAATGGTACAGTAACTTTAAAATGTGGTACACTCCTAATGCACAGTGACCATCCAGGTTACAACTGCCTACATGTCTTCTCTTAAAACTCTGTTACATATGCTTGCAGGGCCCTTGACTGAAGAAATGCTCCTCTCTGGGGCTCTGATACGCCCTCTCACTTTGGAATACAGTGTTAGTTCAGTGAATGGGTGAGAGTCCTTTGCCTACAGGAATCTTGTCATTTCAAGACTTTTATTTGTGCTGATACTTGGGGAAAAGTCTAGTCAAACCTGATGCTTATTTCACACCTCTGCTTTTGGGATAGATTTCTGTATGCCTCCTGAATATTGGGTAAGAAGAAGTCATCGGAAGTGTGATAATAACAAGGAAAGCCTTTTGGAGTTATCTGCCAGTCTCCAGGATGCTCAGTAGTGTTGCTTTCCCTGTGCATCCTTACCACAAAGGAGGCAGCACTCCTACCTCTGGGGAGAATCTCAACGTCTTCTTACCATCTCTGGTGTGCTGTAACCTGACTGACAAGCATAGGCCATTTCATAGATTTATACTAAAGGATTTCTTGTTTTGGAGAGCAACTCTGACAAATCAGAGCTTTCCGAGTGCTTTCTGCTGTGAATGGCATCACAAACACAAACCTTTATTACAGGAAAGATGAAGCACACTTAAACCTCCTGATTATCCTCTTTAAAATAAATAGCAAGCCCTCTTTCTATAGATAGATCTCCAACTACTCATTAGAGATGGGCTGGTCTGCAGACATGGCTGCACACAGAAAAGAGCTCTGCTCTCTGAGTCATGCACAGCCTGCAGTGCCACATTGACCTCCTCCTTCTTAATGCAGGCTGAAATACACCTGGAACCTGTATCCACAGTGGGGTCAGACGCTAGCTCTAACAATAAAACACATCCTCCTGCAATTCTTAAGCTGTATTCATGATATAAGGAAATGTTTTGTCTGCTGCCTTGATTTTTAAGGATAGACATTGAGGCTTCTTACCAGTAAACCATTGGATCCATGGACTGTGACACAGCGGGAGAAGGTATGGTGGATGGAGGTATCCTTCACGTACGTTGGAGGATTGTAGCCTCCTTTCTCATCCACATCTCCAGCCATGTGGAAATGAATTGGGTAATGTCCCATTGTCTGCTGGCCCATATATTTCAGTTCTAGACCTTCAATATGGGTAGCCTTAAAATCAAGGCCAATCTGGAGAACAACAGAAAATCAGTCAAGAAACTTAAAAGACTATTGAGGGTAAGAAGGAGACAGAATGCAGGAATAGGAAGGGTTGCACTCTATCTGCTAGAAAGATTTCCTGTGTGTATGGGTACAGGGTGAGGGAAAGAGGTTCTGGTGGCTAAAAGAACCATAGTTGCTCTTTGATCCAACCACAGCTGCCATGGCTACATTTGACTTAATTTTAGATGGAAAACAATTTTATTTGAATGTTTTTGATGAGTTTCAGTCAGCTGGGCTAAAATTGAACTCCCTGGGCTGAGCACCATCAGAATCTGGGATTGTGATGCAGAGGCTGTGTCTTGGGTGGGTTGACTACCAGCCTGGCTAGTTGAGCAATGTCTGCAGGAGAATGAGGTGTACTTCTAAGCCAAAGGACAGAGAGCAGCAGCAGGGTGGATCTGCTGTACTGCAAGGAGAGGCAGTTTGCTCAGTGGCTGACATGAGGGATTTTTCCTTTCCTGTGTCCTGGCTTCTTTGGTATGTGAAGGTGTGGCTGGTAGGAGGAAAGTGCAAAGAGAGGACTCCACTCCTACCTTGATGTGTCCTCCAAAGGTGTCGAAATCAAAGAAGGAGCATAACTTGCTGCTGTACTCATAGCACTGGCCCTCCATCTCGCCCATCACCACAACGTTGCGGCTCAGCAGCCCCACTTCTGCCCTCATATCAACACCATCAACGACTTCACCAATGTGGAGGTATGTTGCTTTCCCTAAAGGAACAAGATCCAGTTTCAAGGTTACTCTGCCAATGCTGCTGGTTTCCTCTTGTGCTTCCTGTGGTAGGGTTGGTGTAATAATGAAAGGAGTAATCGAGTCAGCAAAAACTGTTGGCCAGCTCCTCAAAGGAGAGAAGGCTGGAGCACAGGTGTCACCCAAGGTCTTGCTGAGCTATTTGCACCAGAGGAAGTGGGATTTTTGGTCCTAAGTTGCTTCATTTAGCCAGGGACTTAAACCAACAGTCTGTTAGACCAAACACATTTCCCACCTTGAAAAGTGACCATGATCATTTGAGATTTTTTTTTACTTTGGATTACAATCAGGCATGTATAAACATCCAATGCAAAGAAAACTGATGATGCAGCTACTGAAAAGCCTAGATCCCCCAGCTTAGCACAGCACTTCCTACAGTGAGACACCAGGAACTGCTCAGATCTCATGGCACTACTCACAGGCAAGCATTAGTCTGATCCTCCTTACGCCATGGCTGTTAATAAAAGCAAGGAGAGGATTGGGCAGACATCCTTGTGGAAATTGTGGCTTGGGACAATTGCAACCCCTCATCCAGTTTGTGGGCTGCAAAACCTCCTGCTGCCTGCCCTCCCAGACCTTGCAATTTTAGATCTGCCCGCATGTCTCCAGCTTGCTCCCAACACTTCCCTCTGCCCTGGTGCAGTTGGAGTTGATGGGATCTTCCACCTACCCCACGCCACATCTCCCTGTGCCAAACCAAGTTACTCATAACATCCTCCAGACACACACAAACACCTGGCTCCATGGAGCATGGAAAGCTTTCCCTGGCCTGAACAGAAAGGGGTGAAGTCCAGGCAGTGTGGATGTCTAGAAAGCAAAATAATCTCTTTGCTGTAATTTCATTCAAACGCATTCATACTCCCTCCTTCCTTCCGTGGCTTTCTGCAGAGAATGCAGTTGGGAAAAGGTTCATCTTACTGACTATGTTCTGTATTATTCCAGTAAAAATAAGTAATAAACTCTTTAAGTAAACAGTGAACTTTAAGGAATGCTACACTTGCATGTATTTAATTTCAATGGAATCGTTCAAATCCATAATTAGAAACAAATGGGAAGCTTGAAGCCTGGCTATCGCCACAAAGCACTTTATGCTCAAGCAGAGGTGCCAAGTCAAGGGGAGGATTTTTAACATTGAAACAGTCTTGTTTTTAACAAAAACACAATGCTTTGACTTTATAACAAAGACAAGCAAACACCATTCACTCCCTCTCTCCCCTGCAGCTGGCAATACTAGGATTTGGGAAGGGTGAGTGCTCCGCCTTGCCTTGAGACTACTGTGTTGCAGGATGGGGTCCCCATCACTGCATGTGCCCTCTGCCTCAGCACCTCCGCCTTCAGGGTGGCTGCAGTGGGAAGGTGAGGCTCCTCAGAGCTCCATGCTCAGGCACAGAGATGAGGGGCTGCAAGGGGCCACAGGTTTGCGCCTCACCCATGTTTGCAGCTGCCTTCCTAGAAGGACCCCAGGTTTCCTTGTGTTGTTGCCCTGTAGCCAGCAACCCTCAACAGGTGTGTGCCCAAAACCAGCCCCAGCCCCTCCAAAAAGCCACTCCGCTTCCCTTACTCACACGAGCTGCAGGGAGTGTCCTCCGCACGAGGCTACTCCACACTGGACCCTGGAGTGACTCTGCTAAGCAACACAGCCTCTCATTATAAAACTGTTTTTAAGCTGTTATTTTTCAGTTTCCCCCAGAGCTGACCTTTCCTTGATTTACTGAAATGCAGGAAGCAGCTCAGATAATCATAAGGACATCTTATTTCAAACCACATCTCCAGCATTTGTAGCAGTGAAATTAGATAGGCAGTTTTGTTATTCCTGTGCTGAGCTCTAGAATAATAAATGTCATGCTTGCATGTGTTTAATTTAATTTAACACCAGCCCAGACATGCAAAATAGTGTAAGCACTGACAAGAATGTTAAATACGGACTAACCACTTTCTAAATATAACTTCTTGGGTGCATGTTTTTCAGCTTGTGCTTTTGCTGACTTGACTTGTTTGGAGATAAAAGGAGAGATGGGAAGCAATTGCTTTCCAATGTAGAAGTGGATTCTGAAGAAGAGCTCCTTTAATAGAATTTTGAAAGACAAACTCCTCTTCCAGGCAGCCAGAAATTCATGTTCCCCATAGCAATGGGAGCCTGTGGTCCTGAAATGGCTCTCAAGAGACAGACCCTGGCATGGGAGCCCTCAGGTGCTGGAAATACCTGCTGGAAACCAGCACTGACCACTTCCCACAGGACCAGGACCACGACAATGTGCATTTACAGACATGTGGCACTTTCAGGCAGCTGCCAGGGCATGTTTAGTAATGGGCATGAAAGAAAACAAAAGAGGCTGTTCTGTGGTGAGTTCAGGGAGCTGTCATGGGGACGGAGCATCTCACTCTGCAGAGCTATAAATTTGTAGTTAGGCTGCTACTTGCAGCTGGCAAATGGAGCCTTCCCAGAGAGCAGCCACGGTATCCAAGACCCTGAGCACTGACTGTGGGCAAAGCCAGAGGTTTGGAAACTGGCACCAAAGTGGTTTGATCCAAAAAAGGCAACACTGTGCTTTGAATGTGGGAGGAACGTGTCTGCTACTTCAGCATTAAAGCCGATTGCCCAACCGCTAAGAAACCCGGGGGTCACTGATTCACCATCTCCTCCTTTAGGCTCAGTCTTGCTGCATCCAGCGTGGACAGATGTTGCCTCACCAGCAAGCCAGGCTTGTGCCATGTTATAATCTAAACCAAACAAAGCCTTTCAGTGACATGGATTACATCTCCCCACAACAGGCCTGTGTAATGGACTAGGAAAAACGCCCTGGTTTGCCACTCTATTTGTCATACCAGTGCCTCCTGTTAGCAAAATGTAAATTCACAGGGAACAACTTTAATGTGTGGGCTTGCTGGGTAGAAGTCTTGATTCAGCAAAATACGAGCACATTTCCATGCTTATTACTCAACACAGCGACTATTAAAGTCACCAGTTGTTGGTAAGGACAGGGTAATTATTAAAAGAAAGTATGCATTAAGATAAACATAGCTGATCCACCAATCAAGGGCATGCTTATGTCAACATAGCAATTGAAAGCACAGTCTCTCCAAACCCTACAAAGCTCCAGGAAAAACCTGCCATACTTGAACCTAGCCATAAAGCCTGGGTCTCAGGCCTTATCAAACCTAGGAAGGGTGGAATTTTAACACTGCTTCAGCTGCTGCAGATGTGGAAGGGTGCTGGGCTCTGGCGAATTACACAGATGTCTCTGAAAACCCTCCCATGTACACTCATGCATTCCTAAATGCCTTGGCTCCAAATGACACAAACTGCTAAGTCTCCTTTTCATCAGAAATGAAACAGGCACTTGAAGGTCTGGGCTGGGTGAAGATAAAGTGAAGCTAACATGCTCATGAATTTTTGGTTTTCCTCTAAAGGGTCTTTTATTCTCTTTTGGGCCCTCTAAGGCTAAGTCCTTCTCTCTCATGGCCTTTTAATGTATCCCAGAGTTTTTAAAGGAGATGCTAAACGCAAACTTGTTGGTTCAACCCATATAATCCAGTGACAGTGAATCCTTCAGGGCATCTTTAAAATCAGTGCAAACACACTGTAGATGCCAGCTCAGACCTCTGTCAGATTTAGCATGTTTGCCAAACATTTGTCATCACTGGTGGTAATGCCCCTATTGCTTATATTTAATAACCAACAAATGTTCACACAGGCGTCCTGTCAAATCCTCATTATTCTGAATTATCCTGATGGGGTTTGTATTGCATCCCTAAGCCGCAAGCCTGTAATGCAGTGCAGTATGGTTTGGGAGAGCTGACCAGCTACTTGAGTCATGCAGCACAACCTGATGTCTTAACAAATAAACACTCCTCGAATTCAGAACTTTTATATGGAAAACTAAATTTCCAGTAAAAAGACATAGAGCAGAAAGGATAAAACTTTATAAGGAGTTTAGAGCTAACTAAGCCTTCTTGGGAACAGTCTCCTGTTGGGTAATTCATCTTATTATAGCCTTTCAACCCTTTCTCCTTCAAGATCCTCCATGGTGTCCCACAAAGGTCAGAAATGCATGTTCTATTGTAGGAGTGTGAAGAGGGTCCAGCTCATGCGGATATTATTAATTTTATGCTTAAATGTTATGTTGGATGGAAGCCCCTGTAGCTGCTTGGTTTCAAGGCTGAAATGACATGATCTTACTGGTGCAGATAGGTGAGATGGAAGAATTGATGTTGACTGAGAGCAGTGCATTTGCTCATGCTGGCTTTAAGTAGCACTGAGAGGTCTCTGTTAGTGTTTTATCCCAATAAGAGTGTCACACTCTTTCCTAAGCCTACTCCTGTCCCACCCTATGCCCTCTTTCTGCAGCAACTACTTAGCAATACACTGACATACTTCTGTAAATGCCAGGTTTTCCCCCTCTGCCCTGCCAGTTTTTCCTCTCCTTATTATGACATAAACGTTATTGCAGCTATGGGAAGATAAGGCAGGTCCAGTGGACAAACAGATCAAATCCTTAGTTAAACCAGGCTCAAACTCAACCCTTCCAAACCACTGTGTAAACTTGAATATCTTTCTTTCAACTCTGCAAGGTAGAAGAAAGAGCTCTGAAAGATGGTCAGAAAGAGACATTTCATATTTCCTGCCCAAGCCTGAAGCACTAGTGTTGACATTAAAAAAAAAAGAGCTTCTGGCAAGTTCCATACAAAATAATGCCAACTTCTGAACAGGACACCCTAAATCTCTAAAACTATCAGAATTTCAATAGTGGGGTAACTTCTCCCATCCGTACAGCATGAGGTGAATGCTGACACAGGCTCCAAAGTTGTTCGGCAACTATGTATTTACATCTTTTTATTCTAAGTTCTCTACAAGAATAAGATCACAGTAAACTCTGTATCTCTATAGTATTCGCAACCCAATAAGCAGGATTTCAGATATGTGTGCTTGTAATATTAGATTCACCATTATGTGGGATAACTGCAGCAATTATACCAGGCACAAACAGTGTTTTCATGCTTTATCATGAGCATATAGCAGCACAAAAGGGCATTTCATCATTTTTGTTCCACGGTGAAACTTATCAGCATTGCTAGTAACTTCATACACAGTAACTGAGATGCAGATAAGACTTGTTTCCCAGGGAAACTAGACAAAATACTTGATCTTTCCTACTATCCAGTTCTATCATAACAACACAACCCTTCCTTCCTTTCTTGCTTCCTTCCTCTTCCCTCCCCCTGCCCTGTACCATCGTCCCTCCCCAAACCTTGTGAAGTTGGAAGATCAAACAGTTTTAATCTGTTCCCACAGAGAAAATAATCTAGGCTCAAAAACGACAAGTGAAAAAAAGTTAAACAAAGGAGACAAGTGGAGAAAAAAAATTCCATTTAAGTGAGCAACTGTTTGACTGGGAGCAGGACCTGCAGAGCTGAGTCCTCATGCAAACCACACTTAATCACGGGACCCGCAATTTTGACATTAGTGTAATTACTCCAATAACAGAGTACACAAGATCAGTACCTGTGTGCCCTCCTGTGCTGAGATTTACAGAAGCCCACATTTAGACAAGTGAATCCTACTAAAACCTAATGGGAATTTAGTATTAATGCTCTTAAACTGTGAAAAAACAGCCTCTTATCAACCCATTTCTAGCAAGTAAAGTAAGTATGGGCTTTCAGCAGGAAGTATCATGTATAAATAGGACATGAGCTAACTAATGAGTTTGACATATTTGGCATAATATGCTAAACCATCTCTATTAACATATTATTAAACGATGAGAGCATCAATTATAATTAAACCTTGGTATGCCAAGTGGCTGCCACACCATATTGTCTGTCCACAAAGCAGAGGTTTTCTGCCTTTTCTAAATAAGGACTCAGAAGTAGTTCAGGCCTGACATTTAGCTTTCATTTTTTTAAACAAAATGGAAAAGAAAAAAATAAAGATTGAAAGGGATATAAACCATCACAGGTAGGAATGGTTTTAGCATTTGTCTTTCAAAGGGCAGACTTTTGGAGTGCTCAGATGCTAAAGTAAATGCCTGGGGAAAATTAGGCTGTTCCACTTATTACAAATGACATCCCTCTGAGATCCTGTACATAAATGTTTCTGTGCAGAAGTCCTTTTTGGGAAGGGGCAAAGCAATTTTGCATATTTCACATAGCAAAAGGCAGGCAGACATTTATCATGAACATCCTCTGTACACAATTAAGAGTGCAACACCACTGCACAGGTTGTGCCCACAGTGGGGGTACCCACGGTGGGGCTGCCCACCTCTGATGTATCTAGAGGCCAGCCCACTGCTGCCTGTTTTTACGTGCTTGCTCTCTGTCAGCCCTTCTCCCTTCACACACTGTTTGATGAGCCACCGGAACAAATAAAGCCCCATTTAACAGAAGGCTCACATGTAACTGTTTGGATCCCAACAAGTTCCATCAAAGTCAGTGCCTGATGATGGGGCAGTGACTTCACGCACACACGCCCATGCGCAGACAGGTTTCAGTGTGAGCTAACATCTCAGCCTGGCGGTGTCTGCCTCCTCCAGCCACGACCACACCTCAAAACCCACTGCCGTGGCAGGGCAGAGGGAGAACAGGCAGAGCTGTGCAGGCTGCAGGCAGTTGCAGGCATCATGGAGAGGAGAAGGCGTGGAGAGCACCCACACCCAGGCTCAATAGCGCTCCTTATTCTGGCTAGTTGCGTGTCCTGGCACAGGGTAATGGATGAAGTTGCACCATGGCCAGACACAGAGCACCTCAAAGACCCCCTGCTCTTAAAGAGAGGACAGATGTCAGCCTTGCACAGGCTTTATTTCATCGAGACTGAACTCAGAATCAGGCAGATCATTTTCTTTTCTAGTGTGAATGTGCTTTCATTACAAGAAAGTTGGATGTGATTTTTATTACTGGACCAGATTTTGCCTTGATTTATATAATCAGTGAAATCCCATTGACGTCAGTGGGGTTGCCTGGATATAAGGCAGACTTTGGCCCCGGTGTTCATGTCATTTGTGGTAATAAAAGGAATGTCCTAATTCTGCTAAAGAGTAATCGGAGACCAAGAGCACAATTACTTTAACAAGAGTTTCCACTTCTTCTTCACTTGAAATTCACATGAACTTTTTTGTTGTTTTTAACCCTTTATTAATCCTTCAACTACCTTAAATTGATGTTGTTGTGGAAGATAAATGTAATTACATGAATTTCACAGATCCATTAGATTATGGGAAGCCTAAGAGAAATATTCCTACGTCATCTTTATTTTTACTGATGATCCTCCAAGATCATCTTCATGATGTGACTTGTATCATACCAGCCTGGTACAGTTTTTCCAATAGCTCAAAAGCTGTTCAAGAAAAATATTCAACTTGGACATGTGTTGTCTCTCAAAGTACTAGTCATTTTAAGTCATAAGACTATGATACATTCAAAGTGTGAATAACATTTTTCTTGGCATGATGAACATCTCTCTCTAAGGCCATCCAACAAAGAGTGGCTAGAGCTCTGCAGGGACGCAGTTGCCAAAGGATGTATACTTGTACCTTCCAGAGGATGTTGCATCAGAGATAATAGTGAAGTAGCTCATTTCACAGCACTAAGCAAACTCCCTGGTAGATTGGATGATCGAAGCACTGTCATGATTTCTCAGAAAAATCATATTGTAAACGCAGACAAAACCTCTGCCTGGAGCAATCGCCACTGTCTAACCAAAAGATAATGCAACATGTGTGATTTGCCACCAGGCAGAGGCTGCCTTTGAGATACAGCTTCAGCTGTTACGTACTTTTATACTCTAGAATAACTGTTGATTTTGTTAAGTATCGCAATTAAAAGTTCGTGACCTATTCACAGAACAGGCAGTTCATGTGGTATTTCCACACTCGGTTTAGCGGTGTGCCAAAATCTAGTTCTAGAAGGAAAAGACCATTTCACAAACTTGAGCACAGATGCAAATCTACTGCTCTGGATTTAACTTTTCTGCTCTATTAGTAATAGTGCTTCATCATGGTTATGCTACAAAATTGGACCTAGTATCTGAAGGTCATTTCAGAATCATTAGTGTGCAACATCTTTTCATCAAAAGCTACTTGTTCTGGATTTGACCTTCAAGAGAAAAACGCTGTGGCTCTGCAAAGGTTCCTGCTGCCCCTGCTCTGACTAACTCGGGCTCCAGCTCCCCCAGCACTGTGGCTCAGGACAACTCGCCAGCCACGTGACTCCAGAAATGTTTGGTATTAACATTATCTCTAAGCAATGCTGTCTAGAGACACAGAAGAAGAGAAAACAGTAGCTTCAGTAGTACAAAACAGGATTGCTAAAATGTAAGATTGCAGTTCTTGTTAAATATAACTTTCTTAGGAAGATAGCCAGCTGCACATTACTTCATAGCTGTACAGGCTCTCATGGTCTGCTCCTGCCCTTGCTCACTCTTCAGCTCAGCTGTGCTCATCTCCTGCTTTCTAGGAAGTGCCACACTTTCAAATGCAGTTATGTAAAACTGAACATTTCAAATACACAACTGGTATTTGTTTCTCATAAAGAAACGCATCCATTCAATGGTGTGCTGGGGGGGTGGAGGGGGTGGGAAATGGAATCACGTATGAAAAGGGAAGACAGAAAGGAACCAGAATCAAGATAGGTGGCTTTCAAGCATAAACAACACATTCCCCCAAAACATCTAAAAACTAGCCATCAAATGCAGGTGTCTCTCACATCTTCACAATTCTTAGTAGAGTTACCTGAGCACAAATGACAGAATTGAGAAGTGCAACACCAGCATGACAGGACGCAGCACCTTACCTGCTACCCTGACCTGGGTGGGCGTGCAGGCTCTGCATGGCAGCACTTGGAACTCCTCCGCCTGGTACATGGAATAGTCGGTGCTTGCGACCACCAGCCTGTCTCCGGGCTTCCATGAGCTCACATCATCCACCAGATTCAGGACCGTGCTGTTCACATTGGTGTCGATGGTTACCGTAAGCTTTGGTTTCACTGAGAAGCCAAAATGGAAGGGTGGAGAATTTAGTTAATCTTATCAGAAAATGCTTGCACTTTTTTTCTTTTTCCTGGAATGTCACCAAAACTGATGATTTCCTCATGCAACAAAAAATAGTTAACTCTTCCAAACATGCTTTTCACTGGCTTTGGCTTGGAAAGCATGCAAGCAAACAAGAAAGTGTTTTCCTTTAGTTGAGGCAGGTGGATTTTCCACTAACCCCAGGACTAAGTTTAAATGTAGCTTTTGGTGGCTCGTTTTCACCACACCCACTTAGCAGCCGGACTTGTGGGTGCTGGGCACTGTTATTTACAGCAGCCAAGTGGTCTTTAGTGTAATGACTGTTTTTTCCAGCAAAACAACCGTCTTCCACCCTTCTTTTCCCGCCAGCTGCACGCCAAAGGATCCTAATGACCTGTCTAATGACCAGGTTAGGGACAGCAGTCTTGGAATTAATAACTGCAAAACAAAGTATTACTTTCAAAACCTGTTGTCTTCACACACTCTGATTGACCAATCCTACCTCATCCCAAAACACTTTTGCAAAAGACAAGATATTTATAGGAAGGGACTTGCCAAGTATTTCCCATACCCTTGCTGGGGTTTGGAGACACCACCCTGTTGTCCCTGTTAGTGCTGATGAATTTTTCCTGAGATAAATCTCCAGTCATTTTATCAGTGTTCATGTCAATAGCCCAGCTGAAGTTGTTGCTTGGGAAATGACCCAAGTTCCTCTTACACCAAACAAGAGCCAGTCATCAGAAAGGCAGTATTTCTGCTTTTTCCCTGGTCAGGCTTTCAAACATGGGGCACATACCAGATCTGCCACACAGAAACCGTACTCTATAGTTCTGGCATCCCTCGCCTGTCTGGTCCTTGCCGTGGCACAGAAACCTGTAATCGTGGCCACTCTTGTAGAAAACCTCAGTTGTTAAATTAGCTCCATCAAGCGTCATTGCCTGGAATGAGAACAGAAATATAAACCAGGTGATACCTTGAGGTGGAGAGATTTCACCAAAACATCCATGCTGTCAGAAGAGGCTTTTGCTTTGTGTTGGGTGCAGTACAACAGTTGTAGAGCAAAGCAGGGTGACTGTTATGTGTGCTATCCAGCCAGCACCCCAGCTGGTGCTCAGACAGCTATTTTATCCACAAGCTGCATAGACAATTGCCAGGTGCATGTGTTTCTCCTGTAGCTATATTAAGACCATGTGCTTTTTTAGCCAGAGTGTTCTGAGCTTCACCAACATCTGCCTCCGTGCCCTAGATTTTTCTCTTGCCATTATTTTGGGAGCAGATGAAGACACTGAGCACAGATGCTTGCCCCCAAATGAACTCACAGTTTCAAGCCTCTTCTCCGCACCTATTTCATTGCCTGTGGCTAGCCTAAGTCTGAACCTTGCAGAAGAAAGAGGTGAGGGGGAGGGGGGTCTTACTTCTTTGCATGGATCAGTCTCTCTAAGAAAAAAACAAAGCTGTAGACCTGCCTTGAGGAAAGAGTCTGTATCATGCCATGAAGCAGTGCAATAGGTAGCCTCTTCTGTACTGGGGCAATGTCACCCCTCAGGGTCACGTTAAATTTCACAGTCTGGCTCTACAGCTTGCAATTCTCTTGACCCTTTCACAAAAACCTGATGCATTGCGTTGGGCAATCCAAATATCACGTGCACTTTAGCAAGGCACCGGGAGATAAGGTGTCTTCCAATAGACCGTCTGATCCCGATGCTCTCGCTTGCGCAGACGTTCCTCACTAATGCCTACACCCCGCTGCCATGTATAGGATTAGCGCTGTCAGCTGAAGGAATGTGCCTCTGGCTGTGCTGTGCGCCTGTTATTATCATCTGATCTTCGATTTTCTTGTACATAGCATAGCTGGAGCAGGCCAGCTATAAATCAGCGTAACCTTATGGAAGTAATGAGCAACACCAGATTACAGTACCTGAGGATTTGCCCTCAGTCTATCTGCAGGATAAACTGAAAAATATTGCCTTGCTTTTAATACACATGGGAAAAAATAGTAACTGTCATTTAATGCAAGGGGAAAAAAAGGTTTGTTTCTTGGACAGATTAATCTCTCTTTTCTTTGCCTTTTAATACCTGTGCTAGAAGGGGCTGTATCACAGCAAACATCTGACCCCTGTTTTGAACTAAGTTGTCACTTCTAATGTACGTACATGGAAGCAGAAATGAATGTGGATTTGCTAAGACCTGGCAGAAAATTATAGGGCAGTTTTTTCCTTTCTGTTCAAGAGGAGTTTCTTTGTAACATCCAGCCCTGGAAACTCTCACTCATACTGTCAGCATTCCCGGGAACTTCAATAGCTGCATTCTTGTGACAGCTCCACAGGCTCAGAGTAGGCAGGGACCTTAGGTTTAACCTCCCACAGATGTAAGCATTTTATTGTCTTGTGCTAGGTAATGCTTCTTCATATGTCTACCTGCTTTTACCAGGTAGATTTTTGAAGTACATGGTGAACATGTGCTAAAAACCCCCAACCCTTTGTGTTTTGCTTTTTTTTTTTGTCCTAACAGAAGCTTTTGCATCCTCAAAAAAGGTATATAATTTCTCCTTGGCATGTGCATAATTGCAATGTTTAGCCCCAAATAGATTTAAAATTTCTTTCCCCAAAGCAAAAGCAACTGACTTCAAGAAATGGCTGCAAGCTCACCAATATTTTTGACAACCTACTACAGCTGGTAGCTTTACAATCTCATTACATTTTGCGATTAATTTTTTAGGGAGCATCCATTCCAAGACCATTTAAAAACTTTGAAATTTTCATGTGGTTTTTTTTTTCCTTTTAATCTTCCAGCAGGGAACCACATATTTCATGACAGCATCTGTGCTGCCCATGACCCATCTGTACTCCTTTTCATGCCAGGAGACAGAATTCTATAAACTCTTGTCTCAGAATGATACAAGCTACAAGACTGGACACCAGATCCTATTGATTATGTATTAGACAGTAAAACAATCTGTGTATTTTATTCAGGAGCAAAAATTACCGATAGGCACAATTATTTGAAGAAGACTTGCCCCTCTAAGGCAAGTGGTAAGCCAGCCTACCTGGATGTCAATGGGTTGCCTACAGATTTTATCAGGATGAGCAGCTTTGAAGTCAGAAAGCTTCTCCATGTCCTTAGATCTCGCTTTTTCAGGCTTCTCAAACCACTCTGTCCATTCTACATCTGGAGGCAAGTGCAAACAAGAAAAGTCATTTGAAAGTCAAGCTTAATGAATGCAGCAAAAATGCATGAAGCATAATATGATCTCAGATATCATTCACAAGTTTCTTCACTGATGATCTGATTCCTGCCTCCTCCTGCCAGTCTGTCAGCCACTTTTAATGACGCTGTGAAGTGTAACCAGCCAAGGGAGAGCACAGTTATTAAAAGCTACATAACTGAAGTGTGCAGTATGAGCATTATTAATAGGTATAGATTTTGGATCTGTGTCCTCCTTAGCTGCCTTTCCTGATCAAGTTACAACCAGTTACTGTATGTAGTCTGAAACATGGACATGATGACTATGCAGTCAAAAGACTTAAGGGGTTGTGTGTGATCTCTTAGATCATAAGGGATGGAATTTCATACCCAGTACAGTAAAGGAAAAAGGATCCCAGGTATTCAGACTGTCCTGGAGACAATTGGGGGAAGAATCTCTGTGTGTTCTTTACTTGCATGTTCCTTACTTGAGTTAGCAGTGACCTAAATAGCAGCCAGCAAGTCCACTCTTCCCAAATGGAAAAGTATTGCAATAATACAGATGATTCATCCTGTTTGTCACCTATCTACCATGGAGTAAAATGATACACAGACCTCTTACCTTGAACCCACTCACTAGTTGAAGAGACGTTAAAATATTCTCCGTTCTCAGCTTTGAATAGTTTGAACACTTTGGCTACAGCTGACCCCTTGTGACCTGCAAAAACCCCAAAATTTGGTAAAATCACCGAGTGCAATCAATAAAAGTCAGAGCTGAAAAGTAATGGGCCATGTGTGTGTTTGAGTATTTTGGCTACGTTATCCAGAATTAGCCCTGCACAGCTTCCAGAAAAGTTTACTGAGCTTGGAATGAGCCTTGAGACACTTTTACAACTGCTTGGACAATCAGGAGGAAAAATCTTTAAAAATCAAGAGAAGATAAAAAGCCCCAATGATTTGTAATACATTGCTATTTTTATTGATGTTTTAGCAAGCCATGTTGTTAGCTGCTCTTGAAAATGTCACGAAAAGACACAGACTCTTTCAGCTTGCAAGAAAATGGTTTCACAAGAGCATTTGAGGTGACGAGGGTACACTGATTAAATTTTCAGCTGGTGTGAACTGGGTTTGTTCCCCAGCTTCGTGCCTAAGAGAGGCAGTGTCTGAGCTCAGCAGAGCGATGCGGTTTTACACTGGTGCAGGATCTCACCTTTTATCTCTGGGTTTGGATTACCTAGGTTATACCTGGCTTGGTTGCTACTGCTGCATTTATGGGAAGAAGCAAAATCTGCAGAGAGCGTTCCATTAAATATGTCTAACCATCAAGTGCTCACAGCTTCCATGTAATGCAGTGTCAAGTGAAAACACCATCGACTAAATTAATCTCAGCCATAACTCCAATAACATCCAGAAGTAATGTCAAGCCAGCATTTTTGTGCATGAAATACCTTGATATTCAACATGGTCTTCAACAGAAGAGGAGGGATTTCCTTTGACAGTAATAAAGCTCCATGGGTGCCTGGAAAATGAAAATAAAAAGTGATCAAGTTATGTCATGTATAAGATGCTTGGTTTCTATAGGCCAATGTTCTTGCTTCTCTCAGAGGCATCATGTTCAAATCAGTCAGAGCAGTGTGACAGGCAGCTCGGTTAGAATTTAACACTCTGTTCCTTCAGTAAATATATCAAAAGAGCAGGAAGTTTGCAGACAAATCCCTTCTCAATGCACTCCCATAGCAAGTGTGTTTCTCTCTTAAATGAGTGTTTAAAGAGGCTTGTGTGTGGCAGACCCACAGGACACTGCTAACTCCTTGGGGAGCCTGAAACTTTTTTTTATGTATGTGTGTGTGTGCACACAAATGTGGGGAAAATGGGAAATCGCCACTTCTGCTTAAATAAATTTAACTGAAATAAATTTTATATCACAATTGGTTTTGGAATGACCCCTGAGAATTTCTAATTGACAGACTGACTGGCAAAGGGAAGTATAAAAGTAGCTCAGATAGTCTCTGAATATCTATTTTCCTTATTTTGAACATTGAACAGGGATAAAGGTTTATGAGGCTGGATTCTCTATTCAAATCTAACCCTCTATCAGAAATAAGTTCATTAAGGCCCGAAGGTTGTTGGCTGAGTAACCTATTGTTGGTTCAATAGGTATCAGCAACACTGGAAAATGACCACATGGATGAGTAAACAAGGGAGACAGGACTAAACTGCCTCCCAACCTTGGAAGTGAACCCAATTAGCAGGGGTCAGGAGGGAACGTTATCTTTGCAGTGGAAGTTCAGGCATATCTGCTTTAATGGCTAACAGAATAACAAATACGCTTTTAGGGTGGCAGGGAGACTGTCACCCCTACCCTGAATTTAGCAAACAGTTGAACAGATTAAATCACATCTCGATAGGTATAAATGCCCAGTGATTTAAATGGCATCAAGATTCACCCTTGAGGCTCACAGGTCACCTTACATTTACCATCTGCTGGTAAAAGCAACATTATAAACCAACTGCTCTTAAGACTTCAGACAAAAACATATGCAGACATTGACAGATAGCCACTAAATCATGCACAAACCACCACTGGCCTGAGCTGGGCTTTTTGGGGTGGGCAGGAGAAGGCTCTGGGGAGCACTGGTGCACCCCACAGCATGCAGAGGCCCCACGCACGCACCGGACATGGCTCCTCAAGGGGAGGCGGTCCCAGTGGTGTATCCTCGTCCCGAGCAAAGGACGGGCTCAGCAGAAGCTGCCAGCACAACCGCCCCGGGAGCCTGCCAGCGAGCCAGATGCTCCTGCTGGAAAAATTGCCTGTGCGCCAACTGCCGAAGGCACTGCCGGGCTGTGATCTCCATCCAGAGAGAGAGGGGGATGGGGGCAGGAAGAACACTTTATCACTCAGTAGGCAAGTTACGTTTTGTTTTAAATTATTATTATTATTCATATTTGGGTCATTAAATTTGAGGCAAACAACAAATAAAAGATGATGGCCCCAAAATAGTCTGAAAAATAATATCAAGAATAAGAAGCTAGCTAGTTCTGCAACTCAAGGTTTGGCCTGATTTCTTATATTAAAATATTTGTTTCTCCCAGCTGTTTTGTCACTAAAAATAGTTTTAAAGTCATTCAACTCAAACACATAAGGACACATGCAATCTGTTTGAGCTATATGAAATGAAGGGACCAGTAAATCCAGGGCCAAACCAGTGATATTTGGGTAGGATTCCAAAGAGAACAACTGTGTCGTCAAGTGCTGAAAGGCTTTCTTTTCATTTATTTAGTAGAGGGAAGATAAAAAAAAAGCTCATGCTCAAAAGAATAAACTCACTTTTCAAAAGGACTACAATAGAGGAGGAATGTAAGATTTTCCTTTCATTCCTAATGTTCCAGACTCAGCAAATAGGCAACTGAAAGAGATGCCAGAAGCACAGAAACATTCTTTTGGATAAACCAGCGTTGCTCATTGGCTCTTCTACAGCAAGGAGGAGTTGCACAACTTTACAATCTGGCTTAATATGGAGCAACTGGAGATAGACAGGAATTTCTCCATATAACCCCTGCCACCACCCCAGTCAGAAAACAACCCAGTCTGCGGTTGAATAGCCTGACTCAAGCGGCACCTCACAAAATGCGAAAGGGAAACTTTCTATGCCAGATTGCTGCCTAGGGCTTACCCTGCTATTGTCTCAGGGATGCTGTGCTCAACCCCAGCCATTGGCAGGGACCTGAGAAGGTCTGACAACCAGCAGAACCAGCCAGCAAACCCTGGCTGCTGGGCAGTAACTGGTGAGAGCGAATGCATGGACATCTTAGAAAGAAATATCTATGCGCTCTCCTTTGCCATAAAGGTTATAGTATGTATGTGTGTGTGTGTGTCATTTTCTCATTCTAGTTTTTTTTTAAGTTCTTCAAAACAAATTCCAAAAAGCCCCTGTCAGGTATATCCATCCTTATTCCTAGTCACAGATGTGTCTGAAACTTTAACGATATGTCTTAATCTTGTTGCACTAAAGTGAAGTGGAAGTTCAATTTGCACAAGGAGATAAGTGTGGGTCCATCTGACAATGCTGCCTGTCTTCCACTCTGCCATCTAGCTGGTCCCACCTGCACTCTGGACAAAGATTATTTTTTTTTTTTTAAATTGATGAACTTAAATGCTGAGAACACTCCTAAAAATACAACCTTTTAAATAATGCCCTAAGATGCAGATAGTTTACCACATGCCAATATTATTTACCAACTACAACTACCGTGTCGTGGTACCCATGATGTCCCTATTACTTATATAAAGAAATACTGTAGTATTTCGGATAACAGCATGGCAAGGATCAGCTTTTGGACTGCAAACAATAGCAACATTGAAAGTCACACTTCCACAGATGAATTTCTATGGTATTTCCATTATAAGCATTTATGACAAAGTGAGAAACTAGCATTAAAACACCACAGCAGCCTAAAAACATCAAGTGCAATTTAATTTTATAAACTTATGCAAAACCCATCAATTTCTTCCAGTTGAACAACTGGGAAAAAAAAAGGAAAATGTTCAAAAATATCTTTTTCTGTTTCCCTAATTTCAGCCTGTGAAAAGAAGCCCAGCAGGGTACTAGGCTTTAGTATGGGGTCTGGGTATTTGAGAGCAAGAATTGCACGGATGGAGACAGCGTGCATTTGGAGGCTATTTCTGCAGCCTTTGTCAATTCTTTGAAGTGCATTGTTTGGTGCACAGGAGCTCCTGTAATATTTGACACAACCTCCTCATCAAGCACCCCAAGTCTTAGTCCTTCTGCACATGTCCAGCTGCCACTTGTCTGTTCCCACAGACTGCTGGATTGAATCAATTCTCCCTGAAAGGCAGATTTATTTATAATTTTTTTCATATTTTGCAGTGACCCTCTTGGTGCCTCTTAAAAAAACCCAAGCCTACATAAATTCAGATAAACACGAAAAATATAATGGCTATGGTTGAGTAAATAACAAATATTCTGAGCAGTGTGTGTGCCAACACAGACACTGTATTGGCCACAGAAGTGTTTACAGCCCACAGCATAAATTCATGCTCGCTAAGTTTCTGTGCTGCACAAGTTCCTAGGCATGGACTGGGCAAACTGTAGAATCTGCTGTATGTATGTCTGTATTTAGAATGGGCTACATGGCTATTATTCCAGCCTCCTTAAAGCTCAGCCCATCCAATCCACTGTCTGTATGTATATGTTCTTCTTCAATCTCTGGGGAATGGCTCAAAAATAAATTGGAGTAAGTAACTTGTAGGAACGATATATTGGAAAAACATCTTTTTTATTGTGAATAATACACTATTCCTCAATCTGCTAATAAAAATACCCAATATAGACACTGAGTGCATCCTAAACTACCTAATTAACTGCTAAAACTTCACACTGAGAAGTTTCCCTTTTTTTTTTTCCATGTGAAAGAACTTTGTGCCTTTGAGAGAGTGGAATTATTTGGACATTTCAGGAGCATAATAAAGCCTCTGTGCTGAGAGAACTGGCAGGTCTGGCACATACCTAAACCCAAGGTGGAGGAAATGCTTGCTGCCCAGTTTGGTCATTGCTTTCCTGGCCGAGTCGTCCAAGTTTCTAGATCCTTCATCGTTCACTGCAACCGACAGGATCATGTCATTTGCGACTCTGCCCAAGTACTGGGCAAGACGTATACTTTCCTCTTTTGCTCTGTAGGTATCAAACCTAAAATGACAAAAACACCCCAAAACATCTGCTTCAGTGATCATCGCAGCTTCCTGCTCTTAAAAGCAAGTGCTACAAAGAAATAACTCTTCCACATTGTTTACTTAATGGGATATTATCCCAAAAACACTTGTCCAACAGAGTGTGTTAGGAGGTTCTGTTAAGCCAAATTGAGTAAAATCTACCTGATAGAATAGCAAGTTAGTATTACTACTCACTCTTTGGTTTCAGACTTTTCTGATCTAGAAATAATTATACATACATGCAATAACACTCAACTGAACAAGATACTAAAATGAGCGCTTCTGAGCTTGCTGAGATGCTGTCCCCAACCTGTTCCCAAAGATCCTCATATCCAGCTGAAAAGTCACTCACCGATCTGAATGGACAACTGCCCCTGTCTTCGGGTCAATAACATGGACAATGACACCCCGATGGCCCCAGCTCCTTTCAAAGTAATATCCACCTTCTTCCATGCCACCAGGATGAAGAGTTTTGTTCAAGAAAGTCCAGGACAGCTTTTTCTTCCCGTGGATCTCAAGAGTGCCACCCTTACTTACTCCAAGATACTTCTGCCCAAAGTAGGGATTCACCTGGCTGCCATCATCCGCTCTGCCACAGAAATGGAGGAAAGGAACAAGTTTTGGGTTTGTCAGTCAAGGAGCCTCTCCCCTTGTTCTGCTGTGGCCCAAGGAGAGAAGTGTCATGATTTGTAATACGTTTTTTTCAACTGCTGTAAGAATCAGCTACTGCTCACATTGTACAGAAAACAAATTATTTTAAGCAATACTAGCAAGCACCAAAGACCAGCAGCAATCTGGAACTCTGATTGTACCTGTTATATTCATATGTCCAGACCAGAGGATGCCTGAAGCACACTGACTGTATGACACAATTGTGTTTTTGAATTCTAGAGAACATTAGAACCCTAACCAGGACTTAGAAAGTCTAGTGGTTGTTAAATAGGAGTTTGACATCCTTGAAACTGTAAGAGATGCTGTAGCAATAAATTTTTCACAGGGTATTTAAGCTGTTTAATGAGCTCCTGAACGTTCCAAGGAGCACTGATGAAAAGTTAGTGAGAAAATGTAATTTCAAAGAACATTTTTGTTCCCTTTTGTGGAAGAGAGAGCCTAGAAAGTTCCAAGATAGTATTTCGTTACGCATACATACCGCCCATATAAGATGATAACCACATTGCTTTGGTAAGGGCACATCTCACTGCCGATATGCAACTCTCCATCGTTTTCAATGAGTATATGTCGAGTACGCAAAATGATAGGCTGCACGTCGTCTTTAATAACCAGTTTTCCTAAGCAGAAAAGGGGTATGACATTTGCTTTAACATGCAGCAGCTCATCAAAAGTCGTGATACCGTTGTGCTAAACCCAGTGCTGGGCTCTCAGCATAATTTTGGAGAAATTCTGCCCATCCTCCCCAAAACAACTCTCAATACAAATCCTAAAGACAATATATGGGTTTTATTCCATCCCATCCCTCAAGAACGCAATTAAGGCTTGCATGGGAAGAGGACTCGTTCAAAGCTAAGACAGAAATTCAGAGTTAAGATGAATGAAAGCCATTCATGCAAGCAGCTACCAGCAACACTGTGACTCTGTCCTTAGAGACAAAGAGGCACATATGAATCTGCCCTGACCTGAGACCCTGAGAACACAACCATTGCAGTATGATGTTATCAGGCCAACGATTCAGTAAAAAAAAATGTTTTTGAAACAAATCACAGAGGTAGAACTAATGAGTACACTGAGATACTTATGTAGATTCTCCAGAAAGAACAACCAATAGGTTGATTGTAATGGTTAAAGAACTGATAGCATCTCAGCTACCACCCACCCTTGTCCCACATTAAAGCTGCATTTGTCCAGCAGTCACTCAGTTCTCAGGAAGAAGCAGGAAGCTCTCCCAGCACGTTTTACCTCCATCAGTGATGTGGATAGAGTGAACGGTTGCAGAAGAAGAGAGAAGGAGCTTCCTGCCATCACGGATTTCAATGCGGTTTTCTTCATTGTGACCTGGGTTCCAGGTTTCTAGCTCAGGATCTTTATCGGGACATGTCACCGCTGCTTCTGCTGGGTAGAGATGGAGAGTGAAGGCAGTTACAGTCTGTTTGGTGCAAGACAGAAAGCTCCAGATCTGGGCCCCTTTACAGTACCATTCTTGGAATCCCTTTTGCTGACTCCCTGGAACAGAGCAGTATCTCAGTGCAGCAGAGTACAGCAGGGTCACAACCGAAGAAAACACACACTAGCTTAAGCTGTATGGCTTTCTGTTTTCTGGAAGCGTGGAAAAACCTGCTACCCGATGGAAAGGAGGGATGCAGTTTCCAGAAAACTACCAAGAAGAGGCTGTAACCCAGCCCTTCGCTGTGGCATTCACCTCCATCATGCCATCCAGGCACAAAGCCTTTCACAAGCCCAGGGACGATGTTGCTGAAAGATAAAATAACTACCTTTAAAAATGCCCCCAAAATACCTGGAAGGTTTGGAAAGCTTTGTTTAATGCAAAGATCCTAAAATACATTTGCATACTGTGTTTCCACTGGAGATGGAAAGTAAAAGTGCTCCAACTCACATGAAAACTCCAAGCGCCAAGGGATTTCCAGTCCACCCAGTAACAGAGAGCAAAAGGAACCTCGCAACAGACTTGGGGTTTGTGAGCTTTTCCAGGCAGAGGTAGTAAGGATTCATTTTCTTTGGGTTCACACATCACCAGTCTCCACACACAGACATGATTACAGACAGCCATGATGTATTGGTCTAAATGACTGTCATTCCAAGCCCGTGTCTCATGTCATAAGCATTTGCTTAAGATAAAATATTTCCCTCAAAATAATCTGACTCGATATGTGAGCCTCACATCTTACTCCACTCAACGAAACCATGAGTGTGAGAGTCCCATGTGTGATGCATATTTTCTGAGGGTAGAAACTTTCTGGTCCTAGGAAGCTGAGGTCAGTGAAAGTTGGAACAATGACCCCTTTGCCATCAGAAAGGATGAGGGCTTCTCACCAGCTCTCCAATTCTTACCCTTTAAAAGAAAAGCACTGTAGGAAAACTATAGGATCCATAAAGCAGTGGTAATACACATGGGACAAAAACCCTGGCTTGGCAGGGCTATGCCTCTGGCACTTAGTAAAGCTGGGTGGGCTTTGCCCCATGGGTACTTATGCAATGTGAATCCATGCAAGGAAACATGTCCCAGTGTTGGTCAGCTGTTGCGTGCTGCCGCTGTGAAATTTGAGGGACATTTGAAATTCCACAGCAACAGAAACAAAATCTGTTCATCTGCATTCAGTTTCCTCTCAGATACCTCCACCAGTTTCATGTCTTAAGAAAACAACAGAATTGGACCAGTCACTGCTTTAGTGTCTCCAGAGACTCATTAAATACCAGCTAGTCAAGGTAACCAAGGGACATTTCATGTGGGCAGCATATGCCTTGGCTCTCTGCAAACCTTTTCCATATACATGGAGTGATAAATCAGTGAGAGCTAATAATCTCCCAGGTAGCAAGCCAAATACAGATAAACATCCAGGACCTGATTCTGATAGCACTTGTGCCAGCTGGAAAGCAGAACTGGATCAGTAATATCAGAGGCACTTCTACTGATTTGCTGTAATGGAGCAAAGTAAGAAGGAGTGTCTGGGTTCCTATCTGAAGACACATAGAATTAGTAAGAGTTGGAAAAGATACATTTTTCAGGCAGGAAATGGGATTTGCATTTTAAATAGATGTTCAAATATAACTGTAATATGCACAGACAACAAATTAAAAAAGAAAAAAGAGCTGTTATTCCCACAGGAATAAGGAAAATAGAAAAAATTTGCTCATAATGAGAAGCTAAAAAAAAAGTCCTAAGGAATTGATTCGAATGTAGAGGTATAATTATCAACTGGACTAAGTGGACAGGATAAAAGCTTGTTTATTTTTCCATTTACTTGGCTACGCTTGTGGCCTAAAGAGTTTCCTGCAGTCTCAAAAGATGACTTGAGTCCCCAGAATTCATTATTTAGAAACGAAGTAGACAGTGAAGCCTAAGGGGAAATCAAGAGGAATTTATGCTGATGATTGGGATGACAATCAGAAAAAGCCAACACAATCCAGAACAGAGGACCCAAATTCCCATTTCATTAACCAGTTCAGAGCGCAGGAGCCATGCACAGCACCCGCGTCCACTGCACCAGAACACTGGAGAGCTGAGCATCTTCTGCCAGCTGGTCCAGGTACCTTGCCAGCTTGGATTATTACTCTTGTTGTAATTTTTTAAATAGGGCTGCAACTTCTACCCAGCACATGGAATTAACTGAATGTTTTGTTTCTTGACCAAAAGGGCCTGAGGACAGCAGTGAAAGGTTGCTCATGCAGCTGCAGTATTTGGGCCGAGGCATATGGTCTCTTTTCTTTATACAAACATACACCCCTAAGTTAGTTCTATTCGGAATATGTACCTCCAGCTTCCCTTTTCCCCTGTCCCTAGCCACTTAGGAAGAGGGCTGCTTGGAAGAGACAAAACCCAAAGGACAGGAATGTCTGACCCTACAGTTTTTTCTCTCCACATCTGGGCTTGGGCAATGCAATGAAGTGCCCACCTGCACCTCCTGCAGCTGCTGTTAGGACCTGAGGTTTCCTTTGTTATTTCTCTCTAGCAGTTTGCTGGATTGGGGTTTGGTTTAAAGTCTGAGGGATTCCTGAGGGTACTTTCACCTGCTCAGGAATTTCAGTCTTTGCTACTCTAGCTGTGGCACTGGTACATCAGGAAACTGCTTTTCTCCTGAGTTTCCTCACTCTGTCCTTGACTCTTCTCACACAAGACTAAAAAGCTGCTCAGTCTAAACCAGCACTGCCTTTAGTTAAAAATCACGTTACAAACCATGCCCCTTTTCCCCTGGGGCAGGACAACTTACCTGTGCTTGCAGAAGAGATTATAAACAGAAGAAAAATGAAGCCTTCAGCCAGATAACTGGAGATAGGTAGAGCCATTCTTCAGGATTTTTAATTCTCTGGATGGATACCTGTGAAGAAAGAATAGCAAGAAAATGTCACTTTTTTTTTTCCTCAACTCATGCAATAATCTTTCACTGCACAGTAAAGATTGTACCCAGCTTTATGCCAGCCAATTCCCCTCCCATTCAGTCTACAGCTGAGAACATCTTCACACTGCTTCATAACCAGCCTAAACAGAGCAAGAAATCAAGGGCACCTTTTCACCCTTTGTTTGGTTTTGGATAAACCCACTTGGGAATCCAAACAAACACTCAGAAAGCAACCACCAGATGTAACCAAAACCACCTGAAGAATGCGGCGTAAACACATCCAGTGTCAAGACTCTCAAGGGCTGAATATTCACACGTGCAGAAGCAGCAATGAAACACAGCAGAGAAGGCATTTGCAGAGTGACAAGAGTTTCATGAAGTAACCTTTCGATGGCACTTCTCCCACTCTGTACCACCCACACATATTTAGCAATGGGTGTCTTCTGCACCCCCAAGATAAACCGGACCCACACTCCGAGCCTGGAGCACGCAGCTTCTTAGATTTCAGACCCAAGAAAACACTGTCTGTTTAACACCTCAGCCCAGAATTTTCTTGCAAAGCTAAAAGCTGCTTTTGAAACCTGTCTACCTAAAGTTGGTTTGATTTCTTCGGCAGCCAACCCCCCCAGCAAAAACAAACAGGCAGTGTCATGAAAGTCAAAGTTAGCATTAATGCCATTCCCCCCAGTGATGGATGCTGCAGCCTTGCCCCACGCTCATGACAATTAATCGACACGTGTATTCACACTGAGGCAAGGCCACCCGCTTCCCTGAGTGTCAGTGCCCTGCATTCATAAGGCACTGCTTAAAATTCACGTGTGGAGCCATTAGGTATGAAGCCAGTGTCTGAGGGATATTGAAGAAATGAATTTGTAGTTGTCATGTCACATCACAGCAATGAAATGAGATAAACATATGCACCTCACAGCTTGTTTAGATGCAAAAAAAGCAATAAAAAAAACCCCCAAACCAAACCCAAAACAACCTCCAGGATACTTCAATATCTTTGGGGCAAAATCCCCATGTTATTGTTCATGTCACTTGTTAATATAAACCAAACAAAAACCAGGAGAAAAAGATACACATGAAGCCAAGGCTCCGTCTGGAGCAAATTTTACAGTGTATATATGCAAAACACATGCCTGTACTTTCCATAAAGGTGATATAGCTCAAAGTGCAACAATACTTTCAAACCACATGTAATCCAATGATTGCATTAAAAATAGCATTAGAACCAGATTTGTTAGGAAATATTCCAGCAGGAAAGAGTTTGCTTGTTTTGGTACCGTGTATTTGACAGCCATGAGCTCTGAAACAGCATAGACTCAGGGCCCAGTACAGCCTATCAGGTGCTGAAATGCTGTTACAGAGCAGTAGAAAAGAGGAATGCACTTAGTAATGATATACATCATCAGAAAGCAATACTGTCACCATGGAATTTGTGCCAGAGCCAGGCTGCACGTGTCTGACATTTTAAGAGCATTAACCATCAATGTTTGACAAGCCGGAGCTCTCCTAAAGGAATGTTTTTAGAGGTACTCCCAAAGTACAGCAGTCACCATTAAAATGTCACGATTTATTAGCGATCATTACACAGCTTAATCTGCAAACCCAGCCATTAGATTCTGCTTTAACGGGAGAGGAAAAACTAAACGAGCGGTAATAAATACAACAGGCTGGTCATTGTAGATAAACAGGGTTTCTCGCAGCGTGGGCACAGCTGTGTGCTAGTGTTGCATGAAGCCAGAATAAGGACTGAATTTTTGACAGTGGTGGTATGCCTTTTCCCTCCTGTTGCTTCATAGGTAGCAAAGAAATCTCCATTAAAAACTCAGAGGAGCGTCTCTTCTCTGTCCAGCTCACAATCTGGTTTCTGACAGTTACCTGCAGCAAACAGGTAGGAAATCAGTGTAAGACATTTCACAGCCTTTTGCTTTCTTTACAGCCCAGAGCTGCACAGTACTTACCATCAGGTTGTGGAAAATGGCATCCCAGGTTGCTTGCAGGGGACTGTTTCCCTGATTACATCCATCTTCATCAGCAGAGATCAAAACAAGCAATCAGACACTGAAAAGTCATGACATTTTGGGAGGCTTCCACTGTGTGCCAGGCTCCAGTGTTTTTGTAGTGTCTGATTTGCCACAGTCCAGAGAATATCCTGCTTATTTTGTGACTGAGGTAGGGTATTTGATTCAGGTCGTGGCTAGCCTGAGTTCACTGCAATGTTAGTATTAACTGGCACTTGGGTTGGAAAGGCTAGGAGCTGAGAGGGCCAGGAGGATCGCCGCTGCTGCTGCTGCTGTGATTCAGCTCTGACTAACTCAGCGCCGGAAAAACGCTGCTCAGAGGATAATCTCAGGAATTTTCCTTCAAAGGCTGTCAAATTAAGCATCTTTCCCAAATATTAGACACAAACAGTGGCATGCTTGATTTTAGTGCTACATATGAGAGGAGCAGGCGGTAAGTCACTCCTTTCATCACTGTCTCCTGCTGGAGAGGACTCAGGAGCTGTTATCTCCTGCCAGCCGGTCAAGTCGTTAGCTCAGTGCGGAGCGCTGCGTAGGGATAGAGCCATACACCACATCTCGCTTGAATGGGCTCCACGTGGCTGAGTTCAGCTCTGATGTAACCAGCTGTGTCAACAAATCTCCCTGCAGATTTGGGGACTCAAGGGCATAAGGGCCATACAAGTGTCCTCCCGAGTCTGCCATCTCCCACGTTTCCCAAATACCACCCGCGACTCCTCTCCTGTGTGAGAAAAGCCTTTTCATCTAGCCATTAAAAGCTGCCTGGCAATGGCAAGTGGGAGTCACATCCCTGGGTCTGGCAAGGCAGACTTTCTGAAATGGTTCCCAGCTGCTGAATCTTTCCAAAGAGTGAACAATAGCAGCAGACAATGCTAAAAGTAGATGCAGGAAAGCATTAGTCCTCAGTTGGCTGCTACCGCAGGTGTCAGCAGTGATGCTGTACTAGAAAGCACCATGCAGACGGGGATCCCGATCTCCCGCCCTCCCTGTGGCTTTAATGCTGGGAGCAACATGGAGCAGGCAATCCCAGCATGCCAGGGCCATGGTGCACCCTTGGATGGCCAAACCTGGACTTTCCCACTGCCACAGCTAATCACAGAATCAGAAGGTTGGAAAAGACTTTTGAGATCATTGAGTCCAATCATACCTGTCCTCTACTGAACCATATCTCTCAGTACCTCATGTACCCATCTTTGAAATATATCCAGGGTTGGTGACCCAACCCCCTCCCTGGGCAGTCTGTTCCAACACCTGATAACCCTTTTGGTGAAGAATTTTTTCCTAATGTCTAATCTGAAGCTGCCCTGGTGCAGCTTGAGTCCATTCCCCCTTGTCCTATCTGAGGTTTTAGTGGTTGGATGGCTAGATCTGAAGCCTTGCTGTGCATTTCTTCATTCAACGCAATGAAGCCAACATCGATGTGGCAGCCAGTTCCTGAGAGAGGGAGGAGCTGTTAATTAGCTCCTCTGCCACCTTCTTGCTGACATTGCATGGCAGTGACTGCCCTCTCACCCCAACTGCGAAATTTCCCATTTTAGCTCCATCTAGGAAGATAGATTTGAGGAGTACATTTGCCTTTCTGACCCGAGGACATGCCAACTCTTGCTACAGTGACTTTCCTATGTAGGGGCAGCAGCTTTCTCATACCCGGCCCACAGGAACAGCTACAGCCTTCAGACCACCTTACAAATAAACAAACACATTTCTAGGGATCACTAACAAAAACGCTTTCCCAGCCCCAGCACATGGCAGCAGCTTAGCTGCCTCTGCTCTTCCTCTTGATCTTGTGCTTGCCACTCAGCCATTAGCTTCTCTAACGCAGCTAGAGGGGGATGACACTCGGGAACGGACTTGACTTCTCAATGAAATCAGTGCTGGAGGCAAAAGCAGCACTCTTGACTTTTTTTCCCAGCAAACCTCAGTTTCTTATAAATATATCAAATATCTTTCCCCACAAGGACGAAGGTTCTGCTCATGTATTCTGTATATAAACATTACTGCAATTTCCTTGATTCCTGATGTTCATCAAAACAGATTCCGGATGAGGAGCAGGAGTTAGAGGAAATTTTTACAATGAATAAATTAAACTAAGGTGTTTGCAAATTTGTTGTAATATTGGCAAACTATTTTGAGACAGAAATAAAACGGAAAAAAGAGTTACTTTAAAGCTATCCTTTTTTTTTTTTTTAATTACCTTCTTTTTTTTTCCCCAGAGGCTTGCAGACCTTGAAAAGGAAAGGAATCAAGTTTTGGCTCAGCTAAAACAAAATCATTTGCTGCTCACATCACTCCGCCCATCCAAGGCTGACTGACTCCCAGCTTCACATGCTTTCGAAGTGCTCAGCACTCCACTGAATTAAATCCTCACCCACCACATGTGGTTTTCAAAGCATCAAAGACGTGGGAAGGTGAACCTCATTTTTGGAAGTTCAGGGTGCACTGACTTTGCTGTGCCTGCTGACTCAGTGCACAGCCAAGCTAACGCTTCCAGGGAGCGCCAGAGCTGCTGCCTTCCCAGTGCAGAACGTATATCCTGAATGCATTACATGTATGGACCATGCCCAGGTTAACTGCGGGTCCACGTGAACACACAGAGTCCATGTGGACTCCAGCATGCAAGTGGAGACCATTCTCCTCTGGAAATCCACGGGGGGGAATACAACAACTTCCCACAAGCGCAACGCCCACGCGACACTTACCCCCGCAGCTTCACACACACAGACTTCTGGTGCATGACAAGGCAGCAGTAGGCTTTGAGAACATGGTCTTGAATGTCCCAAGGGTCCGTGGAGGCACTGTACCCTCTGCAGAGGGTTTGAAGACTTTTTTCCCTCCCGAGGTAAGGAGAGTGTGTGCAGTGGCTGAAGAGGATCACAGCATCCTGAATCTTTTTCAAACTGCTGTTTTAAACTACCCAAATAACTGTATCAGGATGTAAATATTTTTCTTTTTGCTTTTGTGGTACTTTACTGTTTGCATCTGGCTCGCCACGGCTCCATGCCTTCCTCTCCAGGACATTTGCCGTTTGCTCTCCTTCTGGGGCAGGAGGAGGAATAGAGATTTTTCAGAGGTTTAGGCACATTCCTCTCCTTCCTTCACCAGACTCATCCTTTGCCAATTGTTTAGTCTCAGCCTGGGGTTAGAGCTCTGCAAAGTTTTATTGGGATCCAGGGTCTGGACCTGTCACAGATTATCAAATAAATCTCCAATAAGCTAAAAGCTTGCTCTGTAAGTAGCTATTCCAACGTAGGGCTTACGTTCATAAGCCAAAAACATCTTACTTTTCTTTCCCTGCACAACCTCAGAAATGATAACAAATAGGTACTAATAAGAGTTTAAAAGGACTTCAGGGACCTCCTCAGAGGGTCAATCCCAGCCACATAGGCTCTTGTACCACTCCTCACAGGCACCAAGCACATCAGCCTCCACTGCTTGGCAGTGGGAACCAGCTCAGGCCCACGATATCCTATGCGTCACTCTGTATCTTACCTTTACTGAGCAGCATCAGTGATTTCTTCACATGGTTAGCAAGCCAGGACCTCTCCCCCAGCCAAACCTGACTCCCCCCTCTCCTACCTGACGTGAGGCTGGAGCCACGGTTTTCTCCTTTGCCTGTAAACCCCTCAGGTGTCCTCTCACCCCACATCCAAGAGCCACCAGTCAGTATGTGTCTTATGGAGGCCAGCGTCCCAGCTGAGGAGTTCAGTCCTCACTCAGAGGCACAATATCAGCTGCCCGGTGCGCGGATGCCAGAGCGACTAACTCACCAGGGAGCGAAAGTCTGGCCAACAAAGCACTAACCTTTCCCTCTAGCAACTTGTTTGGCCATTTCTGAGAATTTCAAAGACACGACGGGACGTTGGCAACAAAGCCGTCACCTACCTGTGTGACAAGGACATGGACAGCCTGAAATCACCTGCCCCTTCCCTGCTGTCACCAAGTACCGTCACACTCAAACCAAACTGAGTCTTTCATCATTTCAGGGTAACTTTGTACTCAAGCTGAGGTCAGTGAAGTCACCGGTTGTTTCGCGGTTGTTATACAAAGCTCTATTTTTGTCTCTACTTCAAAAAGCAGCAGCATAAACAAAAAAAAATATCACAGAGAATTAGGCACTAATGCCAGCAGTATTTCAGCCCTGCATGGGAACAGAAAATCAATGTGAGCATTGTCTGAAAGGAACGCGAGGCTTTGCCCTGTGCAGCACATACTTTATCCTGGGGTTTATTCCTGTAGGTCTTTAATGAAACGTTTGCATCAGGTGGACAAACATCATTTCACCAGTCATTGCCTACGGACAGAGACACATTCATAACTCCTTGTTATGTTTGGTTTGATTAGAAGGTATTTTCATAAAATCACGGCGTGCTTACCCATCACTGCAAGCAGGTGATGCTGATTTCACCTAAGATGCCACAGCAGATGGACACTGAAGGTTTCTTAAAAGCAGACACTGATGGAGGGAAAAGAGAAGCGAAGGGAGAATTCCATCTCTTTCCCTGGATGTTGCTAACATTTCCATGCCAAATTTCATTTCCAGCCCCTATGATTCTGAAGAGGAAACTTTTGCCTTTGAAACTTACCTTTTGATACCAAGTTATGGATGTTTTAAAATGATTCTCCTTGGGAAGTTCTGCCCACAGACTTCTCCTATCCTGCTCTGTGAGGCGTTGCTTGAAAAATAAAGCTCTGCCACAGTGGGTAAAATGAGAATCTATTTATTAGTCATAAAATATACAAGTGAACACCATCAGTTTGGTACAATCTGGTAGAAACAAGAGGAGGTTGTGGTGACAGCGGTGGGCTTTCTTGGCTGGTGTTGCCCCAGTGATGGCTAATCCTGGGGTGCCACGGGCCCCACAGAGATGTGCTCCGAGTCGTTCTGAGAAAAAGCAGATTTTAGTGACTCATCAGCATTAGCTGGACATTGATATTCTTTCAGCTTCAAGGGAACATAATGCCGTAGAGAAGCAGCTTTCTGATAACCAGCATGATTAAGGACTTTGATCCAGGAGGGTTTGGCTTGTCCTTTATAACCAAGCATGGCAAAGCTCCCTGAAAAACAGACACAAAGAGAGTGACCCTCTGGATGGGTCGGTTCATGTGTTAGCAGCACACCACGGGCTTCCTCCACACATGACAGAAACTTCTTAGCCCTTCCTTTTTTTCCTCAGATTGAAATAACAACATTTAGGAGAGAAAAAGGGGTGATGAAAGAGGGAGTGAGGCTTGCTGAAGCTGTAACCTCTGCTGCAGGTATATCAATAAGCTGAGACAGGTTCCCAGATCTCAGTTAGCAGGAACGTTGTATTGCCCTTTTTATTTGCTACTTTTTCATACTTGACTACATGAAAATGTTTAGGCACTTTGAATCCCTCTTTTATTAGTTTACATCAGTTTCTTCCTGTTATGCCTGAACTATTCCCCATGTTGACTCTGCTCTGGTCCTCTGCTGTCACAAAGTACAAAGGCATTATGTATTCTTCCATTTTAATAATAATGTCTTGTGTTTATATTATGTTTTTCATTGCAAAGAATCCCAAGGCCATTTGCAGCTGGTTGGATCAAGATTACTCCTATAAACACTTCTAATTTAAGTAAGGTTTTGCAAAACCAGGCAACGAGACCCTAAATCCTGATCCCACTGGGGTCAAGGGGATCGGAGCTTTTTTTGCATTATCCCTGGCAGAAGCAATATGTACTTGGGAGAAATACACCAGCGATCCCTGAACTGTAGCCCCTGCCACAGGGACCAGTTCTGCATGCAGTCCATTTTGGAGCTGTGAAGCCAAATAGTGTGCATACCTGAACCAGCAGGAGAAAGCTCATGAAGCAGAACATAATAACCCAGCCTGGAAATCAGGGCAGACACGTGGGTGAACACCCTTGTTGCCCTTAGGAAAAGCAAATCCAAATCAGGGGTGGCATATTAACAGCCAGCAGCAGCTTAGTCCCACTGCCAGCCACCAGCATCCCACCAAAGTAGCAGGGCAAGGGGACTGCAAGCAACCAGCACGGCGGTGGCCCCTCCTACTGCTTTTTGTTCCCGGAGAGCAGCTGGGGCTGAAGGCTGAGCCCAGCTCCCAAAATGACCTGGAAGTGCTGGGTCCAAGCGAGCGGCACAGGTGGTTCAGGGAACAAAGTTTGATAAAACAAACAAAAAAGATTGCTTTTTAATAAAAAAATTCCTTTCAAAAAATTCCTTTCAAAAGTATTCGGGGCTTTGATGAAAGAATGAAGCAATGAAGATTCAGGACAAAAACAAACAAAAAAATCTCAAACTTTTGCTTTTAAAAGGATAAAAGAAAAAAACAGCTACTCAGGAATCAAACTGTCTCTGCTGTAAAGACTATGCTGTCCTACCCTGGAATGTCCCAAGCAATAAACTTTGAAATTTGAAGCAGAAATTGATATAAATTTCAGTAAAGCAGTAGGGAAAAACAATCCCCAAACCCCTGAGGAAGAAAGAGAAGCTGGATGTATGGTCAATTCTCCACCTGACCTCTGCTTGAGAGATCTCTGCAAATGAAATCTGAATCAAACTGTCAGGTTCTTTTCTTCATTTCCTTTTCACTGAAATTATTCACCCAAACCTGGACTCAGTAGATCCCAGTTTTTCAGTAGGAAACCCAGCACGGATTTCCTGAACCAATGATACCAATGGATTACTTGTAGCAATACAAAGTAAAAGTGTAATCAGAGCTCTCCAAAACTAGTGATTTCACTTTCCTTCCATTCAAAAAAATTAAATAGCTCCTATTTCACTTCAGACTGTTTTCTTTTTTACCAACCCTTCCATTTATGATTGTTTTTCCTGCAAAGCACTTGAATTTTAGAGATGGAAACTTTATAAAATTATTCTCATTTTTTGTTGTTAGAAAAACAAGCTCCATTTAGGATGAAAAACTTACAGCATGCAGCTGCTTACTGGTGAGGTAGAGTCAAAACCCTGAAATAACTTTCCTACTCACCATCCCTAAGCAAAAAGATGTTTGTAGGTTACACTGGCGTACTGTGGTAGGAAATATATTGATAACCACTGTGTAAGTATGTGCACAGCTTTGGTAGGGAAACACACCAGTAATTCTAAGCAAAAGAAAAATGGTAGAATAAATACATTTACCTTGCTTTTGGAAGACAATAGGCTTTGCTGAACCTAACCTGGTAAAAACAGACATTTCAGAGCTCCCTGCCACGTCTGCAATGTCTCTGGAGCACACGAGAACAAGTGATCTGAAAAGAAGGACAGTAAATGCCACACGATGGCAAATGACTACTTCCCTGAAGAATCTGCAAGACCTTTAAGCTCCAATTCAGAAAAGGGCTTAGGAGCTTGCTTAACTTTAAGAGCATGCTTAAGTTGCTTTTGATTTCAATCACAGGTAAGCTTTCCTAAATTCAAGCCTCTTGCTTAAATGTTCCTAAGTTAAACCTGTGCTTCACACGGAATCAAAACAAGCACCAATGATTGCAAGTGCATCCCTTACGGGAACATGACACTCAGCCACAGAAGAAATTAGTTGCTGTGCAGTCCTGAGGCCCTGAAACCATCTATAACCCTGGTTTGTTTTTCAGTCGAGCCTCAGTCCAGCTTTGGCCCTCACAGATATACTTTCAGTCCTGGTGAACTGTACCTGAGATGAATTTCAGATTGCACAACTGATTGCACTGAGCTGCATGCCTAGCCTTGCAAAATACACGTCCTACACATGCAGAACATCAAACCAACACGCAGGCATTGTGTGGATATACATTCCACCATGTGTGTTTTATGCATGTACTTATTCATGTGCATAAGCATAAATGTGACCGCTCAGGAGCATTCAAATCTTTGGTCATGAACTCCTCAGAAATGCCTTGGACAGAAAATCTGTTTTCTGGTTATTTGACCTGCTTCTGCCAGCAGCCAAGAATTTATCTATAAATCTCTGTTGTTCCATGTTTATGTGGCAACACACAAAACCACAAGGAATGTGGGACAGGCACAAGCAGAGATGATCCAGACCATTGCCAGGACGCATGCAAGGTAACAGAGCCCACAAGCAGGCAGGTCTGCTCATTGGCTGCACCACGAAAAGTCCTAATGGAAGATCTGGCACACCTATGATTTTCATCTGTCACAAGAGGGGAAAACAATCAGTAAGAGTAAACAGGAACCAACAGTTTCAGAAATGGAAAACTGAATCATCAGCTGCCAGGAAACTGCTGGCCACTGGGTTAGGTGTGCAGGATTGCAAATGCTACTGCAAGGACCTTAGGTACTCCATGCTGGAAAATTAATTGTTAATTTAGAAGAAATAGCTCGTTTTAAAGAAAACCTGTCTCCATCTGCTCTGACCTTTGCAATCCTGGGAGAGGGACACCGCTTCTTTTATAATCTGGGTGGTATTTGGGATTTGTACATATTTAATCTGTGCCAGATTTCTTCAGAGCACAGGTCTGGTTATGAAAGTAGGTCATTCTTTCTTTCTTTGTCTATCAGCCATAGGCTACTACATGAACCAGGCTCTCAGCAGTTTGCTTACCTCTCTTTTATAAATGTTTGAACATAAACAGTTATTGCACTGGCAGCCTTTTCACCAGTAACTGTGTCAAAGTGCCTCCTACTCACGACTGCTCCTGTACATGCATCTAGCACCACGAAGAATATCCCACGGCTGTTGAACAGGAAAACTGTGTCATTTATCTGCAACAGAAAACAGAGACAGGTTTTATGGAGACAGGCTGGGGAGCTTCAGACTCTGATCCTGCTTTTCCATAAAGGAGTTGCAAGGAAAATTTCAAGGGTGGACACCCTATAATTTTAAATGTATAATTAGCAAGGATGAAGTAACATCACTTATAGATGGTCAGTGGCAGGAGGAAAAAAAGCCCTCAGTTATCAGTGGAGTACAAAACCATGAGAAATGAGGTCATCAGCATCTTTTGTGTATCGGGAAGATATGTTTGGGAAGCCAAGAATCCTGGGAGTAAAATGTTTAGTTCAGTCTTAAGACAGTTTATCTCCATGTGGGGGAAATCACTGTCACTTGGCACAGCAGATTTGACCATGGAGCAAGGGAGAGGTGCTGAGACAACAGATGAGGGAATAGAAGTGACACATGGACTTCTTTTGTTTTCCCTGGAAATGTAAATATCAAATTCAAAATATTCCTTCTTGGTATGGCTGCCACAGTGCTTTAAAGAAGTTCTAGCTCAAGTGGATCCCACTCCCCTCCTTTCCTACAGCAAGGGCTCCTTCCCCAGGTTACACCTCTCAGGATGTGCCACAATATTTGATTTTAGAAAGGCAAAGGCTCTCTGAGGTGCATGGCACTGGCGCATCTCCCCAGCATCCTGGGGTACAGTCTAGCCTGGGAGGGTACAATCTCTGCCAAGGAGTGCAACAGTATGCCAAGGTCAGGCTGTCAGAAAGCTGATCCCAAAATATATGACATCTCACTGTAATCCACATAGTGGTCCAAAGCCCACAGGCACCAGGGAGCTCAGATACATCCCATCAATCTGAGACATATGAATGCCTCCAGGGAACAGGGCTGGACTGAGGGAGGGAGCCAAGTGTTAAAAAGTGGCTACTGCAAGATGTCGGAGGATGCTGAATGCAATAGGGGCCAAGGGTAAGGGAAACACGAATGTCTGGGCAGTGAGTGGGCAGAGGGGAGTAAGGAGGAGCAAAGGCAGAGTAAACCTTTTGCCTGGTGCTGGCTGTCTCTTGCTCCTTAGCCCGTGGAGTGTGTCAAAGTCTGGACGCACACAGAGCAGAGAGCAACCACTACTGCAAACTGACCTCAGCGTGAGCTGCTGGCAAAAGCAAGAGCCCTGCTGTGTGTCTGTCCCCTGCCCGCATGCTGCAGACCCACCAAGGAGCCAGCACTTGGCCCCAGGGGAGCTGGAGCAGGGCACCTCCACACCCTCTTCACTCACTCCCTGGGCAGTTTGGGTTCTAAGTTTAAAATATTCCTGACTTTTGCGTTTTATTCAGCAAAGCAAGAACAAAATGTGCTTTGGTAGTGGGCTCCTATGCTTCACTTCTTCATTTCCAAATTTCCCTCAACTTTTAATATTTAGGGGAAGAATCCTCCTTTAGACATTAATCTTTATAATTTGCCCACTGGGCTTTTACTTCAGTACATGTGTCAGAAATAAAACTTCCTTTGAAAAACAATACTTGGTGTTAAAGCTTGAGAAAAGACAATGCAGCTTGGAGGGTACTAGGCCAGTCCCATGAGTGCTGCACACACGCAGGTCTCTGCACTTCACTGCAGGTTGCTGCCCCAGTGACACCTGCTTGCTAATGGCTTTGAATACATTTTTGATGATGCAGTCAGTGAACATGGTCAGAAACCTCCTTAAGGATGCTGTACCAGCTTTGCTTGGCATTTGTCAGCATTAATTATCACTCAATAGCACAAAGGCACGTAAGCCTGGGCACACATGATTTCAGTCACTCCTCACCCTCTGGTCAGACATGGAAGGCATGTGCAGGGACAACCTGACAGCTCCAAACCCCTTCAGTAGGGAAATGTAGTTAGCTTTATCTTCCAGTGCATCACCAGCAGAGAAAATCGGAAAAACAAACTTGTTTTTTCCCCCCACATCCTTTGTACACAATGACTTCAGGTGCACTATTTCCCCTCCCTTCCTCTAGATTAGAGTGGTGGTGTTAATTCTTATTCTAAGGTGACAAAAGGCACTTATTTTTTTCTCCCTAAGGGCTCGAATCCTCATCTGAATAGAATACAAACTCCCAGTGACATTAATGGAGTTAACTCTAAGGGAGAACAATGCACTTGCCTCTTCCAGAGGAACTTCCCATTTCCTCCTGCCAAGGCTCAGCAAGATTTGACAGTGCCTTTCCTTGGAGATAAAGATTCCCCTGTTTAATCACCATGTCAAATGGGGTAAAACACAACATACCTTAATGAACGCAGACGTCAAGTGGTTTTGTATGTCCGCCCTGCCGAGAGACTGGATCTGGACCCTTATGTACTTGACTGAGGGTGTGCTAGTGATAGCAAGCTGCAATCAAACCAGAGGCAGAGACTTAAAAACTGGCTTGCTAGCAGGTTCTTGTCAACAAAATGTCACCAGGTACCAATGCTCATATGTATGATTGCAAAACTTTAGCAATTCTTTACTTAAAACTGTGATGCTGGTTCACAAGTAAGTGCTCGTTATTAGTCATTTTGATTTGTTATCAAAGGATGATGGCAATGCTGGTTGGCAGGGACCTCTGATGGGCACTCTGCCACCAAGTAAGTTTAAAAGTTGAATATGGATTTCATATATTTTGCCTGGCTATAAACTCAAGTGCACATTTGTATGAGCCTGAAACAATTCTTTCGGATTTATAATGGTGTGAATTTACAGTAAAGGATAAGAATGTGGCTATAATTCTCCAATTATTCCTAATAACCAGTTTGAAATTCAGCAGCAATGTTATACTTTGGAATTCAAAACTAATCCAATCTAAGCCCTCTTGCTTCTTTTCAGAGGAAAAAGGTGCCAAGCCTGTGCATTCACATGCTTCCAGTGGGGCAATCTCTTTGAGGGTATCTTTGCAGCACAGTAAAAAAAAGCTGCCAAACTTGATAGCAAACCCCTTCCCTCTACACAGCTTACATGAAGCGGGGCAGGTTCATGGGTGGGAATTCCCTATGGCTCTCCCTTGTACACCACAAGAACAAATGACCTCATGCAGATGTATGTACACTGCATAACCTCGGATGCTGTTTCGTGCAGTAGGTACCTGTGGGGCCCCACATGCCCTGCACGGCCCAGCTGGGTGCTGGGACATGGGGTGCTGGGCAGCTGCTGGCCTCTGTGGGAAGGGGTTTGGGTCACAGCTCCAGGAGTCCCCTGGGTTCATGTGTGCCGTGATTTTAATACGTTCACAGCCTTGCTGAGAGCAGTAACTGTGTCCTTTCCGAGCTTCGTGGGCTTGCAGGTGAACAAATAGGTACCTATAAATGGGAACAAACAGAGGGATCTGAGCTGTCGTGTGTTCAGAGGAAAAACTGAGTAGAGGCACTTCCCAAAGTGCATTATCCCTCCCTTTTCAAACATCAGAAACCAACTCTGTCTTGGCATTGCAAAATGGGTTCTGCAAGGATGCAGGCTGAGCTGCCCTCTCATCCAGGCATGACGAGAACCTGCAGTACTTGCAGCCCATATGCCCAGTACTTGCAGTCCCACACTCCCACCAGTCATGGTAGCATCCCACCAGAGGAAGAGCAGCAGTGGTACCCAGGCTGTTGTGCAAAAGGAGACGGGCTTGCCTGGAAACATCAGCGTCTCCCTTTCCAGTCTCTGTGTCGCACAGTCCTGGCCCACAGGCAGAGCTTAGCCCTAGGCATGCATGACAAAAGCTCTAAAGCAGCCGGGTCTGCTGGACTTTGGAATTCTTATTTTTTTTTTTCCTAGCAGTTCTAAGTATGTTTTCAATAGTGTCTATTCGGCAACTCAGGCTGAGGAAGTTATATAAACAGCTCAGTTCAGCTCCAGGATCAAAAAGATACTTGAGCTTTAAAGACATTTTTCTTTCTATTTCTTTTAAAACTAAATATTTGTTTCTATTTGTCTGGAAGAAAGAATGAGTAAGCTTGGTTCTTCTCCAAGGATACAGCATGTGGGGTTAAAAAAAGAAGGGGAAACATCCCACTGATTATGAAATAAAGTCTAAAAAACAACAACAGGAAAAGAAAAAAAAGCCAATCCCCTAACTTCTGTGCTTTGAAAGTCTAAAAAAAAAAAAACCCTTACTGCTGAATTAGACAGAAAACCAAAAGGCTGATACTGCCAGAATTAGGTTAGACCCGTGAATCTGCATGTACCAGGTCCAGACAGTGGCTGGCAGCTAATGGCTCTTCCCCCACAGACCCACACGTGTAACCATAATCCTCACTAGTCAGTAGTAAACACCCTGTTTACAGAATTTGGGTAGCTTTTTTCTTCCCCCAATGAAAAAAAAAAAAAAAGAAAAGGAGGATTACTTAGTGAATTGTTACTCTCTCATGAGAGAGACCTGGCCAGCAGCAGGGAGCCTGGTTAGCGGGGAAGGAATTCCAGGATTCGATCACTCATGTGTTATGGCTGAATGAATAAATATATCCCATCTCATTTTCAAATCTGGCACTTGTGGATTGATTCCTGAGGTGGCTACTTAGTCAGGTATATCATCATGGGACCCATGGTTAGACCACAGAACACTTTTTTTCCTCCCTATTTTAGCTGACTGAGAAACATGATTTCATAATGTTTTTTCAACCAAAAGAGTCCTAGACTCCTACAAAGATCATGCAAGATCTCTGGGACTCTTCATGCCTTCGAAATAAGAGATGGACTATGGTGCTCTCCTTCTTGGGCAAAATCTAATCTTTAAAGTGCAATGATTTTAGGAATCACTACGGGGATATGAAGAAGTTGAAACTTCCCAAACTCTCTCTGTGTTGGAGCTGTAGCAGTCACAAGGGACTGCTCATTTCACGGTCCTTTGGGGTGCAATGCCTTTTCACAAGCATTTCCACCACAGCCATATGTGCAGCAATCCAAGCAGCAGGAATGCCTCAAAGGAGCTAAATCCAGATAAAAAAGATCAGCAGTTTTCTTAGTGGCAATCCAAATTGCTGCTCAGTGATACAGAAACAGACCTACCCCAGCTACTCCAGCCTGTGAATCCATTTTGACCTTAAATCAGTGAAAAGACCACACAAGGTATGTAAGGCACAATTTTAGCTTTGAGAAAGGCAAAGGAGGTGCTGGGGCTGGTAAGAGAAAGACCCTGAGGCTTTGCTACCCCTTGGTTGAGGGACCCTCAGAGGCAATGTGGCTCACCCCGATGCTCTGTCGAAATAGAAGAGCCGCTCGCCAGTCCTGTTGAGAGCGCTGGCCTGGGAAGGAGCGGCAAGGTAGTGCCTTACACTGTGCACCGTCCCTGTCCGTCGCTGGTAGATATCTGCCACGACCTGGAAAACGGCTTCCCTGGGATAGCAGAGGGCAACACGCAGCCAGTCACCTCTGTTGGCAAAAAAGGGAGGCGGGAGAAAGAGAAAAAATGCACTTAAGGGCTTGAGTGCAGCAGAGATGGTCTGCAGCCAAGAGTACAGTCTTCAGGGGAAAACAAAGAAATGTCCTTTGAGGTTCTCTTCCTCCTTTAAAAAAAAATACACAACAAATCCTCAAAGCCAAAGAAAATCAGGGTTTTTTTGCTTTGTCTGGAAACAAGGGCTGCTTATTACGAAGGTCTGATCCAGGGACCCCGGCTGACCTCAGAGGACTTTGAGTCAAGCGCCAGGATGGCTTAAAAGCAGAGATTTTCTCTTCCCTGCCCCATAAGGCTGCAGTAGAGCCAGTTGCATACCCACTCACGTCTCCTGAGGCAGCCAGCACTTGTTTTAGTTCATCCGGAGCTGCTGCGGGAGAGGGAACCGGCATCCAGCAGACGTTTCACCGGGGGCACAGATTCAGGAATTAGAAAGTAATCTCTGACTTGAACCAGAGCCACGGTCTAAAGAGACCTGCTTCCTCCACTTTACAGCAAAGTTTATTATTACGGTTTCTATTAAAACCTCCCTCGCTCTTTCTTCAGCACCAGTTTAGAGTAACGAAGGGTGAAGTTAAATCATCTTTTAACTCTTGTGTACCAGAATTCCAGCATGCACGTTTACAAAATCTCACCTCTGTGGCTTTCCTTTAGCCTGTGATTTGCATCACCACCCTCACAGAGAAAAAACTAGTGATAAACTAGAAACCTTTGTACGCGGCTCCGAGCCAAAAGATGCAGCTACGGTGCACTTCGGATGCTGACGGGAAGGATTTTCCACAAAACCCAACACCCTCCCAGTCTGTGGGATGCAAAGAAGTTTAGACTTGAAAAGAAAAATTGAATACCAAGATAATTAGCGCTTTTTTTTCCCCTCTCTTCAGCCTCTGAAGTGGCTTGGTGTGCCACATGAAGGTGCCTGAAACAGTGCTGTGGTTAGCTCTTCTTGTAGTACCAAAACCATCCAGGCTTTAAATGTATTTTTTTAACCACCTGGCTTCCTGCGTGAAATGTGAGGATATAAATTTGTCTTAGAGAAATACCACCTTTGTCAGTTGTCTTTCTGGATCCTACAAGGCTCACTCAGGAAGACAAAGTTCCTCCAAAGGCTCCCCTGAAACAACCCAACACCCATCCCTGCCTGCAGAGCAATAAATGGGGGGAAACCGCTTTGATTTGGAGAAATCTGGAATTCTGAATGCCTAGGCCTCTACTTTGCATTACAGATGGAGAACACAAAAGCAAAGCTATTTCAGTCTTTTTCTGGTTTTCTCATTAAAACAAAACAAAACTATCTACAGGATGGAAGAGGGGACAGGCTGTTCTAGAATAATAAATCAAAGCCACACAAAGACCCATCAGCTTAAGCCAGATACTGCCCTCTAGATTTTAACCAACTCCAGCTGTGTCATAACACAGGACAGCTAGAAAACGGATATATTTTCAGATGATTTGGCCTCTGACTAGAGGAAATGAAAGAAATGCACCAGAGCCATGTTTGTGGAATATTTTTAGGATGGAGTCTCAAGACATTTGGCTGTTTCATAAGGGTGATTTGCATTGTGTTAGCACATTTCATCCCCTGAAGACGCCGTCACAAAAAGGGCTTGTCATCTCCCTCAGATGCTGGGAGCCAGCTTTGGTGCTGTGCTACACTGACTGCCACCTCCCTGGGGAAGGAGAAATGCAATTGGAGAATGGAAGAACAAACATAGAAAAAGTGTGAAAACCCCCACAGCTGTGGGGATCTTGAGGTGCTGGGGCATTTGGGAATATGAGAGCACGAGCCTAGTGAGCATGTGAACAACCACAGTGAAACGCTGAAATAAATGAGATCAAGATTGAAAAGAACAAATGAAAAGCACCTACTTTGGAATTTGTGGGGGAAGAGGTGGAAAGAAGTACATTCCCACCACAAAGGGCTTGAGAGGAGACCTGAGAAGGGAAGGTACTAAGTTATACGTTATGTATATATAGGAAATAATAAGGTGTTATTTTCTCTTTAATTTGGTGGTATCTTAACAGCTTCCTATTTAGTTCTTCACCTTGTGCAAAATCCACTGTCAACCCTCTCAAATACCTATCTGTGTGGCTGAACTGGGCTCCACCATGTCCAGGAAAAGCCAAGCAAGAAACAGCAGCACCACTGCAGAGTGGTCCAGAGGACTCTGCCTCGCAGCAGCCCGGGGACGGGGCTGAGATGCCCGTTTCCCAACTGGGGCCAAAACCAAAGGAGAAATACAGCATCAATCAGGCATGGGACGTCTTGGTCTTTGTGTGCAAAGGAAACCAGATGTGCATGTGCCTTCCTTGGCCACTGCACCAGCCACTAAGGACCTCCTGGCTGGGGCTCAAGGGCAGGAAGCCCTCCTCACTTTAGGGTGGTCAATAAACTCTGGCTCCTGTTTTGTTCCTCTGCTTAAACCTCTCCATTCTGTCTTATTTTCCAGCTGCTACTCTGGGGTGGATATCCACAGAGAGAATAAGAAAAATAAGTCCCTGTTCTGCTGCTGTTGGTACCAGTGTGTCACCTGGGATCTCTGTAAATGCCCTGGGGAGGATTAGGGACACACACAGCACTAACAAGAAAAAGACCCACTGAATTAATAGTAGATGCAAAATGATGAATTCAGAGTAATTTCAGACCCCTGCCTGAACACTGTGGGAATACCTGTAGCTTTAGATGCTCTTATGCTTAAAGACCAGCACAAAAAAAAAGGAGAAAAAAATAAATTAAAACACAAGGGCTAGAAGTCAGACTGATCGATACACAAAATGCTTCCCAATGTAGCAATACATTGGATTCCTTTTTTAAACTCTCATTCTTAGGAGTATTTTTCAAGAGCAACAAATAAAAACATTATTAGGTGAAAGCCTGACTTTGGAATTAGCTGTCAGTTTAAATGAAAGCCATATGAACATGTGTAGGAGATTAACTTGAGCTATTTAAGATATTTTCACCCCAAAACTAAGCAACCTTGTTCACAATCATTCCTAGCGATAAAGTTCAGTTCATTTCAGAAGTAAGGAACATTTTTCATTCATCAGGCCAACACTTTCCTATGGGCATTTACCAAGGAAAAAACAAAAAGGCACTTGAAGGAGAAAAGCTAAATAGGCTCTAGGAAAAATATCAGCGTTTAGTGGGTCCTAACAGTTTCAAACACCACTTGGAAAATTTTTGAGAGTCTGCCGACACCAGCATGCACAAAACCTGACACTTTGGCCCCTCTGTTACTGTCATTCCACAGTCCCCACAGTGCATTTCAGTCATCTTTATGAATGTGTTTAGCCAGTTTATTTCCTTTTGGAAATGGCTGGGTGAAACAAACCCAAGGAGTCTGACTTTTTTTTTTTTTTTTCATCAGAATATTGGCATTTGAAGTTCTGGCTCTTTCAGGTGAAGTAAAAACATCAGGCAAAGTGTTAAAAAACTTTTCTTATGTTTTGGCAATGAGCAGACTCCCTGGGGTAAGCAAAAACAAAACAAAAAAGACAAGGGAAAGGTAAAAAAAGCAGGCAAAAATGTTCCTGTTCTTGGGTTAGTGGCAGATATATATCTGCACAGATCTGCACATATACACACACATACCTCATTTACAATCCTCAGAACAAGCCCAAAGTCCCCAAGGTGTGGCCACTTTGAGAAATGTGATCAAGCAAGAGAAGGAGGGGAGACTTTTGCCCGTGGTGGGATGTAGAGTCCTGTAACTTGGAGATGAGATTTGGCTGGAGTAAACATAGAAAGAGTGCCTGCCTGGGATTCTCACCACCTGGGAGAAGACAAATAGCACTTGTTCAGTACTGTGAACGTGCCCCTTGACTACATGGGATGGAGTATCAGTCCTGGGCAAACGGGTGTGAGCTAGTGCTGAGATTGCTGGTCATGCTGGATGCCAACCCTGGCTGTATTTTCTCTAAGGGAACCTCTAAGGTGATGAATATTATTCTAGAAAACAGCTCCACTACGTTTATCACTATATCACGTAGATAATGACCATGGAAGTGCACAGTCCAAAATCCTGATCTCACTGATGAAAATCTGGGTAAGCTAATGACAGATTGCCATAGACTACAAGTAAAAATGACGTATTTTTTTCCTTGGGCTCTCAAAAACAAGAGACTTTCATCCAGTGACTCAGTCTCCCCCAACTGTTATTACTCCTATTTAAAAACAGCCCCTCTGACATTTTGGTCAACATCTATGTGAGCTGAACTTTCAAAGGGAGTGAGAAAACTGGGAATTTGAAACTTTCCTGTTCATAATGTGGGAACTAAGCAGAAAGATCCCCACGTGCTGCTTTGTTAAGTTTGTCTCTCACAGGCTGAATTTTAAACTTCAAAAGACAAATAAAGCAAAGCTACCACTCAGCCTCCAGCCATCCCAAGACCAAATGACAAGAGGTCAAGGCTGCTTGCACTCACTCAGGATACAGCTGTTTTTTCTCTCCAAAAATGTCTCCCAGCCTCACAACAACCTGCCCAGCAGCAGGCTGAATCTCCTCTGGCACAAAACCCGCTTTCAGGACAAACCACCTCCTCTCCAGCCAGCATTACTGGTGGGGAAAATGGAGTGAGGAATACCCACACATCTCACGGATGCTGAGAAGAGCAGGGAAAGTGCTGCAAGGAACCTGCACACATTCTCACCACTTTCTCCCAGCTCTTTTCCTTGAACCCATGTTTCCCACCAGCTCCCTGCAGCTGTCTCTCACTCCTCCTCTTTTTCTAGATTTCTTTTTAATCTTCTGCCTTCAACTCAAGTCCATTAAACACATCCAGACCCCCCGCGATGACACACACAGATACCGGGCAAACATCCAGCAATGTTTTTTCAAGATCTTGTTGTTAAGGATGGACTCTTCTGGAAGATTGTTTGCTGCAGGGATACTAACACGTTAGGTATGTGTTTAGCGAACTAGAGTTGTGGGTATTGGGATTTAAGTGCCTTTCCTAAATGTTGCCATTTAGGAAATGCCATTAAAAATTCAAAAGCATAGGCCATCTCTAATATAAATTAAAATCTTTGGTTTTGCCCATTTGTCTCCTTAGGCAAAAAGAATGATTTTTGTTTTAGCAAGGCTCAACAAATTAGAGAAGGCATCCTGCCCTGAGGTACACTTCTGCTGATACTCATGAAACCAGGGTCTGACTCAGCCAGAATTTGGCTCACAGACAATTGTATTCAAGCAAAAATAAGAACTTCCTGCATTTAAATCAAGTCCATCATCTTATCATCTTTTTTCCCCACCCTACACCGTTTCATGGAGGAATCACATCCTGGTTCAACTTGCATTTTTTTCAATGTGTTCTCTGGCTATTGTCTATTTTGTGCGATCCTGCTGCTGTGCCTTGAGTGCACATCACGTCAGGAGAGGTTGGTGGCCCTGAGGAGCCCCAATCTCTGCTCCATGGTCCAGGAGCAGAGTGAAAGCAAAGAAAAACCTTCAGGTTTCAAGTTCCAGGCTTCAAAGTGAACAAGCAGCCTGGGTTGCCACAGCCATCTGGGGACTGCCTGATGTTCATATTGCTCTCATTCATGCTGTAAAATGATCAGCTTGGGAAGGGTGTTTCTCCTCAGGGTCACCTTGCTAATCCCAGCCACTGCTGGTGCAAGCTGTGGAGGACAGAGAGCAGCAAGGTCTGCAGGGAGGAAGACGAAGATGGGGCTTTAGGGTCACTGGAACATGGTGATGTCAGCACCCATGTTGTATTAAATCAGTGCAATCTGCAACCTGGTGCTCTGAAAATGTTTTTGCTTCTTTCCAATTTTTACGAAAAATCTCTTGTGGCTTTTCTGCATGGGTTGACCCATGAGTAATTTAAGGGATTAAAACTGACAGAAGAGAATTCAAACATATCTGCTGACTTCTGTGTTGTGTGTATGATTAACTCCAAATCACAGATGTTATCAGGAGGGGCATGCTATGAAACCCAAGTAGCACTTATTATTATTGGAAATAGTGATGGTGTTACTTGTATTACATCCAGACCTGGGAGATCGAGGTCAGAACTCATGTACATAACAAGAACAAGAAAGGAGTCACAGCCTTAAACTCTTAGTTCCACTTTGGAACATTAATTTTGCCTTCCTGTGCATTTATCAATCTGGGAAGCAAGAGGAAAACCTCATTTAGAACTAATCTGAAAAAGAAACAATTTAGGAAATCACCATAAACTGGGCAAGTCTGCAACACGCACATTCTAGCCTTGTCTCATTACCTTTGTTTTCCTCCAGAACTTATCACCACTAAGGAATTTAATCACAAAAATGACAAGTAGCTGAAAGTATGAATCAGACTGGCATTGAATAAGAAGCTGTAGGAAAAACACCTACCTACACAACCCTGACAAGTACAAATACAACGAGTCCCCGAGAGTCTCAGTGCAGACATCAGTTCGTTTGCACTGAAATCTCCAACTTTGGATGGGTTGCAGCATCCTGGAGGCTTCCTATCACCCAGCATCCAAAGGCTCCACTATTTTTAACAAAGAATTTAGACACAAACTCATTCCAAGCTCGTAGATTTTCAGATAGTCGAGACTTTTTACTGGTGAATATGCTAACAAGCCCCAGGGCAGGACTGCAGCCTAGCAAACACAGGAGTGGAGTGGTGCACCTGTGTCCATCCCTGCACAGTCATCACAGCAGGGAAAGGCTGAACGCATGCCCAGGCACACAGGTGGACATCTGTGCTTCTGCTTGCTGTTGACAAGAAATTTGGCCCTCCCATGCCAATTTTATGTTTGTTTAAAGGCTCTCATAAGGATCCAACTCCTGCAACCAGGCACTAAAGAACATCAGCATTACGAGCCTCACTGTACCCCTCCAAGTGAAGCTAAAGAGCTTCACTGAAGAGAGCCTGGGGAAGGCTGCCCTGCACCATCCTTGGAGGCAGCATCTCTCAGGAGAGGGGCGTTAAAAAGTCTGTGATCTGTGGTGATTTACCTACAAAAAATACCCTTTACACTATTAACTGCTCACATGTCTCTGAATTCTCTGTCAAACCACAGCAAAGAGCCCTAATAAGGGAAAACACTTCCCTCTGAGCCTTAACAGACCAAGTATAGAGAAGGTTGCCTGTGCTCATTAAAAACAAGGAACGTTTAATCAAATTGCCACTGCTTTTCAAGCTGCTTCGACAACACAACTTATTACACTATACTTCAGATATGCACTTTGAGGAGATTTAATTCTTATCTTTAGATGTGCTGATAGCACCAAGAAGCCTGGCTGATTTACTGCACAACACTGTGCCTTTGATAACAGTATTCGCCTTAGCGTCTTCTGCGATTAGAAAATTTGCACAGGCACAAAGACTAGGTCATTAAATTGAAGGACTTAATTTCTGACTTTGCTAACTGTATGAAGTGCCAGTCTTTGTACTGCTTTGCAGCACTTGAAAGGAGATGCTTACTTGCAACCAAATAATGTTTCCCATATTCTCCTCCTGGTTTACCAACCTCCCTCCCCTCTAACAACAAGCTTGATCCTCTCTGCAGGCCTTTGTGGTTCAACAAAGCCCTTAAGTCAGTCTTACAGATAATCCTCATTCTTCTATGAAGCACAGAAAAACCCCATGAAAAACCCCATGAAAACATACAAACAGCTCTGAGGGGACAGAAACCACTCCTACAAAGAGATGAAGCCCATGGAGAAAGGTCTGAAGTCTCCATTTGCACACGCTTTATGCCCAATGACAGCAATCCTCAGCAGATTTGGACTGGTTCTGGACCACATTTCACTCCTGGTCATTAAAACTGCAGAGAGAGATCTCTCTGCCTGTTCACTTGCCAGAACAGTCAGAAGTTACTTGTCCTGCATTACCTCTTTCCAGATGCATCAACACCCAGCCGCCTTCTCATCCTCATATGGAAAACGCCCAGCTATTAGACAGACAACCCTATCTGCAGCTTAAAAAGGCATTTCTGCTGAGACAGCGATGTTCCCCAGCAGCCTGAAAACACAGCCTGCAGGTCTCCACCACGACTTTGTATCTGCCCATCAGTCAGGTAGTGACAGAACAACCCCGACAAATGCAAACGAGCACATCTCTCGTTAGAAGAGAGGTTGGCATGCATTAAACAGCCTGCTGGCACCATGTTGCCACATATGGCAGCATGGGAAGATACAGTGATGTTGTTTGGTTTAGCTACAAATTTTCATGACAGTGAAGAAACAGAAAAATTACTCTAAACATGGTTTGAATCAGTGTGAGGAAGACACAAGTGCTGCAGCAACCTTTTGGGTGCCCAGCAGAGAAATAAAAAGATCTGTTGGGTGACTGTTCTCTACCCTGTGTCCTCCTCCACTAAGTAAATCCACCAGAGTGGTGCCTCTGAACTCACTGGACAAGATTCATACTTCACAGAAAGCAGCCCTGCCAATTTCAGCTGAGTCATGAGAATTCATCTCAACCAGCTCCTGCCCACCCCAGGAATCTGGACGTTCCAGTCTTTTAATAAACTCCGAACTGGCATGAGTGCTATTGGGTCTTTCTACAGAGCTTCAGAGGCAAGGAAAGTGTTAATTGTGCAAGTATTCAACATCAGTGCTATGCCTGACCTCCACAGAAATCCAAATCCTGGTGCACATCTCCCTGTCAAATTCCTGATTTCCCCTCTGACCTTCCTTGAGCCAGCGTAGAGCAAATCACGCCAGAAGCAGGAGTGCTGTCTAGCTGCACAGGCAGCATCCCGGATATATCTATCCATCATTTAACAATGACAAGACTAAAAATACTTTAATTGTCCACTCAGGTTATGTCTGAAATTATTAATGCTAGAGTACTGCTATTAAAGTTCATCAAACATTTTTGGTTTGCATCACATACCCTGCACAGATGTTACTATGTTAAGAACTCATTTTTTGGCAGATTACTCAGATTAAAAAAAGAACAAACAAAACATAAAGCCACTTGAGACAGGTTGAAGTCCTCCCTGATTTTCTAAATCTGATTACTCTGGGCTCCACAATCTGAGATTTCTTCCACTGCAGAAACGGTTGGAATACAATGTTTAATACAGTTCATACATGGAAGTGCTTAGGCAGGCACTTGTTTTCCTTCAATCTCCTGACTCTGCTTTTCCACCTCAATTCCTTTACCCTTCCACAAGAATCTTGTTTCTCCATGTTTTTGCACACAATCTGGACATTCCACTATTGCCACTGCATCAGCCTTTAGTCTCGCATTAGTTTGCATCCAGCATGCTTGAAGTGTACACGGAGCAGCCACACATGTCATCCCCAATTATCCCTTAGCAAGATGCCATAAGTGAAATGAAGCAATGTTGTGGTTTTCCATCATTAAAATATATTTCTTGTTTATAGTTCTTCAAAACATGCACCTTGCCAACCCTTTCTGGATCAGAGAAATCCACAAACCTTCGCCCTGTACAAGTAACTAGTTTTACACAAGACAAAGAGAACCACAATCACATTCACATTGTGGTTTTACAATACTAAAATGTAGTTAGGCTGCTGCTTGAACAAAAGCTAAGCTTCAAGCTGAGTTTTACCAAAGACCCAGAGCTACCATTAAATTTGAATTAATGCTTGAAGACTGTGGGCCAAAGCTTTGGCAAGCATGAACTGGCACAGTGATGGAATAACCACTGCTTACCCTGCAGAAGACTTTGCTCTGCAATTGTAAGGAGATAGTTAATCGCTTTAAGACAGGCAATTACTGCTAAGCTCAGTTCGTGTGAGTGACCAAAGGGTTTTCTTATTCCTTAGAGTGCACAAAAATATTTTAATATGCAAAACAGTGATTTTGTTCTAGTAATTCCTTTGTGACCAGAGTGTCCAAACAGTGACCTTCCAGCAACTCACTGGTGGTTCTATAGCTTCTACATCTTTAAATTAAGAAGAGCAGGTATACCACTTGCTATAATGAGCATGTACAAGGAGAAAATATTGTCCTTCTTGGCTGCATTCCCATGGGATTTCATAATGAGAAATAAGGACAGCGTTTTTCCCAACATTTCTTGAGTTCCAAAGTTCAGGGGAACCAAATAGAGTTCAAGTGTTTGCCAAAATTATTCTAAGCTAAAACCACAGCAGTGCCACCCTGCTAGAGGAGCAGCAGATGGATGTGGGGCGTGGTGGATAACACTGGAGGGCTTGGGAACCTGCCAGATTTACCAACAGTACATGCTGCTTCATGTCCTCCATGCCTCTGATGGCTTTCATGTCAACTATCTAAAACCTGCTCTGCAGACCTGAGCCCCTGCGTGGCTGGGTTGTGTGTAATCGTGGAAGGTTTCAGTTCCACAACTCTGTCCTTCTATTGTGTTGCACTTTTACCCATAACTGAGGAGACACGTGAATTGGAGGTGCAAAGGTGATGGCTGGGTTTTTTTGGTGCTCCTATCTGCACAGACCACGGCAACGTCTGTCACTGCTAAGCTGACTGATAGCAAGACTCTCTCCTAACTGCTGTACCAGAGCAAAGCTCAAGTAGTTTCAATGAAGAAAGAAAGACAGACCAGTACTAAAAAAAAATGAATAAAATCATGCAAAATAAAGCTGATAGCAAGGAAAAAAAGCAGTAGTGAAAATGGATGCACCCTGCTTTTATATAATGCTAGAAGAAAGCATGGAAAATAAATTCAGCACAGCCTTCAATTTTGCTGTACTGATCCTAACGTTTTAAAACTTTATGTAAGAAGAAACAGTGATTGTGGTGCTGTTTGGATTACAGGAGATGCAAAGCTCTGTGCACATTCTGATGTATTTCTGCACTTTATATATATGAGAGAAAAATTATGTGTGCAGCAAACTAGTACAAACAAACGAACATGAGCCAGAGACTTCTGGAGGGATTTCAGGGACAGCAGGCCAGGACTCACTTGAATTCTGTTTCAAAACTTTCTGGAAAGAGAAACGCCTCTGCACATCAAAAAAGCTGGAATAAAGTGAAAGCTGAGGCATCTCTGCATCAGTAAGGGCCAGCCATTAACACCTTGCTTCCGCGCGCTCAGAAATTGCTGAGAGGTTTGAAAGGCCACTTGTGAATAAGCTGGGAAATTGCTAAAGCTCCAGACCTTCTGGAAACAGAACATTTCCTAACTGCACAGGGCTGTACCTGTTGAAGTTGATCGGGTACAGGATAACATCCTCGGGTGCTCTGCCATCCCACCGGATGATATAAGCCTGCTCAAGCATGACGACGGGCTGGTACTGCTGGTATGGTGCTCCTCTGTTCACGCCTTGCAGCCACAGGGGATGGGAATGGTATGCTGCTCTGGCAATGGATAAGGTCAGATTCTCGGGGCGCCTGGCCTGAATATAAAGCTGAGGGTGAAAGGAAAATGACAAACATATCCATTAAACCAGCCAGACGCAGCTATAACATGTGCATTTGATCATTGCTGCCTGTAAATGGTTTTTGCCAATGAAGAGCTCAGAACATTTGGAAAGTCACTGAAACATTTCCAGTGCAAATAAAAAGGTAAACCAGAAATAGCATCTGCAGCCATTTGTGGGGACACCGTGAAGCGAGATGTGAATTGTACAGTGCCATAAAAATGTTTACTATTCAAAATCTTAAGGGAGAAGGGTATTAAGGAAATATCACAAAGTAACTCCTTCTTTTATGAATTCAAATAGCTGCACTTTAAAAACAGGCTTATTCCATTGAAAATACAGAAAACTCTCAAGTTATTTCAACAGGCTTTGGATTAGGTCCAGTTATCTAATGGAATCCACATCTCCGCTCTTAGCAGGAGACTAGGCTGAAATTTTGGAGGCTAAAACTCAATGGCCTGACTCTATGACCTTACAGACTAAATACCATGCTCCCCAGGCTTCACAAGAGAGCCCTTCTGTGCAGGGACAACAGCTGCCCTTGGCTGGTAGTTCAACTCTACAGACCAGTTACAAAACTACACTCCAGTTGTGTGCTGCTTCTGTCCCACCGTCACTCAAATGAAGGTCAATTCATGTGGCAAACATCAGTTCAAAGGCTGATCACACAATGTTCACCTGCCTCCCCCTCTATGAAATCCCAGTGCAAAGAGAGGATGCACAGCTACAAATCTGTCTCCGCACGCGGGGCTGTAGCAGACACCTTGTCATATTCCCTGAAGGGTTTCAAATGTACCAAAGACAGGTGAGGACACCTATCACTCTCTTACACTCTTTGCATCAAGAACTTAAAACAGCCAACGTAAAATCCATGTGGGCTCAGAAATGTCTAAGCTTCTACACAAGAAAAAATCCAGCAAAATTATTTTAGAACTCAATTTCTGTCTTTGAGGTAGATCAAAACAGAGGCAGTACTCTCCTCACAGATTTTAATATTGAAAGCAAGGATACAAGCACAACCAAGACTAGCAGAGAGGGAAATACTCCATCTTTTAGGATATCTGCCTTCTAGTGCAGGGCTATGAGCCCTTGGCCACTCACATCCTGGTATCTGCTTCCCTTCCTCTCATCTACACAGACTGAAAGCTCCGCAATAGCAGACTCTCTCACACCAGTTTATAGCTGTGCTTATTTTAGTTGGGGTTTCTATCCACTTCAGCTCCTAATTCCAGTTTCATGCCCAGAAAGACTGCACTTCACCTGCTCCTGGTGTGGAGTTTGAGCTCCTTAAAGCCTCCAAAAGACAAGCCATCTCTGCCTACTCGTGACCCCACCTATGAATTCAGCAGGCTCATACTGAACACTCAAGTTAAAAATGTAGGTCTCATGTCAAAAAAAAATTAATCCAAAAGTGGTCTAAAATGTTTCTTGGAGATTCAGTCCATTCCTCCTTTCACACTATTGCAATTTAACAATGAGAGCCTATCCCAAGCAGTAGCTGAAGACCCTTGGAGATTAAAATAGATCCTAGAATTGCATTAAACGCAAGCTTTTCTTGATGGCTGGAGCTATCGATCAAGTAATGCACCCCAAACAATCTCTGAGCAGCAGCCCATTTGCTCATTCTTGATGGATCAAGGAAGAATAAATTATTTTTACATTCTGATAAAAGACCTTTTTTACTCTATGAAACCAACGAGAAAAACCTATTTTCCCTTCACATTCAAACCATGATTGAAAAGTCAGTAACATGCAATGCAATAAACCACACTTCAATCTAATTTGTCCCCACCCAGATGGGGAAATGCTGAGGTCAGAGCAGGTGATCAGTAGAGTCCCTTTGGACCTGAAATCCCATCAATTCATTAATTGTTCTCAATCAAAACAGCATTTTCTGATAAAGAATGGTTGGAATGAACTCTCATACTGCAGAAAAATAGCTCACTTGTGTCTCTCTGGATAAGAGGCAAGAGTTTCTGTCCAATCAATGCAAACTTTGACATTATTTCCTTCTAATGTGTCTCCAGCAACCAAAGAATATTAAGGTGGTAGCTGCTGTGCACCTGCTACAAAATGGAATACACTGATGATAAGATAAACCAAGGAAGGAAGGAAATGCATTCAATGAGCCTCTAAAGTTCCTAAATTACAGACTGCCAAGAACAAACGATTCCTATATACTTAAAGGCATTTGTGTGAAAAGAAAAAAAGAGAGTGAGTGCTACAGCCTATGCTGCTCACTGTGACAAGTGTTAATGAGTTCAAGATAGCGGTGGGAGGGTTTGCAGCATGTTTCAGCACGATGATGAGGAAAGCACGTTGGAGATCCGTTGGTAACATTTTCCCCCAAGCACCCAAGGACCAAACCACAGGTCTGACATTAAGGATAATGGTGACAGTTGTTTTGCGAATGAAACAGTAATTACCAGAAGAAGGAAAAATGCCACCTTTGTATTGATAGAAATATTTGTAAGCTGACTTTGTCTCCTGCAATGGCAAACATTGGCCTTCCAGGACTGCAAGCCATCCAGGGTGCGTTTTTGGGTCCCACAGAAATATGGTCGTATATCCTGTGGATCTGGTGAAATGTTTATCGCTAAAGGAAGTCACAGGAAGTAAATGCTCTGATCAAGGAATCTGTATCCTATATGAAGAGATTCTTCTGCCAGGGTGGACCACCACTAAGCCAACAGGGACTAGCTGAGATGTTTCCCGCAGCAACTGGGCTCAGCTCTGGAACAACAGTCCTGGTGGCTTGGTCCTTCTAGAACACAGCAAACTGCACAGAAAGAAGCACCCCACATTCCCTCATCTGAAGCAAAAAGGGACAAGACACGAATCCAATCCCTGTCCATAAAATCCCTGATCTCTTTTCTGTGGTGCTGACTCATGTCAGTCCTAGCACATCGACCAAAAACCTACTTTTAATTCCTAACGGGATGACTGAAGTAAAAGGAATCCTTTAAGCTCCACTGGCCCCCAAGGTAGGGAAAACATCAGCCACTATCCCTGCATAGTACTCTTGGGATGTCACAACATAGCCTCCTTCTTCCTCAGCCTTTAACCTGTGACACCTTTGCTGACTTGAACAGAACTTGGAAAAGTTTATCACTTTTCTTCCTTGCATTTACATTTGGAGGGTCAAAACACTTGTGAATGAGAGTGAAAAGGAGAAATGAGGTTTTTTCCTAGAATAAAAAAATCCATCTTCCTTAGCAACACCTCCATAATTTTTTGTTAGATCTACCAAAATATTTAAGAGAAGAAAGTGGGTCATAAAGATACTTTAAAATATGAGAAGCGGTGACAGTTTAACGTGGTAGGAGAAGAGCTAGTTAAAATGTTATAAAATGTGAGCCTTCTACTTGCCTGGATGGTTTAATGGACATAGTTGTCATTTTAGCTGCTAAAAAGATATGTCAGATTTCCCTGTGCTTACATGGCAATTTTCCCAAGTAGATTGTGAAACTGAGAAGATAAGTTCTTTTACAACTCAGGGGGGATCTGCTATTCAGTTGGATAGAGAGTGTGGAGATAAGAAACAGCAAGTCTTGGTTTCTGAGAAAAACTTGCTTGCTTCCTTCCTAGTGTCTTTAACATCCTGCTGTGCTGTCAGCTGTCAAAACGAGAACTTCAAAACACACTTTCTCCTTTTCTGGTTGTTTGACTGTTCAGAGAAGGTGAGTTTCCCAGAGCAAAACTTTTTCTCCAGGATGTATCCAAGTGAAGACTTTAAAATTCTTTGGGATATAAAATTAAATTTAAAAAAAAAAAATAAATCAATCCTTCTTTAACATATGCCATGAGCAATTCTGGCCTTAAAGATGACAGCAGCTTCACTGACATCAGCAAAACTACTTTGATTTTTCCATTGGCATACATCAGAAATCAAAATTGGACCTCTTTGTCCAAATACAGACATCATTAGCTGAAAAATACCTCTCAGGCTCTTCCTTTTTTCCCAGTCTGTGAGGTGCTGGCGAGCCTGAGCACTGCAGATACCCTGGGACTCTAGGGCTTTGCCCGCGCTTGGAAAAGCACCACTCCCTACATACTGCATCTCCTGCCTGCTTCACGTTTGGAAGCATCAGCACCAAAAACCAGCTGCACAGAGACTGAATACACAGATACCAGCTGTAGGTATATGACTTGGAGATGCAGGATCCATGCAATTGCAAACATTCATTGCCAGAAGAGAGTTAACAAAAGCAGAATTTGTGTTTCAGCAGCCTGCAGTAAGGTAGTGACCAAGGGTGGAAAATCAGCAGCATTGCCTCAAGTATTTTATAATAGCAAGGCATCAATTTTTCAGTAATTCAAAACTGACACTAATTTAGCAATGTAGCAGTCTCTTATGACTGTTTTAACACCTTTTTAAGCTTAAGAAAATAGCATATTCTGCCAAAACCTCCCATTTATTTTAATAAAAACTAATACCAAAAAAAGAGAAGTTTCACAGCCTCTCCTGACGAGTTGCTGTGAAGTTTGCATGGGAGCAGTAAGTGCCCATCTTCAACTGCCAATTGAGAGCCAAGGCACTTATCTTACAGTTTATATAAAAGTCAGAAATTATTTGGGAACCTCATTTACATGCTGTGCTGCGGAGTCTCCAGTTCAGTTCCTTTGCAAATCTCACCCACCTACACAAGCAGAACCACGTTTTTTCCTCTACATTTTTCTTGTATTACTGGCCCTTGCAACAGCTGAAAGTCAGGTTGTGAGAACATGGAGGACCTCAGCGCCTCGCTGACAGTCTGAGTGACTCAGAGATTGCCAGGAGATGTGTTGCTGCCAACTCGAGATTTCCTGTGAGTCTCTCTCTGCTTGGTCTCCTTCCACACAGCCTGGCTTTATTTACATTACAACATGAGAGTTTCGGTTGCCACTAAAAAGCAAAGGAGTTGGTCTTGTTTGGACAACACCAACTCTACAGGCTCCAGAACCAAAAGGGACCGGGGGGGGGGGTGGGGGGGTGGGGGGTGGTGGTGGTGGTGGAGAAGACCTGATAGTTCTTGCTTGTGTAAATATCATGACTTTAAGCTGGTCCCAAAACACATTTTTGGAAGTGAAAGACAATGTTGGAGCCAAAGCATGAGGCATTTTTTAGTGGTCCCTGCTGAAGGAAGGTCTTGGACTCCATGTGGGGAAGGTGACACAATGCATCTTAGAGACAGTGAGGAGGAAGGACCATGAAACAACCATAGGAAGGTGGGAATGTCAACCTGAGTTGCAAGAATGCCCTCAGGGAAGTCTGTCGGCAGGATTTTGTGCAGCTAGAAACATTGCCAGAGCAATAGGTTCTCCCCAGGCATTTCCTTTCCTGGGTAAATTACATCCAGGAGAAGATGAGCATGAGAAGTGAATGAAAGAAACCAAGCAGAAAGGAATTAACTGAACTCTTGGCACTCTGCTCAGAAAGGGTTTGCGCGCAATGTTAGCTGAAGGACTTGGATCTCCTTTTTCCACACCAAGTAGCCCATCCCTGGGTTGACTATCTTGGGCCCAGCAGTAATGTAAGAGTCACTATTTCCTTGAACTGAAGGAACATTTTTACCTGCTTGCACTAGGGAAGAATAAAAGTTCTTGTCTACCAGCACTACATGAAAAGGAAAAGAAAAACAGATTTTGTAATAGACTGCCTAAGATCAAAGCAAACCATCTTTCTCCATAATTGGATTCACTCTTTCAGGCTTCTGATCTAAAACACGATACTCAGGATTTAGCACACAAACAAATCATCAGTTTGTCAAGGTGCCGAGAACCAGAGTTAAGCTGAAATACTCCAACGTACATACCCTCCAAATTAACTCAAACCCCCTTGCACGGGACCAATTCCTTCCATCCTGCACACATACATATTTCCTGACCCAAAAACCCATAAATTGAAGCATTTAATATGAGCTTTACTCATCCTGCTGGATGCTGATTAGTTAAAAAATGCTAGTAAGTAACAGATCCCAGAGAAGCAACTGTTTATGCTCTCTTAACCTAGCCAAGGAAATTTTCTATGGTGGAAAAACTGCCTCACCACACAGAGTGCCATAACCGGGAGGGTATTAATAGAAGGAAAAATATAAATGCCTACTTGTTTACAGTTCTGAATTTAACTGTTACATTGCCAGAGCAGAGAATATCATTTGTCTAGAGACACAGAGCAAACCCTAAGTGCCAAGCACAAAACCCTGATTCAGTGGGAGTGTTTCATAGGGGCCAAGCGTAGAAGTCCAGGGTCTGGACAGAGCAACTCTGCCTCTCTGCTGCACAACTAAAGCAAATGTATTAGTTGGTTGTTTTGGGGGTTTTTTTAAGCTTTAAGAAACACACATAATCTGGATTTGACTGTGCTCATATTATGTAAGCATAGAGGTCTCAAAGATAATTGCATTCCTAAAACTTTCATGCATAAAGTTCCTTGGAGAAAGCAGAGCAGAGTACTGTGTCTGACTACCCACACCTTACTGCACAGCACAGAAGCCACAGAGAAAGCATCTTCAGAAATCTCCCAATGTGGAAAATCTGTGTCTTGGTTTGAAATCCATCCTGAGGTGCAAGTGTAGGAAATCAGGCTCTGCTAATCCCCATGCTCACAAACCAGCGTGTTAAAAAGGGAACCCTGGCAGCCCGATCCTCTCAAGGCCACTTTAATGCTGCCCTGTCTTCAGTGACTTCAGGCAGAGTTCCATCCTGTGCCACACATGTTGATGTCTGGGCAATGTCTGCTGGCTCCAATGAGACAAGAGCTTGCAGCATGCTCCAAAGCACTCAGATAACTCTTAATAAATAACACCTATCTCATAAACTCCGACCTTATTTTAAGATCACTTCATGTTCCATTCTTGCCTTTCATACCCAGTAGTGCACCCTGTTGCAGTCATTAGGTGAGAGCACAGGGCTGATCTCAGGAGTGAGATCCTTCCAAAAACCACATCTTGTGTGAAGGGTCCCCGTACCCACTCTCCAACCTCAAACCATGTAGTGCTGTGTGCACCCACCACACACAGTCTTTATATTTGGCTTCTTCAACAGAAGGAGACAGGATACCTGGCAAGATGTCCGAGTAACCAAATTTTTAAAACAGGCTTGGATACCTGTCTTGTAAACACATTAATATCCTTTAGAAGAGAGAAGCAAGGAGAGCCATGTGCAGTCTCTTGCAGGTGACTCTGAGAGGGGTGGTGAGTCAGGTATTTACAGTATGCTCCATCCACACTTGCTGAAATTTGAGCTACATACAATGAACCACAACCTGATACTGAAGCCACATTTTTCCACCATTTGCCATTCTCTTTCTTTCCATGCTGAAAGGTTACCTGGGATTTGCAGACCTTTTTACCAAGGTGTTGACATCTCTAATCTCTAACTTATTATTCACCTCGGATTTTACGGAGTAAGAGTAGGTTTCACCCCACCACCCCTCAGCAGAGTATCTGAGGAGACTCACCCACCCACCACGCCCAGCAACACCACCTGCAGCCACCCCCCATTACCTGTGCAAATTTCCCAGTACACATCACGCCGTTCCAGCGCGGGACAGTGAGACACCCGGGATGACGCAGCAAGTAGTTGTCTGCTCTGCCTATGAACGTGTCTGGATACCCTGTCACTGAGCCATCCAGATCATGGAAGACAGACATTTTGTCACCATCATTATTGTTGTTTCCAAACCACTGGCCTGGTCTGCCAAAAAACACCTTCAGCCCAACCTAGCAGGAGAAAATAAGAGGAAAAATTAATCATTAGCCTACGTAAGGACTTGGGTTTGCAGTGTTTTAACAGTCAAAGCAGTTCCACAGCTAGAACTAGAAAGCTCTAATGTTGCAGGAGGAGTTTGGTTTGCCTCTTCTATTTAGAAAAATTTCTGAGTGTACTGGGTTTTCCCCCTTGCTTCTTAATCCCAGGAGATCTCTTCACAGAAATTAGTTCTTTGAAATGCACCCGCACAAACACGTATTCCTTGAAATCACACAGCAATGAACTCTGCGGTGGCAAGAGGAAGAGAATGACTCAAAGGGTAGGGAAGTACTGGAAGTTTATTAAATTTATGGAGGAATATCATGGCTGTGACCAAGGAAACAAAAATCACTAGATAGTTGATGAATTTTCTCATGTATTTTCAGTGACTGTTCCAGGCAGTTCTGAGAGTGCTGTTTTTTCTCTAACTGTTCCCCTAAAACTTTATGAAGCTCACAAAAGTGACAGCCATTCTCAGAATGGGCCCTTGTGCACATGCTGGTATGTCCCCTAAAGAATTCTTTTTTTGGAAGGAGAAGTAACAGGAATGAGCATAATTCCTCATTATACACAACTCTGCTTTCAAGATTTTTCAGTACCTAAGTAAAACAATCTGTCCTGGTACCAAAATCCAGCAAAAAACAACCCCAGGAAACTGCAGATGCTCAGCAAAAAGCCATGGAACATTTTAATGTCTGCAGAGAAAATTATTACAGTGCACAACGATTAAGTTCTGAATTAATCAAGAAAATAATCAGTGCAGGTCAAGCACCCTGAATGAATCCTGCAGCAATGTGCATAACAGCAGGCGGCATAAATAGCGACTGGATCGCACCGACCCAAAGAACTATCATTTGTTCCATTTAGCCCAACTGATTTTAATTGGGCTGTGCACATGAGTAAGGATTAGGGTCAGTGGGATCAGGCTGCAAGTTTACTGAGGGCTTTAAAGGCTTTATTTTAACAATAATAAACAGAAGAGTTTAGAATAGGAGAGTCATTGTGATTCTGAGTTAGAGTCAAAGTCCCGTTGGCCGACCGCTGCAGCAAGAACTACTTGCAGAACAGAAGCCTTTATTCCTTTGAAAATAAATTAGAGCCTAGAACCATTTGTCTGCCACTTTCTTGTCTAGGTATGAGTCTCAAAAACAAACACCTGAAGCAGTCTCATTTAAAAGAGGGTCAGACACATGGAAGTTTAATATGTATTTTTGAATGTTTAAAACCTTTTCTTACTGCACTGAAGGAAATTTTTGCCCAAAGGGCTACTTGGCAAAATAGGAGGATCCCAAAAGTTGTTTGTTTGTTTTATCATTTTAATTTGTAAAAGAGGATATATTAAAAAGAAAGAAAGCATAAATACTGTGCAGCCTCAAAGCTCTATTATAAATCCTATGAGACCATGCATTTCTGGAGTTGAATACAAGAACAGGCACTTCGCTGGGGAGAAGTCAACTGTGCTTCAAAACAAACCCAGGCACAGCCAGTGCAGCTTACATATGATTAATGTGTTTCCAGCCAGCAACGGACAGTTTTGATGCTAATGCCAGTCTGATCACTAACATTCTTTTCTAAGAAGTCTGAGAATCAGACACAGATTCACAGAATTGTAGGGGTTGCAAGGGACCTCCAGAGATCATCGAGTCTGACCCCCCCACCAAAGCAGGTTCCCTAGGACAGATAGTACAGGTAGTTGCCCAGATAGGTCTTAAACATCTCCAGAAAAGAACAATCCACACCCCCCTGGGCAGCCTGTCCCAGGGCTCTGTCACCCTCACTGTGAAAAAGCTCTTCTGCATGTTGGTGCGGAATTTCCTGTGCTCCAACTTGAGGCCATCGCCCGTTGTCCTGTCCCAACAGACCATTGAAAAGAAGCTGGCCATTTGAAAAGAGGTTGGCCACTTAACAAAATGAAGTGTTGATGAGCAGTGTCACTCACTCTGTACACCGAGGCACAGTGGTGCACTAAGTCTGCAGTTACGGCTATGGCAACATATCATTTTTTCTAAGTGAACAAACATGGAGGGAAAAAAGACTCAGCTCCTCAGGTATGTCCATGTGGAGCTAGGAATGAGCTAGCAGAGTGCACAGAGCCAAAGCCACACTACTATTGACACCTAATTTTCATGAGATGCAGACTACCTGGGAGTGATACGGTATAAAAGGCTACTTGAATTACTTGTCTGAAGCCTGACAGGGAGACCTGACAGGTGATGGTTATGTGAGCCCATAACCTCTTAGGAATATGCTAATTCAACCTGTCCAAAGGCAGCACACATAACACAGCTGCAGACAACTCCTGAAGACTGCAGGAGAAAACACTTTCTATATTAAAAATCAATGAAATACTGGAAAACATCAGAGTATCCCACAAGTTTTTTCTAAAATTCAAGCCGCATCACCGTGATTGTTTTAAGGAAAACGCTTTCACCTCTATTTTACCACCCAAGGACCCTGCCCTCCTTAGTATGACTTCTACTCTGCTGGAGGGATGCAAGCCCTCACTCTGCAAGTTCCCTTTGGTTAGGAGTCTCTTTAGGGTTTGGGGGTTTGTTTGCTGCCCTCTTTTTCAGACGATAACAGACTCACACATTAAATCAGTGTCTACTTTTCTTTTTCCTATCATAAACTATTTGCCAACTTCCGCTTTGCGCAGAAACCCGGCACAAAGACAACACAGGCTAAGCACAGTAAAGGCAACACTGGGAAGTGCCCATCTCCTAGCTAGACAGGACTGCAATCCCATGGGAGTCACTAGACTGCAGCCAGGAGCCAGTTCTGGCCTCTCTGAGCTCTTCTGAGAGCCACAACCGCACCCGTCACAGACCACTGGGATTTCTTTGGCACAAGTAATTTCAGAGATGCCATAGCGCTGGCATCACTAGAGGCAGAACAGTCTTGGATCCACCCTAAGCTCCTGGCTGCAGAGAAGCATTAGCTGGAGGAACTATTAACAATGGATGTGAACTGGGACAGTTTGAGAGTCTTCTGCACCTGCTGGAGGTGGCTTTGTTCACGGAAGCCCAAAAGGACATGCATGGCCTCTTGCTTCTCAAAAGGGGTGAATGGGTTGCTATTGTGTGACTAAAAAGAGGTATGTCAGGTCTTCTTAAGAACTGACACACAAGTGTCTTGTTTGGTTCTGGCTCTGGGCTGGCTGGAGTCATCTCCTTTGGGCCCTACAAGTCCTAGTAGCTGACAGTAACCAGATCTTCAGCAGACCACAACCATCGGTCATGACCTCAGTTGGGTTAAGACCAACTACTGTTCCCACTGCTTTAAATTAACTTTTTTTAAGCACCCTTTTTAAAACAAACAATTAACCAAACAAACCTTGCAATAACATTGCTATTGATAGCTGCACAGATAGTTTAATATGCAAGGTTTAGGTTTGTCAGCAGAAACACAACTAGAATACTTTTTGTGGAGCGCGATGTTTAGGTCTTCTGGTCTACTTGAATGGTTTTTTATGCTGGAATTAAGCAAGACCTGACTGGCTTTCTTATTTTTTTTTTGTCTAACCAATCTGCTGATTAGTCTGATTAAGTATATAATTATTCCTTCAGCATGACTAATAGTTTTGTCACCACTATACAATTTTCAATGATGTTTAGTTTCTTCTTAAAAAACAACTGTAAAAATTATTGTCCTTTAGGGACTTATTACTTAGCTACCCTTTAAAAACTAATAAAATTAAGCCTGGAGATGGAAAATTAATTAAAACAGTCTTCAGGCTCTATCTTAACCAGTCAAAGACATGTTGTCCCATATAGCAATTAGGTATAAAACAATAAACATGGTCCTTCAAATCTGAAATCGGATTTAGCACATCTGGGTTCAATCCAGATAAAACAGAGTCGAAGTGAAAAGTGCTGGGATGCAGGTGGTTACAAACACAAACTGTAAGTTGGCAAAATATCAACTTTAAAAATTGATCTTGGAAATGTACACACAAGAAATAATTATTGGGATAATGTAACTAGGTTTTTTGTAATGGAGTGACATTGTATTATTTAATAAGCCTTGCAGAAGTAGTTAGTAAGGCTTCTGACCATTTTTACCTTGAGAACCTCAGATCTTAAAGGCAATGCAGTACTAAACTGCCTCTCAGACAAAAAATGCTAGGACATTTAACAGGCTCACTGGCTGCAACTGAAGCACCAGTGCTAAGGAGCTGCATTTTCAGCTTCTCAAGAAGTAACCATCCCCTTTGCTTTGCTCCCTGAAGCATCTAAAATAACTAAGAACTCTTCAGTGAAATGCACAGGAACTCTTTTTGTGAGAGGAGCAGTCAAGAGAGTGCAGTCCACGTCATCCTTTCATGAAATACCTGTTGTTGGTCTAAAGTGTATCAGAGAGGGGACAGACAAACTAACTGTGTGCCAGAGGGAATGAGGTTGGTCAATCCCAGAGCAATGGAAATTTCCTCAAGATAAAGCCAAACCTCAAGCCAAAGTTACTACAGTTCATGGACGTCCTAACAAGCATGGACATTGTTTGAAAAAAGCTAAGGAGAAGTTATGACCCCTGGGAGCAGGTCAGGTGGAATCTATCATTTCCGTAGCCAAGCATGCAAGGTCATGATCCCTGAAGGAATCCAGCACAAGGACAGGAATTGCTCAGCATCCTACGGCTCCTGTCAAGGCAGAGATACAGAGCCCCATCCTGCTGTCACTGCTCAAGGGAAGTTGTGCTTGACAGGAATTTCACTGCTGACCTCAGAAACCAGGCCACAGCTTTGCTTACAACTGCATTTGCTTACTTCTGTAGCAGGACTGTATTGCAGCTCACTGCCTCCTGACATCTCCTTTGTGCTTCACTCAACCTCTGAGGCCCCCAGCACATAGAACCTGGTAACGCTGCACTAAGAGAAACGTCTGGATTTTCTGATCACAAGGTGAAATCTTCCTCTCTCAGAGATTTTTTAACGCATGTCTGCCCTGGGATAAGTCACCTTCACATTTTATGGGATTGTAAATAATGTTCATTTTAAACACACACACACAAAATGTTGCAAAATGAGTCAGTTGTATGCACCAATGTAACATGCATCACTGCCTGGAAATCCTGCCCTAGGATAGATCTTTCACTGCTTCTAAAAACTTCAGAAACTTGCACATCTACCAGCATGCATTCCTGCTTTTCTGACTTACACTTTTCTCCATCAGGATCTGTGACACATTATTCTGGGGACTTATCTGCCAGGAGTTTTTCATGAAGAACCCAATGGCACTCGAGTATCTGTCAGCAGTCGGGGTGAACTTCTTGAAAGTGCATTTTGCCATCCTGACAGGCCCATCATAAATCTGGAATCCACGAATCGGGAACGTCCTGTGAGATTTAAAAACAAACAAAAGTCTGTGTTAAATGCTTGGGTAAACTTTGAGTCTCCTGAAGGAACAGAAAGGTATTAACAAGTAGCTAAACCATCTTTCCTTTCCCCAAACTGGGATCTGGATGGTCATCACACAGTTATTGAAAGATGAAACTGCTGAACATACTCTACAATGTAAGGCTCAAGAATAAAAAAATATTAAATAAAAAATTACTCATAAGCTTGTCTAAGGCTTGTAAGCGGGGGTAAAACAGTTCAAAACCCCTTTTCCCAGCCACCCAAGGGCTCATCACCATGAGGAAGACACAAAAGGTTGTGGCAGCATTCCCATCAGCTTCCCTGTTCTGAGTAGATGGGTTCTCAAAAAAACAAGTACCAAGTGTGCAGCACAGTTTCTCCTCTCCCTACAAGTCCTTTCACAAGAGATCCTTAGGACCTAATCCACAGCATTTCATACAGAAAAGAGATTTCTGCAGCATCAGTCCATGGATATGTTGTCAAGACATCAGAGTTGAAGGAGACACCGCTGGAATCACAGGTAAGGACCTGCCTCTTCCATGGTTTGTTTTGAGAAGGTGCCAAGTTTTGCTTGGCCCTGGTTGTGTTTGATTAAAGGGTGGCCTGCATCAGCTTTACAGATGGTGATGAAGCTGGCTAGTAGTGGCATGGAAGGGTAGCACAATGCTTACTGCCTGCAGAAACAGCTGTTCAGACATGATAGCCACAAAGTAGACATCACAAGGGCACACAGGTTCTCTCCAGCCAGGAGGTCACTGAGGCCCACAGTCCACCTTAGCCTTGACATTTTTCCTTACTGGTGGGCTCCAGAGATCCAGAAACACATTGCCAGTTGGAAAGACCAGACACAAACATTGTTTCTTGACCATATAATTTTTCTTCCTTTTCCAGAGCTGTTATCCTACTAGTTGGCTCTGGTACAATCCCCACATCCCATTTTGCACTGTGGCAAAATATCAGGTGTTTTGGCATACTCCTTCCCAAGAGCATGTTGCTTAACAGTATCACAGATGACAACACCTTGTTTGAATTGCAAAGGAGCTTTTTTCCAATGCAATTAAAATAATACCACCAATACTAACTGAGGAAAGCTCCAGTTATTCTTGCTGTCCTACACAGATCCCATTCCTCTGGCCCTTACGACTGAGTCATGGATAGTCAGGGCTGTGTCATGACATGTTTGCTGAGTACTGCACATTCCTTGATTTTGTGTTCATCATAGAGGGACTAATGATTGGTAAGCATCACCAAAACCATACGTTAGAGTAGAATTCAGGTTTGGGGAAGCACACATCACTGGGGTACATGGGTAGGCACTGTTGTTAGAGAGGAGGCTGTGCTGCTATCAAAATAACTTACAGCTACTGAAAGACAAATAAGATGCAGCAATTAAAAATAGTTTCTACTTTGTCAAACCAGCCATGATTGCCCAGCTACGTTGGCAGGAGGGATGGTGGCATGGTGTACAGGAGCTGCACCATCAGCTCGACGCAGTGCTACTGAAGCACTGCACAAAAGCCTTTTGGTATCTCTCAGCTTCTCAAACGCATTCTCCAGTGGCTAATAAATTAAGCAGAAAATTAAATCAAACACATGCACTTGAGAATGCTCTCAAGCTGTTGGCCTAAAGAGTGAGTTTATCCGGATGCTTATTATTTCTGGCCTGTACAATAATTTAAACACCCGGTACAAATTACTCCTTGGTAGTCACACTCATTCCTGAGGCTTTTCTTCAAGCTGATGCTAACGCCAAGAAGAAATGGCAGAAGAATAACTCACTTATTTCTGGGCAGTGTTCTGTATTCTCCATTTGCCCCTCTTCCCCAGTAGCTGTTTTGGCCACCCTGAGAGCCAACGTTGCTGCTTTCTCCAACAAAAATGGATCGTGTCACCTCCAGGCTGGAGCCTTCATCTGTCGGGAAAGTCCCATCACTACAAGCAAAGAAACACCAGGTAACTATGCAGCACAGCACAACTGATTCATTAACACTTTTAATTACACCACAGACACAGTACAATTTCTTTCTTAATTTGGAAAAAGTGCATGCACCAGTTTAACAACTTGCTTTAAAATCTCTTTAGAGACCAGAAAGTTAGTGCAAACGACCATTTCTCTGTATTGAGTTGCTTGGTGCATTTTTTAGCTGCATCTCTGAGGTCAGAGGCAGACATGACTGACTCTTTGACACTTTCTTTGGACATGGCCTATTTTTTCAAAGTCATTTGCAAGAGGGGATGAGACAAAAGGTGTCTACCTTGCTCCTGCTCCAACAGAAACCTGCTGGGCCACCACAAGGGACCATTCTAGCCAACCTACCCACATGAGCTATGGGTGATGTTGCTGAACTAGGCTAGAACAGAAGAAATGTCTCCCCAAACACAGAGCCAGATGTTTAGTCTACTGGTTTAGGACCTACCATGCAAAAGGAAATATTCAGCAATTACGATGTATTCCCCAGACGTGCTGAGGAGAAGAGAATGAAAGGCTAAATTGCCCCTTGTATTAACGCCTGCACAGGGAAGACTTGATGTGGTCTGGGAGGGAAACATGAGGTTTTCTCGCATCTTGCAGGAATTACCAGGGGAGTGTCTCAGCTTCCACTCTAACATTTTACACTGGGGAGGGGGAAACTGGAATAAGGTCAATTTTAAGAAATTACCTTGCCAGAGTGAGTCCGATCCCATTGTCTGAAAACCTGGGATAGAAGAAACACAGCGGTGTAAATGAGGAGGAATGTCTGCAGTGAATCTGGCCTAAAGAGCTGTGTATGTCTGCAGCAAGAGGAATGACACAACAGGTAATTACAGTAACATACCCCGAGTTGCGGAAAATAATGTCGCCGCCCCTGGCCCAGGCCCCGTGGTCATTATTTTTAAAAGCAATAAGACCATCAATCACGGCAGGAACCCGTGGCTTTTCAGGATCAGCATCTTGATGTGGGTGAAACCTGAAACAAGGAGCCTAGTTAATGTGGGATAGGAGACATAGGAACCGACCTCAGACAGAGGAGGTCGTGCCTGGCAGACCTCATTTGGCTTCCAAATATCACCCAAAGAGGTGATATGCCTTGCCTCAGTCAGGCTACTAACTTGATCTCATCTCTGTGCTTTGGTGCAAAGCAAGAAAACAAGAAGCATTTGTAAGGGTAAAATTCCAGCCCCAGTGAAATCAATGGGAGATTTCTTACTAGACTTCAATGGGCCCATGATTACTCCTTAATTTGATTCAGGGTGATTTAGAGGCATAGAAAACATTTCTCCCAAGTCACTTGGGTCTTTTTGTAATAGTCCTTACAAGGCCCACTGAGAATCCCTGGATTGATGCTAGAAAATCAATTAGGCGCTTTCAAAAATCTCATTCAGCAAAGATAATGGAGTAATTGGAGCTGCTTTCCTTGCATGTACAGACCAGACCTCCATATGCTTCTGTGTCTGCTGAAAAAGAAACTGTCAGAAGAAAAAAGGATTTGCCCTGGGAATCAGGTGCTTCTCAATGATTTTCAGGCTATTTCTTGCCACGCTGGCTGTTAATGTGTTTGAAAAACAAATCTTGTTTCTGAGCCTGTTCTCACATCCTACTTCTTCCAGCTGATGTCCCAAGGAACGTGCTACCTTGGTGTCAAAGGGGGTGGCCCGGGAGGGACGTCTCACAAAGGAAGGCAAAGTCACCCTTCCCTTTCAACTACAGGGGAGCACTGAGAAGATCTGGTGGAGGAGGATGACAGCCATGGCTTAAGCAGGAGCAATGGCTGATTTCTGCCACAGCCTCCTCACACAGACACACTGGGCTGCAGTGAGTGAGAAAATGGCCTTAATTTACCTGTTTCCACTCTGTGAAAGGAAGCTCACAGACTTTAAAGCAGCTGAGAAAAAGCTTTGAGGCTACTTCATTTTCTTCATTAATTCCAGTCTCAGCAGTCTCTTACACCATCTTTCAGATATAAATTCTTTTAAGCAATGGATAAGAAATGTTGTTTACCAACTCACTAACAGAGTAATGGGATGTGGTTCCCCTTTCACATGCTTTACTGCTTAGCCCTCATAACCCCAAGTGCACATGTATGGGTTTTGGTCAGCAATAACCCAACAATTCTGTGCATAGCTATGACGTACTCATCTCTGCACACCAGAGATAGCTGGTGTGCTTTTCTTCAGATGCTCCAGCCATAATGAGGCACTAATGATCTGCTAAATCCAACACAGAAGCCAAGCAGCAATACAAATATCTGAAATGAAGCCTGCCCTTACCTGGCATTATCAACAGTGAGATACTCCCTGGGATCATCAGCGCTGGCTCTCGTTGTCTTCACTCCTTTTCCAATAAACAAACCAGCCTGAAAATGTACATGACTCCAGTTACTTTAACAGACAGAGACCAGAGATCCCAGATTTTTATCAATGGATGTGGGCAGCCAGTGCAGGCACAGCGAGCGGCTGCAGCCTGGGCTTTCTCTTCCCTTTCCATGTCACTTGGCACTCCTCAGCATGACATTAGCACAGGATATAGCACGCTGAAGTCAGGACAGAGCTTGCCCTGCCATGTGTTATGCATCAGCATCTTGGGCTGTCTTCTGACCCAGAGCAAGGCACTGAACTCCCACTCTCTCTCTCCCTTGCAGAAAGCAGCAAGGGACTGTGCCAAGCACTTGATAACTTTCTGGAAAAAGAGTGTTGTTAAGAAGTAAAGCTTTAAATAAAGAGTGACGAGTCCCCAGACAGTCAAAAGAGAACATGAGCCGCTGTGGCTAAGTTAAAGACTTTGGGCTAGAGCAGCAGCTGTCATGGACCAAGATGTAAAATATACAAGGCACAGAGAATGGCACTGATTCCAATCTAGAATCCTGAGAAATAAGTTAAAAATGCTTTTTATAGCTTACAGGTTACATTTTCATGTAAACAGTATATTTGGGGAAAGTGTTTTTCTTGGAATTACCCTTGAACTTTTGGTGTCATTTTTCAAAGGTGATGAGCAGGCCCTGGCACAAATGACTTTTGCACCACTGTGGCCAACAGCAGCATTCAGTGTCCTGTCTGTCATTCCTTAAATCCCACTTAGCAGTAGGTGTATGGCCTGGGCATCCTCCCCATTAACACAAGCACCCAAATGGAGCACCTGAAACAGGAGCCCCATTCTGCTCAGCAATCTTTTTAGATCATTAGAAAGAGCACCATCCCCCAAAATTGTTTTTCTCTTGGTATAGTGTTAAAAGACCACTGTCCAAATGTAAAACACCCATGGTCACCTGATTTTAGAGCACCACACATGGTCGGCCCCATGCCATATTGTTTTATTTATAGTAACATAGAGAAATCCTCCACATGCCTTGAAATTGGAGTGGACTCTGTTGTTGTAAAATGCTCCCAAGGGAGTATGTTCAGCCCGTCCCTCTGGATATTGCCCCTCAGACTGTCCAGTTGGAACCCGGTGGAAGATGTACCATATCCCAACATCCTAAAAGACAAAGCGAGGTCTGAGAAATGGGACACTGCAATTAATGACACAGGTTGCCCTGGGGACTAAGGGTTTCCCACTATGCTGGCCAGACTTTTAACCTGAGCCTGCCAAACATGTGTGAGTCTCAGGGAAAACACACCAGTCCATGCCCTTACACCTCCCAACGTATCCTTTGGGGTGGGTGGTGGGGCCCTGGGGCACACACATGGGGTTTATAAATGCATATATTGAGGGTGGAATTCAGGTGGCTCATTAGGAAACCCAGTCATCTCTATACAGGCACGCTGAAGGAAATATGATTTGGGCAAACATCGGAGAGAATAACAAGGAGAGAGCACACATTTACATATACAGAGGTGACATGGTATTGGGCATTTAACTATTAGCTACTAATAAAAAACAAAATTTGCTATGAGACACCACGCAGCATTTCCAGCCACAGTTGTGAGAAAGAAATCAGTGCAAGAACTGCAGGCAAATACTTGTTCTTAACACAGGCAAAGGTTGCAGAAACACATAGCCAAACTTCACGATGACTAACTAGAAATACATTGCCATCCTGCTAATGACATCAGTAGGAGTAGAATATATGGGAACTGGAGGCAAAGTATAGCTCTTGCTGTTAAATGGTTTTACCTGAGCACCAGCTGCTGCATTCTCTATTAAGTTGTTGTTTGGATTTGCAATCCAGAATGTGCTGACAGCCCTGAAAAATCAAAATCAAAATGATCCTAAGCAGTGACCGAACAGGAAGGGATACATTTTCATAGCACTGCACTGGACTTGAGCCACAACTCTCCTGTTGACTTTAAAACTCCACACAACCTTTTAATGATATATTCTTTAAGGAAAAGAAACCATCGGGTGATGTCAGGCATGTTCATTTATGGAGCCACATGCTGAACCTATTGTAAATTATATGAGACCATTAACACAAAATCCATGCTCTGTTAAATGCAGCTTAAGGAAACCCAATGTCTTTCTTTTTTTTTAAAGTTAAGCAGCTTTGGAAAACGTCTGAAAAGTGAACTTCTGGTGCATTTTTGGAAGTTCGAAGGCAATGGCAGGAGGTAGGGGATTCTCTATGGATTTATGAAGTTTCTCTGTGGAAAATGAAACAAATTTCCTTGCAAGCTGCAAATGGCTCGTTAAGTAGAAGATTAAGGAGATAATATTCTCATGTTTTTTCAAATAATGAATTTCTGCCTCAGAGGGAAGATCAGTACTAGCACAAACAGAAGCCAAATAATAGCTATTAAAATACTATAATTTGTTGTCTTCATTTGATAATATCTTTTGCGATAATAGAGGCCACATGTAAAAACACTGTAAATGGCTTCTCATCACCAATTAATTTGACCATTCTAAAAAGAAAAGTTGAAATTTTCTGCTTATCTACCTTAACTACTACATAATCAAGAATCCACGGTCCTTTGGATCCACAGAACCATTAAATACATGCAAAATAAATCTCTATTAACTATAGAATCAACCTTAGCATTTCAACAACGATTTACTTGCAAGGAAACACCCTACTTAAATAGTCGAAAGGTTCTCAGAAATGAGAATAATTGCTCAAATGTATCTATGATTCTTGGGAAACAGCAATAGTGATAACCAGCAACAAATATTCCTTGCTCTGGATTCATGGAGGTGTTAACAGATAGCTTCATGTGGTCAAGTAGTTAAATTATTTTTAAGTGAGAGGTGGTAGAAAAAGGTACAATTTTTCATTTAATATCAAATAGCACCTTTGGAACCCAGCTGTGAAGTATAATGTAAGTGCAAAACCTGCCTACAGCTCCTGGAGCACTTACATGCAGTCGGTGCTGGGCACAGGAACGTAACTGCCATAGACGTGGCTGCGGATGGCAAGGCACATCGCCTCACTGCGATCCGAAGGCAAGATCGTTCCTGCCCTCGTGAGGAGCCCCAAGTTGTGATAAAAGGTGTTGCGTTGCTCTGTCCCATCTTCGAGGAAGAAACAGTGCCCCAGAGTGTCATAGCCAATGGTATCTTTTACCTGGGAAAAAAGTATAGGGGGCATTGATTGTGATGAATGTGCTTTGCTTATCAATAAATCGCCAAAAACGCTCATGGAGTGGTTTCACCACCCCTTGGCACCGTGGGCAAGCAGCACTTCTATAGGCATCGGTCCTGGAGCTAATGCGAACTACATGGGGTTGGCATAGCTGTGACCTGATCTTGCACAGCAAAAACTGACACTAAAATTACTCTGAGGAAGATCACAGGCATAATTAAAGGAAAACTGCAAAATATAGCATTTAAAGCTGCCCTCAGCTCTAGGAGAGAATACTCAGTTTGGTGCATGGGGCAAGGATCTGCATGAAGATACGTGTATCCAACATGATAAACCAACAAGTTGACCTGGTTAATCCAGAAATGTTCATGACTCTAACAGTTCCCAAATAACATAAGAAACTCTTTAAAATGCACCATGTGAAGTAATTTATATTAACGAGGTTTCTGTTCTTTCTCCTCTGCTCCCAGAAGGAGCAGGGCCATGTCATTCCTGTGATGATCAGCCTGGGCAGAAATGGTATTTTACTGTTTCAGCCTATTTAAGATTAACTGACATGCACAGGGATATTGCATTAAACCCTAATTTGACCAAGAGGACTTATCACAAGCCTCCTTTGATGTAGTCTTATGAAGAAAAATTCAGAAATCCTTCTTTTAAATGTAAATACTAAACCAGGCTAGTTAAAATGCCAGCTATTTGTTCCTAAACCTTACTGAAACCTAACTTTGCACTCAGATGATCCCTGTCAGTATATTTATTCACTCTTCAGGCATACAAAATTCCTGTTGACGTCAGAGCTATGTCCATGTAAGACTACAAGATTAACTAATATTAACCTACTTGGTTATTCCTGTATGCAGAGGGACACTCGAACTAAATCCATTTCCAATTCATATCCTGTGGTTTCCCCTTAATGGGCTGGAACCACACATAACATCTGGAGCCACAAGCAGTATAGTCCCCATAGGTATATCTCCGCTGCATTTCCTTGTTTTCCCAGCAGTCACCCTTCAAACTTGTCATCTCACTGCTCTTGTTCCTGCCTTAATGAGGTGTCCAGGAGAAAGGTACAAATGAGGCACAACACAGGTACCAGCTCCTAATTGAGAGTTGTGGAACTCCTCCAAGACACTGCATACAGGTGCCATAGCTCTGAGCGAGCTACAAGGAGGATAAAGGAGAACCTACACTGAATGTGTACCTACCAGCTGAGTCTTGGAAATATAGATAGGGAACATATTTAGATAAAAATGCAAGCATTCCTGCCAGCCTGCTAAGAACAGGAGGTCTGGGTATTTCTACTCTTTCAAACAATAGGCAGAAGCTGAGCTTACAGGGTTGTGGAAGACTATTTTTGGAAAGAAACTCTAACAGCTAACTGCCTGGTGTTTTACACAGTGTTTCAATTGTAGAGTTTCATTTGTCTGAATATAGCTGAAGTTTGGCCAACCTGTCCTTCAGACAGCTGCATTAAAAACCAGCCTTGTATCTGAAAACGGCTTTTAGCTTTAACGAATGTGATTCATCACAGCTCCAGAAACTCATGGCAGCCCTGAAAACCTACATCAATCTCTCTCCTAACCAGAAATGACATAACTTAAAGATCACCTGCATTTGCACTGAAAGATAAGGGCCTAAGGCATCAGATCCAAACCCCAACAACTGATCAATTCTGTCATATCACAGAGAGAAACTACAACCTGGGCACGGTGACAGTGTATTACTGTACGTGTCAGCATGAAACACCATCCACAGTGCAGGCTACAGCCCCGCTGGCGTGTCCAGCACCAGATGACTATGATCCCTCTGAACACTGAATTATATATAGTTCAGCAACACAATATAAGTGACCTTTATGCACTGCAACACTAGACATGAGAGACTACAGTAGCCTGTGCAGGCCTGACGTGTGCCAGGGCAGCGAGAGGCGTGTCGCAGCCCGCTTCCCCGCCACGGTGAGGAACACAAGCTGCCGCCGGCTCGCAAAGCGGCGCAAGCCTGGCACAGGGGAGCAGCAGATGGGAGAACAGCCCTGCAGACAGCACCACAGGACCTGCACACTGCAAAGTGCAAGCCACAGCGCTCTGGCAACATACTTGTACAATGGCATCTTCTCAACCCTCAAAGCAGGGAGGGGAAAAAGCAGCTATCTGGTTTATTCTGCCTCAAGGGCTGAAGTTTCCTAAGCTGATGCTAAAATGAGTACTGTCTATGGCATTTAGCTGCCTTGCTCTGATATATGTGCTCTTCTCTGGAGCTGCACATTATTAATTTATTGTAAAGCAAGGCTTTTGATTACATTTTAATTACTCTTCATCTTAATGACTGTATCAAAGCCACATGATTCTTCCACAGACTCACACACTTAACCTTTGCTATAAAATCTGTTCACTGATTCATGGACCCAAAACCCTCAGATTCAGATGGGGGGAGGGGAGGCTGGATCTCACACTTGGATTCTTGATTTCACAACTATTACATCCCACGCATGCAGATAAATCCTTGACAACCTAATTTCTGATAAAGAGGAAGAGCATACACCATTCTTCTCAGGACCAATATTAACATACGGCTTCATTTCTCATCCCAGGCAGGTTCCTCTGTTCCAGAGCTTTAATACCAATGGGAAATGGGAGTTAAACTATACCCACATGTACTGGGCAAGTATCCTGTTATCTAAGGGCTCTGTACACAAAAGAAGGGTCTACAGCCAGAGCAAATCAGACATGTGAGAAGGCAATCAGTAATTTTCCGTCATCCAGACAATACAAATCCAGTTCAGGGTATAGGGAAAGCATACCTGATTGTACAAGACCAGCATTGCAATTTCATGAATTCATCAGTTTGGTGCGACAAGAAATAGAGGCACCCACCAGAGTGCACCTAGGTTGTGTTTTACACAGCTTTATGTCCAGGGTTGAGAAAAAGTTGTCAGGAAAAGCATGGGAAGTCACAGACAGTTCAGGGAGTGTCTCTACCTGAGCACACCTGGGATGAATGAGGAAATGCCCATGGACACCAAAATACCGTTCAGGGTCCTGCAGAGCACACAGCATTAGGACATGCTGGGACTGGAGCAGGAAACTGACTCTTCCAGCTGGGACATGTATAGGGTTTTTGTGGGGTTTTTAAGTTCCTCTCCACAATGTCCTTGCAAGTATTTAGGTCAAAGCCAAGTTCCTGAGGGCTTTTCTGGCACTGAAGCAGCCATTTGGGTCTGTCCCTCTCATATTTCATTCCCTTTGTCATGTGAATATTTCCGGATATATTTCACATTGCCCTGACTTGAACAACCTCTATCTTTTTTTATTATCTTTGCAAATTAAAGGTATGTTGCCTCAGTCAGGTCCAGGAAAGGTCCATTGCTTTTGCTTTCAATGCAAGCTCTGATTATCACAAACTCTCCAGAATATCCATGGCAAAGATTTCACTATATCTGCTCACACCATTAATAATGTTAATTAGACAGTACTAAGAACCTGAAATTCATTCCAAAGAGCTGTGCTACCAGAGCAAAGGTCCTAACCTGGACACCAGTCAAATGAAGTTGACAAGTTGGGACATTTCTTGGGGAAAAGATGCCTTGTTTCAACATTCTGATTTCCCTTTGCATCGCAAACACGATGCTCTTACTGTTTAGCACTGCCTAAGCAAAGACATTAAGTTGGTACTAATAAAATGTGTCTCCTACCAGAAGGCCATGAGTTCCATGTATGGCAACACACCTAGAGAAGCAGTGGTGGATAGACAGGTTATCAAGGTACGTTGGGCGTTTGTATCCTCCTCTCTCATCCACATCTGCAGCCAAGTGAAAATGCACAGGGTAACTGCCCAGGATTTGCTGCCCCATGTTTTTCAATTCCACTCCTGACATGTGAACAGAGCTAAAATTCCTTAGGATCTGATGAGACAAATGTAGATCCAAGTAAGGCATTACAATATAAACGCTCACAATGAAGTAAAACACATTCCCCCTCCCATTAGGCAATATGTTTGCAGAGAAAAGAAGGGCTGGATCTCAGGAGGAGCTGTCAGCTCCCTGCTCTGACTCACAGCAGCACAGCGTGCCTGCAGCTTCACACCTCCAGGCACGGGGCTGCTAAGTAAGAGCTGCTGAACACCTCATGCAGCATTAGTGACAGCCGTGTGTGACGTAGCTATAGGCGAGGTGCTCCCACCAGCTACAGAAAGGAGTACCACCAGGCTCTATTTCCTGGCAACTTCATCTCTGTGGAATGAGTTTAAGCCAGACCTGCACAGCTCCCCAGTTTCCACCAACTGGTAGAGGAGCAATTTTACACCAAGTCCCTGCCGCTGCAAGACTTTGCACTTCCACCAAGAACACAGGGGACAACCAAGAGGAGGCAAAGCACAACAGGGCGAGACCCAGCACTTCCCTGAGCCACAAAGGGAGCAGGATTTCTCTGCAGGAAGCACAGTTTCTTCAGTGACATCTCACAAATTGTGTAACTTCACAGCAACACCACTAAGAGCTAAAAAAATCTGCTAAAAATTCCCCTCTAGCCTGGAGAAAGGTAATGTTTTGCATACATGATGAAGAAAACAGCGCAGGCATGTTGTCAGCCTGGTTTTGCAGAACAAGCCAGTGAGCCTTTTGCTTCTTCATAGGCAAGTATACTTTTTCCTCCAGACATAACGGTAGTTTCATGGATATATTGCTTATTTACAAACCACGAAAGGAACTATCTGAAACCATCTACAGACATATGCATTAAAAATGACTCACTTTAATATGTCCTCCGAATGTGTCAAAGGAGAAAAATTGGCATTGATTTTGTCCATAGCAGGACTCTTCCATCTCTCCTTGAATAAGTATATTTCTAGTCAGAAGACCAACCTCTGCCCTCATATCGACACCATCTATGACTTCTCCAATGTGAAGATAAAGTGGGCTGCCTGTGAAAACCAGACACCTTTTTATTCAGGCTGAGCACAGAATCTTCATTGTTGCATGGTCCTAAGCAAGTGCACGCCCTTCATTGAAGCAATTGCCAAGTCTGGGGACATGCCCAGCTGTCAGCACCTGACCCCCAGGTTTCTACGAAGGACTGCTGACTCCGGTCAAACTTTCAAGTCCCCATATAATATTAAGGCCTTCAGCTTTCATATGTGGCCATATGTTTATGGGACAAAAACTAGTTATAAAGACGATGTAGAATGTAAAAGACAAGACAACGTTAATGGTTATCACAAAAATGAGTGGCTTGGTAAAAATATTTCATACCATCGATTTTCACTTGATTACGTTTACATTCAGGGCAAGGAAGAAGATTAAACTCTTCAGCTTGATGCATGGAATAATCTGTACTGGCAACGACAATCCTGTCGCCGGGTAACCAACTCGTAACCTCATCCACCAAATGAAGAATTACCCCTTTGGACACTTCCACTTTAAATCCATTACGAGGCACCCCTGAAAAATGAAGCAATCAATTACTTTTTATGGCTGTGCAAGACAGAACCATGCAATTAGCCAAAGACCATAGCAGCTTAATTTTTATCTAGCTAACTGTGTGTGATAGTAGTGCTAAAGCCATTGAATATGTCAGTGTCATCCCTTCGTAGGCAGCTAAAGCATTACTTTGTGAGAGTTCTGCCATTGGTGTGGTCCCCACCCACACAAGCAAGAGACCACGGTACTATTATCATCGCACTGCTCAGGTTCCCAGCAGCCAGAGCAAAGCAACAGAAGGCATGCAATTGCCAGGGAAAACCGAACCTTTTGTCCATCCACTGAAAGCAGTAACAGTAAAACGAGTGCCGTCGTAGGTGAGGAAATCTCTTTGGGCTACAGCTAAGCCCGTTGTTCCATTCCCGTGGTACTCCCGCTTATCTTCCGCCGTGTGACGCTGATCCCCGCCGAGGATCCCCACCAGCGCCCAGGGCTGCCTGACGGAGACCGGGAAGGAGCAAGTGACATCCCGCACCCTCCAGCCCCGAAGAGCTTGGTCAGGAGGGGAGGGCGCAGCGCAGCGTGCCTCCCCCGCTCCAACCCTCACACCGGTCCCCGGTCCCGGTCGCGCCTCTCCGTCGGGGCCAGCCCCGGGCGGGCGCGGCAGCGCGGCGGACCGGGCGCGGAGCTGTCCATGGTGGCGCCGCGGGCCCGTCCCCCCCCTTCCCCGCCCCGTCTCCCCGCCTGCCTCACCTGTAGCCCAGACGGGCGATGTACTTGCTGCCCAGGCGGTCACGCAGCAGCAGCCGCGTCTCCAGCGTGAGGCTGCGGGCGGCTGAGTCGCCCACGGCGGCCGCCACCACGCTGCCGGGGTGCTGGAGGGCCAGGAAGGCGCGCAGCCGCTGGCACTCGCCGGGATGCAGGTGGGTGTCGAAGCGCCCCGCCGCCAGCACCCGCGCCGTGCCGGCGTCCAGGATGCGGAGGTTGAGCCCGCGGCTGCCCCACTGCCTTTCGGAGGAGTAGGGGCCGTGGCGCAGCCCGCCAGGGTGCAGGGTTTTGTCCAGGAGGGTCCAGGAGCGGGGCCGGCGGCCGTGCAGCTCCAGGACGCCGCCGCGACCCACGCCCACGAACTTCTGCCCGAAGCCCTCCACGGCCGCCCCTTCGTCGGCTCGCCCGTACAGCGAGATGATGGCCCGCGAGCGGTAGGGGCAGCGCTCCGAGCCAATGCGCAGCTCCCCGCCGTCGTGGATGAGGATGTAGCGAGCCCGCAGGGTGATGGGCGGCCCGTGGGGGCGATCGGCGAACACCAGCCTCCCTGAAGGGCGAGCGGAGAGGAACTGGGTTAGGGCCGCGTACCTCGGGGGAAGCGGGAGGTGCCACCCGCCGGAAGGCGCAGGCGGGCCGGCTCCCCGCAGTGCCCGGGCTCCGGGAGCGACCGGCGGCCCCGAGGGAGCGGGCCGCCCCGCTTACCTCCGTCGCGGATGACGAGGGAGTGGAAAGCGGCGGAGCTCTCGAGGCGTAGGGCCGCCCCCCGGCCCACAACGGCGGCGCGGCGGGTGTCGGAGCCGGGTCGCCAAGGGGCGAGGTGCGGGTCGGCCTCCGGGCAGGACCCTGCAAGAGACGGGAGGCGGCGGCAGCGGCGGCGGGGCACGGAGGGACGCGGAAGGGCGCGAAGGGGCGCGGTACCGACCTGATGCGCTGCCGCCGCTCGCTGCTCCCCGACGCGTCCTATGGCGGGACCGGGACCGGGACCGGGACCGGGTCCGGGTCCGGCGCGAAGTCCGGGAGGAGCCGAGACTCCTCGGGGCTCCCCGCGGTCGGCGCGTCTCGGGCGCCGCCGCAGCCGCTACCTGGTGCCGCGGAGCCGCGGGGCAACCCCCGCCCGCAACACGTGTGCTGAGCCGGCTGCTTCGCCGCGGCTTTGCACGGAGCCGCCGCAAAGGCACATTTTGCATTGGATGCTCTTTTGCAGTACATTTTCCCTCCGCTTAAGCTAGCGAGACCGCAAACAGAAACACTCCCTCCTCGCAGCCCTGTTCCCCGGCTCCACACAACCCCGGACACAGCAAGACAACCACGGCAGCGGTACGAACGGGGAACCGGCGCGGAGAAAACCCCAGCGGCAGATCGACGAGAAGCACCGGCGCGTTTCAAACTTCGGCTGCAAAGACCGCTTACCTATCCCCGGCAGCGCCGAGCCGCAAACTTTGTACGTCGCCTCTCGGGAGCTCCCGACCCGGGCTGCTGGGCACCCCGGCGGCAGAGGAAGGGGCAGGCAGGCGCAGGCAGCTCCCGCTCCTCCGCTCCGGCTGCCTCCCCTCCGCCTCCCTATTTATATCCATCTCCCAACCGCTGGCGGTGCCCGCACTGTTTACAGCCCCGGAGCTGCTGGCTCCTCCCCGCCGGGGACGATCCCTCCAGCCTGGACGTATATCTGCGACCGGCGCCCTGATGCTCGGGGCCGGGGTAGCGCCGCTGCCAGCGCGCAAAGGTCTTCCCCGACTCCAAGCCGCTGGGGGCTGCGGGGTCCCCGACGGACTCTATCGGGCTCAGGGGACCCCGGGCGAGTCTCAGCCCGGGGAGGGTCCCCGGGGGGTATGTGCAGCCCCGCGGAGCACCCAGCTGGGCTCAAAAGCTCCATGAAAAGCGTGAGGCTTTGGGGCCAGCTGCCTCCCCAAGAAGGGCAGGGGGCTGAGGCATGCCACCCCCAGACCCCAGTCTGGTCTCCTTGACCCTTCTTGGGCCCCTGCAGCACCTTCCAGGGGATGTTTTGCCCCGTGCTGTCCTGTGCCTGGCAAATCCTACCCAGCGACTGCAAAAGTTCCCCTAAGAGCAGGTGAGCCCAGAGGTGTCTGCCTCTTCACATCCCCTGACAAAACCAACCTGTAGCCAGAGCCTGTGGTGAAAGAGAGGAAAAGCCTCAGAAGGTGCTCTGACAGAAGCCTCAAAGAAATCCATATTCTTTAACACCCACAGCCTGGGACTGTGTTCCTTGCTTTGGCAGGTTCCTGCCTGGACTCCAGTCTCAGTGGGCATGGCACTGCCTACAGAAGGACCATCAAACACCGGTTTGTTTTCTATGAACCAGAACATCACATTTTTATAGGCTCTAAAATACAGCATAACTGAGCTTTCTGGAGACACATACAGACAAGTAACCACTGTGGCCACTGCCTTCTCCCTCCTCAAGTCTACACACAATCCCTCCTCCTCTCCACTCCAGTGCACGACATCTAGAGAGGACGAGCCAGAAGTGGGCAGGCAACAGTGCCAACCACTGCTCCTGCCCCCGGCCAAAGCCAGAGAGGTGCAAAGCCACAGGTGCTGCAGATCTCAGGGACATTTGTGTGCCATCATCTGGTCAAACTGCTCCAATCTGTCACCTCTGAAATTTATTCTGGTGCAGGATTTCTTCTGACAGAGGGCACAAAGAGCCTATAGTCATGTTAATAAGGCGCAAGTGCTGTCAGACAAAATATGGGAACAGACTGGAAGCAGGGGGGTGGTTGAGGGCCATGGCCATACCCCAGCTCCAGACAGCAGCTCTGGAGTGGGAGCAACACTCACTTGTGCTAAACAAAACCCTTCCGCTCACTTACACCCTGTCCTGGGACCCAGAGTATTACTGAATCCGAAGATAAACATCCAGACCAGAGAAACAAATCCAGATAACGCTCCCTTGTTTCAGTACTCCATAAATACGAGGAAACATTAGAGCTGCCACCTTTGCTACCGGCTGTTCATCTATCATTTAGTGCTGGCACTTCTATTCCTGTCTCAAAGCGCTTTTGTCATTTTCCTTCCAAAAAAGCGGCATTAGTCAGCGTTGTGCCTCCTTCTTATCTGAATATGACATACATGCACGCAGGCCATGGGAAAGCAGGGCTGTTATCAGAGGTATATGAGGCTGGGCTCAAGTATTTTCAAGAAAGATTTATCTACCAGTGGAAGTTTCAGGCAAGACAAGACAAATAGGAATATCTTGTCTTAAAACACACTAAAGTCTTTGAATTCAGTAGTTTTAGAAGTGCAAGATTTGAGGAAAAGAGGCCTTCTGCCAGGGTCCTAGAAAGCTCATACCTTTTTTTAATTAAATATTTACTCTGTTCAGGAGATTTTATGGAGTCACAATCTAAATAAAAGGCAGCAATAATTAATCTGACGTAGTAGTAGTGAAAATAAACATAACAAAGGCTTTCATTAGTGTTAAACTTTGTGCATTTCCCCTTGTATTAAGTTCTCTCTGGTCTAAGAAGGAAAATTTCAGAGTAAATGAAACTGAACATATCACCCCATTTTCCTAAAGATTCCCACCTGATTTTAAGGCAAACACAGAAGTGCCTAATGCTATCTCTAGTTTGGTGTTTGGGAGCCAAACCCTTTTCCTTTTGCTCTTCCAAATGTTATTTCTGTTTCGTGACAGCGTTGGTTTGAAGCTCACACTGCAGCCCTTGGTTACGGGGCGCATCCTCAGACCAAGAACATTCCCAAACATCCTCGCACCTGCAGGTAAGAAGTCCTGACTAACACTCATTGCCTCAAACGTATGGCTGGTGTAACTCTTCCTGCCAAAAAAAAACCCCAACCAAACCCTCCTTCGAGTGTTATCATTAGTTATAAACTAAAGTTTACCTTTCTAACAAACAAAAGCGGGTCATTTTCTGTCATAGGCCACCAGGTATGAGGCAACCTCGACCCCCTCGTGTCTTGCTGCATCGCAATGACTGATCGCAACATCCAGTAACAGTATTGGTGACTGGTGAGGTTTTATTTTAAGGCAACAGTAGAAAACTATGACCTCCGAGGTCTTTTCCAACCAGAAGGATTCTATGAGCCTAAGAAAGCAACGCTACTCGAGATGAGTCAGCGGGGAATTGTCTCCCAGAGCACAAATGCCTCTCCCTAGACACACACATTCGCACAGGAACGCAGAGGACAGGAGGGTTCCCGGGCACCCTCCCGCCGGGCGGTATCCTGTTTCCTCCTGACTGCTTAGAGACAGGAAGGAGAAGCCGAGTCAGCATCCCCTGAGCAACACCCCATCCCCGCGAAGCGGGGAACTGGAGGCTTCACCGGATAATCCGGCTGCGCGGGACCCGAGATGCCCGCAGCACGGCCGGGGCCAGCTCAGGCCAGGCCGTCCGCAACCTCTGTGTCCGCCCCCGCACACACACACCCCTGTGGGCACCGATCCGCCGCATCCCGCAGGGGGGCAGCGGGCAGCGACCGGCGGGGAGCGCCCCGGCACGTTGCCTGCCCCAGTCCCCGGCTCCGTGTCTGTCCCGGTGCCTGCCCCGGTCTTGGTCCCCGTTTCGGTGCCTGCCCCTGCCTGTCCCGGTGCCCGTGCCTGTCCTGGCTCCGCTGCCTGCCCCTGCCCCGGTGCCTGCCCGATCCCGGTGCCTGCGGCGCCGCGGGCGGCCGGGCGGCGTCGCCCTTGCACAGCCGCTGCCCGGCCCCTCCTGGGCAAACCAGCCCGCGCACCCTGGAAGCAGGGAGCGTGGGCCATGGGCTCCTACATTACAGTAATTAACCGGAGTTTTAAAAATAAAAATTATTATTACTCCTGCCCCGCTTCCCAGGCGCGGATCCTGTGATTCCCCGGGTTTCAAACTCGTTTCACGTTGCCAGCAAGGCAGAGCTGTATTTCCCCAGCTCGGGGCAGGGGAGGGGAGCACACCAGCTTCTGGTAGGAGCTGGAGGTGCTGGCACGGCCGAGGGTCTGGGGAGCGGTGGGCACACACCACTGATGCTCGCGTTAGAGCTGTACCCAGGCGCCACCGTGGGCCTGGCAGCCCCACCGAGCTGGGCACCGCGTTACCGCGACGCGGCTTTTAGTGCCTGTATGAACTCCCACAGACTGACTCCTTATAACAGCCCACCTGTGGCAACAGCCCTCTGCACGCTGTACCAGCCATCACCTTCTGCAGACAGTGACTGCATCCTACCCACCTCACCACAGGCCTCCTATTTAGGGCTGGCCTTAGCCCAAACGCCAAGCGATAACCCAGGTATTACACTGGGCCACCATGTACCAGATTGCACCCAGTGATATCCACACCCCGCCAGCACCCCTCACCCAGGTTGCACGGAGCCTGGCCCCACAACTCCACTCAGCCAGTACTAAGCATTTGAGATACCAAAACCGCATCTCCTCCTTATATACCTACCACTTTGTTCCACGTGGGGCTTTAATGGTGTTCTCCTAGGTTTAAGCATTTGCTTCTTGAGCAGAGAGAAGGCCTTGGATTGCTGAGCTTCAGACAACGTCCCCATATTCCTGAGGAGCTGGAGCACCCTGTGTAGCAAAAACGGCTTCACCTTCTGCTGGGCCACCTTGAGAGGACTGATATGAATTTTTGGCTGGTTGACTTCTCGATCACAGTTATAAAATCGAAAGAGATTCCAGGCTGAGCTAGGTCCAAAGGCATCCTTTAAAATATATCTGGAAAGTTTAAGGAGCATGTCACAGGACAACTGCTTTTCTTCTGGCTTCTGGCCCAGGTTCTGACTTAGCAAACTTCTCCTTCCCTGGTGACTCAGGGCAGAGCTGCTCCTGAGCAGGCCAGAGGGTTTGTAAAAGCCCATGGTCCCAGGAAGGGTTTTCTTACTGTGCAACAGTCCTCCATAATCCATATCCCCCAAGGAACTGTTGGGATTCAGGCTATGTTCTGAAATAATTGCAAATACAATAAAACTTAAGCAGAAACAGTGAAATGAAGAATCCCAGTGGGTTTGTTTCTTTAAGATGTATATACCTACATTTATCAATGTTCTGAGGCAGCCCTGGAATACACTGTAGATCACTACAGTACTTTGACAAACTTACAGAATGCTTCGAGACACCAAAATCAAGAGAATTGCAATAGACAGGGGGTTTAGGTCCTGCAAAGTAACCATCATTATTTGGAATTTTTAATTTAAACTAATGTTTTCTGTAGTGCTCAGGAAAACTGTGTGCCAGAGGACAGATTCCTAAATAAAACCACTTATCACAAAAAATAATACCACATTTTCTAGGAAAAAAAATTAAGAAAAGATCCTATTAAAGTACTAAAAGTCTTTTTTTTTTTATACCTGACTAAGAAAGGAAACTTCACTAAAAGTCTTCTTTTATACATGACTAGGAAAGGAAGCTTTTCATGTCCACTGGGCGGTTTGTGTTTTGGGTCTGTCCAGCCCCAGGGTCCGGCCCAGCCCCTGTAATAGGTTGGATTTAAATGAAAGGTTAAGTTTGGTTTTCTAGGTGGTTTCTCCAGTCTCAGACTACTGATCAAAGGCCACAGTCGCTTCATCCTGCGATCAAGAAGGAAGACTCTGGACTCCGGATCTGAAAATTGCTTCTGAGGCAGTGCACCTACCCAGCTCTCCTTCACCCAGGCTGAGCCTGGAGGATCCATTTACACCCTGAGAACTGATCAATAAAACAATTAAATGCAACATAAACAGGTTGGGACTTTGTAATAAGTAGGGCTGCAAACACCTGAGAAAGCTCTAATAATTAAAAGGGCCAAGGAGCCCTTAATAGCATCTTGCCCAAAGTGTTTGAAATAGTTGATGTTTTAACATGGCAGCATATGGCTAAAGGCTGGAGGTCATGTCCTGGGAGCCCTGGAATGTGCCTGCAGCCCTCCCCTTTGTTTCTTAGGAGGGAACAAGGTTTTGAAGAACATTCTTCTATCTCCTAGAGGTGGATCCCAGTCCAGCATGCTTATGAAGCTTCAGGGTTTGGGGCTGGGGAGGGGGTGTTAATTTGATTTTAAGGTTGCCAGCTTCAAGCAGCCGTGCCTTAACAGTCCAGTGAATTGCTTGCATATTGTAATTGCATTAGTTAAGTATTTGACCATTATGTTGGAATTTTACATATCCAAACGTGCATTTATGGCTGCAATACATCATTGAAATACGTCCCTGCATTACTTTGAAACTGCAAAATACGACTGCTAGGGCTAGACGAAAGCAGATAACTCGGGAATATGTCATAATGAAAGCAGCATTTTGCATCTTTACTGCGTCTTTCATTCAGAGCAATCAATAGCCTTTGCAAGAACCCTATTCATAAGACCCCTGAGATCGATGAGCTCTTCTGCTAGTTTACTGATGGGCTGACAGGGAGCCACTCGGGCAAGATCCCCAGGAGGAGCAAGGAGAGAGGAAGAAGGACCCAGCTCCAGGACCCCAGTAATACGGGGTCCATATTGTGCCCTGCCCCTGCACAGATGTGCTGGGGGGGCAGATGGTCGGTGCAGAGGAGGACAACACACACCACTGCCATCTGACTGGCGCCGGTCTGAGCTGAAGGGAAAGGGCTTTGGGGCAGACCCAAAGCATCCCTAAGTGCACCTAATGGCACCGCTGCAGCGGAGCGACTTGAAACGTAAGCAGTGTTAAATCTTTAAGTAGGTCTGCAAGCTTTCTAGAGTAAACCGCTGCGTAAAACGTTATTTAGAATAAACAAAACTTTGGATCAATGTCCTGCCTTCAAAGGCAGGCCTGACACCAAAGGAGGGCTGAGGAACCAAGGGAGGGCATAAATTAAGGACCGTGGCACACAGTAACCTCCAAAGCCACAGATCGTGCCGGCTGCCGTGTTGAACTCAAACTGGAAGCCAGAGGCGTGTTTCCCTTCTGTTTTCCCTCCGGACACCCGTGGGGGCTGGCCCTAGCAGCCACACTCCTCCTCCTCCTCTCCCGGGACAGCTACAGCCCGAGCCCCCAACCTGGCCCGAGCGGGTCAGCCCAGGCTGCGCTATCGATGCCGGCGGCCGGGGCTGCCGAGACGGGCTCGGCCCGGCACCGCCTTGCCTTCCCCTCCCCTCTTCCGCGCCAGCGCTGCCCACCCCACCGCCGGGCGCTCGCGGGTCACCGTGTCGCTGCTGACTGTCGGCGCTCGTCGCCCGCGCCCCGGGCCGGGCGCCCACCAAGAGCAGCAGCGGGAGCAGCGGCGGCAGCAGCCGGGCGGCGGCGGGGCGCCGGCGGGCAGCGCTCCTTGGGGGTCCGGGGGCGTCCCGCGACCGGCCCCGCTCGGGAGGGAAACCTGCAAGACAGACACAGAGGCTGGGCCCCCGCGGAGCCACCCACCGCCGCCCCGGCTCTCCCCGCCCGCGGCGAGGGGCCCTTACCTGGCTGCGCCCTGCGGAGCGGCATCGCTGGCGGCGCTCCCCCGGCTGCCGGCCCGGCAGCCCCGCTGCGGGCCCGGCTCCCCCTCGGCGCGGGGCCCAGGGCGCTGGGACGCTGCCCGGGCTGCGGCGGGAGGGATCTTCCCCCGACCTGGACACAAGGGCCGGTTCTGTCGGGAGCTGCCGTGGCACAGGCGGAGCAGAGACGGTCTGGTCTCCGCCGACAGGACAAACTTCAGCCACGTCCCACGTAGAGAAAGGCGAGCAGAGCAGCCCCCCGTGCTGGGCAGCTCCAGGTAAGGCTACAAGCACAGGGAGGGCGCAGCCCACAGCCGCTGGTACCCGCTGCTCACAGCCTACCCCAGCGTAAGGAAAACCAGAACGTGGTTACAGGAACCACAAAGCAATTTACAATTAACACAGTGTATTGTAAGACAGGGGTGTCGTGAAGTTTGGGTTGGTTTTTTTTCTTCTAAGGCAGCAGGCGTATTGCTCGAACACTTTCTGCAAGATTAGCTTGGTTATGGCAGGAACCCAGCTGCAAAACCAGAGGTTGCAAGAGACAAACTGCCCAAGGAGCAGCGCTCGCTCTCCTGTCACAAGGACCTGCTTGTCCTTCCTACTGCTGTAATAAAGTTATGAGACCAGAGTTGAAATACAAGCTCCCACTTTGAAATTCATCCTGTTCCAATCCAAGAATTACCGCTGGACTTTGAAAGCAATAAATACTAAGCAGGTAGTTTCTTAAGCTTGACATCTTTGCCAATAGCAGAGTACGTGCCATCAAGTGCCACCCAACCCTTAACCAGTGCTGGAAGTATAGAACAACTGCATTTGCAACACAAGGAATTTCAGAGCTAAACTGGCTGGTGAATTACACAAAGAAAAGTAGAGAGAAATAAGCGAAATGGACTTAAATGAGATCATTAATTTACATTCATGAGAACAGACCCAAGGAAGAAAACATTTCCCAAATGAGCACAAAGTTTACTGCTGAACGAATGACTGGAGGAAGAGAGTGTATTGGTTAGCTACACCAAATATTTAGCACCATTTAGAAAAAACAGTACAATGCAGAGCTTACAATAGATGTGTACAATGCTAACTATAAATATAGGCTTGGGCATTTAAAAAGCTGAAGGGCCAGTGCCCGGTGCACCTGCTATGAGTTCCAGGAATGCCATGGAAAAACAAGGAAGAAAAACAGCAGAGGTAACACGGGGTAACAGGTCTCCACGTGAATACAAGTTAAATTAGAACACGGTTGCATAAATTTAAAAAGAACACCTATCAAACTCCTTGGAAAATGCTGTCTTTAAAGTTGTAACAAGTATTTTCCTCTGGCTTCTTCAGAAACCAAACATTAGGCAACCACTGACAGCAACACAGATGGGCCACATCTTACCTTCCTGAAAAACAGCTGCACTTCACATATGGCTGTACTGCATGAACAAAGACAGTAAGTCACACAGGAGAAAGGGAGAGAACAACCACATCAAGAAAAGAAGAAAGGATGCTAGTGATCATTTACACCCTTGGAAGACCCGTTGCATAATTTATCCAGGCACAGCCAGCCATTTTTACAGTGACACCTTCGTAGCTCTAAAATATGCACAACAAGTTCTTGTAAAGGCCCACATTATGCACTGAGATGAGAGAACGTCAGCAGTTTGCTGGAATGGACTATTTTTCTAGCCTTAGCCCAAGTTTCTCTTATAATGTCACATCATCCCCTTTCACATCATTTAAAAATTCTGTTCTAACCTTTTTCTTTAAGCAAATAGGGAACTAAAAATCCATGGTCTTGTCAGTAGAAGAAATTTGTCACCAGGCAGAATAGAATATCGGGACCTCGGGCTGCATGCACAGAGACAGTGGGACGTACAGGACCATGTTGAATTCAGATGTGGGGTTTTCAATCAGAGGAATACCGACAAAAAGCAAAGCAAATGCAAAGACAAATAACAAAATGACAGGACTTAAATATTTTTCTAAAAAATTCAATTTAACCCCCCCCACACACCCCATTTTGTAGGGAAAAGGTTTCAAGTACCAGCAAGTTTGTTGAAGGGTAGCTACAAAGGGGGTCACAAGGAGAAACAGTGTAGGCTGAAGTTTCCAGAGCAACACCAAGTTCAGTGTGGGTAGCAGAAAAAACATTGCCTAATGAAGGAAAAACTCCAAGTCACCACACGGACAGGCTTATGCTTTCAGATGTGATCTTGAATACCTGTACCACAGCCATCAGCTTTGTTTCCACAGGGCTAGAGTCTCAGGAACCACACACAGAGATATGGAAGAAAATCCACTGCAGATTTAAGAAGGTGCAAAATACAATGAGACATGTATTGGATTATTTATTTAAAACACAGGAGGGAAGCAGCTGCAAACTTGAGGTGACAACTAGGCAAAACCTGCCAACTTTGGCTGCAAGGGTCACCAAGAGAGGAGCCGGGAGCTCTGCTGCTCAGGCCCAGACAACACACATCCAGACTCTAAAGTCCCAGACGCCACAGAGCAGGATGGGTGTCCTCATTTCCCCCCACTGCAAGGGAAAATACCAGCTTTTCCCCTTTTACAGTAATAGGGGCCAACAGACACGTGCAGTGCTGAAAATTAACTGCAGGCCTGTTAGCAGAACTCATGACAGCTATGTTCAAACATTTCTTCTAGGCAATGAATCATAATTTTTCATTACTTGAAACCAGCTGAACACCACTTAGCAGCAATCTGTTACCTTTGATTTACGTACCAAGCTCCATGGAAATGTGGCTTTTTACTTTAGGAGAGGTTTCCTCGAAAGGAAGGAATAAAATAAGGAAATTCAAGTTACTCTATCAAGTAATCTGTACTTCACACTTCCCTTGTGGATAAAAATTATGGACCAAATAAGATTCAAAAATTCAGCAAGCTCTAATCCATGCATCCTTTATTCCATTACAATCACTGTGTTGCATTCCAGCAACAGGACACAAACTGCAATCAATCGCGATCAATTTATACAACAATCTGAGGCTTACAGTACATTTAAGGCCTTTAAATTTGGAAAAATTAGACCTATGCTAGTAGTGTAACAATTTTTAAGTGTCTTGCATTTCTGATGCATAATCTGTGCGATTCCAGTGTCAAAGAATCAAATTACTTCTAAACTAAAAAGATCAGCTCAATGAAAATTTAGTTACATAAATTCATCAAAACATAAATGTGTAAATTTTTTTTGTCCTGGAAACTTTATAAAACTTTAATAGCAAAATAATATAGGGATAAAAACATATTTTAACAAAATGTATTCAATCATATACAAACCAGAATTTTGCAGTTTATTGTAACTAGACTTAAATTAAAACTACCAATTAAGAATCTATGCACAATGTAAATTCAAATATGTACAGTACTTTTAAAAAGTCTACAGGAATGCTTTACAGAAGGAAATATCTGTTATGGCTATTATTCAGACCATCTGAATATTAAAATGAGTTTTCTAGTAGTAAATTTACACATTTATTTTTAAACAAAAGCAATTTTGTCCCTAGTTCCTTTAAGAATATTCCAGTTATGTTTATACAGGTAATGGAGAGGTTGTTACAGAGTTTAGCCCCATATAGTAGTTTGTTTATTTTCAGGAAAAAAGTATATTTAAATAATTTACTCGGGAAGATCAGTAAGTTAACAAAAGAACACTAGAAGGGAGGAGGGGGAACTTCATCACAATAACTTGCCAGTTACAATACCACAGCTAGAAACTTTACAGAGAAGGTACTCCCTTAGATTGAACCCAGGACCGATTGTTCAGAACAAGCTGTAGCTCATAACAGTTGTGTTCTCCACACCGAGAACACCGGGGAAAAGAAGTCTTTGTAGGACACAATTATAAATGATCTGAAGTGAGACAGAGAAAAACTGATCTTCGATTAATACAGCACTAGGTAAAAAGTGTCCCCATAAGCAGCTAGTATTCCCACTTCCTTCAGGGCAACGAAGCTAAAAATTGTTGGAATTACAGTAGTTGACCATATTTGTGTGCATTAGTAGAATAATTTCCAGATATAAAAGACAAATTTCATCAGATGTTTGATTAGAACACCCTAAAGACAGGGTATTTCTTCATAGTATAAAGCTATTACAGCTATCCAGTTAAAGCATGTGCAAAACCAGGTAATTTCTTCCGTTCACAGTAACTGAGGTAAAATCAGGTAGGCTTCTTCAGGAGTTGGGAAGTTCATGAGATATGAACTGTTTTAGTCTCTCCAAGTACTGTGCATAAAGCTCTATGTCATTATGCCCAGCCCCTTCCACCCAGAGGGGCTCTACTGCTCGTGGACATCGCTCGTACATGGCCAGGCCGTGGGAGAAATCGATTACCTCATCTTCGGTACCATGGATCACCAACACAGGGGAGGTTACTTTAGATATCTTGTCAATGCTGGGGGATGGAAGAGAAAGATAACATAGCTCAGGCTGGGGCTTTAACTTTTGCACCATTAAAGAAAGCAAGCTTAAGGTGTCGACACGCGATCCGGTTACCCCTGTGTGGTTTTACATGGCTGTAAGGAGTGGGAATTGTGCCCAAGAGACAGGGAACAAGGCTCACTCCCAAAACACACATGTAATTTGGGGGCTACCCTGCCATCACCACCACCCCACCAGTTCTCATAACAAGTAGCTCAAACGGGCAGCTCACAAGCTAATGTTTAGCATGACCCCCCTCAAACATTAATGAGTATATCACAAAATCCACTGAGGCACAAAAGGTTCCATGGGACATGCTGCCATTCATTACTCACTTTCCTCACATTACACATTCTCACCTGCCAATTTAACAGATTAGGAACTAATTAACTACGCTGCAGTCACATGGATACTTAACTGCAAACCAGAAGAAACACAGGATTTGATGTCACACAACTACCTGCTTCTGCAAAGTGGCCTTCAAGTAGTATTGCTTTTTTCCTCTTTTATTCCTACTACATTTAGCAGACTGATACAGCTACTGGCTACTTCCCACAGGAAAATGGGTTCAGAGGAAAGGGAAGAGCGACAAAAGCCACCTTGGCACCTACGAGTTCCAGCCAGAAAAACTCCAATTCAAAGCATACAGGTAGCACATGTACTTCAGAGTGGCAAACAGCTGCTTTCTCCGACTGCCTTCATGTAGGCATCACCTTTTGCTGCCAGACCACTGCTGCTCACTGGCAGCCAGCAGTAATTCCAAAGGAGAGCACAGGCACAGAGAGGCAACAGACTCCCAGGTTCTCACCAGCTCCACTTACACCAACAAATGGAGGAACTGGCTCAGGACATTATGCAGATTATGGGATGAAGTGGGCAGAAGAATTAATATCAGCAATATTAGATTTGACAGAAGGACAAGCCTATTAGAGGTAGCGTAAAGAAATAGTGTTTGGATTTTCCTGCTCCTGAAGAACAGGCAAGTGAGCAATTTTAGTAAGACTAGTGATTTTACAAAAGTGATCAAGACTGTTTAAAATTATTATAAAATACTGGTGCCAGCATACACCGAATTAAAACAGGTTGAAATAAGCTTTATGAAAATACAAAGTTAATTAAAAATTAAGATGTAGACTGAAGCATGAAACCTCACGCATATAATTCTCAGCATTTAGCATTCTAGAAAACCACCATTGGTATTCCAGTAAACAGCTGAGTATAAACACATTTCTGTCTCTGCCTCAATACTTCTCAAAAAAAAGAGAAAAAGGCTTCATGTCATTTAAAGAGGAAAAGTGTTACTTAAAATTAAAATGCAGCCTATTTCACTTTTCCTGCCTGGAACTTGAGTTCTGTGCAACTATGGTGAATACAGAAAAATATCTCAGGAACATAAACAAGACATCAGAATAATGCAGAGGTTTTTTTCTCCACAATTTTCACACCAAAATTAATATCATGGCCAAGTGTAAATACTTTATAATTAAATACTACTGTTTATATAGCACATTAAGCCACGAAGGGTCTTGTCCCTGAGTTCCACGATGTGGCAGACATGTCAGCTACAGAGATGTTTATATATACATTTCAGTGGCTCGAGTCAAGCTCTCACTGCAGGAACCCCCATTCATTTCAGCAGTCGGACAACGAAACCATTTTTTTCCATGCACATTCACAGGCCATTAAGCTGGGTAATATTTGTATTTGGCAGAAAACTGGAAAGCATCCCATTGCCAACTCAGCGGCTCATAAGGCAGTATTTAAGCTGCACATTACATTTAGTTAGTATTCTTAGCCATACCACTCTGCAGCTAGAAAAATGGAGAGAGCGAGTTCTCGCAGAGCCCCAACACAACACGCACGTAACAGCGACTCGCTGTAGGTGCACACAGAACTATTTGTGTCCCGCCGTGAAGGCAGACAGTTGAGCTGCACACATTCATAGAAGCACACTGCTGTTTATTTTCACTGCTTACAGTACAAATGAAGTCAGACTGACAGCAATGAACAGCTCAGCAGGGCAAGAACCAAATATTTGAGTGCTACAGTGCATCTAATGTCACTGTTACCCCCCCCGCCCCCTCTTTTAAACTGTGATTTTATTCAGCTGATAGCAGCTAATCGCTGTTACTTTTGTAATCAAGAGCTATTTTTAATGCTTTGGGTTTTTTTCCCCCTCCAGCAGAGGCATTTGTAAATACTGGAGTTAAGGTTTGAAGATGAGGAATGAGTCACAGTACATGTGTCTCAAATTCTGATTGCACCTTTAACAATTTAATTACTTTATCAGTAACTTATTGGAAAGAATCCTCAACATGGGGACTGCACATAGAGCCTGTGAGAGCTACTGCTACTTGGTCACTTGGCCACTATTATTTCTGGCTGGTTTGGCATACAGATTTCTACAGCCTCCCCCATCTTCTAATCTGTTGTAACCAAAATAAAACAAACATAACAAATGCTATGAATACCCCCTACTACACTTACTGCAAACATGACCTCCTGAAGCACAGCCAAGTATGCACAAAACTTCAGTGAGTCTCTGCTTTGTCTTCTCCCTTCCACAACCACTTAGCTTTTCATCTGTGCCTGCCCCCACACACCCACCCCACCAAGGTCTATATACATTGCTGTAAAGAGACTGGCTTTCCCTCTCATTCTCCTGTAATTTAAACTGGGTCAAAAGATAAGTTTTAAAAGATTCCTTGAACATCTGCTATTCCCAAATATTTGGATACTCTAATTTAGTCTTTTGCAATTGCTTTACAAAAGCAACACTAGGCTATAAAGTCAACTGTTTTATCTTTAAACCAGCTGTATGTAGCTTTCTGTGCATAAAATATTCCACAGCTTCTTAAAACAAGCTCAGAATCTTTCAAAAGGAGGTCAGTAAATTACTTTAGTTTGGACAGAGACAGTAGGACCTTACATGATCTCCATTAGAGAGGAACAAATACAACTCTCAGTATCTTCACCAATTTTATGTGCACAGCATTCGAAAGATGCAAAAGTGCTTTTACTTTCAAGAACCAAAGACACTTTTGGTTCTTCACAAAAACTAAATGCATTCCTTCAAGATTATGCAGAGCCAAAACTGAAAATCGAACCACACCAATCTAACACACTACTTCTAGCCTGCTCTTGTTTTCTGCCTTTAAAACCAGCAATTATTTAGACCTTTTTCTCTGATCTGGTAAAACTATAGCAGTATTGTCACAATCAGCTTAAACACCACATCCATTTCTCTGTATCACACTGCCTTCCAAATCAAAGCTGATTGAGATGTTAAGAGTGTAGAGTTACTAATTTGTTGATCACTAGCCTGAAGGACTTACTAGTTAATTATCAGTTGTTAAACTACTGCTCCAAACTCGATAGCATAAGAGTTCTGATACTAGCATCCCATAACACATAAAACCAGGAGGAAAAAAACCCAAATGAGTTATAAATGCTAAGACTTTTCCCTTCATTGAGCAGACTATCATGGCAGTTTGAGACTGACATCAGCCTGTTTCTTACATGGCAAATCTCTGCTTGCATTTAGAAGTCGTGCATACATCTTCAATAAAGTTCCCTGGAAATTTACACAACTCATCCCTTTTAAACACCCAGAGTGCATGTTGAGTACAGAACAATGTTTATACGTACCTTGGGAAAGCATCGAAGCAATAGGTTTTCCTTGTGTCAGGAAAAGCTACCCGTAATCCAGACATCAAGGGAGAATGAAGGATTACTGCTGCACACTCGTACCGAGATGCCAGGTCTACTGTAGGGACAGTACCAATACTCTGGCCATACAGAATAATGTTCTCAGGACTAACACCATACCTGTAGAGAAAAGAAACATCCCTTTAAAAAACAAAACCAGCTGCAAAGACACAACACATTTTGCATCACAAAGGCAAAAACTAAACCAGATAAACAGAAGGAGAAGGAGGGTGAAAGCCAAAGCAGCCCTCCTACCCATCTTAGTTCTTTACAATCTATTCCTAGGAGACATGAATTTACAAAGTCTAAACTTCAGAACAGTCCAGTAAAGCAAATAACCAAAATATGACACAGGCTGAAGAGAGCTATCCTCAAAGGAAGAGTGCCACTGTGGTAATCTTCACCATCTTCATGAAGGACCTCGTATCTTTCACTCCAAAGCATGGCAAATCGTAAGTTAAACTCTCAGGTCACTCTCAGGAATTTAAATTAAGCATTCTGGAGACTAACAACCCTTTCACCATTAAACAAGACAGTTACTCCTCTGCCCACCTTTCTTTCCATGCAGCTGGAACAAACTGTCTCATTGGTGTAGCTAAAGACACCAAAGAAGGGAAGAATTTGGGAGGATAACTGTTCATTATTTCCATTTCTGATCAGTTTATATTGTTCCTTTTTCCTTTTCCAGTTTAAACATGGTCAGGTTTATTTTCTAACTATAATGATAATGCAATTCTATAAAAATCAGGTTTTGTAGAGTCTTGGATGGCTCCCAGTCTACAGAGCTGGCCTAGCTTGTCTGCTGTTTCACAGCTGAAAAAAGTTGAGGATGATACTAACTGAATTTTTACCTAAAGCACACAAAATACAAAGGAATTTGGTAAGGGGCACAAGAGGAGGTGACAGTGGCTAGGAAGAACTGTAGAGTACAAAAGTACTGGGTTACAACAACTTGTTAGGAAAGCTGCAAATCAAAGCTGTCAGTTAATTATAAACTATATACCCACAAGATTTCCCTGTATAACTGCTTCCTATTGCAAGCTGCATCAAGAATCACAGAATTGTAGGGGTTGGAAGGGACCTCAAGAGATTGAGTCCAACCCCCCTGCCAAGGCAGGTTCCCTAGAACAGAAAAAAAAACCCAAGTGCAGAAAAGAACACATTTCTAATAGAAAGTTATTTGTGCAGAACATGTCTTTTTGCCAGTCTACACCATCTACAATCCTGCTGCACTGCTGTTACAATGAAAAATCAAAACCTACAGTTTAGGCTACACCCAAAGTACACTTAGAAGGTTTCAACTTCCTTGCCAAGCTGATAGTGAGGTACACGACAAGCCCGGAGAGTACTTTTGCAAAAGAGAAAATTACAATGGAAGAATAATTTAGTATTAATTGTCCAACTACAGGCTGTCAAGATTGCATGGTTTTATGATGAAGTAAAACTAGACTAGAAGCAGCCTCAGTGAAACTGGAATTTTCTTGGTATTTCTATACTGCTGAGCATAAGGGTGCTTTTGGCATCCACTGTAATATGAATAAGCAACTGTATAAAAATATCTCCCTAGAGTAAAATTTTATCCTCTTGGTAACCAAGCAGCAGCTCTCGTTGGTGGTCTGTCACCACAGCCATGGCCTGATGTTTTTAAAGAGATGTTGTGAAGCCCTTTTAGGGGACAGTTTTATCCCTTACTGTTAGAAATAGTCCAGCACACAGTAAATACAGCCTAGCTGACTCGGTTATGCATGTTAACAGGATCTTGGGGCAAAGCCTTTTCTTCATGGACTTTCCAAGACAGAAGAGTTACCATAACAGTTATCTTTTTAAGCCTTCACCATTAGACCATTAATCAGAAGGCAAGACACCACGCTCACTGCAAACATCAGCAGAAACAGCTACATGTAAAATTTATTTATTGCAAGTCCAAAGGACAGATGATAACTCATAAGCAAGGTCCATGAATAACTGACAAGAGATGAGGTTCTCTGAGCTGAAGGGCAGAGCTCGGCTCCATGATACTCTGAAACTTCATGAACACTACACAGCTAGTGACCCAGCAAGCACTGCTCAGCTGAGGTACAAAAGGACCTGGGGATTTCCATCTTTAAAGTACAGCATGATTTAAGCCAAGACTGGGCCCCTTCCTTACTCCCTGTGGTATTAGATTCTTGTGCAACAGGAACAGCGACACCGAAAGTGAAACGTCGGGAGAGGAAGAGCAGACATGGGTAAGAAGGTGGCAAATGAAAGGGAAACTAAGTGTCATAGGAAAAAGGAGAGAATGCGATATAAAAAGGCAAAAGCCTCTGAGAAAAGAGGAATCCTGCTACAGTCGGCTCTCCTACTAAGGAAGAAAGTCCTTCCACCAGCTAAACAGCAGCTCCTAAAAATATCTTTACAAAACACACGAGCTTTGGTCTCTGTGGAAACAGAGCTCCATCCAACAGCGCGGGAGACCCGAGTTAAATTTATGGGCATGCTCCTGTGCTGCTCCTACCGAGCCCACCGGAGAATTCAAAACGAGCACGAAGGAAGAAGCAATACAAACAGCTACATGGGCAAACGCTGTTTGACAAGGGAGGTGGGAAATGAAGGAAAAAGAGGCAGACGTGCTTCTTCCCCTAAGGGAAGTCAATTACTGAGAAGTGCAAAGCTACAGCCATTTAAAATGACGTCAGCATCTCTACTTCCCCTACCAACAAACACTTACCAGGTGGCAAAGTTCTCCGCCCATGTCTACTCTTGATAACGCACGAGGAGATTATCTGGATTACATTTCTTACGTGTGCAGAAAAAACCCAGCTATCTTCAAAAGCATACAGCTACCCACAGGGCTCACTAAGGCACCAGCACACTCCACAGTTAACACTAACAGTTTGTTGAGCTGGTTTTTTTCCTTCTGTGTTACTCCCTCACTTTAAACAAACTAGGCTTACCAGCGAGTCTGGTCTCCTCATGCTAACATGAACTATGTACACAGAAGTTGGCTGTTATGTACCCACATCCCTACTTCCTCCTGCACAGAGTAACAAGACCTCAGGCACACCAGCAGCTCAGTGGGATGGAGGAGAGCGGGAGTATCTCTGACAGCGAGTACAGCGAAGGAGGATGGGACCTGGTTACTTCAGTTGGCTTGGCTGGGTAGTTGTGGCTGGGGCCGTGGCCCTCAGCAGTTTTCTCACATAACACAGATGATGGTATCAACTGCCTCTGAAGTACTTAAAGCTTTCTGGCTGACAGCACTATGTACAAACTATGTATTATTATAAAACATCTTTAATTATGAGCAGAAGTACCGACTCCCTCCCCTCCACCCAGGCTTCAGCTCTGAGTGATAGAGATGGAAAGTTTACTGTACTATTTTTACCCTCTACTTTCTCAGTTGAAGCCTGAGTGGAACGCTGCTGCAGGGCTCCAGACATGTCACACAGCCAATGTTACAGCATCTGTGCCAATCCTCAAAGGTCTTAAATACAATTTCATTAATGAGGCCAGGTCTTTTTTCAGGCTTACCGAATTGGTGAAGTTAATTACACCTTATATTTTCAGTTTTGGAAGTTTTATGCCCCAATATGCCTTACCTAAACTGGACAGCATAGAGCAACAAATCAGTTTTCAAAAATAGCCACAGTAGCTATCTAGGCAGAGTGTTTTGACTATACAAACCTTATTTCATAATGCTGTCAAGACCTACTCTTTAACGACTCCTAAATTAAAGTAACTCTTTAATTTAGTGCTTTGTAACATTCTTCCTTACAACACAGCAGATAAAGAGAAACAGCCAGGAAAAACAACTAGCTCGTGCACTCTTGCAAGAGGACAGAATTGAAACTGTGCACCCCTCTCCCAAGGGAAACATCACCATGAAATAATTCGTTTTCAAGACACAAAGAAAACCCAGCATACATCTGGAACAGAAATCATGCCACATGTGGAGGAAATAGCAACTTCCAGACTATTTTTTACTAGAACATGCATGTGCTCATAGGCTGCTCTTCAAGCCTGTTTCTTCCTGCTTACACAAACCCATTTGCCACAACTTACTATTTGTTATCTTTTCAAGATGCATTATCTCTATACTTTGTAGTTCAGAGAAACTTAGATTGTTTGCTAAGAAACACAGACAGGTTTTTCCATTATACTCTCTGTTATACTCTTCCAGAGGACATGCACCTACATTTTCAGAAATAAGTGGTTATTTAATCTGGTACAAATCTAAAGAGCTAATTTTGTGGGTAGAAAGGACAAACAAAAATCCCCAATCAAATTAAAAACCCCACGTGCAGATTGCATGAACAGGAATTTATGTTGCAGGACCTTTATGTTTGGATTACAGCAAATAATTTGCAGTATGAGAACAAAACACCGCGTTTTAGATCGTGCTTCAGCAAGTACCACTCCAGCACATCAGCTAAAATGCCACAGAAATCACAGTAGACTTTCAGCCTAAACACCAACACTAAATTGAGAGCAAGGCATTAGATTAAAGATTTTTAGTGATAACCATAACACCAACTGTCAAATGAGGAAAAATCAGAATTATTTCAAGATTCACAGGAAACCCTGGCACACAATGAGAGTCCCTGTGCCAGTTTCTCACTTCACTTTCCAAACAGGTCTATAATTCTTCACTGTTTAACCAAGCACAATAGATACTGACACTGAGTCTTTAAATTATACGGTGTCTTCTCCCTGCTCTACCTCCTTCCTGCCCAAATCTACCAGTACCACAGGACCCAGGTTCAGGTAAGGCAGGCTCTTTGACTTCACATTTTAACTGTAGTAAGAGCCAAGTCTGGTTTGCACAGGACTTTGGATTATGAAGCTAAAGAAAAAGACAATTTTTTTTGGCATATATCCCAGCACACTGTCACAGGAGCAGACAAGTAATGCCACAAATGTGTTCACACTCAAAATAATTTCAATGGCTGCCAGAGAAATTTAGTCAAGGAATCTGCCAGAGTTTTATATTGCTATTATTCTGCTGCCACAGCAGACAGTCATTTGGTTATGTTTGGGAGAAAACCCAGTGCCAATCAGTATAGACTAATACCAGAGTTACAGAACAAACCTTTTGACTCCTGAAAATGCTCTCTTAAAGGTTATTTTGGAAGTTCATTATTGAAAATATCACAATACCACAGGCTTGCTGGACTATGTGACTGCAGTGCTAATACAGTGATGTACCAGGTCTTGTTTTCATAGAAATAAATGCATCAAGTGGAAGCAACTTCCAGGCACTTCACAGGGTGATCATTTGCACTGCAGTAACTTAATTATACTGAAGCATGAATCACTACAACTGCTTCTTGATTACTGTCTTGTGATAATCAGCGATCTGTTATCAAATCTTGAGAACTGTGCTCAAAGTTCAACCCAGTCTTAACAAGGATATTAAATATCACTGGTGAGCTCAAGCAGCCATGACACTGCTCAGCAGCGAAGCCACTTCAAGCCTGCTCTGAACCACCAGGGTAGGTAAAGGAAGGTTATTTTATGGTATTAGCCAGTACAAACTGTAATGTAATTATACTTTACCTGAATTATACTAATATACAGAGTGGCTTTGAGGTGGAGGTTGGGTGTCTTTTTGGATATATTTTAAAAAATTACTAGCCCCACTAAAAAAATTGCTTGTTTTTCAAATACAACTTTAAATTACCTTGTGTTCATCTGCCTTAAAACAGACTCCTGAAGATGTCATGTCTCAAAGCGGGAAGCATCTTCCTTAAAGTAAAACCACTCAGGGCTCTGAGCAAAACCAAGCCCTCCTGAACAGCAAATCCATTCCCTTCCTTTCTTCCCCCAGCTTCATCGTTACAAGGGAGTTCCCTCTCCCCCTTCAAGACCCATTTTGTCAGAGGATGCCATGCTGCCCCACAGCAGCACTCCCACATGCTCGGCCTGTACCAGGCATTTTCAAGCCAACTCACCCCCACCTCACCGCCAGCCTGGCTGTGGCACAGATAAGCCAGCCGGCAGGTAGCTGGTCCAGCCTGCAGTCTGTCCTCCATCCTCTACAAAACAGGCTTTATCCTCAAAACCTTTTGCAGTTAACGATCTCACAGCAGACATCCTTTGACAACTGCAATCAGACTGTATCTATCCATTGTAATTTTTCAAGCATTTTTCAGAAATAAAGAGAACCATAAGAGTATAAAAAAAAATGATAGCATGCATCATTAGCCAGGGATAGAAGACTTCTGTGAATTTGTATTCTGGAAGAAGTCTCTCCCAAGCTAGCTGAACAGTAGCAAAGCATTATGATACAAAAACCAGAAGGGGCAGAAAACTGGCAATCTGTGCTTGCACATAATTTTTTTTTATATGAGCTACAAAGTATAAAACCTCCTTTGTTCTCTTGCACTGAGAACTCACCTGTATTTACAGCACAACATTTCACCACCACAATAACCCAGAATATAAAATTTTGGTGTTTGGCTTACGTTAGGTTGCTCATTTGCCTACCACATGAACTAACATTTGTACATATGAACAGCAAACAGATTCAGAACAGTTGCTTCTGCATGACTGAAGGTCCATGGGTTCAGTTTTATTTTCCCCTTAGATAGCAGGGAATGAGAGTTTTCATTAGCCTTGTGTTGAAGTTTAAGCAGGAAGTTTGGGCATGCCCAAACAGAGTAATTTTACCCCTACAATCATTAATTCTTTCACATCAAGTGAAAGGTAGCAAGAAGGCCACTGACCAGCGAAGAGAGATTTGTGTAGGACACCCAACACCACCAAGAAATGAGGTAACTGGGACTCCCATGTGAGCCCCCACCTTTCTCATTCCCCTACTTGATGGCAAAAGGTGAATAACATTTCAATGCTTAGCGTGCATTCATGCAATGAGAAGGCAGCACCTTCCCTAGAAGTCCTAAATAAAGCCCCTTAAATGCTGGGGGGTTATTTTCATCTCTCTAATCATAGGAGCAAATGCAATCCAAGCCCACTGTAGAAGGAAACAAGAAGGCAGTAACAGTGGAAATAAACACACAGGTATACTAAAAGGTAATCCCCACTACTCCCTAACTGTCTTTGCTTCAGCAACCTCAGCAATCAGCTAGAATGCTGAAGCCAGCCCTGCATCCCAAGGTTTTGAAGGCGCACGTGCTCTCTACTCTTCAGTTTCTCACTTCTCCCAAAGTGCTTTCTTAGTGCAATCTTGACTTACACCACTTAGTCCCAAGACACAACAGGTAAATGGCATACCAAAATGCATCTCTAACTCCAGTTATCTTAACAACAGAGTACTGGAGTTAACTTTAACAAAATATTTTGCATTTAATTAAGATGCTCTGTAGCAAATAAACATAGAATATAGAAGTCTTAAGCTGTATTTATCAAAGGCAGGAAACCTTTACTGGCCACTAAGAACTGTCTTTATTGACCACAGCATCAATAATTCACAAAAACTCAGTCAGCTACATTCTATTATATACTCTTTACTGTAACCAGTGTACAAAATCTATATAGCCAGTCTCAGAGGTACGTTTAAATAAACTAAGACAGCAGAGAAAATTCTGTTACTTTCACAGAGAAGCTCACTCTATAGTAACTGTTAAGAGTGAGGAATCCATTATCTTCACCCCCAGCTTCTATCTCATCTCTATCCTTCCATGGTGTTTATATTTCAGCTGTACACATCGTACTCTACGTTTTACAATACAGCAAAGCTAAGACAGATAAGCATACTCCTCACAACATGACATTAAAATTTTGACAACCCCTTTACTGTTACAAAGAGCCTGCACTTTCACTTTGGATATCCTATACTCAAAAGCTGAAAGAAATAAGCTACTCCCTAAAATTGTACTCCCCTAGAGGCTGTTAAGAACAACAAGAAAGATATGAGGATATCCATGTAGCTAAACACAGGATCTTTTATATAAATACTTCAGATAGAACAAGTATGTGTCAACTAACACAGAGACGGTGCTTGGGGAAAAAAGTCTCCTCTGATTCCCTAGGAAGTGTTAAAAAAAAACCAACTCAGTGCAAATATTAACACTGGTTATGCATTCCCACACATTTTGTGCTTTCATAGCTGTTTCTAAGATCCCAGTTACTCCCAAGCTGGAAAGCTTTGCCTTCTTCCCAAAACTGAGAGCTCAGGGTGAGCCAGTACATTCTGGCTTACCTCCCAAGCCCATCACCTAGCCTTCCTCACCATCCCTGGCTCGGCGCTGGGAGATGGAGGGTTTACAAGCCTGGAGGAAGCAACCTTGCTGCTCTCCAACAGTTCTTGAAGAACTTCTGTTCAGGACCACTGTATTATTCTTTGAGTACTTCCATCTTTGTATTGGAGCACCTCTGAGATTTTAATCTTGAGCACCGTCCTTATCTCAATTCCTCTTCACATCAAATTAGCTTTCTGATGTATTTCCCTTACCTCTACATAACTACAGCACCATGAGACAGTTAACGGCTGTCCTGCCACAGCACTAATTGCCATGAGCTGCACCTACACAGGACCGAAGCCTCTGACTCATGAGTTGGGATTCCTTACCCAAGGAGCACAGTGCCTTTTGACCAGACCTGCTGCCTGCTCCACCCATCTCCAAAGGTTGAAGCCTTTGGCAGGTACAGCTCAGCTGCTCAGAAAGCAGAGAGTAATTCCCAAAGTGCGCAAACCAGAACAGTCAAGATAAAGAGGCAGCACCAGTTTTATTTTCTTTAAACATAGCATGCAGTAGTTTCTAAAAATACATTTATGGCTGTATAAGCATATAAGGAAACAAGAGTAACCCCAAACTGCCAAGCTCACCTGCAATTTCACACTTGAAGGCTTGTGCAGAGGACTAGCCATATACACTGTGGCTTACCAAAAAGGGTACTCTCAATCCAAGGATCTTAAAGCAAAAGTACACCTAAATTCTGCTGAAGGCACTTGCCTAGATGCTCTAGAAGAATTAAATTCTTTACTGAGCTTGAATTAATCCTTTAGAGACTAACATCAGGAAAGCTAGATGAAAACAAATTCAAGGCAAACTGCTCAGAGACTGATACCTACATAGCTCAGACATGGAAGTACTCCAATAACTAGTCCCACCCCTGAATTAAAAGGAAACTACTTAACTTGGTCTGTGGTTTTTTGGTTGGCTAGTGTTGATGGGGTTTTGTTTTTTCCTTTCTTGCCTTCCTTTTGCGTTCTCTTTCACCTATTAGTTGCCATTTTATTTAGGCTTCAATCTCTAAGTTAAAGCTATTTCATCTCCAGGCTTTACAAAGAGCCTCTCATTTGCAAAGATTAACAGCACTAAATGACCGGGTTTGTTGCAGTTCTTTGCTAGAGCTTGCAAACCATTCAATGCAAAATGTGGCATCGATACAGCATTTTTCATATGTCACTTACAGACATTCATAACCATATCCAGAAAACAGGGTGATAAAAGAAATCCAGGTATTATCCCCACAATGCTAATGTAGGAGAACAAAGAAAAAGCTGAACAGTCTCAACAAACTGCAGGTGCTTGGATCCAAAATCCTATTACAGCAGACAAAATGAAAGACACTGTCACACTATTCTTCAAAGATCCCTGGAAATCTGGATGCAATCCTTCCCACCAGCCAGAGTCCGAGAGGATTATATGGGAGCTGGAATGTGTAAGGCCACGCAATATGCAAGCAGACACACTGGATACATAATTTCTTCTCATCCAGAGGCATCAGCATAGCTCTGGCTGTGATTTGAGAGCCTCTGACAGAGGGGGTGTGAGAGCACAAAGGCATGATGGAGAACAAGAATAATAGGAGAGATGGTCCTCACAGAAAAGTGATCAGTACCAGTGAACTGGCCTAATATTCTTAAAAGAACTGACTGCAGATGAATGCATCTGTCCCCAGTATATGAATATTTTATCAGACAGCATTATATGAAGATGACTCAGCTGGCAGTAGGATTTCTTTCCCTTATATACTTACATTAATATGCTGAAGCACTGTAGAAGAGAAAAAAAAAAGTTATTTAATAAGATGGGGCTTCTCTCAAAAAGATATACAATATCTCTTAAGCACTGAAGGGCTCCATGCAGAAGCAGAGAGGAAGTGTCATGAACTTTGTTATCCAGGAGACCACACATCCTGCTTGGATAGTCCTCTAATTCTCTGGAAATATTTCATGTTTCTGAGTTACTCTAACTATTTCCACAGATTTAAGGAAGAGAGGCAGTATTTTCTTTATATTTAAAACCCAAACCAATCAGCACTTCCTATGCATAGACATGTCTTATGAATCATAAATAGAAATAAATCCTACTTGGGTAAGTGACACTGTAACCTCTATTTTCCCCTCACCCCCAGATAAGTGGAGAAAGCACATACTGATTTTGTAATTGCTCCAAACACGGAGCTTTATTACAGTGTGAATCTGTATGCACTTAAGCATCTGCTTTCACAGAAGTGGCAAACTCACAGCCTCGCAGAGGAGCACTACCCTCTTGATGAGTCTCTCCTGTCTTCTCTCAATTATCCATTTTCAGCTAGATTCATTAAATATTCTAACAAATACCAAGAGTGCTAACTGCCAAATGGAAGATGACAGTCATTTCATGAAAGCAATCTATTACTAGAAAAGATTTTCTAGCATCTTTCTGAAGCAAGAAAATGTCAGTGTTCGGTTTTTTCTCTCTGCCATTTTTATATCGGCACTTTTAAAATCAGACTCATCACCTCCTCTCTTCCTAGGTGTCCTCAAGTTCTTCCATTCCTGTCACTCAAAGATGGGCAGACTTGACTCTACCAGGATTAAAAGATGTGATGCTGCACAGGATCTGTACATTATCGAGCTGATATTTAAGCCTGCACTGTTTCACACTTTGTTTTCCTCTCGCATGTTTCTTTAATGAACTGTTCACACATTGAATGTTCAGGCCTTAGTAACAGTCAATATAAAGCTAAGATGATTAAAAAAATACATAGCAATCATCAGGATTAACAGCACCAGATGTTCTAAAGCAGCAGACCACAGATAACTGGTTCAGAGCTTAAAAATCACATTTCCTAGCCAAAGCCTTTATCATCACAAACCTAAGGACTAAATCCCTCCTCCTGGTAAATACTACTTAGAACTCTGAACAATGAAATTTGTTGAATTTGTTCCATCTGTCCAGTTGAAGCGCTCATGAAACCTGCCTTATGCTCTTCAGGAACATGATATCATAGTACAAAAAAAGTAATTTATTACAGAAGCAAATGTTTGCATTTAATTATATGCAAAACCATTAAGTACCTGTAAATTTTATTTATTTGAAAGTTGCAAATGTTAATCAAAGACACAAGAATAGTACCTTCTGTGCATTTAGAAAAGAACTTTCTCACAATTTTCCTGAACTCACATCAGAAAATTCACTCCTGAAACCAGGTCATATGTACTTGTTCAGCTTACCTAGCTATCTTATTTGGAGTGGTCTGAGCTTTTATGTGGTAAAACACATTGTTTGCCCAGACTGTGCAAATCAAGACATATTAATGATGGTCAAACTGCATGCTTGCACACTTTATTTTCTGCCAACATACCCAGCTAACAGGGCCAAAGGCTTCTGGAGCCTTTATGGTGAAAAATGTCTCGCTAGTCAGTTTTTTTTCCTCTCTAAAAAAGGATGCTTATGAATTGACTATTAGCTACTCCACAAGCAGCAAAAGTACCTACCAGTGGATCAAGGACAACTGTTAATGCAATCACTTAAGTGCATTATTTCAGCTGATGCTAAAGGTAGAAACTGAGCTGCAGATGCATCTTAGGAAATTAAGAAAGCAAAAATAAGAGGGAAAAGAGAAGCAGCTTCCTGATGTTACTCAGCATCCTATTTGCCTCTATGTGTGATGCCGTCCTTGGCAAACAAGCAGGTTCCTTGCTTGACTGCAGTATCACCAGAGAACAACTGGTTATACAGGAAAAAACCATTAGTGATTCCAGTACGTGCCACACCGGCACTTAACTGCCTACCAGTAAACCAGCACAGCATAAAGAAGTCTTGTGCTGCTGGGGTTTCTATTTTCGAAATAGCAGATAACAGTGCAGTGCCTGGATAAAATAGGTGTATTAATGTCGACAATTATGGCCAAATGCCAGTCTGGATAGTAGTATTTTGGCTACCCAGGTTTTCCTGCAGTTCACCACTTCATGACACATGCACCTTTAGCTGCAAGCTACTGCTGAGTTCTCACCCAACACACGTTTTTCATATTCAGCTCTCCACATGGTCACATTTTACAAGTGAATAGCGTTTCCCTTTCTCCTAGTACAACAAAGCTTCCAAGACAGAGGCAAAATAGAAATATTTAATGGAAATTTAGGAAAAAGTATTTAAAGAGTAAGTCTGATGAGTTCTGTGCTGAAGAACAGTAAAGAACCTAGCTCTAGATTATTGCCCAGAAGCACTGGGAATAGTGGAAGAAAACCAAAGTCTCAAATGACAAGCTGTGTTTGCTAAATCAAATCCCTCCTCTCCCCCTCAAAATCCCAGTAATAAAATTAACTAAGTTTAAGCTAACATTGCTTCCTTTATTCCAAATTAACTCTCACTTCATAATAAAAAATAATAGGAAATGGCTGTGAATGTCCAACAAAAGAGACTAGTAATTTTTGGTTCAGTTTCTCCTGCTGCTGCAATGCAACAAGCTTAGAACTACACCCAGCTCAGAAAACACCCAAGATCCTTAGGTTCAGTGTTCCTCATTACAAACATTATTAGAACAGATTTCTGGATGGAAAAGGTGATTTCCTGAAATAATTGGAAGGTGCCAGGTCTTATTTATATCAATAGTGTCTGTTCAATGCTCTATGCAAAATGGTCCACAGAACTGAGATGAGCTTTGACAGAAGGGCATCCAGTTTGCAATGGTGGTATATTTGGCACCAGCTTGGCCTCAGCAGAATACTAAAGGATAGAAAAGAGCTCAATAAACCAAGGAGATGTTAAATCCCACTCATCCTCTACAAAACTGGGCGAACACTGAGTATTTATGACAATCTTATCTTTTACATTAAGAATTCAGATCCGAGTCATATTCAATATTCTGTCATCTTTGTTAAATCAAATACAAATTGCAATGATTTCTCTTTTAAAAGACAACTACATTTGTGCCTGTATTCCTTCACAGATAGTAGTTTCTGTATTATCAGCTTGATTCTTAGTACAAATTTCAAGAAAGGGATAAAGAACTGGCTTTATACACAGGAGGCTTTAGAAGTGAACATCACATTACATGAATAATTAACAAGAGCTCATGGGAGAGGCCAGAGGGTTTCTGTAGCAGAGAAATAGAAGTTTGGACGCTGGCAGAGATTCTGCAGAAGTCAAAACCTTATAGGTATACTGGTAAGGCTTGATGATAAAACACCACTTGGTATCTTAAACTACTGTACTGACTAGTGAAAGGGTGCTTCTTGCATCAGAAGCAGATGCCTGTAATGTATGCTAAGTCACACTGTAATTATTAACCAGTCTGGAGGCAAAGGTTACATGTTCATAAACTAGTATGCATAAAAATAGCAAAATTGTAGCTGAAGCACTACCCCACCTCTTTCAACAACTGGTGCTTCTACAGTCAGCTGAACTTGATAAAATGCTCACACCAGACTGTATCACACTAACTTTTTCTGTAGCATTGTTAACACACATTGAAAATCATGCTATACTGGACAAACAGATGAGGTTTTTTACAGTAGGGAACAACAAAAATATATCATTAAGACAGTATGTAACACGACCTAATATGCAAGTTGAGGTACATTCCAGTCACCGGCAAGGAGGAGACTGACTGGCTCCTGACCAGCTGCCTGAAGGCAAGAATTGTCCAGGGAACACCTCTAAAATAAACATTGTATCAATTTAGCTACCTCAATAGCAATTAAAAAAAAGCACAAAGTAACACACACTTCTGTGAGAAACAAAGCTATAAAGAGCAAACAGCACACGGAAGAGGACTTCTGTAAATCTGCCCCAGATAGCATGGTTCCAAACCAAGACCATCTCCATGGCCTCTTTTCCCAGGCTGACACACAGTCAACAACCTACTTAAACTCATCAGCTGTTGGGGAAGACTACACAGGGATGGGACAAAGATTAAGAACTGTACAAAGCCACCAGTCCAATGCTTAAGGCAGCAAGTTCATTACTCAATATTTCCTTAAAGCCTAGGTGGGTCCACACACCACTTTGGCTGCAACACACAACAGAAGTCTACCCTCTATTAGGGTTGGCTTCTCTTATTTTACATACTATTAAGGCTTGCAATTTACTGTACAGTGCAATAGTTAAGACAAAGTATCTTGCTCAATTTCTATAAACAGCCATTAAGACTCATGGAATAATGATAAAATAATCCGAACATTATCATAGTTAATCAGTACACTGAAAAAAAAACCCCACCATAGCTGGTTTTGCATTGAACACTTTAAAGTTCTATGACAGCATCCAAAGCAAACCTAACTAGAACTCAGCAGAGAGAAGTAATGTCCAGAAAGATCTGGAATCTGAGCAAACCCTTTCTGAACAACCTTATTAAAAGAGAAACATTTCAAGCCATACTATTTAGAGTGTGCTTTCCCAGAGAAACATGCTGGTCTGTCCTCTCAGACTTGTTGGGTCTCATTATCTGTTACTCCATAGCTGTTCATTTGCTGCACACAGAAAAAAGTGGCCATGCCATGTCACAAAGTTAAATTTAACTGGTCTAACACACTGGGATCTTCAGAAATTTGGCAGCATCCTGTAAAAAAAAAAAAGTCTCTGAGCTACTAGCTGACACTGCATGCCTTGAGAAGGGTTATTTGCCAGACACTGATGTATGCAGCTTGTTTCAGCAGCGTGCCTTGGCTGATAAACAAGGCTCACCAAAGTTCTTAAAGTAACATTTCTATATATAAGCCGGACTTTTTAATCAGGCACAGTAACACAGATCTTCCTAAAAGGATGTCCAAAACAAAAATTAACTTCAAATTAACAGATAAAAAACCAAAGCATTTTCATCTCATAATGTGTACCTAGATAGAATTTCAAGATACTTTACCAATAAATAATATCACTGTCAGGAAAAGCATACACAATGATTTTCTAACAGGTTTGCAATACAAGAAAAACAGGCAATAATTTGAGATTATCTCTAATTTAAATGTTTCCCTCTGGACTCTGAGGCAAGGTTACTAACTTAAAACCTCAGCTACCACATCAACATCATTCTTCATTTGTGAACCCACATGGAATTCCCCTTTTTGAAAGCTGAGATGTTACAGTTGTATTTTGTGACAATAGGGATTTTCCCAAAGATGTGCATGTGCTCACCAGGAGCACTGAGCCTGATCCTACCCTTCAGCACAATTTTGTGTCTTTGTGTTATTTTGTCTCGTGGTCACTAAATCCAATTACAATGTTTGACGCCAATAGGAGACCCTTTGTTCTGTAAAGGTAACACAGGGTTTAAGAAAAAGGAATAAAGACATGGCTACAGATAATGCCAGCATAACACTGTTGTTATACAACTGGCCTACATTCTCACCTTTGCTTTACAGGTAGCACACAGCTTCACAAGCAAGCATGCCACAATAACCCATTTTTCTCAGATTAACTTTCGGACTAAAGAACACAAAGATGTTCCTCAGACATTATTCACCCCATTTGGCATTCTTGGCCTTCTATTAAAAACACCTTTATTCTTCCGGGTTCATAAGGAGCTGCCTGGGTTTACACACTTCCCCTGCTCACAAAACCTAACACTTTAAAAAGCCTTTCCCAACAAAACACTCAGAATGAGAGCAGGACTGAAATTCAGCTTCCTCATCAGCTGTCATCACACTGGTCTTGCATGCTCAGCCTAAGTCATTCCTCTAAAAACTGGAGAGGACACTCAAGATGAAACGGTAGCGAATGGGTCACAGACTCTGCTAACTCGACTCACAAGTTCCAGTCTCCAGCGATCTCAACTACCCACTATCCACCGACTCAGATACACGAGCTTCGTCTACCTACTGCATTTTGAGCCATACAAACCCAAGTTTTTAGAGCTAGACAAAAAAAATGCTTCATTATTTCTATTTCCAATCCATATCTATTGGAACTAGCATTAAGATACACTTAAGAGCTACCAGTAATCAAAATTTGTTAAGATGCACCTTTCCTGTATTCAAGAAAACACAAGTGCCTTCAACTCTGAAGTGGAGTGGCAACTGAAACTATCCCCACATCAGCAGGGAGAGATTCCTGCCCTTCTAGGGGCTCACTGGCAAAAGCAAGGCTGTATGCACACAAGTGGGTTAGGTACAACACATGTGCAACATGTCCTAGGGAACCTGCTTTGGCAGGGGGGTTGGACTCAATGACCTCTGGAGGTTCCTCCCAACCCCTATGATTCTGTAATATTCACAGCTTATTTTATGATTTACTTCAACTGCCTCCAATACAGCCTTGTAATTGATTCATACTGGGGAGAAAACAGCAAAAGTGAACATTGGTTATTCATTAAATTTATTACCAGCTTTATGAAAAAAGGTTGTTATTTGTTCATTTAATTCATTAGTGCTACATAACTTTGGGACTGCTTGCTGTCTTGAAAGCCAACAGAGAATGCAATTCAGAGTAATTTCTTGGTATTTTGCTTAGAAGTGTTTTCAGGGCAGGCTTTAAAAGTTACTATAATGACATTGCCCTGAATATGAAATTCAGACACGTGCTACAGAAGTTAGACACTGCCTTTGTACTAGTCTATCTCCATGGGAGGAAGCATCTCAGGATCAAAAAAACCACCCAGAAAGCTGAAAAGAACCTGTTTCCTTGATTCAACATGGGAATATAAATATCCATTTGCTCAAGTGCCAGTTTTCCTCACAAAACCAGTTGCTGGCAGATAACCCACTTGTATAGCTTGAAGTGTTCTCCACCTATACCCACAGGTACCCACAGGCCTGGACAGAATTTATAATTGGATGTTTTTTTTTTTTTTTCTCTTTTTACTTATTATGCTAGCTAATTACTTGTGAACATCTTAGCCCAGCACTTACAAACACCCCAAAATAGCAGAGTAACAAAGGATAAAGGTTGAGTTTTGGAGGGATTTTTTGGTTTTGAGGTTGCAATAGACTGAAGACTGACCCCTGACTTCAGAGCAAAACCACCACAGTTTACACACTCTAGCTCATACTCATCTGTTAAGAACAGATGGAACAAATCTAAGTGCTACCAACAACAGGCACAGGTCAGAGCCACCTAGTGAAAACCGTCAGCTGGGTCTCAAAAGGTAATGCACTTCTCCAGCCAGAGAGAGAAAGGCAAAAAGCTCACCTTTTCTTGTAAACTTCATGCAATTTAACAGCACTAAAAGCAGGCAGAAACCTGTAGTTACTTCAGCGTGCAGGATTTAACAGCACAGTCCTCTAGAAGCCTTTTGTGTTCGAGGCTCTGATGATGTTGAGAACCAGGTCCTACAACCTGGTACAGCAGGGTAAACCAACATGTCCAGTTCAGGCACCTGCATTTCAGGACTATCTACACCCAGGACAACAAGTATTGTTAGCCAAATGCTCTTTGGCAGCTCATTTTCCTTCCCAAATAGCACCAGTTGCAAAAGATTCTTAACAGTGAAAAAATATGCTCTTTTTTGGTTTGGAGTTTTTGTTTTGTTTTCAAAAAACAAGCTTTTATCTTGCAGTCCTGATAGAAATGGGGAAATATTTAACAAAACTACTTTTACTTCAGTGACTAAACTATGTAACACAACACCAAAGCTCAGCAAACATTCTGAATAACTTTAAACATCAGAGCACCTGTTGTAAACAGTCGTTGGTATGTGTCCCTGGGACATTCACCGTCCAAACTACACTGCTCACTGCACACAAGAGGCTATTCTGTATCCTTTTACTTCTAAGCAATGCTCTATACAGTTTTTTTTATTGAAGTACTAACCACAGCAGGTAGAGTAAGTTCAACAGTGTATTGATATTATTACAAAATCTGGAAGTGGGCAACAGCCTAACAAAGTCAATGGCAGAAGAGTCTTCCAGGTGACGCAGCAGGAAGAAGAGGAACCCTATTACTGCAGGACTATTTATAGTGACTGTGCCAAGCCCTGCCTTTGGCTGTGTCAGGAACTGAGTTGGTAACTTTTCATTAAGGCCTCTAAGTGTTCAGTTGGAAGGACTCGGGTTAGACCGTGCCAGCGAAAGAAGATTCCGTTCCAGAGAAAATAAACTATTTTGATAAACCAAGATGAAAAGACCCCAAAGCTATTATTCACCTAGGGAGCTGGAACTACTTCAGCAAATCAGGATGGAGTCGAACTAAACTGACACGACCTCAGAAGATTAGTTATCACTCTAGTCTAATCCAATTAGCGCTGTTCCCTAATTTTACCCAAATGAAAACCACAACACTGTTCCACCAACTTCTGCAAAGGAAACAGCAATGAGAACAGACTGATAATCAGCACCACAAGTAATAAAGTTTCTATAAAATAAAAGGTTTGGGGTGTTGTTAAAGCTTAGATTTCAGGAATAAAAAGCTTAAAAAACTAAACATTTTAAACTATCCCCTGGCCATTGACCGAAAACCCTCACACTTTACTATACCATCCCACCTTCCAATTCTTTTCATTGTGCCAGATCAACAAAGAAGCTTTATGAAACATTGAAGTGAACCAGTGCTCTCCTACAGACTTAAAGAGAAACTCAGATGTAATATTTAAATCCCTCATTCTCAAAACATGTGCAATAAGATCTATGATTTATCAAGCTTCAATAGAAAGCCTGATAAAGAGATAAATAGGAGATTCTAGCTTATATTGTGCACTATGAATAAACACCGAGCTATGTTTCATTAAGCACAACACGAACAACTTTCCTATGCCATTTATTAAGCACATTTGCTACACCTCTATACCCAAAATATCAACCAATAGGTTCTCCTCTGATACTCTACTACAGAAGAAGAGGATGGGGAAGCAGTGCCTTTGTTCACTTGACTGGGATTTAAAATTGCTTCACAAATCTTCTCCACATTTTTAGAGAACACAGAAACTTATTTTAATATAAATAGCACACAATCAAAAAAGCAGTCATGGTTTTGTGCTTAAGAGCTGTACCCAAACCCTAAGCACGTATCCTGTTTTTAAGTACTGTACATTGTCTTAATGTAAAAGCGTTAGAAAGTTCAGCCTTCCCACGTGGAATTGAGGAAAGGGGGGGAGGAGGACGACAACAAGTCATTCTGTGCAGATGTTGTACTGACTCAATCAGATACTGGGATAAGAGTTAATCACATCTCAATAAAAACACCGACTTAAAACCACACAGACCATGAAAGACGACAAGAGTCTGAGAGATCTTCTCTTCAATCTGGTTCTGGTTTGGGGACAAAAAGAACAAAGCCAGATCAACCTGCTTAAAATAAAGCACTCACAAGAAATATCATCTGGAGCAATGGAACAGAAGATTCTTACTAAGAATATCAAGTAAATACATATAAAAGCCCAAATTAATTACTGATCACTAGAGCGACCAATGTTACAGTTCAGACCCCTGAAGGAATATCCATAAAAACTCATTTCAAGGGAATATAATTATATGTCAACATCTTTACTGGTGCTGAAAGACTGTATTCAAACTTAATAATTAGTAAAGTTACCACTTAAGAGTACACTTTCTTCATGAGGAAAGACGTTCATTTAATTAGAATGAAGAAAAATAAGTTACTCTCCACAAAGAGCAGAAGACTAGAGAATAGTTGACACCAATTCTCCAAAGACAGGCTGATAACCAAAATCAAACAGAAAACCTTGATGATTTTATTTTTCATCTACGGTTCACAAAATAGTTTTATAACCATTTGTTATGTACCTAAATGTGTAGGTGATACCAAGAACCTTATTTCATCACCTTGTAAAAAATCTGTCAAAATTTGCAGCCACATCTGTAACCGCAGCAACCCCACCACCATTTCTAAAATTTGGCAGCAATCTGTTGTGTCCAAGCATACCATACCCTTCCCCCCCCCTCCGCCCCTTACTCAAGGCAGCTTTCAAAACAGCAAATACTAATTTATCACAGTAACTATCAGAGGGACTTCCCAGGAACAATAAGAAAGAGGAATCCCATACTTCCAACATTTAAATGATTCCTTTGTTCTGCCAGGTGGAACATCCGGATTTGGAAGAGCAACAGCTTCCCACAGAATTTAGCACAGATGACTGAATGGTTTTGATGGCATAGTCAACCTCACCTATTTAAAGTCTTAACTTTGCATAACAGTTTACTACCATATGACTACAGGCCAAGCATTAGGAATTTGCATTAAGAATGAAAGCATACACGAATTCTTGGAAGCTACCAGTGGAGACAGTATAACAGGATATTTTACCTCAAGAAGCAGACGTACGTTTTTACAGTAGAATATTTTGCCTAATTGCAACTTGGACTTAATAAAAAGGTAAAAAATGCTCAGTCTCAAAGTTCATATCACACTACTGCTTAGGGAACAGCTCAGCAGGAAGACTATTGTTTCGGCTCACACCTGTTATGAGGACAGCTACCAGTTAATAGAATCAATTAACTATTTTTAATCTTTTATTTTGCAATAACTGATTTCTTTACTGGGCATCTAAAACACTGCAGTCTTTCCTTTGGCTCCAAAAAAGTCTAACCAATGACAACACAGCTACTGTAACAGTACTCTGTAGCATTACAACGTGGGACTTTGCCACCTCGCAACTTCGCCATGTTTACAATTTCAACCCCTCAATTTAAGGAGCAAAAAGGAACCTAGATCTTGGATGAACTACAGGAAGGATTCCAGTGTAAAGCTATAAACTTCCTCCAGCATGACTTTAACAGAAGGGATGCAATGCTCTCAGTGGAAGCTGGGCACGTGCCCGCATCACTTCCAGTCAGGCTTCTCATGAGACTGACGTGGAAGAACACCTAGCTTCTGGATCCAGGTAGTAAAGTGCCCATCAAACAGGGGCACTTCCAGAAGATGTGAAAGCACTTTTTCAGAGTTCTAGAAGGCTTTAATGAAAAAGTATCATCAATTAAACATCAAGTGAAACAGAGGAAAAAAAACACAGCCACTGAAGGACAAACATTAGCTAGGCTTGGCTTTGACACAACACTTTTCTTCCCTTAAACCTTATTTCCATAATTTGTATGCTTAACAGTGGCATTTAATAATTTAATCCACATATAGCATATAAAAACTACTCCCTTTACACAAAACCATATGATTTACACTCAAACAACTTTTTTTAAAATATATTTGAGGTCTGGAAAAATGAACCCAGGATCTGGTTTACTCATCAACCAGGCAGAGCACATGCTACAAAAGGGTAATGTCCCCCTACACCTTTCTCCCCCATGCTCTTAACCTGACTTGGGCAGACCAATGTCAAAAGCCGTTTGGACTCCACAACTGACCAATCCACAGATCCTTGAAAAGCCAATTATCTAAATTAGCAACAACTCCTGTCACTATTTTTGAAGCTGGCACGTATCCCTAAGACATTAAATACTCATTTCACATAAGCCAAGTTCATCTACACACCCACAGAGCAAGGACAGAAAACGTTCCTCGTCCTTTTCTCTTGCCACACTGCACCAAACAAAGCTTTCTGAAGGTCCCCCATTGGGGATATGTTTCTCATGGTCATTGTTTCTGTGGACAGAAGCAGCAACAGAAGCCCAGGTATGGCAAGCTGTTTTAGCAAGGAGCCAGAGGCAGCACCTCTGCTCAGCATTTCCTGGAAGCCAAGGGTTCCCTGTTCCTACTGGCCATGCTGCCTTGCCAGAGTCTTCTCATTATTGCTCCATCTCTTTGGATGCCACCTACTTTGGCATCTCCTTCTGGCAGAATCCCCAGCTCTACTTCCACCTGTCAACACTTTTTCTTTCTGCCCCACTACCTTACCCAGTTTGAGAACGGCTGTTTGGTTACCAAAAGAGAAAGTCATCTACGTTGCACGAGCTTGTGTGGAACCCCAGATGTGTCACAGAACACCAGCACTTTCTGGGTAAACACCAGCCTGGGCTACTGCCAAATTCAGGCAAATAGCTCACCAGGGTTGCCATTAAGTGCAGGTAACAATGGGCAAGTCTTGAACAAAAGGGGGTTTGCACCCTGCAGGCTCAAACTGCAACAACTCCAATGTCTCCTGCTCAAGATGGAGCTTTTCAATGGTGAAGTAACAGCTGATGTATAATGCAGCTGTCTGAAACCCTGAATCTAGAAGGATCCCAAGGATGAAGGCTCACAGGTTCTTTTAACAGATGAAGCCATCCACCAGATTTCAAGGCAGTTGTTGATGGAACACCTGGTAAGGTCATCAAAATAACTCAAACCATCTACAAACCCTTCCCCCTCCACCTCTCGGCAGGTTAATTGTGTGGACACTGGATTTATTAGGATTAAACAGAGATACAGAAATACCTTGTCCCCAGTATCCATTTACCTTGTCCTGAGGGCCTGCCAGGCTGCATCAATGTCTGCGTACAGGTTTTTCTCAGAGGGCTTGCCGGTGCTCACCCCGTAGCCAGAGTAGTCATAAGAGAAGACGTTGCAGTTGATGCGGGAGCCAAGGCCAATATAGAAGCTGCACATCTGGCCCAGGTCCACAGCATTGCCATGTGAGAAGAGCAGCGTGTACCGGCCAGTGGGGGCACAACGTACGAACATGCAGCCCAACCTGTTATCTCGAGCCGTGCGGGAGAAGAACACTTCCACAGCATCCAGTTCCCGCTGCGAATACTGCCAGTCCGCCCGCTCGCTCAAGTGCAGGCTGCAGGTGCCCGATCCCGTCGGGGTCCCTGCCCCGGCTGCCGCCCCAGCCTCCTGCTGCTGCTGCTCGGGCTGCAGCACAGTATAGGTGGGCTCTGGGGGCAGGAAGGCCAGCTTGGCAGCGATGCGGCTGGGGCAAGGTGGGCAGCAGAACAGCCAGCAGAGCTCGCCCAGAGAGAAACCGTTCATTCTGGGGCCTTGTTCTGGCATCAGAGACACCGGAGAAAAACTAACCTATACTGGAAAGAAGTCGAACTGAACCGACCCAGAGCTCTCCTCCAACACGGCCTGCACACCTTCCTGCACGGCTCCCCGCTGCCCTCCCAAAACACAGCTACCGCCTTGGGGGAACCACCGTTCAGCAAAACGAGTGCAGCTCTCCAAAGACTGAAGAGGCGCTTATAGAGAGACTAAAAAAAAAAACCAAAAAGCCACCAAAACAACCCCACAAAACACAAGCAAAGCACAAACAGCCCTTAACCCCCCACAGCTACCGCTACAGCAAACGCCACCCTCCAAACCAGCACCCTAGATGCCCCGGCAGGCAGCGAGCCTCACGTACATGGGCACGCTTATACAGCGAATCCCCAGCCCCCACGGCCCGGCGCGGCAACGCCAGCGCTACAGGCAGAGGCCCCCCGCGCCGGAGCCGGCCCCCGGCAGAGCATTCAGCCAGAGCAGCAACGGCCCTTCCCCCGCACCGCACCGCACCGCGCGCGGCCCCCGGCGCCTGCCCGGCTCCACCCCGCTACCGGCCCCAGCCCCCAGGGACGCCCAGCCCCGCGGCCCCCGCAAGGCGGCAAGGGGCCTCCCTCAGCGCTACCGCCCCCGGCCCAGGCGGCGTCCAAGCGGCGGCGGGAGGAAGAGGAGGCCGAGGAGGGAGAGAGCAGGAAGGTCCGTCGGGGAAGGAGAAGGCGAGGTCGGGGCTCAACCACGCGTCGCCGCGGGCAGGGCCACGCCGGCTGCGGCGCGCAGGCAGGAGCAGGCAGCGGCCATGTCCCGGCGCTCTCCCCTCCTCGCGGCCGCACCGCTTCCGGGTTACGGGCGCGGAGCGGGGCCGCCCGCCGCAGGTGCCGGCGGGGACGAGGCGGGTACCCGGCACTGCCCACGGCGCCGCCCGCCGCAGCTCACGGCTGCCCCCTAGGCCCGGCGCCGGGGCACCGAGCAGGTGCGCGGGGAGGGGCGGAGCGGTGGCCCGTACGCCGAGCCGGGACGCCAACGCCCGCGGGGGGAGCGGGCGCCGCCTGGCCCTTTAAGAGAGCCCCCCCCCGTCACGTGCAGTGGGAGCGCTCGCGCCCCCTCCCCTCCGCCCACCTCCGGCGCATGCGCGGCGGGGCCGGGGGCAGCGGCTGGGGGGCGGTTGGGGGGGGGTCGAGCCGCGCCGCCTTGAAGGGGGCACGGCAGGACCAGTGGAGCCTCTCGGCGTTCGGCGCCAGAGTGCTTTGCCCTCCTCAGGGCGGCCCCTCCGACCTCCCGCGGCCTTCGGCATCCTCTGGCGCTGCTCCCGCGCCTTCCCCCTCCAGCCCAGGTCACCCTGAGGAAAGGCCGCCTTCAGCGCGGCGGTCAGGGCCGGCAGTCCCGCTCACGCCGGTCTGGCAGGCTGCGCCCCGGGCGGCCGGCGTGAGGGGTGCCCGATGCCCTTCAGCCTCCCTCCTGGAGAGCTGCGACGGGCCAGAGTCCCGCTCTCCTGGCATCAGGCGTGCTCCGCGTCCCAGGCCTGGAATTCCCTTATGGAGACCTCCCTGTCTCTGTTAGCTTTGGCTGAGGTCAGCCAGCAGTTTCAGGAGATCCCATTGAGAACTTGAAGACGCCACGCGATCGCAGAAGGCTTATTTCCTTAGAAAATCAGGCTGACATCCCATATCCCAAACAATTCATTGAAAAAAACCAACAACAAGTCATTTGGGGCAAATGGCCGAACCCAGGAATCGCTTGCTGGTGGTGGCATTGCGTGTCCAGGACATCTGCCACTCCAGAGCGCACAAAACACAAGGTTGTGGGCAGTGGCAGGACATACCATGTGTAACACAACACACTGTTGCAGCTATGCCCTGAAATTAACCGGTGCTGGGAAACCAGTGCCCTTTATGTAACCAGTGCTGGAACAAGCCTGTAATGTAACAGTAGCTATGAACAGCCCAAGTGAAAATACCTGGATAATTCTACCCATGCAGCTGTACTTCTGCTGTAAGTCATGTATAGCTGAGCAGTGTCCTGACTCCAGGTATGCCATGTGCATCCACCCCTTCCTGCTGGTCTGTTAACATGTGTCCATTACCTGACTTGCAACCTAGGAGAAACAGAGTTTCAAAACCCCAAGAGGAACATCAACCTCAGGCCATTACATTAGTGACAAGCCTGAGACGAACTTTTCTTTCACTGCAGACATTTGCTGGCTCTGAGAAAGTTAGTTCAAAACCTGTATACAAAAGAGTCAGTCATGCGTGATCTTCCTTTGTCTTTGGAATGGCAGAAGTAGGACCAGCCCCATCCACATCAATCTTTCGTTTAGTTTTTCTAACAATGGGAATTTTAGAAATCCTAAATTCAGCCAGCAATAATTGTGCCTGTGCTGATTGTTAAGGGAGATAATGATGGTTGTGTATCTCTAACCAGCTTGAAAGCATGGCTTCTGGCATAGATGGACTGTTTCCTCCAAGGACAGAGAATACCCCATTTATTACACGTGTCCCAGTCATGTCCTGCTGGGAGGACGGCAGGGCCCGGAGATGGGGCAGGGTGATAAAGCACATCCATCTACTGATGCTGGGTGCCTTCAGGTGGCAGAGACAGCCAATGGGCCGTTTGGATGTCTGATGAAATGATGAAGGGGACACCTGCTCCATTGAATGTGATACAAAAATCTGGATTAAGAAAATAGGGAATAGATAAATGAGGAACTTAGTGAAATCCCTTGGGGATGACAAGCTCTACCTCTGCTGTTACAAGAGGCACTGTTGATATTCTGCAGGAAGACTGATACAACCCTGAGAAAATCCTGGATATACCCTGAGAAGTGATTTGGCTGATGAGATGCAAGAAAAGCCTGTCTAGTGCTGCCGCTATGCGTCCCTCCCAGTGCACACACACCGAAACTGAGATAAGAGCTGGAATTTGGGCACAGAGCACCAACTCAAAGTGCCATTTCTCAGAGCCTACTCAAAGGCCATACAGCTCGCCTGGAGCCAGACAGCAAAGGCTGTTATATCATTAGATTGCTACTCCAAAGAATAGACAATTAAAAGGACAGTATTTCCCATGCTCCACCCTGGTCCTTCCTTAGGTCATGTTTATAGTAGTGAGATTAAAGTGTCCTCTTTGACTCCAAAGGGAAGAGTCATGAAATTTGTGCCTCGAGTGAACTGGGCTGTGCAAACCTCTGTAGTTATTAGAGTTGCTTCGTTGTTCTCATCACATGCTCTCTGTAGTTTACATTAATCTCGGTCTATCTCTCGTACAATAGCAGAGTTCCTGCACAGTGGGTGCCTGCTCAGGAAAGATAACATTTGCCAAAGTCTTGCAGGACTAAATGGAGAAGGGAACAAGAGGGAGAAACTGAAATGGAAATCATGCTGGGTGAGAAGGCTGGGGAAGTAAGAAAAAGGAGTTCCTGAATACCACTGCCATCAGGACAAGCTGTAAACACAGCATCCTTTAGTCTGGAGCTCAAAAAAGTAACACAATCAGGACTTTAATTTAGCATTCATTTAGTGTGTATCCTGTATCCCAAGTTGTCCAAAGAGACATGCAATGCACAAGTGTTTAGGAGAGTGAAAATTTAGAGAATCTTTATCCATCCATTTGTGTGTTGCTTCAGTGGCAGCTGCATCTTTAACCTTCCAGGATGCCTGGTAGTCCTGGGGGTTGTGTGGCAGCTTGCTGGGCTGAAGGGGTGGCTGTGGAAAGTTAGGCACAGACAGCTTCATGCCTCTCACATGCACCCTGTCCCTGCACTGCCCAGAGCTTTGTTTGTTCTCCTAACATTTTAGACAAGTCTCAGAGGTGGCCTAGGTACAGGAGCCTACCAAACACCTTTGCTGGCCACTTCCACCACTACAGATGGATTTGGTTCCTCATACCTTGCTTGTGCTTTCCTTCAGCCAACTCTTTCACGAAAGATTTGACCCTTTCCCTGGAATGAGGATGCTTCTAGGACGTGCAGCTCTTCAGACACCATTGTGTCCAGGTACTCAGCTGTGGTGGGCACAGAAAGACAATGGACAGAAAGCCTGACAATATTTCTCACGCTTAACATCTAAAATTGCTACTTGAATGGCAGTTTTGGATCTCTCCTCTGCGAGTTTCCCTTGGTACTTCTGCTTCGGTCCAGCAGTCCCTCTTGTCTTATCTTTCTTCTCCCTCAGCCCCATACTTCCCTTTGCTCTTTTTTATCCTTTTCATTTTGCAGCCAGCAGGCATCTGCATAGTTTTCACTTGACCAAATACTGTGAAAATGCTCAAGAAAAACAAGTATTTCTTCTACTTCTGTTACCGCAGAACTCATCCTTTTAATGATCTGTAAATAAAGATGTCCCTACTGCTGTGCCTTGTAGCTAATGTGACACTAAGACTCAGTGAAGTGCCCTCCTTTTTCACTGAATGTTAATATATGGCCTACAAGGGTAGAACATGCAAGCATGTAATAATAAACACATTTTCAAGCCCACTAAGAGTTAGGAAGTATCCCATGGGAGAATACACATCAGTGTGACTTGTACTTTCATTAAATGTTGATGGACCCAGACAGATGCCTTGAGTGAGCAGGGAAAATCTTCAAATACCTACCAAAAAGATAAATAGAACAAACAAACTACAGGGTGGTTGGTTATGTCTTGATTATTTCCATCATGTCCTGTAGTCTCACCGTGCCTGTTACAAGGGCAGAGCACCTTGTACTCCACTTCCTTTTCCTGAACACTAGATAGACAAAGGAAAACGGCGAGAAGACGGGGAGAGCGAAGCCGAAGACGACACCTGGCAGCAGCACTGTGAAGGTTACGTGTCTCAAACATGAATCATGCTTGGCTTCCTGCTCTGCTTGCAGCTGGGTAAACAGACCGCGTCGAATACCTGCACACGCGCGACCATCCTCTGCCTGCGCAACCGGTTACAGAGGCCAGGCTCAGACCAGGAAGTTCCTCAATGCAGTTTTGCTTATGTCCTGGAAAAACAGTGCATGAAGAGTGCAAGTATTATTCCTTGCTGCCCTTAGAAGTTACATGCTGAAGGGCTGTGTCACCCCCAGTTAAAGCAAAAGGCACGAGATCGCACTGGAGTCTGCCAAACTGAGGTGCAGAGGAAATATCAGTGTGCTTGTCTGTGTTCTCATAAGCCAAGTCACTGACATGCTCTTTGGACTTTCTGGGCAGAAGTGTGATTGAAGGAAGGGTTCAAAAAGAGAAAAATTAATTTGCTCTGGGGATGGAAGAGGACCCCCCCGAACACAGGAGAAGCACATCCAGTGGAAAGTGGTGTTTCAAACAGACAATGAATGGGCAACAGATGGTGGCATCAGGAGCTTAGAGGGGATGTTTATCGCTTTTGTGCTAGTGAGAAGGGTTGTGTGAGGACACACAGTGAAAACCTTGTCAATAAAGTCAAGAATGCTCTATGGGATGCACCAGAGGCACGGCATTAGCCAGCAGAGTTAATAAAAAAAGGGGTTCATGTGATGGGGATGTATTCGAGACGCCTCAAGAAAGAACCCGCAGTGCTGGTGAGGGATCAGGGTTTGAAACTGCTACCTTCATTATGCCCTTTGACCAGGAATGTCTCATTGCTTCCCTGTATTCTTTCATTTGCTTATCTTTAGTTGTATAATTAGGTTTTAGCCTTTGACCTGTTTCTTCTGAGTTTGACAGCTAAAGCTGTAAGCACTAATAAGGAGTAATGAAATGGTGTCAGTAACTAATTTTTTACAAAATAAGCAGGTCTTTATAAACATAGAGCCAGTTCCAGGTTTCTCAGGTATATAAAATTTACTTTGCTGCCCCCAGCAAACCAGTGCCAGGCTAATGCTAAACCACTGCTGCAGAGCAAGTGGAGAATAGAGGGAAGGGACAAAGCAAGGAAGGAGAGGCAGACATGGAGCCCCTGAGGGCTGGCCTTGATGCTCCTTCTGCTGCCAGGAGGAAGGGAGAGTCAGGGCAGGAACTGCTCCTCCTGGGACATGACAGGTCCTCCACCCCACAGAGAGCAGCCTCCCCGCTGGCAGCTGCTCACTGTGTTCTATTCCAAGATGCTGCCATGAACAAGGCAGGCACTGGGGCCATGGCTTTTCACCCACCCCAGCAGTCTGGCACAGTAGCCCCCTTTACAGATGGTCCTTAGGCTGGTCCTGTGCTTAGCATGGCCTTGGAGCTCAGGAGTGTGGTCAAGGTTTCTGACCATACAAGCTGCCAGGGTGCCAGACCCTGGTTTTTGCATAGTCAAGACTTTAAGATGTAACACCTAAATTAGTCACCCCAGGGTAGGAAAACCAAATATAGCCTTCAGTAGATGGCCCATACTTTTGTTTTTTCTGCTGGGTGTATCCTTCCCCACATTGTGCCAGTGGAAAGAACTTTCATTTCTTATTCCTCTTTCTGGGCAAGACAGCAGCAATTTCCTGCCACGTAAACCCATGTAACATTAAGCTTACAGGTCTATATGGACAAGAGTGAAGAGTGCATCAATTAATTTACCAGATTGAATTAAAACAAAAGGAAAAATAATAGAGAAAACCCAGATCTTGAATAGTCGATTTCTTCAGAAGTATGAGTCTAAGATAAATGACAGTATTCAGCATTTAAAAGAGCTTTCTCTAAGGTTTGCAGGAATTTAATCAAGACCAAGCCATCCTCAGATTTGCTGTGAATACAGTATGAGAAGAATGTGGAAAAGAAAACAAAGATGTACAAACATCAAAACCTATGGGAGGGATGTGGTGGGGGAAGAAGGAGCTATGTGATATGCAATGAGGGTGTAGTCTTGATTTGCAGCGACTGCATTTTATGCCTGTCACTGGCAAATTGACATTTTAAAGATGTGTTCTCGACTGCTTTTTCATGTCAGTAGCTTTGTTCAGGCTGTATCTGGGCTGATGAAAGGAATTTCAATTAAGGATGAAATCCTTTCCTTACTGTATTGAAATGCACGGGGTGGGAGCTGAGGGCGAGCGAGCAGTGAGAGCACTATAGAGAGTTCTTAAGGCATCTTGCTGACACAGGACAAGATAGTTTAGGAATGCCTGGGGCACTGCACTCTGTAGCAGGGTTTGCTGTGCCTTTACAAAGAAGCAGTGTGCGTTCACCTTAGTGCCCACTGCCTGAGGCCATATATCATTCAAACAGGGGGCTAAGGTTTAATAAATCCCAGTCTAGTTTAGTTCTCAAGGGAATGGCAGTCTAGAGTCATTCAGGAGTGGTGGGGAGGATGGCTGCGTAAGCTGGCAAGAAAAGGCTGATTTTTTTGCCCTGTGAATGTAAGGAGTGTCATGGGAAATGAAAGGGGTTGTAAATCTGCATGGCTATGTTGGGAAGAACTGGGATGAAGCATAGTGAAAGCCTTAGGGAAAAGAAGTGTGAAAAAAATGGTGAGGATGTGAAGAGAGTGTTTGAGAGAGAAAAAGAGAAAAACAATGCAAAACCCATAGGGGGAAAAAATAGAATACTAATTGTAGAAAACCACATCAAAAACACTTTGTCTACCTTGCAGTGACCTAACACTTCGGGTGAAAGGCAAATTAGTTCCTTCTGAGCATGCTGCATTCATGTCCTTGTCCACCATTTTCCATCCTATCCCTTGGTGAGAATTTTTATTCTGCTGATAAATCCAGCTTCCAGCTGGGTTCCTGGTGGCAGCAGTGACCTTCAGAGAACAGCTGATTGACCCTCCACTCCACCTATGCGTTCAGCACAGGTGGAAAAAGTGCACTGCAAAGACTCTTTAGGACCTCTGCATGTAGGTTCCTTTCAGGTCTGGAACTGGAGTAAGCACTGAGGCATTGCCACTCAACAAAATCGGGACAGAGCTAGAGCTCTGTGTCACTGTGGTTAGACCAATAATCAAGCTATCAATTAAAAGCTAGTTTATGTGTGTCTACACTACTACAGAGTCATTAATGTGACTGAGGTGTAGACATACATTTCAGTCATTACAATATTTCATCTATTAACATGACCTGGCAAGAAGCAGAACCACTGTGCATGTGGTTGTCACTCACGCAGACATTCAGGGGAAAGGCTGTCACGTATGAAATGCTGATGTATCTGCCTACAACCACCACATCCCGTGTATGTCACACACAGGAACTACACGGAGAGCTAAATTTTCCTGTGCTAAAGCGGCAGCTCTGATGGTGTGTCACATTGTTTCCTGTAAAAAAAAAGAAAAAATCAAAATTAGAACAAGTGTATTTTGCGTTTCCTCGTTGTCCAGAAGTCACCAGAAAACATACGTTTCATTTCATCATAAACCTCCAGGGGATTTTCAAGGTCAGTGGAGATAAAGCTCAGGCTCCCATTCATGAGTACTGGTCATGTAATTAAAAGAGAAAAGTACATTTAGGCTTAGGCACACTGTCTGTCAGAAGTCAGTGGTGCTTTATTGAGGCATGTGTACCCTTCCATCTGCCTGTCGGATGAAAACAGTCTTCACATCCAAACTCTGAACCATATTCTTCAGCTGGAATAAACCTATTATAATCAGCTTGAGTTTCATTTTTAAGAAATATGAGCACGGAAGGGCCAAAGGTGTTTTTATTTCTTATGGGAGGGGTATCAATATTTTTCTACTCAACATCAATCAAACTTGGTTTTCTCAAATTATACAAGACAAAAATTGCCATTAGACTGAGGCCATCTCTGGACTCACAGCAGTCTGAAAAGCAGGTCACATGTTTTCACCTGGAACACGCATTTGAGGCTGGAAACCAGCTAGCCCAACTGGCAAGCATTACCTACTCCTCCCTTCCGTCTCTTTCAGCTGTTATCTCCTCTGTTCTCCTTAGAAAGCCTGGCTAAAACCTCTTGGGCTTTTTATCAGTGTGTAAGGAAGTAGGAAACTCAACTGTGAAATGCATTCCCTCTTCACTGGAGGTGCTGCCAGGCTTACCATACTTGCCACTGTATGCTGGTGACACTTTATGTCCCTTATGGCCACAGCAGCAAGACATCAAGAACTGCTGTCTGCCCCAACCCCACTCTTTGTTTTTGCAATACTCATCTTGCCTGATGTTTTGGCAGCAAACAGGGCAAACTTGGAGTGAACAGATACCCTGGCAAAATGAATCTGGCAGGGAGAGGTGAAGCTACCAAAACTGCTGTGAACAACCCAAGTATGCTCTGCACGCAGAATGGGTTGGCCATGGAAGAAGCAACTGTTTAGGGTAGAAACAGATGAGCAGAGATGATCCTTGCAGTGAGGAGAGTGATAGAAAGCAGTAGGAAAGACACATTTAAACCCATAGAGTGTAGCTTTTAGCTTGAAGAGAAATTCTGTGAGAAGAGGAAAAGGGGGTACTGAGCTGAGAGCGTGCCCTGCGCTGTCTGAGAGTCATTTGGCTGGCAAACTGAATTCCCACACATTTCCTATTTAGTCATTGTGGTTTCTGAAGCATCAAACCCTGATGTTGGAAGTCTAGAGGAAGTTTCCTAGAAAAAGTCTTCTAGATTTTGTCCCTAATGACTAAAAAAAGCAATGCAATTACATCCAACCACAGACACATAAAAAACAGAACTAAGTGACCTTTTAAGAAGTCTCTCCCCCAGTCCTGCTTGGAGACAAACCCATGCCATACCAAACATGTTTTAATCTATTCTTGAACACTTCTAGTGAGGCAGCCTTAGGCGACCTATTCCATTGTGTCTCCATGCTTCCTGCTGGCATTTTTTTTTCTTCATTTCCAAGCCTTTATGTTTCTACAATTTAAGCCAAACATTACCTTTCCTACAAGTGACATTAAGGATGATCTCTTTTCCCTTTCACAGCAGCTATCAGCATATTTATCATTACCTCCATTCAGTCATTTCTTCAGATTAATGAGGTTCCTTCAACTTTTCTGGGTAGCTGAGTCACGGGGTTTCTGAGTCACTCCTGTTCTTTCTCTCTCGCAAACTGACCCACAACTGTCCTCAAATGTGTAGCCACAGGCTGGATATGGTACCCCAGCAGTGGCCTTACTCATCCTGAGTAGAATAGTGGGATGAGCTCACAGCTTATAGGCTGTACTTTCACTGATCTGTCTCAGTCTGATGTTTGTGATGATTGCTTTTTTTTCTTCTGTTTTTCTTTTATCAACACTGCTGGCTCTCCCAGAGCCTGCAGTCCACTCTAACCCTTGTACCTTTCCAGCCAACTGCTGCTCATGCTCTTGGCTCTTTACCCCATTTCTTTGCAACTGATGATTCCTACCAACAGGCAGAACATCGCGGTTGTCCTTATCGGGTTGCATTTATCCGCTCAACACACTCGGCACCTGCAGAGTTGCAAACAAATACAGTGCTGAGGACAGGCCAGGCTCAGGTCAGCCCTGCCTTTTTAGGAAGTGTTTAATAATCTTATTTTCAGACCTCTTCTTCTCCCAGTGGTACAGCTGCTGGCCAGCCAGAACGACTGAGAGGGTCTTGCGCTGGCCATGGTGGGCACCAAGTGCAATGCTGCATGGCGAAATGCCAACCCCACCCAACCCAGACCCCACAAGTCAGCCCACGACATTCCAACAGTGAAAAATGACTGGCAGAAGCAAACTCATTATTCTCTAAAGAGGAGAGACATGTACCTTCTTCTTGACTCATATTGCCAGGAAAAGAAAAAAAATAATTATCATCCTATGAAAAAATAACTATTTTCCTCTTTTTTTTCTGAACCTGCTGTGCAACATCCGCTGTTATGGATGAGGGACTTTAGAGGAAATGTGCTTACTCAAAAGACAGCAGATAGTTTCTTTCAGAAGTGAATAAAGCTTTCCACAGATTTGCCTCCACTGTTCCAAAATCTCATACTATTTTATAAATATAATTAACCAGATTCTATACATAAGAACTCTGTGGCAATACAGCCTAGTTGTTCTTCATACCTTTGTCTGGCAGGGGTTTTAAAAGAGATGTGCTGCTGACCACGACTGCAGGAGTGTGGGTATATAGGCAAAAAGACACTATTTACTGGTGTAACAGTAATGAAATGCAGTGGCAGTGATGTGGAGGCTAAAGCCAGAAACAATCTGAGTGACTGTGATAGCAGATTAATGTTAAGTATGCAATTAGATACGGCAAAATGAATGAAAAAGGAAACAGATGTAAACCAGCTTAATAGTTATTCTGTATCCTCTTGCCAAGCATATCTTATTAAGGGTCTGTTATTGCTGCTTTTGAATCTCTGCTAACCAAAATCTATCAGGTACGGAGAGCAATGACATTTTCCTTCAGCGGTTGTAACTCTCCCTGCAGTAATCTGCCAGGATGCTCACTAGTTAATGAAGTAGCAACAACTACGTTTATCAGAAAGAAAAACAGTGAATGGCCAGTTCCTTTTGGTTGGTCTTGAGGTTTTAAATATTAACACCGAGGTGCAGATAAACTACACGGTAATTTCCTGAGGAAAGATTAGAGGCTTGTGCAGAAGATAAAACCCAAAGCATGTATCTGCCTCCTTTGGCTTTAATGTATTAACTGTATCTATAATAATGGTGAAATTGGAACAATTCTGTGACGGTCACAATTTGATGAGTGCCATCCTACAGCTAAGCACACATTCCTTACTCTCCCACGCGCATCTGAGTATCTCACTACTTTGTTCAATAATGAAAAGGAGCTTGGTGCTCCTGTCAGCAGGTAACAACGACTGGATTCTAAAAATGCCATAGGAGATGATGTCTCACAACCCTTCAGAGAGGTCACCAGGCTTTGTGCAGCGGTTATGAAGAGAGGACAGCTCCTTCCCACCAGCTATCAACCTGATCCACATCACAAGGCTTTTGGCAACAGCGTTAAATGCCAGAGCTGCATTCTAGACTAGGGTCTTGCTAGCTTCATATTGCCAGGGGAGTTTACATTCAGCAGTGAAGGCACTGTTGAGTAGGTGGACCAGGAATGGCAACTTAGCTCTGTGTATCTGCTGGTCTGCTTAGCCATCCCTTTCCAGTCTAACCATTGCCATTACCAGCTTGCAGTAAACATATTGCAGAGTTGGAAAGCAGATGAGGAATGTCTGACAAGTTCAGGAAGATACTGGAAATCTTCCCATGTGAAACACATTATTTTCCTCCTTCTGCACATGGGTCACTCAGGGGGAACCGGGGAAAAAAACCCGTTCTGACTGGGTCATTCACACTATGCTAAGGAAACCACTTGCAACTGTACTCTAGGGAATAGTGTTACTGTAAAAAATGGGAACACTAGGGTGAAGTCAGAGTCCTTTGTTTTACAGCAAATACCACTACCTGAATTCTGTTGTTCATTTCCAATCATCTCTGTGATTCAGCATGGGAGGGGTCTGTTTCCACAAATTGCAATCGCTGTCTGTATTTCAAAAGGGAAACTGGTACAACGTGCTTCTTCAGTTGCACTGCCACGGGACTGAGTTTTTTCTCACAGACGTTGGATGTATTTTGGCTCCGAACTGATTATGTATTTAATCTGATGGGTAGCTTGAAACAGTCCAGTACGTCCACTGAGATGAATAAAACTATCCACAACCATGAAGATACTTTCTTGTTTTTCTGGACTGGTTCATTTAGCTCAATAAACACAATTCCAAGCCAAATTTTAGCCTGACCTAAAAAGAAAGCAGGTTTCAAGGCTAGATCCTATGGCTTCTGTTAATTTTTTATTTACTTTTTTTAAACAGAAAGCTTTCAGCTTTCCACTTTGGGCCAAAATGTAGTTTTTTGAGGGATGGAAATTCCACTCTGTCACAGTTCAAATTTCTACAGTGATGGCAACATTTCCAGTTTTGTTTGCAGTAATTTTTAACAGAAGGATTATTTGTCCCTCCGAATACATTTGTTTCTTGTAAGCGCCTGATGCGCAGCATCCATTTGGCAACAACCCCCTCATTGGGGAGTTACAATCTGCTGGGTTTGTTTTCTTTCTGAAGCCTTTAAAACAGGGTAAGTCCTGGGTTAAATTTATCTGAACCAACATATGCACGGTTTGCACAGATGTTGAGTCACCAGACCCTCCTTTTCCTCACACCACTTCCCAGGCGTTCCTCCTACGGAAGCCAGTCACAGCCTGGTGAAACAGAGGTGGAAATGCAGCAGAAAGGCTCCTTACTTACACGAGTCCAGGCAAGGTCCCTCTGCAGCCCTGGTGTAGGTAATGCACGGTGACCTTCTTCTCCAGCTTGGGAGGCTTGGCCAATCTTCACAGAAATCAGTGAAATCAGGTCAATTAAGTGTGGTGAGAGATCTGGCCAAAGGAAAAAACAGGATGGTAAAGAGGTGTAAGGAGCTAAAGGAGCTAAACAGGGCTTGAGCTGAAGAATTCAGGGGCTGTGATTCATGTAGCAAGAGGAAAAAGGTGAAGTACAGTGACAAGGTTCCCCTTGAGCCTCTTGTTTCCCTCTATGCTTGCTATTTAGTGTGACCCAGTTCCTCTTTGAGCTGTTGGCACTGGGAAAATACACAGTCCGTTCCAATCACGGCTTAATTTCTATCTCCACTGAATTGAAAGGAGGCTCCTGATTTACGCTAACAAGGAAACTTGGCCCTTAGGGCTAGATGGTGGCTTAACACCCCCTTCCTCTT